>NC_135178.1:2523843-3271343 GCF_041146795.1 Maylandia zebra | reverse complement strand
GTCCCTCTCACCGGTAGGTGAAGTTATTTTTTAGCAAATTACAAGTTGAATCTGGTAGTTGGGGTTGTTAGCTAAGATACCGTCATTAAGAAGCGGCACAACTAATGTGTGTATGCGAGCTAATTTGCGATGTGCAGCGCTGGCCCGGCCATTTATTTTTTAATGCACCTTCTCAGATTAACTCACTGCGTGTCGTGCGCAGGGCTGGACTGGGACAGAACATCGGCCCGAGCATTTTGACTAGAGACCCACCAGGTATTACAGCCATAAAGCCTTTGAATGAAAACAGACGCTGTGGTGACAGTGATGTACAGTCTTGTTGGTATATGTATGATTTCTATACATTTTACATCAGATACAATATCCAGCTGGATAAATATATTTCTCCTGCTTGTTATTTATTCCTGTTGTCTCTATTTATATTTTATTCTGGCACAGTTAGCATGACGCACAATGGCAATAGAGGGCTTTATTATAATCTTAAAAAAACTCAGACAAGATAGGAAATAGAAACTAAGGTACTTGGAAACAAACAGAAGACGTGGAAGACAATAAATATAGAGGAGGGTGACTAAGAGAAGTTGAGACAGTTGGGAACGCAGCAGGGACAAATCAAGAGAAACAAGGAGGAAACTGGATTAGCTTAGAAGACCATACTGATTATTAGCAACTATGAAAAGTTTCTGTTCCATCTCAAATGTATTAGGCCTGTCTGGAATGTCAAAATAGCATAAAACACACTAATCCTCAGAAACGAAGTTAAAATCTTTCAAAATGATATCTACAATATAAATGTGTAGGGTACATTATCTGGGACAGAATCATGTTTGTGTGTTTGGAAGAACAAAACTGAACAGTAGGAACAAAACAAAGAAAACAGAATTTTACCGCTAAATAATCCTAATCCGAACCCACAGAACAGCATGTGACTCCAGCACATGTGTACTCATGAAACATCGAGGTTTATTTAGAGTGGATCATTTCTGAACAAATACTACAAAACTCACATGACCCTGACTTACCCTCAAGATAAACAGAAAATAGAGCCTCAGATGGAAGGATGTCTCACAGAGCGTGCTGCATAAATGTGACGGCTTGGCAGCCTGCCATCCAGTGGTGCTCTACAGTGGTTTATATTGGCTGGAAACTCAGACTGGAAGCTACAGGTGTTGCCCAGCCTTGCAGCAGGCTGTGACTTTCAGCATGGCCTTGACAGAGGAACAGGAACTGTGTCGGAAATAAACAGGGGCCTCGGGGAGTATGGAAGTTGGCTCAGGTTGCCACTCTTGTCCATAGCAAAAAAACGAAACGTGCTCCCACCGCTACCATGCACTCTAAAGAAGGATGTACTGAAGTGGGATAATGAGGAATGACATTGTATGTCTCCATATAAATTATTACTATTATTCTTGCTGTGCTGAAAAAGAACGTGTGGAACCAGGAGAGTGTCACAGCAACATCTTTTATGGAGCTAAAGTCAACCTTTCCACAAAGCCTTCTGATCAGACCGAGAGGTCACAGTCGAGGAAGCACTGTGACGTCAAACACTGATTTATAGGATATCCTTCTAAAATTGCTACTACAGTGTTTCCAGTAGTACTGCGACTGCTGATCCTTTTGATAATAAGGCAACTTTATGTATTACAAGGAACCTAAAGAACTAGTAGTGCTGGTCTAGTTTTCTAATATAGCAGGTAAAACAAATGTCGAGCACATCAACGATTTTCTAAGTAAATATATTTCTAAAGGTGCTATTGACATGAAATTTTCGCCAGATGCCAGTAACGACAAATCTAATCGACACATGCAAAGAAATCAAACCATAAATTAAAAAAAACAACGCTATCTTCTTCTTGTGTTTCCTTTTTATTATTTATTGGGAGTTGGCAAACAGAGAAATGGTGCATTACCACCAACAACTGGTGTGGACTGAAATACAAAAAAATATCCTCCCAAACAAATGAATCTGTCCTAAAAAACAAAATATGGCTGGATAACTTTCACTTTTCGAGTTTTTGTGAAATAAATCAACCAAGTCCAGTCTCACTTTCATATCTCTGAGCTTTTGAATCAGCGATTCATTTTCAGCATCATATTTCTGACAATGCACTAAAACATTTTCTATGGTTTCATCTTCTCTATTGCAGCCAGATTTTCATATATTTTCATGTTTTTTTCCTGTTAAAAATAACATGTCTGTCTCCTCTCTCCTGTTCCTTTCTGCGCTTCTCATTTCTCCTGTTTTGCTTTGGATTTTGTAAAACCATCGCCCTTTCCTCTCTTCCTCCTGTTGCTTTTGCCACCTTTCTTCAATTGTCTGCCGTATTCTACTCTACTGTAAACTGATAATCCATCACTGAGCCTTTTCCTTGCTTTGAAACTATCCCGCTGTGGTTGGCTGTGTTAGTAGATGCATCTATATAGATTTTGACATGACCGTAATACTGATCAATATATGCCTGCACTGTCTGTGAGTTTGGAATTAAACTTTTTGTCCAATAGTGTTGAATCTACTATAGCATCAGGGGACAGTGGTGTAGTAGATTTACCACCACATATCCATGGTGGTATTATTTGGCTAATGCTGATCTTGTCCAGATTACATTCAGCCGCTTTCCGATTGACTGTCCACCCACTCTTCATTTCTCTTTTCTCTTTTTCCCAGCAGGGTTGGAAAATAGTTCTTGTTGGATGATCTTGACCATGTCTTTGTAGACTTGCACAGTAGTTCAGTGTTAGCTGCTCTCCTCTGATTTCTAGGGGCATTTCTCCCATTTCTACCTGTACTGCTGCTGTTGGGGTTGTTTTAAATGCACCTGTGCAGAGTCTTAGCACCTGATACTGGATACTATCGAACTTATGAAGACTTGCTCTGGCAGCAGAATTATATACAATACTGATCTAATTTACCCAATATATATGGCTTTCAAAGATTTCCTATCAGCTCCCCAGTCAATTCCCACTGAGCTCCTCATTATATTTAACACTTTCTAGCTTTTGTCTATTATTTTTTAAATATGGACAGTCCATGTCACCCTTTCATCGAACACAACCCCAGAAACGTAAATTGTTTTATCCTTTCCAACTCTTGTTTATATCATTTGACTTTGATTTCATCCCCACTTCTAAAACATCATTTTAGTCTAATGAACTGAGAATTTAAACCTCGTAGCATAAATGTAAACATTTGTACGACGAACAGTGGTCGTACACCTTAATGTTATTCATCTTCCTACCACAAAAACACTTAATCCATTAGAACATTTGATCATTTATACCATCCATCCATCTTCTTCCGCTTATCCGGGGCCAGGACACAGGAGCAGCAGCCTAATTAGAGAAGCCTAGACCTCCCTCTCCCCTGTGTCCGCCCCGGGGCCTCCTCCCGGTAGGAGATGCCCAGAACATATCACCCAGGAGGCATCCTTGTCAGATGTCCAAACCTTCCTGTGGAGGAGCAGCGGCTCTACTCTGAACTCCTCCCGGATGGCCGAACTTCTCACCCTATTTTTAAGGGAGAGGCCATCCTTCAGAGGAAGCTCATTTGTATTCGCTTGTATCTGCGATCTCGTTCTTTTGGTCACTACCCACAGAACATGACTATAAGTGAGGGCAGGGACGTAGATCAATCGGTAAAGCTTTGCTTTTACACTCAGCTGATCCAAAACCCCATTTCTGCGTTCTATTCTCCGAGGACTCTATACTGAACTACTTGTTTCATAAATATAACACACCCTCCCCTGTACCCTCCCTTCTATCTCTCCACACACTCTCATACTCTTTATAAACTCTTTAATAACAAAATCCAAACTTGGTCGAAGTCAGGCTTCCTGAATACAGATAATATCCAGTTTCTTTCTAAGATCCTTAATGAAACCTCTCTTACCCATTCACTGTATAAAACTCAGACTGTCTTCTCTCCTGGTCCTCCTGACGTCTCATCTCCCCCCAGTCTCTTATGAACATGCTCCCAGGACATTAAAATAAATTAAATTAAAATAAATAAATTAAAATCCTTTATGCCAAAAATGTCTCTGCCCCTTTCACAATTATTTTAATCTTCTCTGTTTTGTGTTTTGCTTGGTCTGTACGGTTTATTGCACACGCAATGAACAAAATCATCTTCTCCACTCTGATTGCTGGATGGGTTTCTTCAGTCTGTCGTTGGTCTGCTGTTGAAAATTGCTGAAACTCTCCCTTCCCTTCTTTTGCACTTTCCCCTTGCACACTGCAGCGACGTGCCCTCTGGCATTTATAAGACCTGAGAGGCAGAGGTATATGTGGCCTTACTGGAAAACTCATACATCCGATCTTAACTCTACCTGGAAGAACCAGTTCTTGGAATTCCAGCATTACAGACACATCAACTCTTTCCTGATTGACTGTTCTCGCCAGTCTTTTAATCCTGCTGACTGCACTGTAAGATATACTTCCTCTACTGGAATACCTGTGATTACTCCCACTTAAAACTCCCCCAATATTTTCCTCTCTCACACACTTTTGCAGGTACTTTCAGTATTTAACACTTTATTTGTCTGCTCTTCTGTTTTAACGGCTATCAACAGACTTCCATCTCTGAGTACTTTAGTGTTACATCTTCAAACTTCTTTTTCAGCTCTCTTGACTAAATTATCAGGCCTAACTGCACCCCTTCATCGTCAGTATTATTTTAAAGTCTTCTCTGATAATCATTTTTTTATTACGTTATCTGAACTATTCCCCTCTAAACTTCTTTTGCTGCTCTAAGTTCCTAACATACTTCTATCCTCTCTTCTCCCTCTCCCCGATCCACTGTATATATAAAATTGAATTGAACTGAATGCCAACCTTCAAAGTCTGTGATCCAAATCCATATTCCACAGCCAAAACCGAACAATCCACTCAAAAAGTCTCCCGATTATCCTCCTACCATGACACCAGCTGAAAGATACCATTAATTAGAAAGCAATCCTGCTACTTAGTGCAAATCAATATCATTCAGTCCCAACTGATGCCCTGTAAAAAGCTTTCCCTGAAGAACTGAAGCTGTTATAGCTGCAAAGGGTGGGCTGATATATTAAACCCTATGTGTTAAGAATGTGATGTCACTTAGGTTCATATGGATGAGAAAGCAGATGAGAAAGTACTTTTGGCAGTATAGTGTATCGCTATATAAAAGTAAAAACATGAATTCATTATCCTTTATAGATGTGAGCTTGTTGTTTCAAGTTCCCGTTCACAGAAAAAGAAAATCAGACACAGAAATTGTCGTTATCCAGCCTTGAGGCTTCTCAGCTGAGGAAACAACAGGAAACAAACTGAAACAAACTCCATTCCAAATGGCACATCAGACCTTTTAGACTTTGGATAGATGGAAAAGAAATTAAATGGTAATATGGCCTCTATACTTTTCAACTTTTTATTGCATTGTCATTAAGTCAAGTCTAAGTTTAAATACTGAGTTTGAAAAAACAAACAAACAAACAAACAAACAAACAAACAACCATGCATATTGCACACATATGATTAGACAGTGCTAAAGGAATTGTTGCATTGCATTAGGTAAATGTTTTCCACAGAGAACTCAGCAGTTTCAACCAGAAATGCAGGAGTAGTACCATGGATCACAGAGGAAGTATATGTGTGTGCACTATTCCTCAGGTCAACAGTAAAGCTGACCTGAACATTTGAACAAGTCAAGTGGCTTTTACTGTCATTTCAACCATGTACAGTACAGAGTGAAACGAGACCCTGGTGCTACATATGGCCGCTGCGTGCTGCTCCGTGAATTACTAAGAGGCTTTAACTCTTCAAAGGTTACACCCACAATAAAAATAAATCATGGCTTAGATTTTGAGCAGTATGTTACGAAAAACATAACAAAATAGACACAAACAACAAAAAAACTTCACTATTACAATTTGGCAAACATTCTTCACATTGCTCCTCTGACTCCCATTGGTTACAAACATTTGCATCATCCCATAAACTATAGCAGTTTTTTTATTACGATTATTTATAATGGCATTTAAAAATAATGGACAGATACTAAAACAACTTAAAGAAGCAACTCATTGCTTGTCTCTGTCTGAAAGTGTTGAGGCTGATGGATTTGAATAGTGAGTGTTCACTGCCCTCTAGTGGATACAATGAGAAAGTGTGTTGCCCCACCAAAACAACTTGGACAGAGTTTTGGGAGTTTGGGAGTTTGGGACTGTCACCAGGGCGGTCTAACCTGTTCAGTGCTGGTATCACAGCACAGGGATGGTGTATGTCTGAAAGCAGCTTTAGATTAAATGTAATAATCTAAATTCAGAAAAGCAAAAAAGGAACCAGCTGGTATCATTATCAGTGACTACACTCAACCATCTGTGAAACTGGTTCAGTGTAGCATATTAAATATGTATTATATTGGCATATTATTGTAAAAAACAACCAAACAAAGCTTTAAATGTAAATCTGAAAAATAAACTGATTCCATTATTTCTCCAAGCTCACCTCCAAGTTCAGAACATTATAGGACACGATCCTCTACTGGAACTCAGCTGGAAGTACACTCATGAATGAAAATCTCTGACCTACTGAGACTGCTCTGCTGAAGTGCTGCTGATCACTGACAAATAAAACAGGGTGGGTAGCGTGTACTAATTATCTACCATACACTTCCTTTCATCACTGTATGCAAGTATGCTTAACTGGCTCACTTTAACTATTGAACCATGCCATACTATGTTCCAAAAGTAAACAAACAACAGGATGAGAGAGATTTTGGTCCTTAGTGACATGATATCATCATGCAGTTGCTGTCTGACAGGCAGCGTTATCTTGCTGGAAGCAGCCATAGGATGGCACACTGTGGTCATAAAGGATTGGATATGCTCAGCAACAATATTCAGGTTCGGCTGTGGCATTTAAGCCATGCACAGGTTGTACTAAGGTGCCCAGAGTGTGCCATGTGTCCGGCCATTCTCCTGCGACCTCTAGCATGAACCACGTATTTTCACCGAGGGAGCTGCCACACACTTGGCTTTGCAGGGGAATCTCAGTAGACGAGCATTTTCTGAAACATTCAACCAAACCTGTCTGGCACCCACAGCCATGCCATCTAAATAAGTTCTTTCTATTCTTGGTTTAGGGTCAAACTTCAGCAGATAGTCTAATTCCTAAATGCACTGAGTAGTTAACATGTGATTGATCAGATATTTGTATTAACAAGCCTTTGAACTGGTGAACCCAATAAACTGACACATAATAAAGTCTGGCTTGTAAAATATAGTCAATCAAATACTTCAGTGTATTATTACTTAAGTAGTATGGTACTCTTAAATCATAACAATACACAGTATATAGATAATTATATAGATATGGATTCAGAGGTGCAAACGCATTTACACGATCGTCTAGATATGAAGTTTTAACTAACTTTTCATAATTTCTTGTGTAGAATCTGCAGTTTAAACGACAGTTTTCTGTGACGTAGGAGATATATATCTAAACTCAGCTATTCACTGCCTTTAAAGAAATGCCCACACGATGTTGAATATTCCAAAGCACTGTAAAATATCCTTCCATAATTATAGAGTTTACACTCTCAGTGAAGCTCTGTAAGGAGCTCAAGGAATGAAAATATGCATATTAATAAGGCCCCATAAACTCATAAATCATTTTGACTGTGGACACGCCTCCTGCTCTTCTACTGGCTGCTACGTGCCTCTCGTCGGCTGCGTCCCCTCTTGGTAATTTAAATAGCCCCCTTACGGAATTTGATGAATAGGGTCGCTGTCAAAAGCGTCAGACGGAGGGGAGAGCTGACAGACAGACAGCTGTGACGGAGAGCGGAGGAGCACGAGCTGCGTCATGTGTCGTCCTCACGCGTACGTCTAGTTATTTATCCGCGGAGTTGGACGTCGGGGAGAGTTTGCTCAACTATTACCGTCCCGGGCTTAATGTTCCGTGGCTAATCCTGTTTTGTTCTTTTCTGGAGCGATATGGATCCTGGAGCATGTCGAGCTTAAGTGTGGGGCCACAGCTTTGAGCGTGCGCAGGCTGAATATTTCTCCAGGTTCAAAAAGTTCTCTCGTCAGGAGGAAAAGCTTCGTCTCCGCAAGGTAACGCGTCTTTTTCTCCTGTTGTTTTACGTCCGCGCGCGCATTTCTGAGCACAGCTCCGCTTTCAAAGCTAGCAGCTCGTGTCATTAAGTAGCATCTAGGCTACGATATAATAATATAAACCTAAAGGACGCGAACAGAAATAGTTTTTGATGTTTCCAGTTACCGGAACTCTACCAAAAGTAACATTTGGTGACTTTCCCCACCCCTCCAGCGCGCGCGCGCACACACACCTTTGATCTACCGGTAACGCGAGTAAATCCTTTCCCGGTATTTTTGTCATAAAAAGCTTTCTTTTGAAACTACACAGCTCTCGAATGCAAATCTACACTGTATATTTGACCTTTTCTGCTTTACTCGCTGTGCACAAAGAATTCTGGGTAAAAAACATCACAGTAATTCTCTCATGTTGCGTATGTTCTGTTGAGGTCAGCCTGTTAGAGCATGTTGCAGTCATGCTGAAGCCTTGTAAACGTTTAGCATGTGTAACCATAAATGTGAAAAAGTGCTTCAGATTGGAACCAACTCCGTTCTCTTAAGATCTATTCCAGATATTTAATAGCATTAATGTTGTTTTTGAAATCTTTAAAGGGTGAGTGAACCTTGATTGGTTACACCCGTCTCACCCATCCTGTGTATTCAGGAGCCTCAGAGGGCCACAGCATCATGGTGAACAGCCAAGTGCCAGGTGTACCGTCAGACCCCAGGTCTTGTGCAGGATGTGGGGGGAAGATTGCCGACCGCTTTCTGCTCTTCTCCATGGAGCGCTACTGGCATACGCGCTGCCTCAAGTGCTCTTGTTGCCAAGCCCAGCTGGGGGACATCGGTACCACCTGCTACAGCAAAGGGGGCATGATTCTTTGTCGGAGCGACTACATCAGGTGAGAGCCAGAGGAAGGAGGGAAAGGAAGCTGCTGATTTTTAGATTTCCGAGGCCATGCAGATCTTACCAAAACCAAATCTTTGTTTTTGTGTTTGCAGACTGTTTGGGCACAGCGGGGCGTGCAGTGCCTGCAGCCAGTCAATTCCAGCCAACGAAATGGTGATGAGGGCACAGGGAAATGTTTACCACCTCAAGGTAAATCCCCAGCTCTCACGTTACTGTGCTTCATCTCCCGCAGCTTGTTCGACAGAAGCATCTAGGATTTGAAGTGGAGATGTGTCAGGAGAAAAGGGAATTATACCCACATATAATCACGCTTTGAGACTTCTTTTAAGATGTTTTAGGTGCTTTTACAACAGAATTTCAGCATTGTAGAGTTTTATTTTTAATATCTTCCATCCAGCATCAACTGAAAATCGTTCAATTTTGACATGAGATTTTTTTTCTTCCCCGATCCTCTGCAGTGTTTCAGCTGTGCCACTTGCAGGAACAGACTAATGCCTGGCGATCGCTTCCATTACATCAACGGTACAATTTTCTGTGAGCACGACAGACCGGGCGCTGCCTTGCTCAACAGCCACCTGCCAGCACTCCAGAGCAGCTCTGTGCTGACAAACCAGAAGGTGAATAAGACGGAGTGTAAATTCACTGTCAGCTAACGTCACTGTGCTGGAATGAAACTTCTGTTAACTCCCTCTTTGACAGGGTAATAGCAGGCCGATGGTATTATTAAAGTGAAGAAAAATATGTGGTAACCTGACTACAACGTAAATACAGAAAGTCTTACATTCATACAGTACAGCCAATAAAGTTAATAGCTGTAATGCAGTCAGATCGAACCACCAAACTTCAAATTGGTAGATGAACTGCTCCTGAACTACAGCCACTGTGTTATGAAGAAAAACTTTCATTTTTCAAATAACTGAACAAAAATGTTTCACAAGTCAGAAATCACATATTTGATATGTATTATTTGGGTTACTTGGACATCGTCACTAGTCTGCAAAGAACATTAGAAACCCTTGTTCAGTCAAATATGACTGAATTGTTACTTGTAATGACATTTTTCCTTAATGTAGTGCGGTATCGCTACATTACATTAAAAATGTGCACTGATTTTTGTAAAGAACTGAAATGCAACATGTAAACAGTCCTATAATCTCCTTGCTTTTCAAAGCTGCTGCTGTCACACTGCTGTTTAGAACTGTAATAATAACAGGTATTGTGCATTGTTATGCATTAATTTGAAGATGAAGAGAGCACTTGATAAGTGATGCAGGACTCTGTGGTCACTGCTTTTGTTTGTTCATTTGCAGGTATGCTGAGTGGCAAACGTGCCCTGCGCTGCCCTTGCCTTCCTCTCCAAAGCTTCACTCCTTTCTTCTCTTGTGCTACTGTTGCCGTTGTTGTGGATTCCCATCACCACCCACCTGCTTCTCATCCCCTCCCAGAGTGGACACAGTTTCTCAGTTTCTCACTCAAGATATCCCACAACTCGTCATATCAGAGAGACCCTCTGTACTACATGCAAAGTCCCGTCTATGTTGTGGTCAATGTTAAAGTGGTCTGTGCATCATGCAAAGACTCAGGAGTTGCACTAGCAAAAGGCTCTTAAAGGACAAAAGGCTGGATGCCAAGTGGAGGAGAGCAAAAGCTGCTTGAGTGAACATTTGATGGACTGCTGTAAAATGACTGAACTTTTGCTTGATGCCTTGTGGCATTTTTTCCCCTGAGCATCACTGTTTTTATTTTTTTAATTGTATTTTTTTTATTACTAAACTCCTGATCTCGCTCTTACGTACATGTTCACCTGGAGATCTGACACTGAGGAGATAAAATTGATGGATGACAAAAATGTGAAAATATTCAGTCATTGGAAATCCTTTAACCCGCAGCAGAAAGCTTTTAAAGCCTGTCGCTGCTTTGTCACGTGTTGATTTCTCTTGCGCCCTGCACATCGACAAAGTAAAACAATCCCGTGCAACTTTATTTTTCTGCTGTATAGTTTTGTTTCTTTACCAGATGCGTGTTTGGTGTTTGTGTTGGGATGGTGGTGGTATGTGGCATTGAAAGAAAAATTCTATTAAAACGATTCTTGTAACATGTCACAAAGTGATCTGAGGTTAAGCCCGTTAGTGGCATTACAGTGGCAACATGTGGCATGGTACCTAGCGTGGTGGATGTTACTGGCTCTCTCACTCTCTTTCGCCCTGTATGGTGAAAACATGCCTGATTACCCTGAGGAATGGAATTGGGGGGCTTGAGCTCTGACCATTTACAGAAGCAATTAAACATGATCCCTGTATCTGTGCTGCTGGAGCTCCTGGGAGGCTGAACTCGGGGCATATCCCAAGGTTGACTGACTCGGTGGCTGCTTGCTTCTTATAAAGCTTAATCTGAAAGCAGGCTAATTAAAGGGGATGTAGCTCCCTCTACATCCAGGGCGTTTGAAAAAATCTTATGTATTTACTGTTTACCATGTTCCAATTAAAGCTCCCACACAGCCTGGTTTGTTTCCTGTTGCTGTTCTTTGTTCTCTGCCACTTTGCAATGCTTCTGAAATGCATTTCCTTGAGCTGCATCTAACTCGCTATGCCTTTTTAATGCTATATAAAAAGGTTTCAAGTCTTAGCGCATTGTCGGTAGTTTGGAGCTAATCTTGGTGTGATAGTGGCAACAGAGTGCGCCGTGTGCAGGAAGCACAAGATAGCATCTGCTCTACTTTCACACCTTGCCTGGGAGCATGGCAGCCATCAAACTCGCACCTTAATGCGCTTAGTTATTTCAAAGCGTCCCACTTGTCATGCTAGGTGCTGATACCGCATCAATTATTTATTCCACGTCTGATCAAGAAGCGTCACGCAAATTCATTAACGTATGCAAATGATCACAATTACAATTATCTTTGTATCGTGATGGTGAAGAAATAAAACCTTGGCACATTCCCGAGTCCCACCACACCACAAGTTACACTTTGCATTCAAACTAATCAAGCCTCATCTGCCTTTTCCTAATTAGCCGGAACGTTTTCAGATGCCAATTAGCGGGTCTCATGAAAAGGCACTTTGCCATGAGGCGTTGTCTTTTATCAGAGCTTCTGCAGGTGTGTGGCTCACCGTGTAGCTTGTGTCATAGGAAAGTGTTTATTCCTGCTAATTAATCATATTAACACATGCAGATGAGTGTAATTGCCTGAGCTCCTCCACCTCACACTGTGTGAAGACACAAGAAGATGCCAAGATATTTTTACATGCTTATGATGAGAAGGACAGGAGATGCCTCCTCCTTGCCCAGATACTCCTGTGACAAATCAAAAATGGCCACCCCCCTTGATGCTGATTTGTCAGTCTGTCAGCCAGAAGCACTTTCTCACGAGTGTGCCTGTGTATGTGAAGTATTTGGAACCAGACAATATGCTGGAGTTGTTTTTCAACTCTGTAATGTGTCACCAGATGTGACCTAGAGTGTGAGCACCAGAGCCAACCCCCAAACAAGCAACCAAAAAAAGCTTTGAGTATACATTTCAATAATAAATCTAAGTGCTCGTTACTTTTGTGCTTTTAAGTTGAGTATCCCCGGTTACATTTGCAGTGTCAACTATCACCCCAAACTACAGAACTGGCAGCAATGCATTCCTGCAAGTGTCAACGCTGCTAATTCTTTTCCAGAGTCTATCATGTACAGGTGATGCATTATAAACTGGAATCTGTGACATTTCAGTTTAAAGACATGCTTTGGTAACATGACACAATTTCATTATTCTCCAGCCACTCCTAGCAACGTTGCTTCGAACCTGCAGTATCCCTTAACCTAAGACTAAAACTAAGAACACCAACTGCATCTTCCTTGTTAGATTTTACTCGAGTAGGTCAGAAAATATTTTCAGCCTGGTTCTAATCGAGATTTCTTCCTGTTAAAAGGGAGTTTTTCTTCCCACTGTTGCCAAGTACTTGCTCATTCAGGCGACTGTTGTTGTGAATTGATGTATGAAAAATAAAAAACTGATTTAAATCAAATTAAAGTGAAATTTTTACATTTTAAACTGGTACTATAAGTGACAGTGCTGCTTTTCTTATCACAGTGCAGTATCAGCAGTTTGTGTCATTTTGTGACTAACCTTTTTCATATTTTACTTGTATGAAAATGTGATTTTTCTGTGTATTAAGTGGTATTATACCGCTCTAACATAAGATTATGGATGCACAGCGAATGCCTCTGCATTACCGTAAAAATATGAGAGGCTACAGCAGCACCCCGTAGGGTTAACAGTTATCACAAGGTGCTTCATAGTGAAAGGTAAATCCTTAGAAATATTAGCAAGACAACTCTCCAGCAATCACCTATGAACAAACACTAGAAAAAAAGCCTGGTTCACTTCCTGTTAACAGGAAATATTTCATTTGTTCTGAAATATTTACTATTTATTTTGATTCAATTTTATTTATATTGTAAAAACAAGTGAAGAAGCGCTCAGTGCATCATGGGAAATTCCCCAGCAAGCCCCCGTCTACAGCAGCATAACTAAGGAATAGTTCAAGGTTAGCCCATCCCAAAGGAACATTTTAATGTTTATCTGAAAAGCAAGTGTCTGTCACACCTTAAAGGCCGGTCCGTGAAAATGCAAACTGTGAGCTGGTCGTGCAGAACAGGAGCCTGATAGGTTAACAAACAGCAACGCAGTTCCTTCAGTTCCTTTACACGTGATTATTACTTGCTAACAGAAATCTCGGGTTTACTTTTCTGCTGAGTAGTTTACTTATTCTGGTTTAATGAGATTGTCATTTTTGTTTTCAGGTGTCCTTTAGTACAATATTTGTTCCGACAATATTTTCACGGACCGGCCTTTAAGGTCAACAAAATAAAACCAGTACTGGTACCAAAAAAAGAAGATTTATTCATAACACACGGAAAAGACCCAGGAAAACCGAGTGAACGATTAAAACGATTAAAAAAATAACGATAAAAACCTTGAAAAACGTAAATTCACACCTGAGCCTCAACTCTCGCGGCCTGGTACCAAACGACTCGGGACCGGGATGGGTCCGTGGCATGGGGGTTGGGGACGGCTAGTGTTAAGCTACTTAATTACACTTCGTTTGGATAAAAAATAAACCCTTTCACAACATTAACCACTTATTAAAGGCTGGATTTAATACATTTGCAATAAAACTGACCTCCACTGTCATGATTAACAGCCTATTTCAGAATATAAATTCCATCAGCCTCCTATGCTTGTTAAAAATGATGGCAACAGGGAGCCTCGTATTTTAAAATACAGCAAGGGATTCAGACCAAGTACATGACGAGTTGGAAATCAGATCCTCAATATGAATGATTCAAGTGAGCTTCAGTGTGTGCGGAGTGTGCTTGGTGAATGCTGATAGACAGGTCTTGTCCACCCTGAGGCACTGAGCTCAACACAGGTATGTTTGCTGTAAAAACGCCATCTGGTTTCACTGTTGTCAGAACCCAAGCATGTAAAACGTTGAATGTTGGTGTGCTTAAAGATCTCTACGGCATTTAGCTTTGCTCGCAATCCAACTGAAAGCTCGCCGGCCTGCCAAAGCTATTTATGGTAGCTTCCAAATCCCGAAGAGCTACACGACTGTTTAGAGCCAGCTACAACATTTTCCAACACACACCTAATTTATCATAACCATAGTGTGCTGAATGTGATTTCTGAATAAAGAATAAATCAGAATCAGAATCAGAATAAAGTATTCTGATTCTGATTCTGATTCTGAACTCACTAAGGGCTCCAGTGCTGCAAACCTTGCCATTGTACTAGAGCAAAACACGAGACAGAGCTGAAACATGTAGGAAGCGAGGCATGTTCCAGTCATAACTCACTGCCTACAGCAGGGGAGTAGAGGGGCGTAATGACAGAGAGGGACTTTACAACTCCGAGCCTCATTCAGGAATGTCAGGAAGGGGAGAGGGAGAAAAGTTCTCCTGGCCAATCGGAACGCTTTGAATAATTAAAGTGATTGGCTTAATTAGCTCAATTACCTTAATTTGACCACGGAACACGGCCATATGGTGAAAGGAAACAAAAGAGGGGGGAACTAATTAAAAGTAAAATAATGAGGATTTTAATTAACTGGCTCCCTAGACAGCAGAGCGCAGGGATCAGGAGCCTGCTACCATAATTAAAGTGCTGTAACGCTGGCAACATCTCTCCTCTCTTTCTTATATCTGTGAGGGCTCTATCCATCTAATTAAATCTGTAAATAAATTAGCAACATTGAGGGTTCCTGCTTGACTTAACACCGCCTGTAATCCACCCCCACCACCTTCCCAATAACACGCTCACCTCAATTTCAGCACACTGCACCAACCATATGTAGGCAAAGGTTGAGCTAAGTTCTGTCCTAAACAGACAGATGTGTTTAGAGGGTGGCATGCATTTCATCGTGATTGTGCCGATGCTGCTTGATGAAGAGTTTGCGCCTTTCAAAACCCGGGATTCTGTTTTGAAGCTCTGGATAACACAGATCGCAGAGGTCCAGTGCCGAGGTGACGTCTGCATCGTCTGCAAGTGTTGCAGCCAGCCGTCAATGCATGTCAAGTGTCATGTGGCCATCAATGTGTCGTCTGGGCTCTGCCCCTAAAACACCAGCTAGCTCGGTGTCTTTCTACTATCCTTCAGTTATACCTCCCCTGTACTCTCTGCTCAACCTGCCCCTGGCCATTTTACATCCTCCACTGCAACCAGTAGCAGCCGCCGCCCATGGAAGCAGAAGCCGTTTCATTAAAATGCATTCAGATTGACAAGAGCCTTATTTGCATATTAAATTAACAAGCACTTAAGAGTTCTGAGCGAACTGTTACACTACCAGCTCGGAGTAAATGAAGAGCAAGCAAGCGTTTGACTGTCATTACCCATAGCTGTCACCGTTGGACACGGTTGAGGAATGGTGTTTTCAGAGCTAGACTCACAAAGACAGATAAATGTGATGGAGTCAACAAATGTAACCCGCCTTTCAACCTCTGGTGTCCCAGCTACATTGTTCTACAAAGACACTGAAAGTGGAAAAAAGCATTGAATGCCTGCAACAGGGAGAAGCTGCAGATACTTCAATCTGCCTGTAAGCTTGTACCTGGGCTTTCTCAGTTCTCTCCTCCTTATTTTTCTACTTCATTTTCCAGCCCTAAAGAATGCTTCTGGGAATCCTTCACCTGTGTTAATCCAAGTGACTGGACTGGTGTTTCTGCCTTTTTGGAGGATTTTTAATAAACAAATAATATCGGCTTTCTAGAAATTTGTGTTCAAATTTTAGTGAGTGAAAATGTAACATTTTATTTGTCTGTTACTTAGCACTAACTAACAGTGTGTCATACAGCATATCAATGCAGCTAACTAACCAAGCAGACATTAAAGAAGTCTGGCTTAGAGTAATTTAAAGTGCGCTGGTGTCCCTGAGTGGCAGTGTGGTGATTCAGAGTGGGGCCTCTTTTAAAGCCAACAGAGAGACAAACTGAGTGAGAAAAAACTCAAAGTATGTCAAACATCTGAGCTGACGCTAATGTCAGGGCAGCACACTGATCAGTGCATTTATCCTGGATAGCCATCGCTCACTATGATGGTCAGTCACTGTTTTTTGCTGCTCCTCCTCATGACGAATGAATTTCTGTGTCTGCGTTAAGTACTGAAGTACTAATCAAAGCCTTGAAAGAACCGAAGGAACTGTGGCTCTCTGTGGTTGTGAATCCAGAACAATGACTGTAGAAAACTCTGATCATGATGATTAAGAGGTTTAGCTTACCAGACTAGTTTGACAGGATTAGCTCAACACCAACATATTAAAAAGATGCCAACTTCACTGAGTGATTATGCAAGATGTGAATTTTGCCAGCAGTGCCTGTGCTAGGGGAGCTCACAGGGGTGTTGTATCAATACCCACCTTAGCAGGCTGTGGGAGAAACCTGAGGGAGGCCTTCTCACCGCAGAGACTCACAGACAGCTGCAGGGCAGGAGGAGAAGGGTGTTTGCAAAGTGGTTGAAGCACCAGCTTACTTCACCTCTCCCCCAGTGTTCTGCTGATAGATAAAAACACAACATCAGTACACAGGCTGCACATATAATAATGGTACATTTACTTTATCTGCTGTTTGACTTTACAGCAATAATACTGAGCAGTTTTCCTGATATTCTAAGGATTGCTGTAAAGTTAACAAATAAATAATGAACTCAAGCAGACTGAACTCACTTAAACAGACAAGCGGCCTCCAAGAAGTTGCCAAAACATCTTAGTGCAAAATCAGGTTTAAACGTGCCTCTGCTTTGTTTTTGTGCTTGATTGATTGCTATAATCGCTCAGAGTATCACTTTATAATGTGTTTGTTTTATTACTGTTCTCTGTGATTTATAACCTGTTCATTACAGTTTTATCACTTTTTCATTTTGGTTTATTGCTCCTACTTGTGTGACACATTGTAACATTTCTCTAAAAGTGCTTAATAAACAAAGTCATTTCTTCACTGTGTGATATGACGCAGAACCATTGGACTTTTCTGGTCTGCAGAGCACATGTACAGTGTTATATATCACTGTTTGAATGTCTGTTCTTATTCTGTATAATGAATTTTAAGGCACCCTCACTCATATGTAAGACTACAGAAATAAATGCAGTCTATTTCCCATCATACAGTATTTGGTTCCAGTGGAACGAACCACCATTATTATCTGTGAACAATTGAAATATAAAAAAAGAAGAAATTATTTTAACTCCCCATTACTCTTCAGGAGAAATAAAAAGCAAATTCTCTGCATATAAAATGAGTTTTCAAACGCTTTCATCTTTCTTTCATTGTTATCTTTAAAGGAAAATCTCACTCCAGTACAGATACAACCATTGGTAGCATGACAGTGTTACCTGGAGTGATGTAGAAGCTGAGTGTATGACACCGTGAGGAGAGAAGCCAGAGCCTGATCTTCAGCAGAACAAGTGATTAGCAGTCTGGACTGCAGACTCTAACCTTCATATCTTCTTTAACTTTGCTGTCTTGTGTTTATATTTAAACAGACATTAGTGGCGGGCTTTAGCTCAGGAGGTAGAGCTGCCCATCTCAACCAGAAGGTTGGTGGTTTGATCCTTGGCTGCACCCGTCTCAAGATTCCGAACCCCAAGTTGTTTCTCAATCATTGGAGATGTGAAATAAAAAGCACCTAGTAGTAGAAAAATGCTTGTATGAATTTGGGAATGAGGCCCTTTGAGTGCTCAGAGAGAGAAGAAAAACACGATATAAGGAGCTGTAAATTTACCATGCATTTAAAAGAAAGCTCCTGTGTGTCTTCTCAAAGGGATGTGTTTGGCACCGGGGCCTGAACCAAATGTTAAACAGCATCTCAGTCCAAGTCATAGAGTAACACATAAATAATGCCTTGAGTAATCTAATAAACTACTTATCCCAGAAGTATTAAGTAACACAAAGCATTATTTTTTTTAAAGTAGCAAGTAATGTATGCATTAATGCTGGCACAAGTAAATCAGACATATCAAGACCAGCGGCTTCACAGGAAGGTAAGTAAAGAGAAAAAGAAATCCTCCACTATTTAACAAGACAAACTGGATTAAAACACAACATTTTGGGCTGCCTGTCTTTTATTCTTGGGGATAAATAAAGTCTTTCTGATTCTGATATAAGCCGACGCCCTCATGGACCCTTCTGGACATCTTTCTGCAATTTTGGACCAATTGGCTGAAGAATTGTAAAATATTGTGACTTGTCTAGTTATCATCAAAATATTTACTGTTAGTTGATAGTGAAGAGTTGTGGAGAAGGAAAAATCCGAGAAGCTCCTTGTTAAAGTCAGATGTGATTGCATGCAAAGCAGAGCTTGTATCTGATCTCAGAGCAGTGAAATCAGAGCCAGCAGCAGATTGTCTTTCACGCTAGTCTCACATCAAGTTCACGTCAATGCGTCTGTGAAAACACGCAGAAAAAGCTGGTGGGCTGAACGTGAAAAGCTCGAGCCATTGTTAATGAGACACACAGTGAAGCCAAGTTAATCCTGCTTCCACTGATAACTGCCAATTGCTGCTACAAGATGTCGGCAATTTTAAAGGCTAGATTCAGACAGACATGAAACTTTATGAGAGAACAAAGATGAAAGAAGAAGGATTGTGCTCACTTTGATACAATTTAATTGATTTTGATTGGCCAGTTTTCAGTAAGTAACAAAAGCGGTGATGAGTAGTCAGGCTGGTAGCTCCTTAGCCTCCATGTTTACCTATACCTGTGTTAGAGTAGAATCAAGAGAGCAACCACATTATCTGTGAAGTGCTGTTTGGACTGGTGTGTTAATGCTCAAAAAAATGAAAGGAACACACTCGAAAAACCCATCAGATCTCAGTGGGAGATAAATCATGTTGGATACAAACTGCGTAATGTGTTAGGAATGAAAGGATACTGCAGTGTTTAATGGAAATGAAAATGATCAACCTACAGAGAGCTGAATTCAAAGAAAGCCCAAAAACAAAGTGAAAAAATGATACAGCAGGCTCCTCATGTGGGATGGGAACTGATAAGAATTTAGCAATTATCAATATTGCTTATCGACTCTCTTATCGATTGTCATTGGATTCTCTTTTGCACCGTTTTGAGAATAACTGCCTTTGCTAAGCAGCAATAAAGAAATTGCATTCATGCAAATTAATTGCATGCTTGGGGTCAAACATTTATGTATGTTTGTTGAGGTTTTTAACTATTACACATTACAGTTTTCTTAAAAGCAATGCAGTACATTACTTAATTATTCCCAGGAAAAAGTAATTTGCTATACTACTTGTTACATTCCTTTCATGTTACTCTGTAAAATAGCTAAAATACATGGTCTCATAATCACCATCTAACAACATAAACCTGAGGCTACAGCCCCACACACCAACACAAATCCCTAACGAGGACACTCATCTCTAAGATCTTTCTCTTAGTAGCTGACGGCCCAAAGCAAAGATGATGCTGTATTGGATTTGTCTTGTCTCCCTCCCCTCACCCCCAACCAATCACAGCAGATGGCCCCGCCCCTCCCTGAGCCTGGTTCTGCTGGAGGTTTCTTCCTGATAAAAGGGAGTTTTTCCTTCCCACTGTCGCCAAAGTGCTTCCTCTTAGGGGGTCATATGATTGAGTTTCTCTGTAAGGTCTTTGGAAGGACTACCTGTGCAACCTCTGTAGGGTCCAGGTATCATCACTGACCCTATCCAAATGCAACACTAGTGAAAAAATGAGGAGCCCAGGGTTTGTAGTGTATTGTCAACTGTTAGTTATGTAATGGCATGTCTCACGCCATATTTTCGCTGGTGTAATGCAACAAAGCATGTAATTTATTACTTTCTTCACAGAGAAAATATTTACCATAATGCAGTACTTGTTAATTTTTTAAAATGCAAAATACATTACTTTTCTAAAGCAACACCTGCAAAACTTGATTTTTTGCAGTTGATCCTTGCACATTTACGTGTACACAAGTACATGAACTAAAAGAAAAATAACAATAATATTTAAAAAGGCACCAAATGACTTTAGGAAACTGGTGAATTTGTGTTATTCAAAAGCTCTTACATATAAATATAAACACTGTACTATCTCAGGTACTCTGTGTAACATGACTTATTTTTATTTCCAGGTACAGTCACAGTTGTGCCTGCCACTGGGCATCACCCTCATCATTAAAGAAGGAACCGGCAAGATGCTGTCAGATGAATGTCTGGGGATCGAGCTCCCCTGTTTGTCTTGAGACAAACGGGAGAGCTGAGAAAGGGCTGGCCCTCATCAACTCCCCCACTCCACCAGGAGGAACACACGTTCATTAGCGCCCTTTAATGAGAAGCAGATGCAACAACGCTCCTTCTCACTGTCTCGCTCTTTCATGCAGAGCATGAGGTGAACAAACACACATCTGTTTTTAAAAAGACGCTCCAACAAATGCTATGGAGGGTCATGGAACAGAGTCATCGTGTGTTTATATTCATCCACACACACATAGTGCCATAACACAAATAGATCCTTATACATAAAAATACACCTCCATCCTCCACACACACATTGGTCCTATCATGGAAGAGATGGGTGGGGGCTTTTAACAGCTCAGACCTGTGGGCCTCATTTGTCCAATTTAGGTGAATGACTGAGATCATATATCATTGCCTTTATGTCGGACTATTTTTATCATGAAGGAAGTTAATATGGTGGAGCTGTAGGAGACAGAAAAATGCCCTGTCTGTGGATCTGAGTTGAGCTTTCACTGGTGTGAGTGGCTGAACTTCTCATGATTGACAACAAAAGTGAAAGTGAGTGTTTTACTGGAGGAAATGTACAGTGTGTCTGACAGTACTCACGGCACTTCGCTGGTTACAACCTTATTCTAACGTGGATTGCATTCAGTTTTCACCTTAAAATTGTACACATAGTACCCATGGAAAGATTACATCATTTCATTACATTCACTTCAGCAACTTTAAAATGAACCTGTTCTGCTTTTCAGTAGTCATATGTTTTTGTATTCCAGTATTTATTTTTAAATCTACTCATATAATAATTCAAGCCAATACTGTCATGCGCCGTGGTGCGCGGGCACGAAAGGATCCAGGCGCAGACTCCGAGCTAACAAAAAGACACTTTAATAAAACAACGAAAGGCGACCCGGGGAAAGTAGAGAGCAAAACAGAAACTAAAAATCCGGGGAAACAATGACACGAGGAAGCCGGGATCGGGACGGCGGGGGGCTGCAATAGAAAGGGGAGATGATTACTAGGGAGCCAGGAAGCGGGGAGAACATATCAGGACTGAGTTAGAGTAGGGCCTTACGATAGAACGGAACCGTGGGAGCTCGGGAGGGAAGTGTGGCAGTCCGTGGGGGCAGGAAGTCCGTGGAATGGCGAGTGGGCCAGGTGAGCACCGCGAGATCCAGTCGAGCCGGAGGACAGGCAGGTAGCAGACGCCGAGTAGAAACCTGGACAGAAGTAGGCAGGTTAAACAAAGTTCCAAGCAGGAGAGAATGCACACTTTTCGTGGAAGTCTGGTTACCACTGTGGGGATGACTACGGACTGGCGTGGAGCATCCGTCAGCGCCGGATTAAGTGGATCTCCGTGTAATCACCGGGATGGAGAGCAGGTGTGCTGGTGATGGCCCAGCCCGGGGGTGTGGCTACCCGAGCATCACGCATTCCACAGACACAGGACCACGGACCATGACAAATACAAAGGCAATATATTAAACCTTTATGAGCTAAGAAAAAGGTTTATGCTTTTTTCATTAAAGTGATATGGTAACCGGGTAAAATTAGACTGATGTGGTTGCACACGTTAACATGGCTGAATGGATATATTACTGTTACTTTAGATTATGACATACATGTTACTAATAAATACTCAGGACCACAAACATTTTTTATAATTCTAATATTATATAGCATTTTAAGATATATTTGTATATGTATGGTAACAGGGTTGCAAATCAGAGCTAGTACTGGTGTTTTCTCAGAAGAAGATGATAGCAGTGGAATGTAATCTACTGTAAAGGTCAAGGATACATGTGGTTAGACAAATAAAGGTAGGAGGCTTGAAATGAATGTGTCTTCTTTTAGCAATATGGGTAACAGGGTTGCTTTGGTTACAGTGAAACATTCAGTCAGTGCCTGACCCAATCATGCCACTTCTTCTTTGTCATCTCATTGTTTTTTCTCTTCCTTTTCCAGGCTAAATAAGTTTGGTAACATGGTTGCACGTGTTTTTGGGGACACAACTAACAATGCAATTACTGTTCTTTAAAATATATTTTTATGTTAAATTTTTTTAATAATTATAATTATTAAGGTTAGCTGTAGCTCAGGAGGTGGAGGAGGTGGTCATCGACTAATTGGAAGGTCTGTGGCTCTGTCCCAGGCTGCTCCAGTCTCCGGTCTGCATGCCTAATTATCCTCCTTGCTTGTGTAAATGGGTCAGTGAGGTACTCTACTTGAATACTCTACTTTGAGTGCTCAAGTAGAGTAGAAAAGCTCTATTAAAGAACCAGTCCATTTACCATTTATCGAGACCATCATGGAAGAAAACGAATGGATGGATGGACATGCAATGTGGCTATCGAAAAAAAGAAAAAATATATTTTTGGAACTTCTGAAGAGCTAAATAATATTTCGGGAGCAGTCCTTATTTCTGGTATTGTTACTCTCATTCCATTAATTTGTTGCAATGACGAAAAATAATCACGTTTTTCTTTTCTTTTTGTTTTTCTTTTCTTTTCAGGTAACAACATTTGTAAACCCAAGTAATATTATGTCTTTAAATATTACCTAGCTAACAGAATTATTAATGAATTAAACAAATAAAACTGTGACACATTTATCACACTGCCACATTGGATGTATGCTCAGTGTGGTGTTGCAAAGACCCCTGAACCAAGACAGCTAAGAAGGTCAACTAATATGTTGACCGAAGCACAATCAATAACACCACTGAAGGAAATCTATTTAAATGATTGTGTAACACTGAATGTTTTATGCTTCCTCCTCAAACTAAAACATGATAGCAAGTTTTAAAAAGCGTCTTTTCTTCTTTTCTTTACACAGTCATTCAAATATCAGGCCATGAATTTTCAGACAACAAGGACATGAAAGAAGGTGTAAGCCCACCACCTTTCAAGTTCACTGTGAATTTCATAACTTAACACCATATCATCACTTGGGGACCAGTTAGTAAGCTGACACTCACTGCTGTTTGACAATTGCCAAGTATCACATTTAAAAATGTGTTTCCTTTAATAACAAATAAGGATGATATTGTGGGGCAGAAAATTAAGCTCTGATTGGGGGAATAAGCAGACAGTAGTAAGATTAGGTTTTGTGACTTAGGCCATTGCACTGAATAATCCAACGGTCCATCCATCTTTTTCCGCTTATCCAGGACTGGGTCACGGTTGCAGCAGCCTAAGCAGAGAAGCCCAGACCTCCCTCTCCCCGGCCACCTCTAGCTTGTCCAGGGGAACTCCAAGGTGTTCCCAGGCCAGCCGAGAGATATAATCCCTCCAATGTGGGACAGTGTGTCCCAGTGGGACATGCCTGGAACACTTCGCCCAGGAGGTACCCGGGAGGCATCTTTGTCAGCTTCAGCTGGCTCCTTTCAACGTGGAGGAGCACCGGCTCTACTCTGAGGCCCTCCTGGATGGTCAAACTCCTCACCCTACGGCTAAAGAAGGGCCCAGTCACCCTTCGTGGGAAGTCCATTTCCACTGCTGAATAAATGTAATTATAATCACTTAATTAGTAAATAAATTATATATGGTGAATATAAATAGAGCAGACCGGGGTGGTGGTCCCCATCTTTAAGAAGGGGGACCAGAGGGTGTGTTCCAACTACAGGGGGATCACACTCCTCAGCCTCCCTGGGAAAGTCTATGCCAGGGTGCTGGAAAGGAGAGTTCGTCTGCTAGTCGAACCTCGGATACAGGAGGAACAATGCGGTTTTCGTCCTGGTCGCGGAACACTGGACCAGCTCTTTATCCTCTCCAGGATACTTGAGGGTGCATGGGAGTTTGCCCAACCAGTCTACATGTGTTTTGTGGACTTGGAGAAGGCATTCGACCGTGTCCCTCGGGGTGTCCTGTGGGAGGTGTTGCAGGAGTATGGGGTGTCTGGCCCATTACTACGGGTCATTCGATCCCTATATAACCGTTGCAAGAGCTTGGTTCGCATTGCCGGCAATAAGTCGGACTCGTTCCCGGTGGGTGATGGGCTCCGCCAGGGCTGCCCTTTGTCTCCGGTTCTGTTCATAATTTTTATGGACAGGATTTCTAGGCGCAGCCAAGTGGCGGAGGGCTTTCGCTTTGGTGGCCTCAGAATCTCATCTCTGATTTTTGCAGATGATGTGGTTCTGTTGGCTTCATCGGGTGAGGGCCTCCAGCTCGCACTGGAACTGTTTGCGGCCGAGTGTGAAGCAGCGGGAATGAGGATCAGCACCTCCAAATCTGAGGCCATGGTTCTCAGCCGGAAAAGGGTGGAGTGCCCACTCCGGGTCGGGGATGAGTTCCTGCCCCAAGTGGAGGAGTTCAAGTATCTCGGGGTCTTGTTCGCGAGTGATGGGAGAAGGGAGCCGGAGATCGACAGACGGATTGGGGCTGCGGCTGCAGTAATGCGGATGCTGCACCGGTCCGTCGTGGTGAAGAGGGAGCTGAGTGTAAAAGCGAAGCTCTCAATTTACCGGTCGATCTACGTCCCTACCCTCACCTATGGCCACGAGCTGTGGGTAGTGACCGAAAGAACGAGATCGCGGATACAAGCGGCAGAAATGAGCTTCCTCCGAAGGGTGGCTGGCCTCTCCCTTAGAGATAGGGTGAGAAGTTCGGCCATCCGGGAGGGGCTCAGAGTAGAGCAGCTGCTGCTCCACATCGAAAGGAGCCAGCTGAGGTGGTTCGGGCATCTGACAAGGATGCCTCCTGGGTGAGGTGTTCCAGGCATGTCCCACCGGGAGGAGGCCCCGGGGCAGACCCAGGACACGCTGGAGAGATTATATCTCTCGGCTGGCCTGGGAACGCCTTGGTATTCCCCCGGATAAGCTGGAGGAGGTGGCTGGGGAGAGGGAGGTCTGGGCCTCTTTGCTTAGGCTGCTGCCCCCGCGACCCGGCCCCGGACAAAGCGGATGAAGATGGATGGATGGATGGATGGATGGATAAATAGAGCACAATCATTTGGTTATGTATTTGATCTTTTCTATCATGGAGGAATGCCGACATTTGGCATGTTTCAATATAATGTGGTGAACGTTGGGACGAATGGCTTCGACAGTGCAACACCACCAACAGTAGGAACACAAAGCTGCTTCTGTGTTTACATGATCTCCATTTATTTACCATTGTTCTCACTGGGACTCTTGTCTGAATTTGCACTTTCTTCCCCAATTTGCTGATCAATCAAACCAACCTGAGTCTGCAATGATTTTAACCAGCTGGCCAGGCAAAGGCAGGCATGTTTAAGTGCAACATTATTAAAAAGGTTTTACTGCTTGCACAGAGTAATATTAATATTGGCATTGCTTGTTACACTTTATCTTTCTTTCTAGTAATTTGTAGCCAGTTACATTTCAAATATAACCTTCCTTGTATCCATAAAGGTTATGTTAACAGAAGGAGAATGGAAGTCTACATCAATAAAAGGTGATTGCTTCCTAATGTCTCTGTTGTTTTGTTTGATATTAGATATTAGATTGATATTAGAGCCCTAGGTCCTGCATGAAAGGTGCATTTTGTACTTACCTGTGTTGTCTTTGTCAAATATTAAAATTCATTTGAGAATCTGAAACATTTTAGTATGAGAAATATGAAAAAGCTTTCTCTTATATTATTTCTGATAACTTTGTAATTTTTTCTGTAAATTTACAATTTTAATCTTTTAGCCCTAATATTCTCTCATAAGTAAAAATATCTTAGTTTTTCTTCATGTTACATGAGCAGTACTTTGTTTATTTTATTTCACTCTATCTACACTCAGCACAGACCTTTTAAAAGTCAGAAGTGCGCCACTTATCCATACTGATACAGGTTTCAGTACCACAGGCATTTTGCCCTTTATAAAATAAATATCCCTTAAAATGCCCTCCTTTGGTGAGTGAAACTGCAGTCTTTTGATTACACATGTGATGCAAGGATAACTTAACACTACAGCCTCCAACTGCTCAGAGATCTCAGTGATTCTGAAGAGCCAGCACAAAGGCTGATCAGAAAGAGTAAAGCTGAAATGTCACTGTCTGGTTTGTATGCGTATATATGTGTGTTCAAGTTTGGCATTTCAGAGGGAGATATCACTGCGAAGCACGGTGAGAGGTGCACAGAGTCAGTTAGGGTGGGGTTGATGTTCAGTCCCAGCCTGACAGTGGTGGATTGTGGTTTTCCTGTTTGAAACAGACGATGCTGGGCGAGAAGTTCAAGTCCCCATGGCTCTGCTGGATGCCTGGCTCTCATTCTCCAGCCTGATAAGCCCTGCTGCCTCTGCCCTCCTCGGCAGTACTTTCCCTGGATGGAAATGCCAGTGTAGGGCTGAGGGCAGAGCTCACCCTTATGTGGCCTAACCTCGATGACCCACTGGGCACCAATGCTTCTTATCAGCACGTGTACACCTGCACAGCCACTACAATAGGATGCGTGTCTGTGTGGTGACAGTTAAGGGTGGCACGAAGAAAAAGTATCCCTATATTGGTCTGTTGAAACTCGGGGAATTGAAGGCTTCCCAAGAAAAATAAAAATAAAAGATATGCCTGACAGTTGGTTATCTCGGTGTCTCCAGCTGTATCTGCTGCAGTGGAAGTTTGCTGCTCAAAAAGAGATCAGGCCAACAGCCCCGTCCACCAATCTGTGGCCTCATTTTAACTCTGTTTGCTTACTCTGCTGGTCATGACCTCAGAAACTGAAGGGAACTGACACAGTCCCACTTTCTGTGCTGCTAGGTGAATGCTATGATGGATTTTTGTAATAAAACAACCATATTTGTCGCTGTCTGTTAGGCCTGTAAGACTTGCTCTCTAATGGGCTGTGCAACCGCTCAGCTGCCTCAAGGAGGATAAGTTGATCTATTTTTGATATAAGTGGGCTGCTTAATGCCTCTTTGCCTGTGTGTGTGTGTGTGTGTGTGTGTGTGTGTGTGTGTGTGTGTGTGTGTGCGCGCACAAGCATGGCTTCAAGTGTATGTGTGCTAACACACTTCTGTGTGTGTTTTCTATAATTGTGTAAGCCAATCAGGAACTGATAAGCCTCATGGAGCCAGACGGCAGACACTTAAAGATGTCTGCATTGATAATAAAAGGAGACTTTAGTATAGGCAACCTCTCCTCCACACACACAGGCACACTGTATCGTTTTTCAGCCTGGGTTCCTGTATACTTCAACTGAGTTGTACACAGATTAATCTCATCAATGGGATAGTAAAGCTTCGGCTGAATCCCGGTCTGTGTGATGCTATCAGGACAACATTTGTTGTTATCCTAGTACTGCATTCTTGTGCTTTGGGGATGGGGAAATGCAGCTCTCCCATCAGGTTTAATGTAAATGTCCATGTTGGGACGTCTGAGATCAAAGCACAGGACACACAGTGTTGAAGCGAGCTTATCTAACCGCTGTGGCAGGACATTCATGATCTCAGTGATCACTGAAATGAATCCTCTATGGCTGCTCTTTGAAAAAACTGGCTGCAGAAAGGAGGTTAAAAGCTAATTGATTGCATGTTGTCACAGTGCATGAATTGTGCCTCTGTCTGCGTGCACATAAGTGCACTAGGACATTGCAAGTGCCTGTGAGTGTTCATGTTGTGTGTCCCTCGCCCCCACCCCTCCTGTCTGTGTTTTTGAACTAGGAGATGAAGCCATCTGCACTGCTCTCTGGAGACACAAGGCTCCCTCGTCTCTCCTCCTTTTTCTGCTCCTGCTATAATGGGGAAATTGCTCTGTCTTTACGCTCTAGTTGGGATTGGCAGCCTTGATAAGCATTGCAGGGACAATTAGAGTTAGGAGTTTTCGTTGAGAGGCTTTTAAATGACGCTAAGTTGTCACTGGCAGCTTATGCTCCCCCCTGGGGACATACCATTGTGCCGCCACACGACACCCTTCTTGGTAAGAGGACACCCCTGCTTCGACGTGAAGTCCACTGTTTGGGTGTAGCAGCAACCATCCTAAAGAGCTACACTTTTCATAGTTTTAATTGCATTGATCTGAGAAGTAGACTCACTCTGACAATAGATGTGTGCAGCAGCTGGTCTTACTGCCTTGTTCTTTTCTCCTGTGATGCTGTTTGCACACAAAGAAGGCAACAAAAAGGGCCTTTTACCCACCAAGTATTGGCTTTGTTTTGATGTGTACGACGAGCCCGTCATTATCTCAGCATGCTCCAGCCGCCACAGCCATACCTTACCCTTTTCTTTCTTGCAGAGATGGGGAGGGATCCAGGAAATATCTCACTGTCCTTTAGTTCCTCAATTCATTACTGTTAAAAAGGTCTGACATGACTTGGAGGGAGGTATGGAGAGAGAGGCTGAAGCTCATATTCAGGCAGAAATATGAAGGTGTGGAGGGAACTGGAGGCATTGTTTATGAGCTAAGTGAAGTGGACCATCACAGAGGGAGTCAAACAAAGGCCAAGTAAGTGATGGAGGGACCGATTAGAAGAGAGTGAGAGGGGGAGTGAAATGGGGGTAGGGGAGCAAGAGCAACATTCCAGCATAGGACCTGATCCCCATTTTCAGTAACAGGACACTCTTGTCTCTGCATGTTTCACATATCCAGTCAAAAGCATCTCCTCTGCCTTCACTCTGTGTTTTCCTTCTCCGCGTTTAAAACTGCAAAAACACATCTGCTTGCAGTGTGTATCGTTTCAATCTGTGTTTCAGTTCCACACGCTCTCTCTGAGCACGCTCAGTCTCTGTTCTCCTTCTCAGAATTTGGCCTTCAATTTCCTCATGCATCCTGATTTAGGCACCCTTAAAAACCCAGACTTTTTTCTTGAGCCATAATATTAACAGCACTAGATGACTCAGTGGCCGCTCCAATCACAGCACACAGCTAACTGGCCAGAAAGAAGCCCATCTGGGTTGCTTTACTCTTGGGTGAGGTAGCGGGATAGCAGCTCCCTCCCAGCTAAGTTCCACACTCAGCCCCAGCTAACAACAAAGACCACCAAAGCAGATCTCATAATGTGAAACCTGAACTACACCTCACCAGCACCACATAAAAAACTGCAGTTACAACTTATTCCTAAGCCTTTCCTGCACCATAAATCAGCCTGTGGCTCAGAGCTCCAGTGAGAAGGGGATAAAACTGGGGGAGAGTGACTGGGACAATGGAATGCTGAACACAAGAATACTGTAGCAAGTGGAGGTGTAGTCTGCAAGGCTTCACTTTTCAACAGTGCCGCATTATGGAATGTGGCAGGGTTGTGAATCAGTAACTCCGACTGTCCCATCAGGTGCTTACAATTATCTTGTAGCTGAGAACTGTGGGTCAGTTCCACAGTAGTCAAAATAAGGTTGTTATTCCTATCTACAGTAAAATGATATGTCTGGTGGGCTAAAACAACACTAGCGAACATGAAAAATGGAAAATCTAAACTTCCTATTTTGGTTTTATTAACATAGTGCTTAAAAAAACATTTTTTACTAGAATAAAAAAAAGTCCCACATAGATCTCAGCTGTGACACTGAGACTGAAAAAACAAACAAACATCATCCTAGTGATCGATTGTTTCACTGTTGGCAATCAGATGTTTTGAGAATATGTCCTAATATCACACTTTGTCTTCCTTTTTCCCTGCTGACTGCGATCACAGCTCTGCACTGGAGCGTATTACCACAACATATAATCAGGTTATATAACTTGTAGTTAAAACTCATATTATTTGAGTAAAAAAGTACTGTTATAGTGTTTTTTTCTAAATAAGTTCTTGTTCACTTCATTTCAGCTTCATAATAGATAGTGGCAGTTCATAACAAAACTTATGTCATGGCAACAGATCTATTCACCGCCATGTTGTTGTTCACACAAAACCAAAACAAAGACGATTGAAATCACACTGACAAACGGGGGGAAAGTTCCTACTCATCACTCAGAAGGTCGTATGAACTGAGCTACATCTGCAAAAATACTTTTAAATGGTGCATGCATTTATAAAGCATAAAGCTTTATCTAGTATTTAATAATCCACTCTAATATTATGCATGCATTTTCTAGGTTATAGCTGCAGTATTTCAGACGTGAAGTAGTTTTATGGCACAATAGTTTATTACAACCCTTCATGTTGTGGTCCAGCAGCAAGTGCAGAGCTTATAGTGTCTTTGCTCCACAGTGATGCGAGTCAGAGGTAGCCATGACTTCTATGTCTGTGGTGCAATGATGATACTCAGTCACACTGTCACATTTCATACAGTGTTGTACCCCAAACTGTACATACTACTGGAGTCTGGAAGGAGCAGGGGGTTAAGCACTTACATTTTACCCCAGAGGTCCCACAACTCAAACTAGTCATGTTCAACACATTTCAAATATATCAGTGATATGAAATAAGCAAGTAATGATATCAGAAACACTGAGACACTAGAAGTGAGGAGAATTACCCACCATGTTTTACCACAGAGCTCATACTGACCCAAACTTAAAAGTTGCTAAAACCTCTGAGTTTCACAGAGTCGTTAGGTCGCCCTGTTTGATGAGCCAACTGCAGTCACTTCCCATTATGACAGGTAATAGTTTGCTCTGCTTTGAGGTAATGTATTGTATTAGTATGAGTGTTGGGCAGCAAGCTGTGCAAACAGAGTAGGCAGGATGCGCTGGAATTGATCTGAGGCTAAAGGTGGGAAAGTCGTGCCAACAGGCCTGGACCCCACAGAGTGGAACCAGTCAAATTTACCATTATTTGACTTTAAACTAAGCAAAGGTTAATGAGTTTGTGACTTTGGGAATGTAACTTTTTGTTGTTATTCTAGTTGGTTGAGGGAATTGGTGGAAATCCTGCCTGTACTGTAGCTGCTTTAAGCAGTGGTGTTATCTGCCTGCTAGTGCTGCCGTCTTCCCTTGAATTCTGGTTGCTGCAAATAACAAATAAACACAGTGAGATCAGTCAGTACACCAAAGAAGCAATAAGTGAAGAATTCTGATACATAATATGTCCAGCAGAATTTGCCCCCATGAGGGCCCTAAACGGTTGTAAGAGGACGAAAATAGAGTGAATCATGCGCTGTGGCGTTCACTCAGCAGATCTCATCCCAATTAAACACCTATGGGACATTTTGAACATGTGTTAGACAGCACTCACTATCACCACCATCATCACACACACTGGGAGAAAATATGCTTTGGAAGAACGGCGTTCCATCTATCCAGCAGAGTTCCAGGCACAAGGAAAATTAATGCCAAGAAGAACTGAAACGAATCTTCCAGCACCTGTTAGCGTAAACCACTTGTGAAAATCAGGACATACATTTGGGTTGGTCTGTCTTTTGAGGCTTTTCCCCCCAATTCTTTCACTTTGTCATCCATTTGTGTGTTCTTCTCTAACTCAGTTTGTTCTGCTCTTGTCTCTGTATGAGCTCAGTGAGAGCACAACATGTTTCTTCCTGACTCCTACCGCCGACTGTGAGCATAGAAACCCCACACATGACTGCTGCGAGTGTGCTTTTACAAGGGAAAGCCAATCAGAGGAAAGCTGTCTCCGAGGAAAGGGGAAGAAAGCTAAAACAGCTTGTTTCATGTAATATGACAGGTCTTCTTTAGTAAAGCCTTGACGCACATCTTGGACACACAACCAAATCCATAAGCCATTTTTGTAGTTTTATTTTATTTGAAATTTTGACAGTTTTTTAAAGTTGTAGAATAAAAATGAAATAATACTGATATTCATGAGGCTCTCCCTTGGAACTGGTAGCAGGGTACAATCTGGACAGGTCAGGTCTGTCGCAGGGCTAGACAGGCAACCATTCAGCCATTTAGAATGACCAGTTAACCCCACTCACTGCATGCCTTTGGACTGTGGAACACGTCTCGAGTAGTTGTGCGTAGAGCAGGGCAATATGACCAAAAATATTTATCACGATATACATTTGAAAATTCCACAACTTTATTAGTGCAAAAGAAAAAACCCATCAATGTATTTTCACTTAAACAAGCAGCTGTTTTTTGCATTAAAGTTATATAAAAATGTAACAGTGCAAATTCCTCGCTGACAGTTTAACCAAAAGGCGTTTCCAGTGGAAACTGGCTGACATATCCTCAGCGTAACCATGTATAATATCCACAAAACTTAAAAAGAGGTTATACACACACAATACGGTAATATTATGTTGAAGCACAGTACGTATCACTCTGCGAGGCTCCTGCCTACGATAGCCGTAATGCTCCCACAATCCATCAAGCGGTGCGGCTTCATAGCTTAGCAAAGTCGTACTGAAACATCTGACAGATTTTCGAGCGCCGTGTGTGGTGTAATCTATATTGGTGAATATCATGCGCCACTAGGCGGCAGTACTTACCCTTCTAGACAGGAAGTGAGGCTATGTTTGGATAGGAAGAGTAAGCTGGAAATAAAGATGGTGGTGTTCCACATTATCGCCTAAACGAGGAGTTTTATTAAAAGAGCCCAACACAACATGGTGTCAGAAGTGCACTCGCTCTAGGCGGTGAACAGAGACAGTGGACAAAATAAACGTCAGCTTGGCGAACGGCTAGCGACGAAAATGACGGAGCAAGCAGCAGCTCTACCGGCGACTCCTGGCCCGGTTACGGTAGCTCCACCAGCGGCTACTTTCACCATCAAGCCACCGGAACCGTTCGACTTCACAAAGCCCCAAGAATGGGAGAAGTGGATCAGACGTTTCGAGCGTTTCAGAATGGCAAGTAATCTGAATGGTTCAACTGATGCTAACCAAGTGAACACATTAGTATACTGCATGGGAGACGAGGCTGACGACGTGCTAAGGGGACTAGACCTAACAGACGGGCAGCGCCAGCAGTACGATGCGGTCAGAAACGCATTTGACAGACATTTTGTCCCCAGAAAGAATGTGATTTATGAAAGAGCGAAGTTTAATAAGCGAGTACAACAGCCAGCGGAAACATTTGACTCCTTCATAACAGCTCTATATGCTCTATATGCTGAAAACTGTGAATATGGTGAACTCCACGATGAACTTTTGAGGGATAGGCTCGTTGTGGGTCTTAAAGATTCATCACTGTCGGAGAGAATGCAGCTCAACAAAGATTTGACGCTAACCAAAGCTATCACAATGGCGAGACAATCTGAGGAAATAAAAAGACAGCAAACTGACCTCAGAGGCGAAAGCAGCACAGGCAAAACAGCCATGGATGCCGTGCATGTCAGAAAGTCACAGCCAAATAAATTCAGAAGCAGAGAGCAAAAGCAGTTCAAGCCACGAAAACCACAAATAACAAAACAAGAGACTAAAACATGTTTTAAATGTGGAAAAACACAGATGCACCCAGCAGCACAGTGCCCAGCTAAAAATGCAGAATGCCGCAACTGCGGGAAACATGGACACTACGGGAGAGTTTGTAGGTCTACAGCTGTGCATGAGGTGGCAGACTGTGCAGATGGACTCTTCCTGGGTGAACTGGATTCAGGAGAAGACCCGTGGCTCGCTAACATCTGCGTGAGAGGCAAAAGCATGACCTTCAAATTAGACTCGGGGGCAGATGTCACAGCTATCTCAGAAGAGACATTCAAAGACATTAAGCAGCCAAATGAGCATCTGCAAAAAGCTGAAAAGCCACTGTATGGACCAGGAGGTGCAGCACTGACCGTGCTCGGGTCCACAAAGGAGGACATTTCCTACAGTGACAGGAGCACTGCAGAGACGATCTACGTAGTCAGAAACCTGCGTGTAGCTCTCTTAAGCAGGACAGCTTCTGTGAGACTGAAATTAATTGCCCGAATGGACAATATTGACCTTGAGACGGTGAGGAAAGTGTACCCGAAGCTATGGGATGGGCTCGGGCTTGTTCAAAAACCGTACACGATTAAGCTGAAGCCCGACGCTAAACCTTATTCACTGAAAGTGCCCAGGCGTGTTCCGCTCCCACTACTGGGCAAAGTCAAAGCAGAGCTACAGAGGATGGAACAGTTGGGGGTGATCAGTCGTGTGGAGGGGCCCACAGACTGGTGTTGCGGCATGGTCGTAGCCCCTAAAAAGGACAAAGAGACAGTCCGCATTTGCGTGGACATGACACCTTTAAATGGGTTGGTGTGCCGTGAAAGATATATCCTTCCCTCTGTCGACCAAACACTAGGCATGCTCACAGGGGTGCGGTATTTCTCCAAGCTCGATGCTAACATGGGCTTTTGGCAAATACCGCTATCCAAAGAATCTGCTCTCCTCACCACGTTTATTACGCCATTTGGGAGGTACCATTTCAACCGTCTGCCATTTGGTATTTCCAGTGCACCAGAGCATTTCCAAAACATGATGGTGACAGAAGTGACAGCCGGCCTCGCGGGAGTCGTATGCCACATGGACGACATCCTGGTCTGGGGATCTACGAGAGAGGAGCACGACATGAGACTCCACGCTGTCCTCGACCGTGCAGAGAAGGCGGGCGTCACCCTGAACATGTCAAAATGTGAGTTTGGCAGAAGAGCAGTGAAATTCTTAGGATTCATTGTGTCATCTGAAGGCATGAGCCCTGACCCTGACAAAACTAGCGCGGTGCAGAAGATGAAAGAGCCAAGCACTGTGAGTGAGCTTAGGAGCTTCTTAGGAATGGTGAACCAGCTGGGGAAATTCATCCCAAACCTTTCTGAGAAAGACAAACCACTGAGAGACTTGCTTTCAACTAAAAACATGTGGTACTGGGGGCATGAGCAACAAAACGCCTTTAACAGTTTAAAACAAGAACTGTCATCTGCACCAGTGCTACAGCTCTACAACCCAAACAAACCCCAGAAGATCTCAGCAGATGCCTCTTCATACGGGTTGGGGGCAGTCTTACTACAGAAAGACAATGATGTGTGGTCACCTGTCGCATATGCCTCGCGATCATTGACAGCCACAGAGCAGCGCTACGCTCAGCTGGAAAAAGAAGCGCTAGCGCTCACCTGGGCCTGTGAAAGATTCAGTGACTTTATTCTAGGGCTACACTTTGAGCTTGAGACCGACCATAAGCCACTAGTGAGCCTACTCGGAGGACAAGCCCTGGATTTGCTTCCACCGCGGATACAGAGATTCCGCATGCGCCTGATGAGGTATTCTTACACTATAATGCACATTCCAGGCAAAAGCCTCACCACAGCTGACACGCTGTCACGGTTGCCGTTGGCAGGCAACGTGATTCCCAGAGACAATGACCTTATGGAGGACACTGATATCTACGTTGACACAGTGCTGGAGGGCCTTCCTACTAGCAGCAAATACCTTTCAGATCTCCGTGAGCAGCTGCAGTCTGACAGCGTCTGTTCGCAAGTCATGAAGTACTGTGCAGAGGGCTGGCCGGACAGGAACCAGCTGCAGGGAATGGTAAAGCACTACTGGTCGGAAAGAGCAGTTTTGAGTGTACACAATGGACTACTACTGAGAGGTACAAGGTTGGTCATACCTGCAAACATGCGAAACGCAGTTCTGGACAAAATACACGAGGGACACCAAGGAGTAGTCAAGTGTAGAGAACGTGCGCGACAAGCAGTGTGGTGGCCAGGCCTGAGTAACCAGATCGGTGAACTTGTCCTTAAGTGCAGGCTGTGCATTCAGGAGAGAGTTAATGTGAGGGAACCTCTTATGCCCACACGTTTACCTGAGAGGCCATGGCAGAACTTAGGAGCTGATCTGTTCACACTAAAAGACAAAAACTATCTGTTAGTAGTGGATTACTTCTCGAGATATGTCGAGATTGCTCAACTCAGTCCAACTCGTTCAGCCAATGTGATTGTGCATTTAAAGTCAATATTTGCACGCCATGGCATACCTGAAGTATTGATCACTGATAATGGGCCACAATGTGCATGTCAAGAAATGAGAGACTTTGCAAAGGACTACTGCTTTGAGCATGTTACCAGTAGTCCCAGGTACCCGCAGAGCAACGGCGAAGCGGAGAGAGGCGTCCAGACCGTCAAGAATCTCCTCAAAAAAGCTAGCGATCCATACAAGGCGTTGCTGGCATACAGAACAACAGCACTGGCAAATGGCTACAGCCCGGCTCAACTTCTCATGGGGCGCAGGCTTCGTACTACCTTGCCAATGCTTCCTGAAACCTTACAGCCCTGTCTGCCTGATTTTCAGCAGGTTAGTTGTTCGGAGAGAGAGAAACGGCTGAGACAAACCGAAAGTTTTAACAAGAGACATAGAACAAGAGAACTGGATAAACTGTTGCCAGGACAACCAGTCTGGATCACGGATGCAAGAGCACAGGGCACAGTGACAGCAGTCCACCCGACTCCACGATCGTACGTCATCAGTGGGCCCCAAGGGACAATTAGAAGGAACCGCAGTCATCTTGTGCCGATCCCACAAACAGAGGCTCAAACCGAAGCCACACAGATTCAAGCTACTCCTACCGAGACAGTTTCTGAGCCAAGCGCACCCCATACACCAGGTGTGATTAGAACCCGGTCGGGTAGGGAGGTGATTAAACCGAAAAGACTTGATCTGTGAAGCTGATTGTTTGAAAACAGAAAAGTGTGTTTCAAATGCTGAGTTGTGGTTTTGAGGGTAGCATGTTGAAGGAAAAAAATGTTTATTCTGTTACAGGTTGAAAAGAAGAAAAAGTGTTTATTCTCTTGCGGGTGGAAAAGAAGAGAGAAAGTGTTTATTCTGTTACAGGAGGAAAAGAAAAAGTGTTTATGACAATACTGACTTTATGTTTCCTGAAATGTTGGGGTATGCCTGTAATGAAAAAACTATATGCAGTTATGTTTTGTTTGAAGAACAAAAGAATGTACCAGTCTAACTTCAGTAAGGGGGATGTGGTGTAATCTATATTGGTGAATATCATGCGCCACTAGGCGGCAGTACTTACCCTTCTAGACAGGAAGTGAGGCTATGTTTGGATAGGAAGAGTAAGCTGGAAATAAAGATGGTGGTGTTCCACGTTATCGCCTAAACGAGGAGTTTTATTAAAAGAGCCCAACACAACACCGTGCACATAAAATCGTTTCGAGGTCAGTAAACACAACCAGAGTTCATACATAAGGCACACGGGATTATAAGGGGCTCTGTCGACTTTCAGAAAAATCAAAGGATTGATTTTAAGTGTGTCGTATTTTCCACAAACACGGTAATAACGACGGCCTGCTAGCATGCTCTACCAAAAATAGTGCTTTGTTGTGTATCTGACGGACGAAAGCTAAACCAGTTCCACACCAGTGAAGCTGCAGCATTTTTACAAACCAGTTCTGCTTCATCGTTTCATTCAACGATCCGCTTTCGCCACCATGCTTTTTCCGACGTGTGCGTATGAAACCAAAGGCACTGCGCATGCGCGTTTTACCCATATTCTATCGCAATATTTCTTTTTTCTATCGTTGCCCAAAATTATACCGGTATTACCGTGAACGGTATGATATGACCCGGCCCTAGTTGTGCGTGTGCAAGTGAATCAGGTTCCTGGCACTGTAGGCAGGTTTCTTTCACTGTTCAGAGGTACAAGCAAGAAGAAACAATGAAAAGTCAGTGCATGAGTTTGCAACATATGACTAGTAGCATGTGCTGTATGTGTGAATGTGACCTGCTGTTGAGGAAAAACCAACAGAGACAGACACTAATCTGGATAAAACTACCGAATTAAAATAATGAATCCACCGAGATTGTGCAAGTGCACACTTGAGGGCAAGGCTGAAGTGTCAAGTCACTTAGTTATCTATATCATTGTTTTACCCTGCACATGTTAATACAGATTAACCTTTAACTATCATGTGCAATATTGATTTTATAATTGCCAGCCGCAGCACAATGCCATGAAAAAGGATAGATTAAGAAAACAGACAGAAAGGGAACTAAGGGAAGTTGTTGATTATTAAACTGTTGCTTTGTCATCTGACAGAAATGTGCATGTTTGTATAGGTGCTGAAATAAATAGATGCATAGAAACAGAAATAAAGTCTGTAAGCAAGTACAAAGTGTCCTACCGAGTGCAATTTTTAAGTAAATACTTAGGTGCCCTGTTTTTGGCTTGAGCACTTGCCCTTACAAAATGTCATTGTACGCAACTCTGTAAGTGTGACAGGTGTTAAAGTGAGGAAAAGGCAACAGCAATTTCATTCCCATTCATTCTGGTGATAGCCTTGGTGGTGCCGAATGTTTCCACTAATGCACCACTTGCAGGTAACACGCAAAAATAGATTTTTAATCTCATTATCTCAGCAGCTGTGCAGGTGGAGAGGGAGTGTGTGAGGAAGAGAGCTGCAGAGAGAACGTGTTCATACATTAGTGTTTGGGAAGCAGGAGGGGGCACAGATCACTCCCGTCCTCTACTCCTGGGTGCTCCCATTGAAAGGACGCTTTGGTTATATAAACAAGAGGTACACGTCAAGTTGAAAATTAAATATTTGGAAGTGATATACATTTCAGTGGGTGAACCCTAGCATAAGAAAGCCGCCGATGAAGAGATAGTTATGTGCATGGAGAGCCCGCTCTCTGCACCAGAGTCTCACCTCGTCTCTCCTTCGCAGCACAACAAGCTCTAAAGCTCTATTTCTGTACGCTGCAGTTGGATCACACACCACTGATTGTTTTTTACATTTCAATAGGCTGTTAAAGTGCAATCTGCACGTTCCCTGTTTTGTTTTGTTTTCCTGCTTTACTTTGTCTGTTTGGTGCTAAGCGCTCATTACTGCAGTTTTTCTCGGCACTTCTCGGAGATCAGTCAGCAAGTATCCTACTGCAGCTTCTTTCTGCTCCGCGTTTTGAAGTCATAGCTTTTGTGTGACTATTGTGACTTGTGATAATTTGTATGTCAGATGTGGCAAAAAGTTGAAAAGTCTAGCTTTGTTTAAAGGAGCAGCCAGTTAGAATTCCCAGTAGTCAGGATGGGAAATATCCCCTCATTACAGACACTGCAAACTAATTCTAATTATACAGATACTGTGGGACTCCGGAGGCAGCCGACAGGTATCGACAGGCCAAGCGGAATGCGGCTCGGGCAGTGGCTGAAGCAAAAACTCGGGTGTGGGAGGAGTTCGGAGAGGCCATGGAAAAAGACTTTCGGACTGCCTCGAAGAGATTCTGGCAAACCGTCAGGCGTCTCAGGAGGGGAAAGCGGTGCTCTACCTGCACTGTGTATAGTGCTGGCGGAGCGCTGTTGACGTCGACTGAGAAAATTGTCGGGCGGTGGAAGGAATACTTCGAGGACCTCCTTAATCCCACTGACACGTCTTCCGGGGAGGAAGCAGAGTCTGGGGATGAGGGGTGTGACCCACCGATTTCCGGGGGCGAGGTCACTGAGGCAGTTAAACAACTCCTTGGTGGCAGAGCCCCTGGTGTCGATGAGGTCCGCCCCGAGTTCCTGAAGGCTCTGGACGTTGTAGGGCTGTCTTGGTTGACACGTCTCTGCAATGTTGCGTGGAGATCAGGGGCAGTACCTGTGGACTGGCAGACCGGGGTGGTGGTCCCCATCTTCAAGAAGGGGGACCGGAGGGTGTGTTCCAACTACAGGGGGATCACACTCCTCAGCCTCCCCGGGAAAGTCTATGCCAGGGTGCTGGAGAGGAGGGTTCGTCCGCTAGTCGAACCTCGGATACAGGAGGAACAATGCGGTTTTCGTCCTGGTCGCGGAACACTGGACCAGCTCTTTGTCCTCTCGAGGATACTTGAGGGTGCATGGGAGTTTGCCCAACCAGTCTACATGTGTTTTGTGGACCTGGAGAAGGCATTCGACCGTGTCCCTCGGGGCGTCCTGTGGGAGGTGTTGCGCGAGTATGGGGTGTCTGGCCCATTGCTACGGGCCATTCAATCCCTATACAACCGTTGCAAGAGCTTGGTTCGCATTGCCGGCAATAAGTCGGACTCGTTCCCGGTGGGTGATGGGCTCCGCCAGGGCTGCCCTTTGTCTCCGGTTCTGTTCATAATTTTTATGGACAGGATTTCTAGGCGCAGCCAAGTGGCGGAGGGCTTTCGCTTTGGTGGCCTCAGAATCTCATCTCTGATTTTTGCGGATGATGTGGTTCTGTTGGCTTCATCGGGTGAGGGCCTCCAGCTCGCACTGGAACGGTTCGCAGCCGAGTGTAACGCAGCGGGAATGAGGATCAGCACCTCCAAATCTGAGGCCATGGTTCTCAGCCGGAAAAGGGTGGAGTGCCCACTCCGGGTCGGGGATGAGTTCCTGCCCCAAGTGGAGGAGTTCAAGTATCTCGGGGTCTTGTTCGCGAGTGATGGGAGAAGGGAGCTGGAGATCGACAGACGGATTGGGGCTGCGGCTGCAGTAATGCGGACGCTGCACCGGTCCGTCGTGGTGAAGAGGGAGCTGAGTGTAAAAGCGAAGCTCTCAATTTACCGGTCGATCTACGTCCCTACCCTCACCTATGGCCACGAGCTGTGGGTAGTGACCGAAAGAACGAGATCGCGGATACAAGCGGCGGAAATGAGCTTCCTCCGAAGGGTGGCTGGCCTCTCCCTTAGAGATAGGGTGAGAAGTTCGGCCATCCGGGAGGGGCTTAGAGTAGAGCAGCTGCTGCTCCACATCGAAAGGAGCCAGCTGAGGTGGTTCGGGCATCTGGCAAGGATGCCCCCTGGGCGCCTCCTGGGCGAGGTGTTCCAGGCATGTCCCACCGGGAGGAGGCCCCGGGGCAGACCCAGGACACGCTGGAGAGATTATATCTCTCGGCTGGCCTGGGAACGCCTTGGTATTCCCCCGGACAAGCTGGAGGAGGTGGCTGGGGAGAGGGAGGTCTGGACCTCTTTGCTTAGGCTGCTACCCCCGCGACCCGACCTCGGATAAGCGGATGAAGATGGATGGATGGATGGATGAAATAAAAATAAATTAATGAGAGAGAAAGGTTTGCAGATTATGCTGTTTTAGCTTTTAACCAACATTTTGGTTCATATGATAATGACTGAGACAGGTTATTTCACCCATGAAGGCAAAATTCTTTGAAAAGTAAATGGATCATGTTTAGTTATAATGGGAATGATTGTCATTGTAAAACAAGAGCTTTCCATATGAAACTGTACAGCAAATGATCAGAATAATGGGCCCAGGATGAGAATATCTCAATTTAGTTTTCATTTCACATTTTGATGCAATTAACCCATTTTTTCCTTAACCCAACAAGTCCTTTTTGTGCCAGCTCACCACCGTGTGAATTCTCAGAGCCACCAGTGGCTTTGACATCAAACATCAAATTTAAAGTGAGAGCAATTGGACCTGTGACTTAGCATTGAAGTAATATGAAAGCGTAGACAAATGCATGTTATCTGAGGCTGCTGTGACTTAAGTAGTCAGTGTTGGGAAGGTTACTTTTAAAATGTAATCCACTACAGAATACATGCCTCAAAATGTATTTTGTAACGTATTCCGTTACGTTACTCAATGAGAGTATGTAGCGTCCAGTCGAACTGAGAAGGCCAGAACTGATGGTTTTTGAATAACCTTTATTATTATTATTACCGGGCGATCGTGGCTCAAAGAGTTGGCAGTTTGTCTTGTAACCGCAAGGTTGCCGGTTCGAGCCCCGGCTCGGACAGTCTCGCTCGTTGTGTCCTTGGGCAAGACACTTCACCTGCTGCCTACTGGTGTTGGCCAGAGGGGCCGATGGTGCGATATGGCAGCCTCGCTTCTGTCAGTCTGCCCCAGGGCAGCTGTGGCTACAACTGTAGCTGCCTCCACCAGTGTGTGAATGTGAGAGTGAATGAATAGTGGAAATGTAAAGCGCTTTGAGGGCCCCGAAAAAGCGCTATATAAATGCAATCCTTATTATTATTCCTTGCCGTGTATCAGACAACGAACCAACGTAAGAGCTAGACAAACAAATAAAACAATTACCATGTTATTCATGTGACACCATTTTAACCGCTCATTCACTCATTCATCTAACCGTTTTCTATTAAACTATACAATACATATTATGGGTTTCAGATTGCTCAAATTAAATCATGCACATTACAAACCTTGTTCCCCTGTTGACTGTAGCTAGAACTATTCGTTTTTGTACAAGTTAACCATGTTTTTCTCTCCCTTTTCTCTGTTAGCAATAGTTTACCGTTTTCTTGCGTCTTTTTTGTACATCAAGCTAGTTACCGTTAGCAAGACGTAACCTCTAGTCTTCTCTGTCTTAATTTCAGGTTTTCACCATGTGTTCTAGATAGTTCAGGAGATTAACTCGACCAAGCAGTCCACTTTCGGGTACTGATTAAAATACCAGAATAGGGAGGATGGTGTAGGTTTAAGTTTATTAGATTGATACATATATACCAACAAGACAGTGTGCATCACTGTGACAACAGCGTTTGTTTTCATTCAAAGGCTTTATGGTTTTTCCTATCATACCTGGTGGGCCGGTCTCTAGTCAAAATGCCCGGGCCGATTTTTTGTCCCAGTCCAGCCCTGACAGTGGTACATGTATTCCGTTACTCTTGAACACTGTAAGTAGTAGAACAGGTCATCTACCAGTAGAATCGTCAGTGGATCAATTCCTGACTCCCGCAGTCCGCATACTGAAGTATTCTTGGACAATGTTCTGATTCCTGAGTTCAAGGGTGTGTGAACACTAAGAAATCCTTAGGATGAAAGTACTATATGACGTCCATAAGCAGTGTGTAATAGGTGAATGAGACTTGTAGTCAGGCGCGATTTTAGCCCATTTTTGGGGGTGCTGAAGCACCCCCAAAAATGGGCTAAAATCGCCCCCAAAGATTTCTTAATTTTTTGATAATATTTGCTGTTTGTGTGACACACTACTGAAAATATAAAAAGTATACAGTACTTGGTTGAGACGTAACACTTTAGCAACAAAATTATAGATAACCCCCCCTCCCAAAATGGTTTGTTCCAGCTCGCCTCTCCCCTGCTCTGGCTCTAGCGCTCTTGCTGCCAGAGCGATGGTGGCTGAGACATATTAGCTGCATTTAACCTTCAGTTACTCTTCATATAGTTGGTAGGAGTCAGACCATGTTTCTTTTTAGCTGAAAAACATTACACCAGGTAACCTGCAGTGTTGAAAACATGTTTTCCGACGATGTTTGCTACCCTACAATCTGTCCTGCTCTGTAGTAAAATCAGCTACATTTGACTGTCCTGTTGCTCCCATTGAAATGTATACAGCCTATTTAAAATCTAAAACTTAAAATTGTCCACAGCCTGCTGTTGTTACCACTGTCCTGCTTGAAATGGATACTAACTGACTGAATGCCCATTAACCTTAGAACACCTGGTGTGTGTGTGTGTGTGTGTGTGTGTGTGTGTGTGTGTGTGTGTGTGTGTGTGTGTGTGTGTGTGTGTGTGTACAGATAGACAGCCAGGTTCATAATGGATATGAGGAAGTTTTTTCAAAAAAAGGAGCCACATTCAGGTAAAAGTGTAAAATCAAGACTAATGTTGGATCAGTGTTTCAATGTTTATATCTTTTATTACATGTTTGTGTGGTTTGGTTATTTGCCTTTTGGTTGAAAATACACGAGAGGGGACTTTTTGTTAGTGATCTTAATAGAGTTTTTTTCATATTAATGTAATTTTTCATCTAATTGAATACAATCTATTTGTGTATGATTGTCAGTCGAAAGAGGGAACGTGAGGAGAAAGTACAAGGTCAGGAAGAACCAGGTAAGCAAACAGACAGGGAGCAGTGACAGGCACAACAGAAACTGTTAAACTGACAAAGAGGAAAAAACCTGATTTTACTCACAATCTGGAAGTTGTGTTCTCCCGATATTAAAGCTGCTAAACAGAATCTGCTAAACAAACTGGGTTGAAACATTTTGACCCTCTTTAACAACATCCCAACATAACATTATCATTGATTGGGGAGATTAAAATTAATGATATATTTTTATGTGGTTCAGCCACAACTCAAAACCTCAGCCAGTAATAGGTCGGCCAACTTTTGGACCGTCCAGTTGTCTGTATGACTGCTGCAGTACGTGCATCACATGTGCTCACTATCAGAAAGAGCCAAACAGCCCTGGTGGAGTGAGCAGCTGTAAAGAGAAGCAGATGCTCTGTTTCTAAAAATGTTTTAAGCTTGTTTCAAAGATTCTGTACAGCAGCTTTAAATGTTTTCCAAAAGCACACAGACACTTATCAGTGTTTCTCACACTTTTTACAGTGTGGACCACCTGATAAAATGTCAAGCTGTCCTAAGGACCACTATGAAAGCATGAAACTCATAAATCTTACAACACAAAATTAATATTATTAAATTAGTAAAATTAGTATCTGCAGTAAAGATTTTTTCATACATTGTAGACATTCTACCACAGGCAAAGTTGCCTCCAGTTTAATATTTTTTATTAATATTTTGTTATAATTTATTTGTAATAATTTATTCTGTTTTGGGAGTGTTTTTATGTATCTGTGTTATATTATACACACACATTAAAAGTGAATCTCTGTCCAAAAAATGCACTCAGTTTACTTTTTACTCACTATGAGCATCGTTCATTATTCGCCCCCAGTAATTAAGGTTAGGATTTTTTCTATTCCAATCCATTCTTCTTTAGCAGCATTTAAATAAACTTTATCAGATTTGATGGTTTTGTTACACTTTTCAAAAAAGTGTTTTGCTTTTCTTTCACAAATGTGGGATTAAATTGTGTTAAAATGTACAAAACAGTGATGTCATGTTTTGAGACGAGGACCCAGGCACAGAGAGACTTGATGAATTTAAGAATCTTATGATTTAATAAAGAAATTTGCAGACTTGCACAGAGATGGTAAAATTATGATGACTGATAACGGAGACGAAGACAACAGACAATGAGGACAGGGAGGAACAGGGGTTTAAATGCACCAAGGAGACAGTCAGAGACAACTCGGGACAACGTTTAAGGATGCAGGGACGGACAGAGACAGGTTTATCTTGCCTGGCTGGGCAGCTCTCTGCTTGTAGTAACAAAGTCCTCAACCGAGTAAAAAGATGCTATGTAAGTATTTGTCCATTTTCCATTTTATCAGACTTGTCCGATAATATATTAACACTTCAAGTAAATGTACCATATTTGACCCAAAATGTGTCCACTCCTGAATTTAATGTGGCTCAGACAGCACGGTGCTAATCTTCTTGGATTGTCAGCACGATCACTTATTTTGCTACCCTGCTGTTAAGTCCAAAACAAAGGGTTGGTTGACCTTTTTCATAACTTTGATGGTGAACAATTGCAGTCACAGAAATCACAGAAACATGTAAAAAGTATTAAATGTATGAAACACAACATCTGTGCTAATGAAAATAATGCTTGCATGCTAGCATAATACCATTTCACTCTGAAAAAAAACCTTAAGAGCTTCATCAGCTTGGCACTGGAGCAATAAGGTGCTGCTGGTGCACGCTTTTAAAAGGGCAGCTATTTGTAAGCTCTGGTGACAATTTCGTACAGCGGGTCCTTACTGATGATGAGGCTTAATAGAAACCCTATGTTTCAAAAAGAAAAAACAAGAGGGGGGGGGGGGGGGGGGGGGGGTGCTGTTATGTCACATTTCATAGAGCCTTTAGGGAAGCTTAAATTCTTTGGTGACGAAGGAAATGATAGTCAATATTAAAAAATAGAAGGAAAAAGCTAGTTATTAGACTTCTAGATTTACCCATTACTCAGAGCAAGCAAGGCAAAGTGTACACTCCAAAAAAAAAGCATTTTAAACTATGTATACACACTAAAAGCTAAGGAAGTCAAGGGTCAAAACTTTGGAGTTCCTAAAATATCCTTATGAATTCTGGACGTTTGTTTATAAAGGGTGTATTTCTCATAAAAGACATTGCAAATAACAGAGACATTTGAAAGCAGGACATCTTTCATTTGACATGCAGAAACACCGGCACAGGTCCTTCTGTCTGCATTGATCAACCACACAGAAGAAAAGAGAAGACAAAAAGGGGTGCTTATGCATCAGTGGAACAGAATAATACTACTTAACAATAGCCACCTCTGCAGATACAGCTGCTGTCTAAAAAGCTTGCACAGCATAGCAGAGGGTAAATAGGAACTGGAGAGTCTGGTGTGAATCGATAAAAGCCATCAAACACCTGAGGGGTCCCCCAATTTTTGCTCAAACCACTCCACCCCCTGGGCAGGAGGAAACAATGGCGGGGCATCAATACCTGCAATTGGGAAAAGGCAGGGCAGGAGACAGCGGGCGAACCACACAAGTGGGTCACCTCTCCACCAGACAGCAAATGGGCGTGCAATCGTTTGCATCAATTCAGTCCAGTGGGAGATTAAGGACAGGATGGGAAGGGGGTGCCATTAGGAGTGCATTGGTATAGAAGGTGGGTGATGGTGAGAAAGAAGGGGTGTGGAGGTTTTTAAAGCAGGTAGATATGGAGGCTCAGGGGGATATAGGTGTTTTCAATTACCCACAAATTCACAGCAATTTCCTCTTCTTTCTGACCACACCTCCCACTGCGAGGCTGATGGGAGTCCTGAACAAAGAGGCGTGAAGATCGGGATTGTTTGACTGCAGGTTGGTGGGGAGGAGCGGGAGGAGGTCGTTTTTCGTCCATCTGCCTTGTTCAACCTTTCTCTGTCACCTTGGAGCCTTTTTTCCCCACTGGTTAGAAACTTAAAAGTGCACTTCTACTTCCGTGTAGATGTTGATAAGCCACTTCCTGAGAGTGAGAAATACTCTTGTGCCCTTAAAAGATAACAGGCAAATACACACACACACACACACACATAAAAACTGCATTGTTCCATTCAGCAGGACACAACTTTGCTGTATCTGCTCAAATGTACACCTCATCTTACTGATTAGTTATCTTGAGTAATCAGTTACCTTCACTTAAGGTCTCCTCAGCAGCTATACACAATGTACATAATGTTTTGGAATAATAGCAGATAATTTGTCTTTGTTTTATTTATGTTATATAATGGTAATAATAGTAATAATTTATTATTACTGAAATTATTGTTGTTGTTGTTTGTTTTACTGACAAAAATGACTCAGGAGGGACAAATATCAGAGAAATTCAGTCATTATAAGGATTACAAGAAATACAAACAAGATGTTGTTCAGCCAGGTCTGGATGAGCAGTGAGGCCTCTCTGTAGTTTATTAGTACAGTGCCCATAAAACCCCAGCCCAAATATCACAGACATCCAAAGAAGTTTGTACAGAAACTAAAGCAGAACCTGTTCAAAGCTAGAAAAGAAGACAACTGTAAATTAATATTTGGGAGAATCTTTGTTTAGAAAAAGGATTTATAGAAAGAGTGAAGGATTTAAACTGAAGTGTCTAACAGATACAAAATCTTAACATTAACACATTACCTTTATGCCCTGCCATGACCACATTAAACATAAAACCCATCTTTAATACACACATCTTACGAAAAACACATTTAACAGCACTGTTTCAGCCCTGAATTAATTTAGAGACTTTTTATAAGGTGGAGAAATAGTATTTAGAAAACCCTCCCAACCCACCTCCTGCGTTGCGTGCTTCTAGGAGGTCTTTGTTTTTAGTGTTTTTCTTACACTTTTGGTGTCTTGATACATGCAGTGATTCTGTGGTACATGCTGAGCTGTCAGAGTCGGATTTTAACTCGAGGACCTGACACTGACATGGACCAGATGATAAATCCTTTATCGTTGACATTTTAAATAGTTTAGTTTTTGATTATACTTGACATAAAATTACCTGGCATTTTGGCTCACTAGCAAAATGTACTCGCAGAATGCTAACACTGCTAATGTGGCAACAGTGGCAAACATTTCACCTGGTTCACAGCAGGGTGCTAGTGTTGTATGTCAGCTGCATTTTGCAAAAAAAACAAAAAACAAAACAGGAAAAAGAAAAATGCTCAGCGGAGTCAAATGGCAACAAAGTCACAGCGTGTTTCCTGTTAACTTTGCAGCTTCCTTTCAAGTTCAACTATGTCGGCAAACCTAAAACCTTTCTGCAGGAGAGGGGAAGTGCCCCAGCTTGCAGATGTTGCCACATGAGCATATGAGAGGCCTGATAGGAGCCTCTATCAGCCATGTGACTTCCTTTCTTCCTGGCTCAGCAATGGGCAACAACTATGTAACCATTTACCCACTCACTCTAGATAGCATATCAGAAGTAGTGTGTGTGTGAGGGAGGGGGGATCAAGTCACACATGCAAGCCAATTAACTCTCTAACTCTCTTCACCCATTCTCTGACCTGATGTATTTAATATGTATTTGAATGCAAACATTTAAATTTCACTGAAGGAAATGTGTTTAAATTGTGGGCGATTCCCCGTGAGAGCTCTCCCATGAGCTGAGATTCAAGCTAAAGCTACATTGTCCTAAATTTGCTCTCCTTTCATGAAATGGCTTTAAGCACCACACAGGGCTCAATTAAACGCCGTGTATGCCAGTTATGTTGGTTGTTAATATACTGATTTATAGTGGAGCAAAGACATGATCAAGTGGTACTATTAAAGGTACTGTGCTCTATGGCCATCTGGCGGAGCATACATTGTGAATGTGTAAGGAAGGGAAGATGAAGCTAATCATCCGGAAATAACCCCAGCCAACCTCTTGCTCGCTCTTTCTCTCTCTGAAACACACACACACACACACACACACACACACACACACACACACACACACACACACACACACACAATGGTAAATGAGGGGTAGTTTGACTAGTGATACACGAGTGCTCCCGTGTGGTGAAAAACAAGCATGGCTGCACTCGTTAAAGGGATAGTCCACACAGTTATTAGTTTTATTTTCACTGAAGAAAACATGAATTGTTCAAATTCAAATCAAAAACTCTGCACACCTAAATCAATGGCATGTACACAGAAGGAAAACTATTTGTGGAAATGTGGTATAACTTCCACACACTGTCCCGCTCACTGTTATTTTAATTCATTTGCAACATTTCGGTCTGTACGACCTTCATCAGTAACCATTTCTATTTAAGAACACTTTCTTACATAATTTCTTAAAATATGGATGAAAATGAATGTTACAGTACATCCATACAGCCATGCAACTCTTCTTCATGCTGGTTGTGTTGAAAAACTAATTTTAGTTAGGTTTTGTTTTTGTTTTGTGTTTGGGGGCTTCCTCAATTGTTGATTCTAAAGTGTCCACAGGTGTAAACGTGAGTGTGAATGTCTGTGTCTCTGTGTTCGCTCTGTGACAGACTCGTTATGCCCCCCGTGTACAGCGTGGGCCAGATGTGTGGTATAAGGACTGCAAAACATGTGTCACAATGTAGCACAGATTACTCTGAGATGTGGCTGCTGTTACATGGTATGTTCATGCACAGCAAGTAGAAGTTCAAGTACCTTCACAATGAACTTAGTGTCAAAACAAGAAACTTTCAATGCTAAAAAGAAAAAAGGAACTTTCATATTCCTGCAAAGCATTCTGCTTATACAGACAAAAAGCTCTCTGCATCATGGCATGGCTTCTGATTGTTTGCTGTAAAGTGTGTGTGCTCTTCTCTGTGTGCTTTATTGAGCATATTTAGTTGTGTTGGAATGGCGATGTGTTTCATCAAGCTGTAATTGTGCACATGATGCTAAGGTCGGTGTCAGTTTCCAACTAGAGCTCTATATTTCGCTGGTAAGGGGACTGTGTGACACTATGTGACTGCAGCACATATTGTCTTGAGGACCTTAGCACTGCTTCACCTGCTGATATTTTTTTGAGTAGAAGGCAAGTTATAGATACTAAAAAAAATTAATTAATCAATAAGAATGTTCTTTTTTTCCTTTCTTTTCTGTGCTCGTTTGACATTGACAGCATCCCTGCTCTCCCAAGCCGGACTGATGGGATTGAGGAATGTAGTACTGCTTGTTGTATATTGAAGCTATGTGTCAGTCAGAGGTGCCAGAGGTCAGACTGAGCGTCAACAGTCCTGACCGTCTGGTTAGAGAAGCTTTTCTAATGACTTATGATTACATAGACTAACCAGTGGCGGTGCAGATGGAACCATGGGTCCAGTCCCCACAGCCTGCACTGCAGCCATGCACCATGCTGGCAACGAGCTCCTTACTCCCTTCCCCATCTTCCAGGATGTGACAGAGAACACAGCCTGCCTGATCCTCATATGTATCCTGGACGAGCACTTCCTTCCCCCTACACCTGGAACAAAGCGCCGGGACCTGGCCTGGAGCACCGTACTGAGCACTGTACTGTCTGTACATGTGCTAGCTGGCCAGATGGCCATACACTGTCATGACAGTGGCGATGGTGATGGCACAGCCCGTGGGATGTTCAAGGCTTGGGAAATCTTTTTGTAGCCTAAGCCTGCTGTAAATTTCTCAGTAACTTTATCCCTTCATGGTGTTGTTGCTCCCAATATTCTCTTAGACAACCTCTGAGGCCGTCACAGAGCAGCTGTATTTGTACTGACATTAGATTACACACAGGTGCACTCTATTTAGTCATTAGCACTCATCAGGCAACGTCTATGTGCAACTGACTGCACTCAGACCAAAGGTGGCTGAATAATTATGCACATCCCACTTTGCAGTTGTTTATTTGTAACAAATGTTTGGAATCATGTATGATTTTCGTTCCACTTCTCACGTGTGCACCACTTTGTGTTGGTCTTTCACCTGGAATTCCAATAAGATTGATTCATGTTTGTGGCTGTAATGTGACAAAATGTGGGAAAGTTCAAGGGGGCCCAATACTTTTGCAAGCCACTGTAGTTTAGCTGTCGTACAATAGTGCAAAACTTGAGCCTCATGTCTAGAGCATTTCTCCTTCACTTGCCTGTTTACAGAATCTCTGTGTTTATACACCACTTTGCATTTATTCATTACTTTTTAATAATCTCTGGCTCTCTTCCACAGTGTGTCATTTGTTCTGGCTCCTTCCCCCTCACCCCCAATTGGTCGTGGCAGATGGTTAGCTTTCTTTCTGTTCAAAGGGAGTTTTTCCTTCCTACTGTGAACAAGTGCTTCGTCATAGGGGTTGTCTGACTATTGGGTTATAATATAAAGTGTTTAATAACTTAAACTGCCCTTTATGTAACCTAACACTGCAGCCACTGTGCACCGCTCCAATAGTGCATTACTGTAAATGCAAAACAGTACTGAAAGCTAACCTGTTTATCCTTTGAATAAGCTTCCTGTTATTTCATTGAACATTTGTTATTATACCTCAGTATGTTTTCACAACATGAAAAAATCACAAATTTCTATCTTCTACAGATCTAGCATCTCATTTAAAAAATTAGACAATTTATGTAAGTTTTTAAATTTCTAGTTTGTAAAATGTTCCTGAGCTGTCCTTACCTTTAAATGATAACATCTCTTCTTCCTCTCCTATTTTCTCTTTCTTACATCTTTATCCATCTCTGACTGTGATTTCACATTCTTTATAGTAACTCTAGATATGGCAGTAACTGGATACAGCGACCAGCTGCACCAAAAATGTTGTGTAAAATGATGCCTAAAACATATGTTTGGCCCTTTAATCAAATATTTAAAGATGTATGCACCAATTTGCATTTAATCATTACTTGTTATTGATCTCTGGCTCTCTCATACAGTGTGCTTTGGTCGTGTCTCACTTCCCTCACTGCCCCTGTGCTGGAGGTTTCTTCCTGTTCAAAGGGAGTTTTTCCTTTTTTATTAGAATTTGGGTTTTATTCTGCTCTGTGATGACTAATCTTGAGGCCACGGGGAACAACCCATTAGAAGAGTCTTATCTCATGTTCCCACATACCACACATGTGCTTATGTCCAGATTGTCCCAGTGAATTCAGGTTGTTTCTGCTACAGCCTTGGTGAAAGCAAAGTCCAAACAGCAGTAAAACATTTAGAGGACTCAGTCTATGTTATGTCCTTGGGACAGCTGTTTAACGCTATCCTCTGTGTAAAGGCTAATCGTTAGACTCTATGTGAACACGGAGATCCACCCACTAAAAATGAAAAGAAAAAGGTTACAAACATAGTTTATCAAAAAAAAAAAAAAAAAAACACTTCAAAGTAAAGTAAAATAACGTTTTTCAGGCCTGATTCAGATGAAGCTAATTTCAGGTTTTCAGGTGACTTGTATTCTTAACTGCCTTCGTCGTTTTTGGATTCTGTTGAGATTGCCTTACATTTGGTTGATTTCCATGTGAAGTTGCCAGAAACAGATTCATTTGCCTCTGAGGCTGGGGGTTTGTGCACAGATGAAGGCTGTGCATTTGAAACAGGTGCCTTTAAAAATAGTTTATATTGGCAGCCCATATTATATTACAGTATTTAACTTAAACACTTCCTTTTTCCTCCCTGATAGTGTGGGTTTGTGTATCACTTTTTGGAAAAGCAGGACCTGGTTTGCCAGCTGGACAAGGTTCCACCTACATTTTATGGAAGAGAATGTCTTAGCCAACACTGCCCCCTACTGACTTAAAAAAAAAAAACCTACACAAGTACATCAAAGTATTTAGTGCTTCTTGTGAATTTCTCACAAGTGATATTTTTCACATTAATGTAGACAGCACAGCTATTTCGGCAGAGATAGCACTTTCTGCAACTGGTGAGACTTGGAAAAATGCAAATTAATAGTGAAACTGCTCATCATGATCTGTTAGTTGCATTTTTTAAGCCCATTTGAAGATTATATTCAGTTTAAGAGCCAGCTTTCATCAAAAATACTGTATAAACTAAGCTAGTTAAAATTATTTGTGTACTGTTGCACTGACTACAGTGTTGTCAAGAAACTACACTTTATATACAGTGTAGAGCATCTGCAAATATTAAGTTAGTTAGGAAAAGAAAAAGAAACGTGAAATATGTCTTTTAAGTTTTATTCAGAACAATGACAAGACACAACAAGACAGGAGAACACCTCAGTGAACTGAACAGACAACTGGGAAACAGACTTAACAGCTGTGCAACAGTAAATTTAAGCCAGGTCCTCTTCACCTTCCTCCTCAAACTCGCCCTCCTCCTCGGCAGTAGCATCCTGGTACTGCTGGTACTCTGACACCAGGTCGTTCATGTTGCTTTCTGCCTCAGTGAACTCCATCTCATCCATACCCTCACCAGTGTACCAGTGAAGGAAAGCTTTACGCCTGAACATGGCAGTGAACTGCTCGGAGATGCGCTTGAACAGCTCTTGGATTGCCGTGCTATTACCAATGAAGGTGGCCGCCATCTTGAGACCTCTGGGAGGAATGTCGCAGACTGCAGTCTTGACGTTGTTGGGGATCCATTCGACGAAGTAGCTGCTGTTCTTGTTCTGCACGTTCAGCATCTGCTCGTCGACCTCCTTCATGGACATGCGCCCACGGAAGATGGCAGCCACCGTCAGATAACGACCATGACGTGGGTCACAGGCAGCCATCATGTTCTTGGCATCGAACATCTGCTGGGTGAGCTCTGGTACAGTGAGTGATCTGTACTGCTGGCTACCCCTGCTTGTGAGAGGAGCAAAGCCTGGCATGAAGAAGTGCAGACGAGGGAATGGCACCATGTTTACAGCCAGCTTGCGAAGGTCAGCATTGAGCTGTCCAGGGAACCTGAGGCACGTGGTGACGCCACTCATAGTTGCAGAGACCAAATGGTTGAGGTCACCATACGAAGGGGTTGTGAGTTTAAGGGTGCGGAAGCAGATGTCATAGAGGGCCTCGTTGTCGATGCAGTAGGTCTCATCTGTGTTTTCTACAAGCTGATGAACTGATAATGTGGCATTGTAGGGCTCAACAACTGTGTCTGATACTTTTGGGGAAGGCACCACGCTGAAGGTGTTCATAATGCGGTCAGGATACTCTTCACGGATCTTGCTGATGAGCAGTGTGCCCATACCAGATCCCGTACCGCCACCCAGGGAATGTGTGAGCTGAAAGCCCTGCAGGCAGTCGCAGCTCTCTGCCTCCTTCCTCACTACATCCAGGACAGAGTCCACCAGCTCTGCACCTTCTGTGTAGTGACCCTTGGCCCAGTTGTTACCAGCACCGCTCTGGCCTGCATAAACAAATCCAGACTAAACTTAGTAACCATAGTGCAACGTAATTTAGAAATTTTGACATAATATAATGCAACTTACCAAAAACAAAGTTGTCTGGTCTAAAGACTTGGCCGAAAGGACCAGACCTCACAGAGTCCATGGTGCCTGGCTCCAGATCCACAAGGACAGCACGGGGCACATATTTGCCACCTAATTATTAAAATAAATAAATAAAAGTCTAGTTAAATATCAGTAAACCCACATACAGCCCTAGGCCCAGGTGTACGGATGATGTACTTACCTGATGCTTCATTGTAGTAGACATTGATCCTGTCCAGCTGCAGGTCACTGTCACCATGGTAAGTGCCAGTTGGGTCAATGCCATGCTCATCACTGATCACCTCCCAAAACTAAAATAAATACAAATAAAAGGCAAAAATGAGGGAGCAATAAAAAAAAAAAAAGTGACTTAATAGAGCAATCTCATCCTGGTCTATTGTTCTTTTAAGAGGCACACTACACTATATTTAACATTCTGTGGTTTTGATGTTGCAGTAATGTGATTTAGGGTTACATTTACAAATCATAAACATGGATGAAGCCACGCGCCTGATTCTTGACGTTCAGTTTAAAATGGTCGACAAGTTCCCGCCGTTCTGCCATAGGCGCGCGCGGTCTCATACGCCATTGGCTGCTATGGTTATGAATTCGAACATTCCTTGCTACGTCACTAACCGCCCACTACAGGCAAAAAGCCGGGCTGCAGCAAAAGCACGAAGTAGGCCGCACGAAGCCGGTAACTGCAATTAAATAAAATAAATAAAAATAATCCGACTTATGTGACAAAATGTTTAAAATTATAGTTTAACCCACAAACCCAGCAATCTTTTAGTCTATAGGGCTGTTTTACTTAAGGCTTTGCGTATTCAGTCGACAATCCTTAGCTTTACTTCCCTTTTTTCCGCAGTGCAGCATACACCAAGAGAACAATGGCCAAGTTCAGTTTCCGTCAATTCGACGTAAAAACGTTAATTAGAGTTACCATTCAGTTTAATCAGCAATTTTCTTTGATCTAAGTAACAAAAACAAAGGGTTGCGGGGAAATCTTTAAACTGTTGAACATTACATTTATTTTTCCATTTTATTTAATTAGACGTCGATATATTACGGTCCTACAAAGTTCTCAAAATATAGTTATGTCTATAGTTTACTAATTTCTTAGCCAACATTTAAGTAGGACACGTTGATATTCCCAGGGTGTGGCTTCTGGGACGTAACGAGCACAATGCACAGGCTTCTGGTGCAAAAAACACGTTGATCGTAAATAATGCAACTTAATAACGTCCTGAAATGACACATATTGTCACTAACCTTGGCACCAATCTGGTTTCCACACTGGCCGGCCTGAAGATGGACAATTTCCCTCATATTTACTGGAGTTAGCGTACGACTTACAACGACAGACTTTGGTTCACTTGAAGTGCGTACCGAATGCCTCAACGCTTTACTTTATACGTCCAGGAAACGCCCTCAAGGCGTCAACGCAAGTGCCTATTGGCTTATAAGCGAACACTTCCTTTATAGACACAAATGTAAACCAATCAAAGGTTCATGTGCTAATCTCTGATTGGTCTAACCGGTCTGCCTATCATTTTCATCTCAAACCTATGAACTAATGTCTAATCTGTAGACGTTGACCTACTTCCTCGTGATGGTGGAAAGAAAATGCGACACTGTAGGGATTATTTTTTGACATCCTAGTGTTAGCTGCTAGTGCAGACAGCTAGAGGTTTCATCTCATCGAGTAAATTAGAGCATTTCGATTCATTAGGATATAAAACAGTCATCCGAGTGGGCTGCTAGTAGCAGCAACAGTCCACGTGGCTGACCATTTTATCAGAAATATAGCGGAAGCTGTCGCAGTAGAGCTAACCATGGCTTTCAGACGCCTTGCTTTTTACTCGAGGGGCTGGGCAGTGATTTTCAGTTATGCCTGTCTGAGGCCTGGGTGTAGACAGATCCAGCTGGATTCTGCGATCTCATTTACCATTTTCTTTCCCTTTTCTACTGGTTTATGAGTGGATTTCGTGCTGTAAACCCGTACTACTATTATAAAGAATGCATTAATGTGTGAAGTAGCAGCAAGTAAAGAAAATAATCGTTACATTTAGGAACAATTAGAACAATAAGTCTACAGGATTATCAACATAATGACAACTGAAATGGGAAACCTGCAGTCCCTTTACATTTTTAGCACATTATTAATAAAACAATGATGTAGAGTACTGATTCAGGGCAAAGAGCCAGCCTCTTATACCTTTACAACAAGCAACATGCACTTTACGGCAAGTTTCTGGTGTTCATCTTATGAAGCTCTTTCCTCTTGTTGATTCTCACAATAATGGGTGTAAAAGGTGTGGTGAAACCACAAAATGTTGAATCTAGAACTGGGTGCTTTAAATGAGTAAAAGCAAATGAGAGCACACATGCTTATTAATAGATAATCTGGATGTCAAGGGGCCAATGTGACTGTGGCGCAGACACAGGGATGGCCTCAGTTCTTCACAAAATGTTTTACAGATGTGCTGCCTTTATGATAGTCGAGTAGTTTTTATATCACTTATTATTTAAATCTAATTTTGTTTTCATTCACCCTGGGCCTGGATGGACAAGAGTACAAGCAGACTCTGCTGTGCTTAAATCATACAATATAGGTTATTCTCATGCATTGTATGTGTTGTAATCTGACACACAAAGGCCTTCTCTGTTTGCGCAATGGCAGAGTTACATCAGAGAAAGTATGGCAGGATACAAACAAATGAGCAGTTAGCTTCTCATAGCTGAGCAGAGGGCTGTTGTTTTCTGGTGTATTTGCAGGAAGTTACCAACATGGAGATGTACCCAGTTCGGCCCTGCCTTGTACCATGAACTTTTATCAGTAAATTTATGGCTTCAATTCTGTGAAATCAAATTGACAAGGTTGAATCCTGCATTAGCTGATGTTTGATCAGAGTAGACGTGCTGGAAAAACCTTCACGCTTGACTATTGACTTGGAGGCCAAAGATCAGATCTCACCTAGGATCATTTTATTGGTTTTGCTTTTACTTATTGTTTAATTATAGTTTTTTACTTGTTGTTAAATAATCTTAAAATGAATCACACTGGGAAAGAAGAGTAGGTTTAACATTATTAATTTAACAGTTAGCTCCAATCCACATCTGGAATTGCACCATTGAAGAATAATGTGTGTGACTGTAGATTCTGTTTGGAGTAAAAACAATAAATGCATAGAAGAAAATAATAATAATTATAATCGAAGGTTTTTAGAGGGAGATTATGTTTGGCTGGGTAGGGCCCTGCTGGGAGAAAAAACAACTTGGACTAATGGCCTCAGTATCTCAGTAATTCCAGGCTCTGATAAGATCAACCAGATACCAGATCATTACAATAAAGCAAATTCTGTATCCTTTTTGATCTGGGTCATTATTGTTCTTATTGCCTGTGTGCAATTACTTATCAATTATTCACTGATCTCTTTCTTTGGTGGGGCATGAAATGTGTGTGCACTCAGTGATTTGTGGCTTTCTATTTCTATGACTCAGCATGTCTCAGCACACTGCAGCATTCAGCCTCCAGTAGCCAGATCAATATTAAATTAAAGAGACAGATGCAGTTGGGAGACACACGCACGCACACAGAAATAAAACACAACTGTCACTGTCTAACAGAACATATTGTGTATGCAACTGTGTATGTTAATTTGCAGTCTCCACAGTATAGAGTCCAGTGCAACAGAATTTTGAATCAGCTCGTTTCAGTAATATGGTCTTAGAAAAAGTCATTTCCACAGCCCAACCCAGGATACATGGATTCTGTGACACGATGTTTCTAAATCTGGTTCTTGGAAAACCAGATGAAGAACTTTTAGCTTTTTTAAGAGAAAATGAACTAAAGCTTACAAATGTATTGTGCTAATCATTTGCATCTTTATTTAAATAAAGCTCAGTGTTGAAGTTATTTTTTTGTTGTTAACAGACGCTAGAAGCTGTGGGACATAACGTTTTTCCAGTGTCTGAAGATGGGGATGCGAGTTTAGGGCCTCCTGGTTTACATGACTGAAATGAAACTGAGCTTTCTTTTTCCAGAGATCCAGCACCAGCAATGAGCGGCTAAAAATATTATAAACCATAACTCTGTTAAACGATGATTTAACAACTCTGTCTGTGTTAGTCTTCACAGTTTCTGCTGTCTGAATAAAATCACTTGGTTTCTATTGCCACGTGAATTCGTTTCATCTCTAGTCTACATTTTTGTCCATGTTTGGTTCATTAGGAACTAATATTCTAAAGAATAAGCTGGTATTCAATGTAAAACAAGTTGTACAATAAAAACAGGTCAGAAATGATTTACAAATGTAGTGTATATGAACCATGCATGACTTATATTGAATTATATCTTGTATTGCTGTCAATATAAGATACTGACAGCATTATTTCCACCAGTTTTGTGCAGCTTTAACACAGATACAGAAATTCACAAACACAGTAGGAAGTAGGCTATCGGAGAAGACGGTGTTAGACAGGAACAGCTGGACTAATGTTCTGCCTCTGCTGAGAAATACACTGATTCACTCTCCTATCAGGTTACTGCCTCCCACTGCAGCAGCATTCAGCCAGTCAGTCTCACCACAGCCCATTCAGGCCTCACATTCACACACACACGCACGCACGCACACACACACTATGGGTTACGCCCTGTAGTGGCTTTGTAAAAAAACCCTGGGAAATCAACTCTGACTAAGCTGGGGAAAAAAGACAGCATAGACTTTTACAGAGATGCGCAGTACTGTGCATAAGTCTTGAGTCATGCACACACACACACACACACACACACACACACACCACCTTTGTTCTTCAACAGTGTTAATGATTCCATCAGTTCTGACAAAATCCACAATATCACTGCCTGATATGAAACTCCAAACCTTCTCAGAGGCAGTTGGTTACACAAACGCATTGTTTTACATCTCTACTGTCCAATATGTCTTTTGTATATACTGGCAATTTTTTGGAGATCAAATATCTAATTTGGATGTATCACTCCATAAGGCCTGGTACTACTGATTCTAAGTTTAGATCTTGCGTATTTTGGTATATCTCAGTCCTTTTTCACTGTTTCTGCTTCGTAAGAATGACTTCTTCACAGCCACTCTTCCAATACCATTCCTAATGATGGTTTTGGGAATATTAGGGCCAGTTATAAATTAAAATTTTATTAGATAAAATGAATAAACTTCTGGAAACATCCACTACATACAAACATATTTAGAAGTGAAATGTGAAAAGATATAAACACATGCAATAATACAATATATGAATCATATCATAACATTAATAAGAGAGCGACACTGGGTTCAAATCCAGTCTGAGGCGATGCATTGTGGAGCTTGCATGTTATCCTTGTGTCTGCTTGGGTTCTTTTCAAGTTCTCTGAAAAGAACTAATCCCATGCAGTCAAGACATGCATGGGATTAGGTTAATTGGAGATTCTAAAATTAGCCATTAAAGTCACTGTGAATGTTATCTTTCTATATGTGACAGACCTGTTGAATCAAGAAATTACTTAAATACAGCCTGTCTGCTAAAGTGAAGACCAAAAAATCTCCAAAGAGAACAAATCACGTGTCACAAACAGCAGGGCTGACTGTGTGTAGAGTGAAGGGTGGACCCAAATGCAGACGAAAACAAAATGTGAAACATGACTTGAATAACAGAAAACGAGCCGTTGATTGAGGCAGGCAAAATAACTGTAAACAAGAGGCAAAGCTAACAATAAACTAAACTGGGTGAGCTAAATTATCTAAAAACCTACAACAGGAACATGGACTTGCCATGAGGAAACTTGCCACAACTTCTTGGCTTGCAACAAAGCAGACAATCTGACAATGCCACTGAAAACACAGGACTTAAATACACAGGAGGTGATTAGGGGAAGTGGGAACACATGGAGGAACAGCTGACTGACATGAGCCTAATGACAGGACAGGGGAAGTGAAACTAAATACAATGAACGAAGAACGCACGACTCCTTCAAAATAAAACAGGAAACACTGAAACTAGACATGACAAGCTTAACAGACCTAACACGTGATGAACGATACAAGAACTCAAACATAGAAACCAAGGAAACAATAAATAATAACTGCCTTTCCTTAACTAAAGCTAAATAGGAATGACACAAACTAATCACAAATCTAAAATGAGACAAATACAAAATGAACTCAGAGCGCCGGGTCAGAGACCCAGCCTGTGACATCACGCCCTGATTTAAAGAACAGATGAGACTCAAAGTCACTGACACTTCTGTCAGTCTGGAAAGGACTGAGGCGTTGGTGTAGAAGGACGGACAGAAGTCTTTGGTACTAAAGCAACCCATAATGAAAGCCATTAACCAGAACCCAGAACAACTACAACTGCAGGCTTCCTTGTCTCAGTGTTGAACAATAATAACGAGACTGGGCAGCAACACTGGGATCCATGGGAGAGTCCTAAAGGAAAAACCACTGCTGACCAAAAAAGAACAAAAAGGCTCATCTGACATTTTCCAGAAAAAACATCTTGATGATCCCCAAGACTTTGATGAAAATGTTATGTGGCTCGATGACATGAAAGTTGAACTTTTTTAACGGTTTATGTCCCATTACAACCATTGCTGAAAAAGCAAAACAAATAAATAAACGAACAATAAAGAGAAACTAAATGAAGGTTTTGAATCTTATTGAGATGGCCTGACTTTAAGAAGACCCTTCATGCTCGAAACGCTTCTAATGTGGGCTAATTCAAACATTTAAAACAGGAGGAAATGTTTTCCCTGTATCTAAATAAGACAGGGACAAATGCATCCAACCTTTGATTTTTCCCTTCATGTGTAATGTGCCTTCATGAGCATTGTATCTGTTCGCCTGTCTCCAGAGAGTTGAGTCAGGAAGTCCATTTGATGCTAATACATCCCGGCATTCACCACATTAAGAGCTAATGATGGTCAGTATGGTCCAGGGAAAGTCCGCAGCGCATCCACCCACCCTGCTCATGGAGGATATCACGTTACAAAAATATACCAGCGGGATAATGGTGCTGTGGGCCTAGCTGGCTGCACTGTGTTGTACTGGGGTATGCTATACTGTGATAGCATACTGTATCTACTGCTATGAGTGAAAAACTTGCCTTTGCTGCACCATGAAATAAATCTACACTTTAGTCACAGGTCTTCAGCTCTGCAACACTGTCATCTACATTAGCAGCACTTACACGGCTGTACTTGGATAGATTAGATAATTAGACAAAGTTTAGATTAGATGTATTGAGGTTTTTCTTGACCCAAAAATATTTCCATATGGTATTTTAATAAAATTATTTAGGAAACAAAATACAAATTGATTTACACAAAAATCACCAGTATGCACAAAGTGTGTGACTTCCCCAGACTCTCTCCTAATTGCATTATGTTCAGTAAATTTACCACTTTTTAGTTCTGCTAGCAGCTCGGTTTACATAAAATGCATAAACCAGATGACTCAGGGAAAAGATTAGAGGTTCAAAGATGACAAAGAAAAAGCATACAGTGATTATTGTGCAAATAAAATCAAAGGGTTCACCACAGTGAAATAACTGAAGAAGTATCATAATGCTGTTACATGCATGCCCGAAATCCACAGCAGGTGTTGATAGAAAAGGTAAAACCACAGCACAAACAGATGATGCCTACATTAAAAAAACAAAACAAAACAACTTTCCTCCTTTGTTGTTTTATTCAGCAGTAAATAGCTGGGTCATCAAAGAGTAAGTTACAAAGGAAGCTTTAAACAATCAGGTTTTCTTTGTGTCTGGAGGTGGAGCTCGCTTCTATTTCAAAGCCTCGTTTCTGAGAATCTGTGGCCACAAGAGGGCTCCCTTTGTCCGTTTGATCACCAAATATTTTATTGTCACTGCTTCATAACTTGGAATAAAATGGTCAACTCTAGTTTTGATCTTGTATTACATCATGAGTCTCTTCCATGAGGATACATCACTGAGATCAAACCTGCAGTTCTTTGATGACAACAAGTTTTTTCAGCATATCACTTGTACCTTGTACCTTCACAGTGGCAGGAAGCAAATCAGGCAGACAAAGAGCATATTCATTCTTATCTGCTAATTTTCCTCACCAGTACTGTCACCATGACAGTACTGGTGCGTATTCAGACTAATATTTCAGACATGGAAGTAGTTCACCGTTTATATACACTGTGGCTCTGAGCAAAATCTCTGATTTTTAACATGAATACAGCGTTTATATGTATTATGGATTCGGTCACTGTGTTTTTAAGCATGTTCTGGGCTAATCTTTACACATATATTTATCATTTTCATTATCCTTTTTTAAAAACAAAACCAACAGTTTACACTTGTACTGCCAAACATCCCATAACTGACAGCTTGTTGCTTGATGTTTGCCATCAGTATGCCACACCTGTGTTAAAATGTTACAAATTCCATTCACATCAAATTTGACCTAAATCTTCTTCTTTAAGGTAACAGTCTGGTATAAGGTGTATTTATCATCTGATCTTCTGTAAAAAGGGTTTTGTTTGAGATTAAAGGCAGAAATAACTGCAAGTGCAAAACCAACAGACTAAAGAACAGCTTCTTCCTGTGGGCTGTCAGAACTCTTAATGCAAACTAAGAGTGTGTAAAGACTTCCCCAACACATCGACACTGCTGTTGTTCATCTGTGTGCAATATCTCAGTCTTTCCGTGTTCTGTGCAATATCCTTGGTATGTGCAATATTTGTGGCTCATGTGCAATATTTTGGTCCCAGCAGAGCTACCATCTCCACCATAAATGACCATAGCCCCTCCACCCTTATTTATTTATTATATTATATAACTGCCCTTGTATACAGACCCACATGTTTCTGTTTTACTGTTTCTTACACATACACCATAGTTTCACTCACATATATGGATACATATACATTGCTTTTTATTTTATTTTATTTTCCCCCTCGTTGTATATTGGTTTCTCTTCTTCTTACTTTTACACCATTGTGGTCCAGCTACCCAATTTCGCTGTGCAAGAAACTGCACAATGACAATAAAAAGCTCTAAGTCTCTCTAAGTCTAAATGCTTGGATGTGCAGGGAAGCAAAGATAAGCTGAACAAAAAAAAAATCTTAAGAATTTTTTTTTAAATGCTATTGTGTTTAACCCTTTTCCAGTAAAATTAGAGTGTGATACTTGATTTTTTTTTTTTTAATTTTTATTGTTAATCTTCAAACTGATAGGGTTGTGGTCTTCTCTCCCTGAAACTTACAGAGCAGGTGAATCGTGTCACTTGTGTTATGTTGCCATCTTGTGGTGCTTTTTGGAATTATTTTTAAAGGAAAACTAATGTGTAACTGATTAAGCATTTTATTAGAAACGTTTTTACATAAAACCCAATTGTTTTATATTTTACTTCGAGGGAGCTCCTCAGCTTCCTTTTAGCTGACCATTTTTAGAGGAATCTTTTTTTAAGTGATTTAATACTGAACTATGAACGACTCAAGCATGAAATGGCCAACAACTCAAGGGGTGAATTTGTAATAACAGTCAAATTAACAAAGGATCCATTTTAAATAGTATCTTTAGGTACTTTGTTTCTAGCAGCACAAAAACACATAATTTGTTCCCATTTTTTTAGCTGAATCTATGAAAAATCCCAAAGATTTTTGCTGTCTAAAGGGCTGTTCCAAAAAATCGCACATTCTTTGCATGCTCTGCAGTGTGTACTTTAACAATGTGAAGAAACTGGAAAGGCAGTGGACAAAAGAAAAAGTGGCAGGCCTTATCACAAATGGTCTTAGCGGAAGCATGGCTGTCAAGAGGCAAAAAGGAAACTGGGTGAGGAAAAGGCTGAAATATGCCACATTAGACGATCTGCAGAGAGATAACACAGTCTCTATAGCCTCTTTAAAACAGAGAATTTCAGTGCACTTCAGTTACTTGTTTGGGGATGTTCATCAAACTGTCATTACCATCTCGAAAGCATCTGGTTTTTCAAACACACATGCAAGTGAAGTAAAACCATACCCGGATAGAAAAACATACAACTTAGTGATGTACTGGCCTCCACAGGCTGCCACATCGTTTACATAAAGCTGGCTGATACAGCAGAACACTTGAGCATTTCAGGTACTAGCTTTTCTAAGTGCAGGTGTCTCTGGTATGGAAGTGTGGATGTCACTGAAGAACAATGAATGAAGATGTGATAGGGAAAGGCCCAATCGTCAAACATCTGCATGCGCACCTGTCAGTCGCTGAGATGAAAATTATGCAGTAGGATCAGAATCAGTGAACTTGAAATCTTTTCTTCCTGCTTAAAGCAAACTTAAAGCTGCCGCATTGTTGTCACAAGGCAGAATATTAGTTTGGTGTGATTTTTTTGTTTTAGAGCTTTGTTTATTGTGTAAACATTTAAACTGTTTTAGATTAAATTGAATATTCTGCTGAACTACATGTTTCTCTGAATTACAACTGGCTAATTGGTAAATCTGAGTAACCCAATGAAAGGCTGGAAAAGCCAATCCATTGTTGGGGTACAGGTTGTGAAAGGCACATTGGGAGGCGTCAGTTAAGAAAGCATGTTATCAGGACATATACTGCTTTTTATGGAAGATTAGAGATTTTTTTTTTTTTTGTATTTTTGGTCCAAGACTGGACCAACTGTATTTTTGTTGTTTGCCAACCTCCAAGAAGGAAGCCTTGAAGATTCGGACGGGGCTGACCACTAATGTTTTTTTTATGGTGGGTTTTGGGATAATCTGGACTGAGAGTGGTTCAGAATGGCAAGTGGTGGTGGTGGGCTTTCAAACGGTGAAGATATAAATGTAGTGTGGGCTACAGTAGGGAATAAAAACAGGAGCGAGAGGACTGATTTCAGGCATTCCTGTGGGAGAAGATCTCGATAAATTGAAGAAATTAATAACAGGAGATACTACAGGAATACAGGACTGCAGGCTGATCTTAGACATGGGGAAGGCTCGTCTGAGGGGCTTCTCACAACATTAGTCAATACAAGTCAATACAACACAGGAGTTAGACGTCAGTGCTGTAGGATGGGCAAATGAGGGAATTATTTGCAGTTAGAAAAAGAGAAGCTACAATCAATCCCATTTGAAAAAGAGTTAATTCACATTACACTTTATGGGAGACTCGGGATGAGAGTGATAGGGGATTATTAGAAGGAGTAATTGAGAATAAGGAGTTGGTCATTTAAAATATTGGATCAGGTACACGGATGGATTTTGTGAGGAATCAACAATTGGTCTTAAGTTGGTTCCACAATCTGAAGCTGGAGAGTATTCAAAGCTAGCACAGCAGGTAGTGATCACCATCCGATTTTTGTTATCAGAGGAACAGACGCACAGGGAAAGTGGAAATTTGAAAAGGAAATTGGAACAAGCTTAAGGTGCTGAGTGAGGGTTATTTGAAAAATCTGGATTTAAATAAACCAATAAATGAATTGAACTCGTACAACTTATGTAGCCGAGCTATTCTAAAAGTCGTGGGAACAAAAAGAAAAGGTTTGTACCATGATGGGCACAAGAATGTACATGAGCAATAAAACAAGGGAAACTAGCAAAGGTTAGAGGGATCATAAAGAAAGCTAAAAGGGATGATTGGAGAAAATACTGTGAATCATTAGACAGGGTTTGGTGTACCTTTTTTAAAGCCTGGTAATTCAAAGGATTATTTATTAATAATAATAATAATAATAATAATAATAATAATAATAGGAACAACCTCACAGGGAAATATTGAAATACTTTAAGGTGAAGAGGGTAGAGAGGACATAATAAATATGAAGTTTTCTTTGTCAGAATTAAACACGTCATCAAAGAAATCTGGGGAAACAACTCTTGGCAAAGATCAAATCAGTTATTGCATATTTTACTGAGCCCCGCAGGGGACATGGGAGAAAAAAAAATTAAGACGGACTTTTGCGAGATCTCGCAAAACAAACTCGGGATCTCGCAAAACTTTTGCGAGATCTCGCAAAACAAACTCGGGATCTCGCGAAACTTTTGCGAGATCTCGCAAAAGTTTTAGCCGCATTCTTCCGTTAGCTTCGAGCTAACGGGAGGTCGAGACCCACTACAGCCGGGAGGAACACCGCTTTCCCGGCACATCGTGCCTCAACCTCCCGGTCGACTTCGAGCCGGCGTCCGAAGAATGTGGCTAAAAGTTTGTTTTGCGAGATCTCGCAAAAGTCCGTCTTAATTTTTTTAAATAATTCATAAGTCAGTATAATTAGTCCAGTTTTATTTACTATCATGATCAATTATATTTTTTAGCAATATAGTCCATGGGTATCTCGCTATTTGCAGATGATGGGATTATTTGGAAGAAGGGAAGAAATAAAGAATTCATTAAAGCAACATTTCAAGAGGCTTTATACAATTTAGAGTCTTGGGCATTAGCATGGGGATTTAGATTTTCATCATCCAAAAAAAGTTGTGGTCTTTCAAATAAGAAATCAAATCTTCATATTAATGTTAAATTATATGAGGACATTATAGAAAAATATAAACTTACATGGAAAATGTATGCAGATAAATAACAAAAGGGTAAAAGGATTTTAAATATATTAAGATCCTGGAGGGGCAGAGATTCCACCACGGATCCTTGGACAAGTTACTGACTAACATTTGCTTCAAAAGGGAGACAGACAGTAAAGAGGTGGGTAAATACATGGAAAGGGAATATTTGGAATATATCAAGATCATTAGATGCTTCTGAAATGCTCGAAAGTAGAGTAGGTATATCCTTTGTTATTCCAGATCAAAATATTGTGGAAAATAAAGGAATAACAGACAATTTAGCAGTTTATACAGGAGAACTAATGCTAATTCTGATGGCATTAGATTTGGTAGAGGAGAGTGAGGAAGGTTTTAGTATGTTCAGACTCAAGTAGCGCTTTAACACGTATTCATATATGCAGTCAGAGCCAAGACCAGACATTGCATTAGAAAAAACTCATTCAAGTTTCAGGATAAAAAGAAATGGTACAGTGGTCAAGTTAATGTGGGTTCCTGCACATATTGGCACAGAGAGAAACAGGTTGGCTGATAAATTTGCAAATGTTCAGCAAATAAAAACGTGTTAGATTTTAATGTAAAAATGAGCAAAACTGAAGTTAAGTTGCATATTAAAAACAAATGCCAAGAAGAATGGGATAGGGAAGTAAGGGCTACATATTATTACAACATTCAAAAGAAAGAAGGTGATTTTATAATATGTCACAGAATAAATAAAAACAAGAGGATGTTATATCACGGATGAAAGTTGGCCATACAGGATTAAATGGCACATGTAAAATAGTTAGCAAACATGCTTCAGGTTATTGGGATTATTGCAGATGAATTTCAACAGAGCATATATTTTCTTAGATGGTAAGAAATACTGCCATGAGAGAGGTGTTAGTCAGAAACCTTCACAAGAACAAGAATAAGATAAGGATGAGAGTATTACCTCAAAGAGCCTAAGGGGATACAGTTTTTGTTGATATGTTGTGGAAAGAAAGGGGAATTTTAAAAAGAATATAGTGGTGGTGCGGTAGATTGTAATCCATTCGCTGATCTAGAAGGTGGCAGTAATGCATCCAAAAAGTGTTTAACATCCGCCATTAAAACAGAAGAAGAAGAAAACGAAGGAGGGGGAGGAGAAGAAGAAGGAGGTCCGCACCGGATTGTAAAAGAAAAAGGCATGGCGCTCAAAACTCATAACTGTAGAGACAAAGAACAAGACACGGGAACGAGAGAGGCCACAGCTGCTATGATGGCCAAATGAAGCTTTGTGCAGCTTGTAAAAAGGTTCATTACGTGAAGCTTTTCAACACAGTCCTCTCTGGTGACACCTGCTGGGCAAAAAGGTGAAGAGCAGCTCGAATCTACAAATTAAATGAACTGCTTCCTTATGATTGCCCTCTCTGCAGAGCTTCAGTTTAATATGTGACATTTCTGTGTGATGTCAGGTTGCCACTGTGGTGCTTTAAATGTTTTTTTTTCTTAGTGGAAGAAAACAAAATCTTATAAACAAAATTTGAACACGAGGAGTCAAGTAAAAAAGCTCAAATGGGCTTTACTTCATATACAAACCTCTCATCTGTGCCTGCTTTTCTTCCTGCTTCTTGTTTTTTCTGCAGTGTAAAGTGTATACTCAAAAAATGAATGCTTAAACTAAAAAAATATATTTTTCTAACAGTCTACATAATTGTGTCTGTTAATATCTGTACCAAATACTAATTTGTTACTTGATCACATAGCATTTAAGTGAATAAGAAGGCTATACTTCTTACATCCAGAAGGTGGCAGTAATCGCTGTACGCTGAATCTCGTTTACCCTCACGAACCGAAAGCTTGCTTTGAAGAATTGACTATGTGCACGTTAGCATATGCTACTTCCGGTGCGGAAACTCCTGTGGGGAGCTTTGTTTCCGGTGTCCTATTCGCGCCTGGTTTACGGTCCAAAAGCAAATGAATGAATCAAGTGGCGATTTACATTTCTATAGATGTCTTGGGTATTTACCCAATATATCTGTAAATGATGTTCATCGACTTGTCGATATTTTTTCCCCGCGCCTCAGAGCAAAAGAGAAAAGGGATTCAAATGCTATATTTCTCAGCTGTCCCTCGTTTATCGCGGGTGTTATGTTCTAAAAATAACCCCCCAAGAGCACCTGGCTGCAGCCACTGTGGAGCTCCACAGTAACCGGAAACACGTAACTTCAGTTAAATCAACTATGACAGCGAAAACTAAATTGCGTTTTTGTTACTATTGATGCTGCTGAGAAATAAAAATGGTTTTAAGTGGGTTTTTTTTTTTTTTTAACACTCTGGGTTTGTTCAAAAAAATTCACCATGCCCTAAATTGTTCGTGGCCAAAAGTGACACTTGCTGTTTCTCTGATTTTTTTTTTTTTTTTTACAGTACATCGTGTTGTGCGTTCTGATTGCTGTAGACCATTGTCAATCAATCTAGTCCAGTGTCTCCTGTACAGGAGCGGTCCCTAATAGGAGTCTTTTGGTACCGTTCCGCGAGAGTTGATCCTCCGGTGTGAAATGTATGGTTGTAGTTGTGTGTCTTATTTTGAAAGAACTATTTACGCGTTACCATAGCGACCAGAGCACGTTAAGAAGCAGAGAGGAGGATGTCACTGTCATTGTTGCTGGCGCACAGCTCAAGTCACGTTTATTATTATATTTACAAAATACCAGTGTCTTTTTTTTATTCTTTTGTTGTATTTATCCGCGACACCTTAAAGGTCGTTCCCTGAAAATATTGTCTGACATTAAAGTGGTCTGTGGTGCAAAAAGGTTGGGGACTCCTGCTGTACAGTACAGAATGCGTTTAGCTTGTCAAATTTACATAAATCTTCGATCGCTAGCAGTGTAACTCTGAAGTGCTGCACTGTATGTTTGGAAGTTTTCTCCCAAACAAACACAACAATGCCGACGAAACGTTTTGCACCCTCAAATGCACCTTTAGGTTTCATTCCATAATCTGGACTTATGTTTCTACGAAGGTTTGAACTCTAAGAGCGTTTAAACAAAAGACAAAAGTGTGAAAATGTTCATGCCTGTCTGAGAAAAGTGTATAAAGCAAGTAGTGAGGGGTTTTACAGTCTTAACATCTATAATAATTGTAAAAAATAAAGTTGGCTACTTCATGGATTTCACCTACCGCGGGTTATTTTTTGAACGTAACACCAGCGATAAACGAGGGGCTGCTGTATTATTAATAGTAGTGTCTGGGACATCTAATTGATTAACATCAACATTGATTATTATGCACTATTATTTTTGTTCAAGAAGAGCAAAAAATATAAAACTCTCTCTCAGCTTGTTTGTTGCCAAAAATGGCCACTTTTTGTGTATGTTCACAAAATGCTATAAAATGTATATTTCTTAAAACATTTATCTACTTTTGCCGACGTGACTCTTTAAAATAGCACCAGTCCTTTTCATCAAAATCAAAATTGTATCTGAGCATCGGGGAAAAGGCTGTCTTGCAATTGTTGAGGTCACTAGTGTGTGCCCCATTTCTTCCAGGATCACTCTCTTTATAGGTTTTAGTGGACTCCTAGTACTGCGAAGTGGTTTCATGGTACAAAGGGATTGTATTCCAAGATCTGGGAGACTGTAGAAATGAGCAGTGATGCCCTTCCTACCATCTTTCCAGAAAAATAATTGATCTGGAAGCTGTTAGGCTGACTTACAGCAGCAGCACTTTCTGCACCTGCATAAACTCCAGGACACATTTACTAACGGTGTTTGTTGCTGTATGTGCTGCAGCTTTGAATTTTTTAATAATATATATTTTGTTAATATTTTGGCTATGGTGTCTTGTTATGAAATGTACAAGAGTAAAAGTGTTGTTAGCATGTGCTTCAAAGCTAAGTTTGACTGGGAAACTCAAAGCTCAATAGTCTGTATCAACAGAAATTCACTGCAGCCTATGTAATATTTCATGCATCATAATTTATTCTACTCTATCTTGCAAATACATATTTGTGTGGCAATGTCATGCACAACACACACAACTATTAGATCCTTAAGATCAAACCCGTGTCATTCTTTTGGTCCACTGCAGTGCAGTAGTCAAAAAAAAGAATAAGTGAAGTGTCCACAAATGGCCAGGATAGAGCCCAGAGTGTTAATGTTTAAAATGTATAAAAATATTATTGATTGCAATTCTTTACTGTTAATATCAACAATAAGCTTTTTATTTTTAAATTACAAGTTTAAAAAAAATGCTGTTACATTTACATTTAATGCTGTTACACTGTAATCCTTTATTATAAGTATGGACACAGAATCAAGTGAACAACATTTTGAAATAAGTTTAATTGGAATTTTGTACTACGCAAAAAAACAAAACAAAAAAACAACAACAACAACATATTAAACAAACAAACAAACACAGCCAGTGCCTTCATTTGTCCATTACATGTCAAACATAGCACTGACCCTTAGCCCCTGCTCATCAGCACATGCTTTCAAAAAGAGCTCCATGTCCTCTGCAAACTGAAAAACAAAGAGGAACAAGTCCCTTGCTCCAGTGTCTTCTTCCTCTGACATGTCTATTAAGACCCTCTGCTGGTCCCCTTGATTTAAGTACAGATATTTGGGCATTGTTACATGTCCACGGAAAAGTGCCTTATTTTGGACAACCCACTGCACAGCAGGACGCAGATCTTCAACAACTGCTGGCTCCTGTGTCAGGCAAATGGGGATGAAAACATAGTTATTTCTCTGTTCCAGAACAGTTTTTTAACAGTTATTCAAATTTCACTAACCATGTAATTACACTACTGTTTAAAGTGAATACTGACTTGACTGACTTCCTGGAACTTGCGCTTTTTCAGTCTGAAAATGGGCACGTGTTGTCCTTCAAGCACAGCTTTGGCTTCCTCTCTCCAGTGTGCAAATAGCTTGCCAGAGCTATGAAGAGTAAGGCCACAGTGAGGGCATGTCATTTTCATGGACTTTCCATCAGCTGCAGTTTTATTGAACACAGAGGGTAGAGCCAATGAATGTTCTAACAAAGACTCAGAAAATGGTTCAGATACCGAAGACAAAACCTTGGGGGGGAAACAGGGCTCCTCGAAGAGTACTGCCGGAGGAATACGGGTCTCCTCGGAGAGTTCAGCGGGGAGCAGTCCTGATAATGGTGGCTGACTTGGCATTGAAGAATGCTGACAAGACAATAAATGCCTTGCCATATCCCCACGCCGTATGATTGTAATCTTACAGACAGGGCAGTGAAAGTGTCCCGTTGTCCTACAAGGCAGCCTGCACCGGCATATCATTTTATCTGTAAGAGAAAAAAACAAACAAACAAACAGATGTAATTTAAATGTAGTTGTATAGAATGCAATCAATTTGTCTAACAATCAGATTGTACATGTTAACAAAAACATCCAAGCCAACCTCAATAATGAAAGCAAAATGGTATGGATCACAAAACTTATGTCAAGAAAAGTGGTGAAAAGTAAATAAAAATATATTTTATAAAAACACTATTTTTGTTGCAGATGAATGAACTGAACTGTACAATATCAACAGCAACTTTTAAGTCAACAAAGATACTGCAGAAGTGCTTAAAAAAGTGCATATTTATAACTATAAAGTATATTTAATACAAACATACCTTTGAAAGGCAAAGCATTTTTTATATGCACACTTAGATGCTCCTCAATCTTTGCCCTGACAGTAGGGCTGAAAGTGGGGCACAGAGGGCAGTGAAAGAGTCCTCTGCAACACGTGTTGCATTCCTGCAATTCTGGCTTTAAGCCCGAATTCCAGATTGATGTGTGCATCTAAAACAGAGAGAGAAACAGATAAACACCATATATACATTTAAGTTAAGGATTTAGCAGAAATAACAATTTACAGTTGGCATGTAATAGATTTGGGAAGAAAATTCTTGAAAAAAAAACCCCACAAATATTTTACAAGACACTTTAATTTGTGAGACATGTTTCTATTGACATATAACAGTCAATTGAACAGAGGCTAACTAAAATCTGGGCAATAAAAAAGCTGTACAGAAAAGAATAATGAATAGAAGTATTGATAAATATATAAATCTGTTTGTGACGAAATTTACAGTGTTGACGCTAACCAAAGGTGTCACAAGTGCACACGTTCCTTACTACAGTTTAGATACCTCTGTTTAGAAAGCACTGACTCGACTTTTTAGTCAAGTCGAAGTAAGAAGTACAGGGTCTAAAATATAATTTCTGTACAAAATTTTGAAGTAATCTTGCGTCCAAAGCACGCGTGCTGATTTACAAATGTACGGATTACAAAGTACAGATACGCGTGCTAAAATGTGAGAAGTAGAAGTATAAAGAAGTATACAGTAGGCACAAAAAAGTACAGCAGTAAAGATACCAGAAAATTCTACTTAAGTACAGTATTGAAGTATTCGTTATTTTGCATCTCTGACGCCAACAATAAATCATACTCTAATGCAAAATGTGGTTTTTGCTTCTTCTCGCCCACAGAAGCCGTTAATCCAGCTCTCTTACTGAAACCAGGCCCAGGAAAAAGCATATCTGTGTGTTTCTCTGCCATGGAGCACGATGAAAAAACATTAAAATAAGGAGGAATGTTGTTGTAACGCTAAATAAGTGGCAACGTGATCATTGTAAGAAAACTAGACGATTCCTAGAATTATGAAATCACTAACGGCAAATTTATTTAAGAAAGACTTAACCAACCTTTGTGATCAACTTGCAAGACTTCCACGGTATCCATGCGTGTTTACGGCTAGTGTGGAGGTCACGTGTTTCCGGTTAGTGTGGAGGTCACGTGTATCCGGCTAGTGTGGAGGTCACGTGTTTCCGGTTAGTGTGGAGGTCACGTGTTTCCGGTTAGTGTGGAGGTCACGTGTATCCGGTTACTTTGGAGCTCCACAGTGGCTGCAGCCAGACCCTTCTCAAATAACCAGCGATAGGTGAACTCAAGTAGCCAATTTTATTTTTTGACGGTGCAAAACGTTTCGTGGACATCGTGGACATCCAGCACTGCACTTCAGTCACACTGCTAGCATCGATGCAGCGATTCTGTACTGTACAGGAGAGACGTCACGGAGGAGATCGTCTGCAGCGATCAGGACGCAGGACACAATGTGACGTAAAATAAAGCATGCAAACTTGCACTAAAAAATCCACGAAACAGCGAGGTGAAAGGTGAACCGCGTTATAGCGAGGGACCGCTGTAATTTTTAAGGTAAGTCACAACGTACCCTTCGTAAATACTAATGTATAGAAACCGTTACCAGTAATCATTCATTTTTTGTGTGGCTTTTTTCACGGTTTGTTAACATGCTGTGTAGGTGTGTACTTGACTAGCTGATCTCGACGTAATGGGGGAAACATCTGGTTTGACTATTCTTCACCTGTAGTTTGAATGCTGAACATCTGCCTGTTTAAATCATGAGACCAGTCACTACACAGAGATGTGCTTCTGAATGTGGACGATGTGTCTTCTGCTGCAGTGATGCAATTCAGCTTGTGTTGAGTGACGTAAACAACTGATCGATCTAAACTCTTTAAACGTCAAAATTGATCATTAGATTTTTTATGACACAACAGCGGTGAGTGTTCCCAGCTTCTGCTCTTTGTAACTTAACGCCATCTTTCCGTTTTCGAGTTTTGGACATGATTTTGGAGGATATCTTCGCAGTAGCGATTGACCGCAAAGTAAAGCTACCGGAAATGCACAACCCCACATCCGGTCTCAAACCAGGAAGTTAGCATTGTCTCGTGCACATAGTCAATTTCAGAATTTCTTCCTTCATCTGGATGCCAAGGTACAGCTGCTCAGGAATAAACTGCGTGAACGGGCCAACAATTGATTTGGAGGCTGAATGTTCTGTCAAATGGGCAGAATTTCATTTTAGGCTGAAAGTGAATAAAATGATTGATTGTCTGAAAATAGCAGGGGAGGGAAAAACAACACTTGAGAAAATATTTGTAACGTTGTTGAAGGGTGGTGTGCATGTCATAATTTGGTGAAAATGATATTGAAATGAGGTAGTAGTATCTTCCTATTGTATTCATATTCCATGCAACATTATGTAAATTGTATGGCCAAATACAATACAGACTAAGAGTAAAGAAAAAGTATGGAAGCCCGTTTCTGCCACAAAAAAAAAAGGATCCATATCTTGAAATTTTGAGATATTTTCTCGAAATTTCAACTTATTAACTCAAAATTTTGAGAAAAGTAACTCAAAATTTCGAGTTAGCACTGCCAGTCAGTAATCTGAATGACGTAATTTCCTTGTTGCCCTGAAGCTGAAGCCCTCAGGTACAAATGCTACAGCTAAGCTACCCGTATTACATCCAGTCATGAATAAACAGATTACTGAGTATTTTCAGCGTGGCTTCAACAATGATGGAATCCTTGTGTTATTAGCTGAATCACACGGCGTTACTATCAGCAAACGTACTCGCAAAAGCGCCATTTTGCTGCAATCCTGTTTTGAGTGTGTGTTACTTTGTGCCATATGCTTCTGGGTAACAAGAAAGTGACCTCATTCACATCGATTACTGATTGGAAGAGCTAACTCAAAATCTCGAGTTATTAACTCGAGATTTTGAGAGAAGTAACTCGAAATTATAGGTATGGATATGGATACTTGTTTTTTTTTTTTTTTTTTTTTTTTAATGGTGGAAACGGGCTTCCATAGAAAAGTGTGATTTGGAATGGAGTGAATGTATGTAAACACTTGCAGCACATGTGCATATGTAATGTTGTGAAGTGTACTTTGTTTAATTTCGGGGGGGGGGTTTGTTTTTGTTATATACAGATATTTAATTTTTAAGACTTTGGCAGATATGGATGTATGTTAATATTGTGCATCAATTATTTTTATGCTGAATCTGTTGCCAGACTGTTGTAAACATGATGGGCCAGCAGTGTGTGTTTCAGTTATGGCACTGCGGTATTGTTTTAAACGTGTTGGCAATAAATGAAATTTAAAAAAATATGTCGGGTGTCCTATATTCAATTGTGTGGAACCTGTTGACAAAATAGAATTATGTAAAACTAATTAGTAAAATATAAGTGCTGTGAAAATGTAATGTTTTAATCAATTAAACTTAATTATAAACTTAAGGTGAGTTGAAAAACCAAATATGTAATCTGTAAATAAATGACTGAACTTGAGTAGAGTTAAATATGTCTTGTTGATCATCAGTCATTTTTTTTAATTGGCTCAGTTCAAATTAATTTTGTTATTGTAGTGCAACAATCTTTCTTTCTGACTTAACCCATATTAAAAGCAGCTAACTGCTAAGTTTCTGTTCATTTGTGTAATGTACAGTTGTTCCCTGAGTGAAAAGGAGGAGCTACTTTGTGAAATGAACTTCAGTTCAAAAAAATTCTTTAGTTATTATCGTGTGGGGACAACAAAGACTTTTGTTTTTATTTGTACTGCACTCAAATCATTGAAACATTACTCAAAAATTATTCACTCAGATGATCAAAACACCAATTCTACTTAGACAGTATTTGACTAGACAGTTGTGTAAAATCGTGTTTGATGCGACAGGCGTATTTTTTGGTGTTCAATCTCGGAACATTGAAGGAAACCACATGTGATGGGTCCAATACGGTCCAGGTCATTTTCTCTGGGCACTGAGGTCTGTTGTCTGCTGCAGCTCCCTCTCTGACACTGGGAAAGTTTTACTCTAGGAAATAACAGGAAATATTAGTGAGCTGTGCAAATGTTATTCTGATGTCCAGAGTCAGCTGTAGGAGTAATAGTATGTTTTGTTTTGATTGAAAGCAGCCTGGGACATAAAAAGGTAGGTTTAGAGAAACTTTAGGTCTAACATATAGACATTTCCATGTGAACTGACTTTACTAATTTTCACCTTTGTACTATAAGTAGAAGCAGTAGAACATCAAAATGTGTGTGAGTGTTACCTGTTCCTTTTGGGAGGACATTTTTCTGATAGTATCCTGCATTGGTAATGTTACCAGCTGGGCGGTACTGCCCAACCACAAAGACCGTATTGCCATCAGTGGCTATGCCCACACCCAGCTCAGTGCTGCTTTTCCACACCACCTGAGTAAAATGACCTAGTGGAAAAAGGAAAATGTGTAAAAACATACTACTTACTGATGATGACCTGATCTTGTAATGACAAATACTTTAGCAACGCAGGTATATACAGTACATGTATGTGCAGAACTTTTCAGGAGGGCTGTGTTTTACCCGTCTTGGGTTGATGTCCAGACTTTTTGAAGTCATAATCCTTGATCTCACTGTACCATGAATCCACAGCTTCTTTTCCTGAAACATGGAGACAGAGAAAAATAACATAAAGAGTTAATTTGGTGGTTGGAGTACGGGTTTTATAGCTCAGAAACTTTAAAATGAAATAAGGATGAACATTTCTAATTGTTTACTTGAAATGAGAAGAGATACAGTGGAATCTGTTTCTTTTAAAGATTAGTGAGACTTTAATTCATTGTGATAACAAAGCGACCTGTTTCTGACAGGTGAAGAGGTGGACAAAGGAGTTATCTGCAAAGAATCATTTACCTGTTAGCGTCTTGGTTTCAGAGCTCCATGCATAGAAGACGTTCTCTCCATCATCGGTGTCACTGTGACCAAGTTTCTTTTTTGCCAGCATTTGATTGGCCCATTTTTGAGCTGCGTCATCCAGCTCAGTATTAAAGGTCAGTGGTGGTGCACCATGCTGTGCCCTATAGGCATTGTGGGTATGAAGAAACTCCTTTTTGAAGCTCTCATCTGCAAACCAAACAAGCTTTAAGTCTTAGAGGAAACATGAGGTGGCATGTTTATTGGTTGTAGGTGTAGACAGGATGAAGAATGCTCTCTAATTAAGCAACATCTTTAAAAGTGATCGGTTATTCTGACAAATAATTCAATGCACAGTGTTGATGAGTCACGGAATACATTTACCGACATTACGTATTTAAAATACACAATATGATCAACTGTATTCCGTTACAGTTACCATCTAAATAGGCAATAATTAGAATGCAGTTACTTTGTTGAATAAATGGATTACATGGGGGTCAGTTCCTGTTTCATATGTTAGGCTATCCCCTCTCTATTCCCTGTGAAAATTTGGTAATTTGCATTGCTGGGAACCCAGACGAAATATGATATAAGAGGCTCTAGTGTAAGCGTCCTGTTAATGTTGGTGGCATCAGTTACACAATGGACCCGGAGCCTGCACAACAGAGCCAGCAGTGCACGAGCAGGAATGCATTTCTTACTTGGAAATTCCGACACCGTTTTACATTTAAAGAAGAAAGGGATGAAATCTGACCGTGCAATGCAAACTCTGTTTGCTAGCAGCCAAGCTGCTGTCAGCGTCAAAAGACTCCAACCTAAAGAAACATCTGGAAGTAAGTTCTTTTTTAAAAACTATCGTCAGTCTACTGCAAGTACCTTGTTTTAGTTGAGTAGTTAGCTCGGTTATGTGCCACTTCAGTATCTTCGATGTACTTCTGCTGTGTGATGTATTACTATTACTGAAGGCTACTCTCCACTGAGCTAACATTTTTAGCTGGTGCTACCTGAGGTTAGTTCATAGACTGCAGACTGTTAGACTTGATGGCTAGTATTAACAACCTGCCAGCTGTGCAGTTCTGAAATCAGTCTATAATCTAACCTCAGCTAATGCCAGCTAGCAATGCTAGCTCGGTGGCAAATAGCCTTCAGTAATAGTAATACAGTGGCTTGCAAACGTATTCGGCCCCCTTGAACTTTCCCAAATTTTGTCACATTACAGCCACAAACATGAATCAATGTTATTGGAATTGCACGTGAAAGACCAACACAAAGTGGTGCACACGTGAGAAGTGGAACGAAAATCATTCATGATTCCAAACATTTTTTACAAATAAATGACTGCAAAGTGGGGTGTGCGTAATTATTCAGCCCCCTGAGTCAATACTTTGTAGAACCACCTTTTGCTGCAGTTCCAGCTGCCAGACTTTTAGGGTCTGTCTCTACCAGCTTTGCACATCTACAGACTGAAATCCTTGCCCATTCTTCTTTGCAAAACAGCTCCATGTAGTTGTAAAAAGCATCACAAGTAATCAAAAGTATTCAGAATACATTACTCACATTGAGTAACTTAACAGAATACTTTACAAACTACATTTAGTGCATGTATTCTCTTTGCAGTGGAATACATTTTAAAAGTAACATTCCCAACACTGTCAGTGCACTTACCTGTCACCTGGTTTGCTGCTTTGCAACCTGAGATAAAATAGGGAGAGTGAAAATAATAAGCAGCAATCCACGAAATGATTGCAAACAACATGAAAAAGAATCATCCACGTGCTCAGATATTATGTGATGATGAAAGAGTAATGTAATAAAGGGCTAAATAACAAGAGTAAACTCAAATCTTGTCCTGTAACTACAGTCATCTTCAGCACTCACCTGCTTCAGAGTCTTCCTCATTTGTGGAGGAAAGTTCTGTGAACACACAGTTCAATTTACTAATGTGAAAAGTGATCACTCACTTTAATGTTTCAAGGTAGGCTTCAACAACTAACAAATCAACACATACTTTTGATTTTTTTTTGACAAAGTATAAATTTAGTACTTTATATATTCGTCTTTCTTAATCTGTAATAATAATCTGATACAAACACAACACTTTAAGTAGAACATCAAAATGTGTGTGAGTGTTACCTGTTCCTTTTGGGAGGACATTTTTCTGATAGTATCCTGCATTGGTAATGTTACCAGCTGGGCGGTACTGCCCAACCACAAAGACCGTATTGCCATCAGTGGCTATGCCCACACCCAGCTGAGTGCTGCTTTTCCACACCACCTGAGTAAAATGACCTAGTGGTAAAAGGAAAATGTGTAAAAACATACTACTTACTGATGATGACCTGATCTTGTAATGACAAATACTTTAGCAACGCAGGTATATACAGTACAGGTATATGCAGAACTTTTCAGGAGGGCTGTGTTTTACCCGTCTTGGGTTGATGTCCAGACTTTTTGAAGTCATAATCCTTGATCTCACTGTACCATGAATCCACAGCTTCTTTTCCTGAAACATGAAGACAGAGAAAAATAACATAAAGAGTTAATTTGGTGGTTGGAGTACGGGTTTTATAGCTCAGAAACTTTAAAATGAAATAAGGATGAACATTTCTAATTGTTTACTTGAAATGAGAAGAGATACAGTGGAATCTGTTTCTTTTAAAGATTAGTGAGACTTTAATTCATTGTGATAACAAAGCGACCTGTTTCTGACAGGTGAAGAGGTGGACAAAGGAGTTATCTGCAAAGAATCATTTACCTGTTAGCGTCTTGGTTTCAGAGCTCCATGCATAGAAGACGTTCTCTCCATCATCGGTGTCACTGTGACCAAGTTTCTTTTTTGCCAGCATTTGATTGGCCCATTTTTGAGCTGCGTCATCCAGCTCAGTATTAAAGGTCAGTGGTGGTGCACCATGCTGTGCCCTATAGGCATTGTGGGTATGAAGAAACTCCTTTTTGAAGCTCTCATCTGCAAACCAAACAAGCTTTAAGTCTTAGAGGAAACATGAGGTGGCATGTTTATTGGTTGTAGGTGTAGACAGGATGAAGAATGCTCTCTAATTAAGCAACATCTTTAAAAGTGATCGGTTATTCTGACAAATAATTCAATGCACAGTGTTGATGAGTCACGGAATACATTTACCGACATTACGTATTTAAAATACACAATATGATCAACTGTATTCCGTTACAGTTACCATCTAAATAGGCAATAATTAGAATGCAGTTACTTTGTTGAATAAATGGATTACATGGGGGTCAGTTCCTGTTTCATATGTTAGGCTATCCCCTCTCTATTCCCTGTGAAAATTTGGTAATTTGCATTGCTGGGAACCCAGACGAAATATGATATAAGAGGCTCTAGTGTAGGCTAACCTGTTAATGTTGGTGGCATCAGTTACACAATGGACCCGGAGCCTGCACAACAGAGCCAGCAGTGCACGAGCAGGAATGCATTTCTTACTTGGAAATTCCGACACCATTTTACATTTAAAGAAGAAAGGGATGAAATCTGACCGTGCAATGCAAACTCTGTTTGCTAGCAGCCAAGCTGCTGTCAGCGTCAAAAGACTCCAACCTAAAGAAACATCTGGAAGTAAGTTCTTTTTTAAAAACTATCGTTAGTCTACTGCAAGTACCTTGTTTTAGTTGAGTAGTTAGCTCGGTTATGTGCCACTTCAGTATCTTCGATGTACTTCTGCTGTGTGATGTATTACTATTACTGAAGGCTACTCTCCACTGAGCTAACATTTTTAGCTGGTGCTACCTGAGGTTAGTTCATAGACTGCAGACTGTTAGACTTGATGGCTAGTATTAACAACCTGCCAGCTGTGCAGTTCTGAAATCAGTCTATAATCTAACCTCAGCTAATGCCAGCTAGCAATGCTAGCTCGGTGGCAAGTAGCCTTCAGTAATAGTAATACAGTGGCTTGCAAACGTATTCGGCCCCCTTGAACTTTCCCAAATTTTGTCACATTACAGCCACAAACATGAATCAATGTTATTGGAATTGCACGTGAAAGACCAACACAAAGTGGTGCACACGTGAGAAGTGGAACGAAAATCATTCATGATTCCAAACATTTTTTACAAATAAATGACTGCAAAGTGGGGTGTGCGTAATTATTCAGCCCCCTGAGTCAATACTTTGTAGAACCACCTTTTGCTGCAGTTCCAGCTGCCAGACTTTTAGGGTCTGTCTCTACCAGCTTTGCACATCTACAGACTGAAATCCTTGCCCATTCTTCTTTGCAAAACAGCTCCATGTAGTTGTAAAAAGCATCACAAGTAATCAAAAGTATTCAGAATACATTACTCACATTGAGTAACTTAACAGAATACTTTACAAACTACATTTAGTGCATGTATTCTCTTTGCAGTGGAATACATTTTAAAAGTAACATTCCCAACACTGTCAGTGCACTTACCTGTCACCTGGTTTGCTGCTTTGCAACCTGAGATAAAATAGGGAGAGTGAAAATAATAAGCAGCAATCCACGAAATGATTGCAAACAACATGAAAAAGAATCATCCACGTGCTCAGATATTATGTGATGATGAAAGAGTAATGTAATAAAGGGCTAAATAACAAGAGTAAACTCAAATCTTGTCCTGTAACTACAGTCATCTTCAGCACTCACCTGCTTCAGAGTCTTCCTCATTTGTGGAGGAAAGTTCTGTGAACACACAGTTCAATTTACTAATGTGAAAAGTGATCACTCACTTTAATGTTTCAAGGTAGGCTTCAACAACTAACAAATCAACACATACTTTTGATTTTTTTTTGACAAAGTATAAATTTAGTACTTTATATATTCGTCTTTCTTAATCTGTAATAATAATCTGATACAAACACAACACTTTAAGTAGAACATCAAAATGTGTGTGAGTGTTACCTGTTCCTTTTGGGAGGACATTTTTCTGATAGTATCCTGCATTGGTAATGTTACCAGCTGGGCGGTACTGCCCAACCACAAAGACCGTATTGCCATCAGTGGCTATGCCCACACCCAGCTGAGTGCTGCTTTTCCACACCACCTGAGTAAAATGACCTAGTGGAAAAAGGAAAATGTGTAAAAACATACTACTTACTGATGATGACCTGATCTTGTAATGACAAATACTTTAGCAACGCAGGTATATACAGTACAGGTATATGCAGAACTTTTCAGGAGGGCTGTGTTTTACCCGTCTTGGGTTGATGTCCAGACTTTTTGAAGTCATAATCCTTGATCTCACTGTACCATGAATCCACAGCTTCTTTTCCTGAAACATGGAGACAGAGAAAAATAACATAAAGAGTTAATTTGGTGGTTGGAGTACGGGTTTTATAGCTCAGAAACTTTAAAATGAAATAAGGATGAACATTTCTAATTGTTTACTTGAAATGAGAAGAGATACAGTGGAATCTGTTTCTTTTAAAGATTAGTGAGACTTTAATTCATTGTGATAACAAAGCGACCTGTTTCTGACAGGTGAAGAGGTGGACAAAGGAGTTATCTGCAAAGAATCATTTACCTGTTAGCGTCTTGGTTTCAGAGCTCCATGCATAGAAGACGTTCTCTCCATCATCGGTGTCACTGTGACCAAGTTTCTTTTTTGCCAGCATTTGATTGGCCCATTTTTGAGCTGCGTCATCCAGCTCAGTATTAAAGGTCAGTGGTGGTGCACCATGCTGTGCCCTATAGGCATTGTGGGTATGAAGAAACTCCTTTTTGAAGCTCTCATCTGCAAACCAAACAAGCTTTAAGTCTTAGAGGAAACATGAGGTGGCATGTTTATTGGTTGTAGGTGTAGACAGGATGAAGAATGCTCTCTAATTAAGCAACATCTTTAAAAGTGATCGGTTATTCTGACAAATAATTCAATGCACAGTGTTGATGAGTCACGGAATACATTTACCGACATTACGTATTTAAAATACACAATATGATCAACTGTATTCCGTTACAGTTACCATCTAAATAGGCAATAATTAGAATGCAGTTACTTTGTTGAATAAATGGATTACATGGGGGTCAGTTCCTGTTTCATATGTTAGGCTATCCCCTCTCTATTCCCTGTGAAAATTTGGTAATTTGCATTGCTGGGAACCCAGACGAAATATGATATAAGAGGCTCTAATGTAAGCGTCCTGTTAATGTTGGTGGCATCAGTTACACAATGGACCCGGAGCCTGCACAACAGAGCCAGCAGTGCACGAGCAGGAATGCATTTCTTACTTGGAAATTCCGACACCGTTTTACATTTAAAGAAGAAAGGGATGAAATCTGACCGTGCAATGCAAACTCTGTTTGCTAGCAGCCAAGCTGCTGTCAGCGTCAAAAGACTCCAACCTAAAGAAACATCTGGAAGTAAGTTCTTTTTTAAAAACTATCGTTAGTCTACTGCAAGTACCTTGTTTTAGTTGAGTAGTTAGCTCGGTTATGTGCCACTTCAGTATCTTCGATGTACTTCTGCTGTGTGATGTATTACTATTACTGAAGGCTACTCTCCACTGAGCTAACATTTTTAGCTGGTGCTACCTGAGGTTAGTTCATAGACTGCAGACTGTTAGACTTGATGGCTAGTATTAACAACCTGCCAGCTGTGCAGTTCTGAAATCAGTCTATAATCTAACCTCAGCTAATGCCAGCTAGCAATGCTAGCTCGGTGGCAAGTAGCCTTCAGTAATAGTAATACAGTGGCTTGCAAACGTATTCGGCCCCCTTGAACTTTCCCAAATTTTGTCACATTACAGCCACAAACATGAATCAATGTTATTGGAATTGCACGTGAAAGACCAACACAAAGTGGTGCACACGTGAGAAGTGGAACGAAAATCATTCATGATTCCAAACATTTTTTACAAATAAATGACTGCAAAGTGGGGTGTGCGTAATTATTCAGCCCCCTGAGTCAATACTTTGTAGAACCACCTTTTGCTGCAGTTCCAGCTGCCAGACTTTTAGGGTCTGTCTCTACCAGCTTTGCACATCTACAGACTGAAATCCTTGCCCATTCTTCTTTGCAAAACAGCTCCATGTAGTTGTAAAAAGCATCACAAGTAATCAAAAGTATTCAGAATACATTACTCACATTGAGTAACTTAACAGAATACTTTACAAACTACATTTAGTGCATGTATTCTCTTTGCAGTGGAATACATTTTAAAAGTAACATTCCCAACACTGTCAGTGCACTTACCTGTCACCTGGTTTGCTGCTTTGCAACCTGAGATAAAATAGGGAGAGTGAAAATAATAAGCAGCAATCCACGAAATGATTGCAAACAACATGAAAAAGAATCATCCATGTGCTCAGATATTATGTGATGATGAAAGAGTAATGTAATAAAGGGCTAAATAACAAGAGTAAACTCAAATCTTGTCCTGTAACTACAGTCATCTTCAGCACTCACCTGCTTCAGAGTCTTCCTCATTTGTGGAGGAAAGTTCTGTGAACACACAGTTCAATTTACTAATGTGAAAAGTGATCACTCACTTTAATGTTTCAAGGTAGGCTTCAACAACTAACAAATCAACACATACTTTTGATTTTTTTTTTGACAAAGTATAAATTTAGTACTTTATATATTCGTCTTTCTTAATCTGTAATAATAATCTGATACAAACACAACACTTTAAGTAGAACATCAAAATGTGTGTGAGTGTTACCTGTTCCTTTTGGGAGGACATTTTTCTGATAGTATCCTGCATTGGTAATGTTACCAGCTGGGCGGTACTGCCCAACCACAAAGACCGTATTGCCATCAGTGGCTATGCCCACACCCAGCTGAGTGCTGCTTTTCCACACCACCTGAGTAAAATGACCTAGTGGAAAAAGGAAAATGTGTAAAAACATACTACTTACTGATGATGACCTGATCTTGTAATGACAAATACTTTAGCAACGCAGGTATATACAGTACAGGTATATGCAGAACTTTTCAGGAGGGCTGTGTTTTACCCGTCTTGGGTTGATGTCCAGACTTTTTGAAGTCATAATCCTTGATCTCACTGTACCATGAATCCACAGCTTCTTTTCCTGAAACATGGAGACAGAGAAAAATAACATAAAGAGTTAATTTGGTGGTTGGAGTACGGGTTTTATAGCTCAGAAACTTTAAAATGAAATAAGGATGAACATTTCTAATTGTTTACTTGAAATGAGAAGAGATACAGTGGAATCTGTTTCTTTTAAAGATTAGTGAGACTTTAATTCATTGTGATAACAAAGCGACCTGTTTCTGACAGGTGAAGAGGTGGACAAAGGAGTTATCTGCAAAGAATCATTTACCTGTTAGCGTCTTGGTTTCAGAGCTCCATGCATAGAAGACGTTCTCTCCATCATCGGTGTCACTGTGACCAAGTTTCTTTTTTGCCAGCATTTGATTGGCCCATTTTTGAGCTGCGTCATCCAGCTCAGTATTAAAGGTCAGTGGTGGTGCACCATGCTGTGCCCTATAGGCATTGTGGGTATCAAGAAACTCCTTTTTGAAGCTCTCATCTGCAAACCAAACAAGCTTTAAGTCTTAGAGGAAACGTACGGTTACACTGTAACCCTGGTCCTCTGAGTGAGAGACTATCTCTCCACCTTCATGCCGCTTGGAGACACGTTCCAATCAAACAATCACCGGTTTCATGTCTGCGCAGGTGTTTTATACGTAAGCTGTGGAGCCAGAGTGTCTTAAAGAAGTATCCACACGCCACGTCCAAGGGGGTTCATACCCTGTACATATGCATTATATAACAAGAGTGGAGAGATAGTCTGGATATGATAGAGAACATGAGGTGGGCATGTTTATTGGTTGTAGGTGTAGACAGGAAGAAGAATGCCCTCTAATTATGCAAACGTCTTTAAAAGTGATTGTTTTTTCTGCAAAAAATATAAAAGTGATCAGTTGTTCTGACAAATATTTAAATGCACTTACCTGCCATTGTATTTGGTGCTTTGCAAACTGAAATAAAATAGGGAGAGTGAAAATAATAAGCAAAAATCCATGAAATGATTGCAAACAACATGAAAAAGAATCATCCACGTGCTCAGATATTATGTGATGATGAAAGAATAATTTAATAAAAGGCTAAATAACGAGAGTAAACTCAAATCTTGTCCTGTAACTACAGTCATCTTCAGCACTCACCTGCTTTAAAGTCTTCCTGATGTGTGGAGGAAAGTTCTGTGAACACACAGCTCAATTTACTAATGTGTAGCTGGTTTTTATGTGCAATGTCGTCCTTCCTCTTTTCTGTTTGGAGGAGGAGACAAACACCAGACTCGCTTCTGTATTTTTGTCTGCCGGTTATGATGGTTGTTTTTTTTCTACATGACTCATAGTGGTGTGGCAGAGTGGCGTTAAAGATATCCCACACTCTGTGTTTACATTTTGTGTATAATTGTTACGGCCCTAGCAGGGCCTCCTTCTCAAGGTGCCTGTGTGGGCGTGTCCCACCACCTCTTCTGCCTGAGGTGCCACCTTGTTTTATAACATTTATATAACATATAACATTTATAACATTATAACAAGTCCCTAACTGCTTAGATACATTATACAAGAACAAGTGTAGCAAAGTTGTGGAGGTTAATCACCAAGTTGAGAATCTGTCGATGTTTTCCCTTCTCTTTATTATTTCTTTGTTTATGCTTTAACAAGTGCCAACAGACTGGAACAGATATAGTGCTTGTGTACTCAATTCCAACTTTCAAGTGTTTTCCTGCTACAAATGTCATGGACTCAAGCATACAGCACTTTTTATATGCCAAAGCCATGTTCATCTAACATTCATACACGCATTGATGTATCAGGGGAACCTCAGGTTCAGTATGTTGCCTGAGGAGTTGGAGGACCCAGGAATTGAACCACCAACCTTCTGATTGGTAGATGACATTGCTGCCAGATGAAAGACAGCACTCAGAAACAGAGTGCAGATGAGCGAGGGCATGCCCAGATGTTGTCAAACAGGTCTTTTTTGTCTTTCCTCGTGTTTGGTAGCCACAGGTGTTATTGGCGGTTTACTCACAGACTAAGAGAACACTTCAAAAGCACAAAGGTCTCATTAGTTCACTGTAAAACATTTTACTCCTGCACTTACTGGATGCCCATGTTTACTGCAAATCCAGCAAATTATAGGGACACGGTGGTTGCTCCATGGCCTGACTTTGTTTTTTCAGATTACAAAATAAAGATATTGGCCCTTTCTCAAGTACGCGAGTCCGTACTCCCGTGCGTTCTCGGCAAGTACTCGCCGAGAATGCACGGGAGTACGGACTCGCGTTCTCGGGGAGTACGGACTCGCGTTCTCGGCGAGTACGTACTCGCGTTCTCGGCGAGAACGCACGGGAGTACGGATGGGAGTTTTTACTGCCGTCCCCTCTTAATTTAACTGTGAGTAATATGTTATGAAGCTTAACTTTAATCACAGCCAAACCGGTTTACTCAGGAACAAATAAAACACTGAAATAAACCAAACATTAATATTTAGAAGTGATCTAAGTGACTTATACATCATGTTTAACCTCAGTAGTGAAATCTCTATTAATAAAAATAGTGTACATGTACATACGTGTACATACCTTAATAAAAACAAGCAGGTGAGATGTTAGAACGCTTTTATTTTTATTTTAGTGGACACTCAATAAAATAGACAGCTACTGGGGTTTGTTTAACCTGAGTAGCGAAAAGACCGCGGGGGGGGGGGGGGGGGGGGGGGGGGGGGGTTGGAAACGATGTGCCGGGAGTCCGCTGTTCTCGCCGGCTCTAATGATCCTCGACCTCGCGGTCTGCTATGGAGCTGGCAGGTCACAGACGTCTCCGAAAACATCGGAGCGCGTTTGGAAATATATGATATCTTGATAAATCGAGCAGATATTTGAAGTTCACACAGCTACATTCTCGCTTGAAAATAACTTAAAAGTTTATTTTGTGACCCAGAAAGAGGAATATGTAAAAGTTTTAGCCCCGCTCGTCCGCCATTGCCACGTTTGAGTTTTGGACGAAATGCATTCTGGGATATTTAGCTGTACCAAGTCCACACAAGTCACCACCGATGCATGCTCGATAAAACGGGCGGAGCGAGAACACATCCGGGACTTTTTCGCGTTCTCGGCTTGATGCGTACTTCGAATTGGAACAGTACTTGGTCTCTGACTGGTGACGTATCACGAGTACACAAGAACGCAAGTACGCACAAGTACGCATATTGAGAAAGGCCCACTATGTTCTTATGGCTTTGGTTCACAGGTATACTTTGTCCTTCAATAAATAAAGAGCTTAATAAAAGCTTTTTAGGCACTAAAGCTTAATTTTTCTTTCATGGTTTTTCTTTAACAGGAGTTAGAGATAATGAATGGAAAAAAGGCAACAGAAAAAGTCATGAATGTCTGTCAGACAAAATATAGATTAGATTTGTTTGTTTCAGTTTAGTTTTTATTGTTAGGTATGTTTAGGTTTTGTTCTGCTTTTTTTCATTATTACAGTATATGTGGTATTTGTCAGCTGTTAGATTTAAAAAAGAACAGGAAATGGTAAATGGCCTGTATTTGTATAGCGCTGTACTCAGTCCCTAAGGACCCCAAAGCGCTTTACACTACATTCAGTCATTCACACACCCATTCACACACTGGTGATGGCAGCTACACTGTAGCCACAGCTGCCCTGGGGCGCACTGACAGAGGCGAGGCTGCTGGACACTGGGGCCACTGGGCCCTTTGACCACCACCAGTAGGCAACGGGTGAAGTGTCTCGCCCAAGGACCGAAGGTTCCTTAAACCTGTCTGAAGACAGCTGCAATAACAATCTGGCAACACATCAGAAAGAGGGAAACCATTCTTTAGTGAGGACCTTGGGCTTGAGAGGTAGGGCAGTCACGGCCTGCAAACTTACAAAAAGCTGTCAATGTAAATGTAGACAAAGTGTAAACAAAAAATGTTCTAGTTACTTTGCACCACCTCAAACAGAGATATCAGTCACACGAATCACACAAGGGGTGAACTGTACCAGAAACCAGTATGTGCCAAGTCTGAGCTTTTAAAGCTTGCCTCTTGAACGACTTTGTGTCACAGTTATTCACTTGGAAACATAATCAGGACTTCATAATTATAATCAAGGTTTTTAAAAAGCCTCAGAGCATTTAAGAGTCACTGTTGCTTACATCATCCATACCATTGTGCACCCTTATTAACATGTTCATGTGGCATTCAGTATGTATTTGTGCAAACGGCACAAAATGAAGCCACGCGATTTCTTGAAGGAAAAAAACGAGCATTGCATACACTATCTGTGAGAGTTTGTGACTGCAGACTCAAACGCATCTCTGTGCAGTGTTCGATACTGTCGACCATAATATCCTATTTGTCATGATATGTTGTGTGGCAGGCAGGAGAAGGACCCAAGATGCAGATTCACAGACACGGGGATAAACTCAAAAACACAGCTTTATTGCTGGCCACGAGAAGCAATACAAAATAAACTAAAACTGGGAAAACTAAAGCATGAGATGTACAAGGAACCGAACCACGGGGAGAATAACACACAACATGAGGGAGAACGCGACGCCGAACAGAGGGAGACTCAGACAGAAATACACAGAGGGTAAACGAGGAAAGTGGGCACACACGGGGAACACAGGTGATACTGATAATCATAACGAGACAGGGCGGGGTGAACTGAACATGACATGTACAGGCACAGAGGTTCAGACAGGAGGAGAGAGAGCACGGGGAAAACACAGACATAACGGGCTGGGGAAACATGAAACAACCACAAAGGGAGACGAGGGCTCATAAATACATAGAGGGCACACAGGGGGGAGAGAGAGCACGGGGAGAACTTAGACATAAAGGGCAGGGGAAACATGGAATAAAACATAAGGAGAGACGAGGGCTCACAGATACACAGAGGGGCACACAGGGGGTAAAAGCCATGAAGGGAAAACACTTAGGGAACAACACAACAGGGCAACTCAGAAAACATGGCCTAAATAAGGAACGAAATACAAAAATACAAGGAACTAAGAATACTGGGCCCACATGGCCCAGGACCATGACATCACCCCCCCCTAAAGGGCTGGCACCCGACAGCCCAAACCCGAGAAACAAAACCAAACAGAAAACAACCCACCCAGGGCGGGAGGCGGGGGACCAGGACGGAGGGACCAGAACGGGAAACAAAACAAACAACAGAAAACACAGGAGCACATGACCGTAGTCCAAATAAGGTTCAGGGGGCCGACCCAGAGCCCACAGGCACAAGAGTTCACGGGTCACACGGTCGGGGGGCCGACCAGGCGGGTGGCACAGGTGGCAGAGCTGGTCCGTAGGCCGGCCGTGCGGAAGGCAATGGCGGCGGCGACGAAGGAGACGACGGAGCAGTTCAGGAGGCCGGCCGCGCGGAAGGCAGCAGCGGCGGCGAGGGAGACGACGGAGCAGTTCAGGAGGCCGGCCGCGCGGAAGGCAGCGGCGGCTCTCCAGTGTCAGGCGTGCTGGCCATGGCCCGGTGGGCACAGGACCAGACGAAGCACAGGCTGAGGCTGGACCAGACGAAGCACAGGCTGAAGACTCAGAGGCTGGACCAGACGAAGCACAGGCTGAAGACTCAGAGGCTGGACCAGACGAAGCACAGGCTGAAGACTCTGAGGCTGAAGCCGGAGCCGGACCAGGTGGAGCAGGAGCAGCTGATGCAGAGGCCGGACCGGGCGAGGATTAAGGCTCTGAGGCTGCGGCTGACGAAGCACGGGCTGGAGCTGCGGCTGACGAAGCACGGGCTGGAGCTGGACTAGGAGGAGCAGAAGCAGAAGGTGGCTGGATGGGCTCCTCGGGCCCTCCAGCTGAGGTGGCATGGTGCTGGACGGGCGGCTCGGGCCCCCCAGCAGACGTGGCATGAGGCTGGTGCGGTTCTCCTGAACCCCCAGCTGACGAGGAAGGTTGCTGAACGGGCCCCTCGGACCCTCCAGCGGAGACAGGAGGCTGAACGGGCCCCTCGGACCCTCCAACGGAGACAGGAGGCTGAACGGGCCCCTCGGACCCTCCAGCTGACGAGGTAGATGGCGGCGTGGGAGCCGTGGAGTCCTGGATGAGCTCATCCGAGCTCCCAGCAGGAGCTGATGCAGAGCCAGAGAGATTTGAGACCCCTGGCTGAATGTTAAGCTGACCAGCGGACCGTACTGCTATCGGGGACTGGGCTACTGGAGACGCGGGGAGCTGAGCTACTGGGGCCTGCAATGCAGGCGGCACTGGAGCTACAGGGGCCTGCAATGCAGGTGGCACTGGAGCTACTGGGGCCTGTGCTACAGGCGGCACTGGAGCTACTGGGGCCTGCGCTACAGGCGGCACGGGGGACACTGGAAACTGAACTGAGGGGGACACGGGGGACACTGGAAACTGAACTGAGGGGGACACTGGAAACTGGACTGAGGGTGGCTGCGAGGGAGCTAACTGAGCTGTGAAGGGCTGCGAGGGAGCTGACTGAGCTGTGAAGGGCTGCGAGGGAGCTGACTGAGCTGTGAAGGGCTGCGAGGGAGCTAACTGAGCTGTGAAGGGCTGCGAGGGAGCTAACTGAGTTGTGAGGGGCTGCGAGGGAGCTGACTGAGCTGGCCTGGGAGGAGAAACACGAGCAGGAAAAGGAGCAGGCTCAGAAAAAACTGTCCGAGAAATGGCAGGCTCAGGGTCGACAAAAATAGCTCTATCAAAAATGAACCCGCCGTCCACTTCATGTTTTGTAGTTTTAGCATTGTCCGGTTTATGGCGGCGGGCGCGCCGCCTCCTTCGAGCAGAGGAAGCTGGCGCGATGGGCGCTGATGGCGCCAACACAGAGGGTGACGTAGTGGTGAGTTCCCCGTCGTCCGCCCCCATCCTTGCCAGAAATGAGACAGGCGAAAAATAGCCTAAGCGGATCGGAGACGGCGAGCGGCTGGTAGGCTGTGCAGCAGGTGAGAGGTCCTCCTCCGGGATGAGCCAGGGTTTCCGCCGGAGCTCGTCCTCCCGATAAGCCCGTAACACCTGCTGCCGCTCTTCCTCGCCAAAGTCTATGGCTTCCGTTGTCTCCGTGCGCCACGCCGTGCGGCCAGACCGCGGTGAAGACGCGGAAGCCGGCGGGGTGCGGGCGGAAGGTGTGTCTGTGGCGAGCCTCACCGTTCCAACTCTGACCGCTACTGGCTCATGAGACAGCGGGGAAACGGCGCAACGGCACGGCTCTGGTGAAGGTGCACGCCCACCGGGCCGCTGCTCCTGCGGACGGAGTTGGAGGGTGGAGACGAGAAAGTCGCTGACGAGGGGGTGCAGCGTCTCCCATAACCAGGGGAACACAGATACGCACACCCCTACTTGGCGGGCGAACTCCTCTCGTTCCTCCTCACTGGAACAGTGCAGCCACTTGTCGCATAGAGACTCCACTGTCCGGACGATCCCCCTCCTCTGTGTCGCTGGGTCCGACATGTTCGCGTCATCCTGGAGGTCCGCGGAGGGGTTGTGAACTGCTGGGTCCATGTTGCGGTTGCGTTCTTCTGTCATGATACGTTGTGTGGCAGGCAGGAGAAGGACCCAAGATGCAGATTCACAGACACGGGGATAAACTCAAAAACACAGCTTTATTGCTGGCCACGAGAAGCAATACAAAATAAACTAAAACTGGGAAAACTAAAGCATGAGATGTAGAAGGAACCGAACCACGGGGAGAATAACACACAACATGAGGGAGAACGCGACGCCGAACAGAGGGAGACTCAGACAGAAATACACAGAGGGTAAACGAGGAAAGTGGGCACACACGGGGAACACAGGTGATACTGATAATCATAACGAGACAGGGCGGGGTGAACTGAACATGACATGTACAGGCACAGAGGTTCAGACAGGAGGAGAGAGAGCACGGGGAAAACACAGACATAACGGGCTGGGGAAACATGAAACAACCACAAAGGGAGACGAGGGCTCATAAATACATAGAGGGCACACAGGGGGGAGAGAGAGCACGGGGAGAACTTAGACATAAAGGGCAGGGGAAACATGGAATAAAACATAAGGAGAGACGAGGGCTCACAGATACACAGAGGGGCACACAGGGGGTAAAAGCCATGAAGGGAAAACACTTAGGGAACAACACAACAGGGCAACTCAGAAAACATGGCCTAAATAAGGAACGAAATACAAAAATACAAGGAACTAAGAATACTGGGCCCACATGGCCCAGGACCATGACACTATTAGAGCAATTAGAGCACGCTGTAGGTGTTACAGGTACTGCTGCAGTTGTTTGTATCGTATCGTCCAATGGACTCCAACTTGTTCATGTAAATGGAGAGTCCTCTTCACACACTGAGGTTAATTATGGAGTTCCACAGGGTTCAGTGCTAGGACCAATTCTGTATGCATGCTTCCCTTAAATTCCTAAATTCAGATAATACTTATACTCAGCCATGAAAATCTTAGCCTCCAGTAACGCTGTGAGGAACCTTGGAGTCATTTTTGACCAGGACATGTCCTTCAATGCACATATTAAACAAATATGTAAGACTGCGTTCTTCCATTTGTGCAACATCTCTAAAGTTAGAAATATCCTGTCTCAGAGTGACGCTGAAAAACTAGTTCATGCATTTATTACTTCCAGGCTGGACGACTGTAATTCATTATTATCAGGATGTCCTAAAAACTCCCTGAAAAGCCTTCAGCTAATCCAAAATGCTGCAGCAAGAGTCCTGACAGGGACTAGAAAGAGAGAGCAGATTTCTCCTGTTTTGGCTTCCCTTCATTGGCTTCCTGTTAAATCCAGGATTCAAAATCCTGCTCCTCACATACAAGGTCTTAAATAATCAGGCCCCATCTTATCTTAATGACCTTGTAGTACCATGTCACCCTATTAGAGCACTTGGCTCTCGCTCTGCAGGCCTACTTGTTGTTCCTAGAGTATTTAAAAGTAGAATGGGAGGCAGAGCCTTCAGTTTTCAGGCCCCTCTTCTGTGGAACCAGCTTCCAGTTTGGATTCAGGAGACAGACAATCAAATCAAATCAAATCAAATCAAATCACTTTTATTGTCACATCACATGTGCAGGCACACTGGCACAGCACATGCGAGTGAAATTCTTGTGTGCGAGCCCCACAAGCAACAGAGATGTGCAAACACAACAACACAAACGAGAAAAATACAAGAATGGCCAACCTGAAACTAATAAATATATGTACAATATATAATAGTGTATGCATTTCTGGATGTGTATACTAAATATTTTCCTACGTGTGTGTGTGTGTGTGTGTGTGTGTGTGTGTGTGTGTGTGTGTGTGTGTGTGTGTGTGTATACACATTTTTACAAATTAAATAGTAAAAAAAATAAAATAAATAATAATAATAATAATAATAATAATAATAAAATATATAAAATATACAGAGTTGAATATGTGCAAAACAAGTGGCATTTATATACAGTATGGAGTGCAGACACTATCTCTACTTTCAAGATTAGGCTTCAAACTTTCCTTTTTGCTAAAGCATATAGTTAGGGCTGGACCAGGTGACCCTGAATCCTCCCTTAGTTATGCTGCAGTAGACGTAGGCTGCCGGGGGATTCCCATGATGCATTGAGTTTTTCCTTTCCAGTCACCTTTCTCACTCTCTATGTATTAATAGACCTCTCTGCACTGAATCATACTTGCTATTAATCTCTGTCTCTCTTCCACAGCATGTCTTCATCCTGTCATCCTTCTCTCACCCCAACAAAGGTTTCTTCCTGTTAAAAAGGAGTTTTTCCTTCTTTTATAGGGGGTCATATGATTGTGGGGTTTTTCTCTGTATGTATTGTTGTAGGGTCTACCTTACAATATAAAGCGCCTTGAGGCGACTGTTGTTGTGATTTGGCGTTGTGTAAATAAAATTGATTTGAATTGAATTGAGAAACGCAGACAAAATGAAGCGCGAATTAATCAAAAAGCGAGCTGTTTTATTGAAGATGAAATGAACATAGTAAACGAAAGGCAGAAGAGAGCTAAGCAATATAAACTGGGGAAATTAAACTAAACACCAAACACAGAGCATGAGACCTGGACAAGGGGAAAAACCTGAAGCATGAATACCAGAGACATGATGCATAGTGAACAGATGACCTGACAATGAACAAAAGGAAAATCAACCTTATACACAGCAGGGTGATGAGGGAAGTGGAAACACACGATGAACACAGCTGGGATGGATCGACATAATTACACAGAACGAAGCAAAACTGAACATGCTGAACACAGGACGCGGGGCTGTCAAAAACAACAGGAACAAACTATGACCAGACTCATGGCTCGACACTGGGACTGGGGAAGAAACAGAAACAGGAGATGAAATAACAACACGACTGGGACGCGGAGTGAGGGACACAGGGAGCGAGAGGGAGACACAGAGGGCGAGAGACATGATGGGTTGGGAAGAACGCACGTGGAAGCACGGGAAAGACGGGGGAGACATGGGATGAAACATGAGAGGGACATGGGAACAGGAGAGGAGACCCTGAGGGAGACACGGACATGGCTAAGGAACATCCACAGAGGACATGACAGACTCACACAGGAAACAAGGAAGGCAAGAAAACATGGAACCGAACCATAACTAAACTTAGAAGCATAAACACGACTAAATTCCACACTAACTGTAAAACTTGAACTTAAACAGCAAAAAAAACAAACAAAACAGGAAAAGGAATCATAAATACAAAATATGCTGACACTACCTAACAGTGCTATTTGACTTATGAAATGCCTGTTCTCGTTTCTAGAGAGTCAAACCCTGATGTTCTGCACAGGGACGTGCACAAAACCTGTTTATTTATTTATTTATTTATTTTCTTCTTTTTTGCCTGTCCCATTTGGTTCTTTAGCCGTCAGAATTGTTGTCTGAAGACCAACAAGGATACCCAATGGATTTACTTTGCCAAATGGATCATCGTGGCATTGCCGTATTGGTCCATTTGGTCGATCTTTGTTTTTATTATTTATTATATTTTATTTCCAGATGTTACAGACGGGACAGACATGAGTGAGGGATAGGAAAGGGAGAAAGAAAGAGGAAGGAAAGGAAAAACAGAAGGGGAGAGGGACAGTGAGAAAGGGGGGGAGAAAAAAAATAAAAATCTCCTGGATCACCTGTTGAGAGAAAAATAGAAAACAAGCAGAAAAAGACAAACAAACAACAACAAAGCAACATACTAACCACAACACCATCGCATTAATCTAGCTAAGTGTAAACAGCAGTAAATACTAAATATTCAATGTTGTTGTGCAGCACGCAGGACAGATGTGCTTCGAAGTAGCAGCCAAGAAAGGTGTAATTTGGGTCTACGAGCAGTGAACACCCGTGTGCATACCTGTGTGGATCAGCGCGCTTGTATTCCAAAGGTTTCTCCATGTAACGATCTGCTAGGGAGTGTGGGGGGGGCCACAGCCCCGTCCTCCGGGGTGTGAAGCAGGTATGGAGGAGATCAAAACTCCAGACATCCAGAGGCCCCCAGAACACAAGAGACCATGGAAGACCAACAGAGGGGCAGCCGCGCCACTGTCCCAGTAAGAGCTGAGGAGAGTCCCAGATGAGGGCTCACTCAGCAGCCGCGGAGCAGAAGTCAGGGGGAGTTGCAGTGACGCGCCCGTGAGCTCCGCCGGCAGCCAGCTGTGCCTGAGTGACCGAGCCCCAGGCCGAGAGGCCGGGGGCACCCCGCCTCCGAAGGGGCCCAAGCGAGCCCCAGGCTCCAGGCCCCGATAAGTGGCCGCCAAGGAGTGAGCCGGTGTGTACCTGGACGCCCACCCCCAGACACAAAGAACCACCAACGCACCGACACCTGAGGGAGTCCGCCACCGGCAGGGGAAGTGGTGGTGGGTGGAGATAGGCCTCCAAACCTTGGAGGGCCTGAGATGTCCCCAGAGAGGTGGCGTCTGATACCCAACCTGACATATAGACACAGAAATACAGGCACACACAGACACAAACATCCATTCCCACCCTCATGCTCTCATATGCACTTACTCCACACTCAACCAATGTGGAGACAGACATAAAGAGACGCTGTACACACGATCACACTCCCCAAGCACAAAACCTGTTTAGCTTCGAGGGCCATTATTTCCAGTAACGTTGGTGTGTGCAAGTGTGTAAGTCACACACACAAAATGACATCTTGTATATAGCTCTGTCCCTGTCACGGTCTGATAGAATTATTTGATGCACTGGGACAAGAATGTATTTGGAATGAACTGGGATTTATGTTATGCTCTTTTACGCTTTATTCCACTGCTGAGGTAAATGATCACTGCTGTGACTGTCAGCTTTTGGAATATGCAAAATGCAATAAGGATCAGAATATGTACTCATGAATCTGAATGGTCTGCGGCATCCGATTTACTTATTTGAATGTTTGAAGATCTGTTTTGCATATATTATATACATATTACTTCATCTAGTAAAATGGTTACTTTAAATGTCATGTCTATGACGCAGGCTTTAGCTGTAGATCATTTTCACATTCCACACAGTGATAATAGCAGTGACTAGCACTGCACAATCCAGCTCTTGCAGCCTATAATTTGAAAAAACAAACACTTTTGGTTTGTCACAGCTTTCTCTTTCTCCTTTACTTACAATGTATAATTTATTCATGTCATCAAGCCTTAACTGTAACCACTTTTTCCACAAGCTTAAGATAGCTCCTTACCTAAAACTGAACTAAAGTTCAAACTAGAAGATTTTTGCTTGCTCTATTGGCAGATTTGTTTCATGTAATATAAGATATTTTTGCTTGGAACAAGTGAAAATAGTCTAGTTTCAAGATTCAGTGTCCTAAAACAAGTTCAGAAATCTTACTGAAATGATACTCTTTAGCTGAATGTGTCTTATTTTAAGTGTAATAGATATTTTTGACTAGAAATAAGACAAATATACTTGGTAAGTAAGATTTTAAGTTTTTGCAGTGCAGCTTCATCACTTTGGGATTTGCCAGGAAGAAACAAACTGTGTTGTGGCTACAGTCTGTAAGTCTGTATACATTCAAACACCACATGCTTTACTACTATTGCTCTTTGACAACAGAACTTGTCTACTGGCAGATAGATATACACGCCACTCTTTGTGTTCTTTGTACACGCTGCTCAGTCCCACCTCACATGAAATTGTTTGCAGTCAACATTAACTTTCCTTTTTGATGTGTTCTGTATTAAATATAATGTGTTAGCTGCTAAGCTGCTAAGGAGACTTCAGAAAAACTGGATCGGCCTAAATTAAAGTGATGCAAAGGTCACATTAAAAAGTGCATACTGTCGTTGACATGTGATAAAGAAGTTGTAATGCACAATTCCTTTTTGTAATCTAATAATCAGAATATTTGCATCAGCCCTTCTTCTGTTTCATGCTGATTTTGCACACGTGTCAGATAAAACTTAGATGGTGAACATTAGGCTGGCAGCATCTGATAGTTATATATACAATCTCAAAATACACAAAATGCACCTCTGTAGTCATGTTTAAATGTGCCTAGTTTAAAATATAACTATCTGCACAAATGGACACTGGTAGATGTATGTGAAGCAATATCCTTTTGGTTGAAGCCACATTCTGTTTCTAAACAATCAGGTTTAGTAAGAAACAAACTGAAAATTCAGTGGAACTGCAGATGACTGGGTTGGCAAACACATAACATCACAAAGCCAACAGCCTGCATGATCATATCTGTTTCAGTACTGCAATCATGCATCTGTAAGACAGTCTTTGTAGCTGGGCCAGGTATGAAAACTGTGAGTAAAGACAACAAATAAATTGTGAGTGTGGGGATTTGAATGCACCAAACAATTTAAGTTCTGCATTTGCGGGTGGATAATAAAACAAAAATAATCAAATAAAATGAAAGAGGATTACAGATATTGCTATAAAGAAACCTGGTTTCACACACAAAATCCTTTTACACATTAACACCTGATGAAGTTCACAGTGACAGAACTGGAGGTATTCACAGTAATAATTCTCAAACTTGTATTCCTCTCAGCAGCACTGCAACACCCAATACTACGGCGACACATTACCATGTTTTAGATTAATATGGTGTGCGTGTTTACACAGCTTCATTGGTCTGTTTTTTTATTTTTCTTTATTTGATTTTTATCAGTCAAGTCAATTCTAAAATTAAACTGACTAAATAAAAGTCAGTTCTCATATATGAAGGCAACACTTGTGGTATTCTCTGTATACTGGTGATAAGAAATAAGAAGAAAAGTAAGAGAATCTAGGAACTATGAATGTTTGCACATTGATCAGCTCACCTTCATCGTCTGTATGATACCATGAAAGAATACATTCTCATCTTGGAGACATAATCCTGGTAGGATTATTGTAGTGTCAGATTATGTCTATTTATTAAAATAATTATTATTTATTCCCAATAGAACATGTCTTATTCTTATTGTTTTTCATGATGGGATGTGTGGGACTGCCTGGAGACTGATTGGGCTAAGAGTAGGCTAATTTGAAATTATGAAAATATTTTGTAGTAAAACTAGAATGTTCTGAAAATGGACCACTGAAAGCGTCTCTTACAGAGTGCAAGTTCTTAGAGAAACTTTCTTTAGGATTTGGAGAATTTGAACTCATCTAGTTTTCCACTCCAAGCTACAGCTATCCTTTAAAGCATTGGTCTGTTCAAATGTGTGATATGCGGTCACAAGAAGTTGAATAGTATGGACCAGAGGTGTCAAAGTCAGTTAATGAGGGCCACAGTGGTAAATGAAAATAAGATCAAGGGCCACACATATGCATAAAATGTAACTATCAAAATAAAAAAAATTATATTAGCCTTTATTAGTCAAACAAGAACAACAACTTAGTAATAATTCAGTAACTGTCCTAGAAGCTTTATTTAAAAAAAATCTTTGATCAAGTAGTTTACATACCACACAGCCTGTCTTTTGGCATTACAGCTTCGTCTCTTCATCAAATCCCTGGCAAAGAGAACCTGCAAAGAAAGTCAAGGTATCTGTGAGTACAGTTTTCTTCACCATCAAAAGGCTCAGAAACTGGTGCAAACTCTGACAGGAAGTCAGCGTCAACTGCCAAACATGGAGCAGGAAGTGTGATGGTCTGGGGCTGTTTGCTGGATCCAGGGTCGGTGACTTGTACAGAGTGAGAGGCTCCCTGAACCAAAACAGCTACCACAGCACTCCATGCAGGACCCTCCAGCATGCAGTTGGTCAGGGGTTCATCCTACAGCAGCGGTCCCCAACCTTTTTTGCGCCACGGACCGGTTTATGCCCGACAGTATTTTCACGGACCGGCCTTTAAGGTGTCGCCGATAAATACAACAAAATAAAACTAGTACTGGTACCGAAAAAAAGAAGATTTATTCATAACACACGTGAAAAGACCCAGGAAAACCGAGTAAACGATAAAAACGATAACAAAATAACGCTGAAAACCGATAAAAACCCTGAAAACTATACATTTCACACCTGAGCCTCAACTCTCGCGGCCCGGTACCAAACAACTCACGGACCGGTACCGGTCCGAGGCCCGGGGGTTGGGGACCGCTGTCCTACAGCAAGATAATGACCCAAACGTAAGTCCAAGCTCTGTCAGAACTACCTCAGGAAAGAAGAACAAGATGGTGAGCTTGGAAACATGGAGTGTGCAGCACAGTCTACAGACCTAAACCCCATCGAGCTGGTTTGGGATGAACTGGACAGAAGAGTGAAAGCAAAGCAGCTACAAGGTCCACATTTATGGGAACTTCTGCTACAGATATGGGAGAATATTTGATTTCTGTTGTAGAAAGAATGCCACAGGTGTGCTCAGCTGTTGTGTCTGCCACAGGTGCTACTTTTTCTTTTGGTCTATAAATTGACTCCATTATTTCTTTTTCTTTCTTTCTTTTTTTTTTTTTAAACTCCAACTGTTTATTTGTACGATGCTTTCATTTCAGAGTCCAGCAGATATTAAAATGCAAAACTTTGCCTACTGTTTCCACCTATATTTATTTATTTATTTATATACTCTTTAAGTGTGATCACTCACACATCACACAAATCACATCACTTTTATTCTCACGCTACACTGGTGCAGCACATGTGAGTGAGATTCTTGTGTGCAAACTTCACAAGAATCTCACTGTTACATGTTACACCATAACATGTTATTCAATGTAGAATTAAACTTTACATTTTTCTGTTTTTCTGTTGTTCAATCCACTTTGAATAAAAGTGACTTAAAGAATTTCTTATCTGCTTGAAAATCTGTAAATGATGCTTTAATTCAGTGTAAGCGATATCTGTCGTCAGTTGGTGTGTTTGGCACTTTAGACTCGTGGAATGTTTTGTGTCAGGTTACAGTCACACAAAACTATGTTCACTAAACATTCAGAATCATCCGATTCTTTAGAAAAGTCATTGAGTCCTTTGTGTGCCTTCCACAGAAGTGCTACCCCCAGAAATGAAAGCAGACAGGAGACATACCTGCACTTGCCTAACCAATAGAAAACAAGAGAGAAAAACAGACACACAAAGACAAACAACAAGAACCGAAACTTCTTGCAATTTGAATGTGTCCTTTTTGTTGGAAAGAAGCTGACTGTTATTTGTTGAGGAAGTCCAAAACGACAATGATAACGTTTGCGTGTCAAGTGGCAGCTTGAGCTGCATTGAGATCATTCCAAGATAGAATAGAACAGAAAATAAAAGAGATGGCTCCCTGGAGATTGGAAAAACACAAAAAAGTGACACAAAGGGGACTAAACTCTAAAATTTCATTGATTTAAGAGATAAATTGTTAAAAAAAGAAAGCAAAAACTGAAATTAATATAAAGAAATGTACAGTTTTTTTTTCAGGGCATTGGGGTGGATGTGACAGATTTGCAGAGCAGGCTCTCTACCAATCAAAACAAACAGTGGACCTACTGTATGCAAATACTAAGGATGCATACACATCATCATCCCTCCCCCCACTGGGTCGCTCAGACCATAAACTGGTCCAACTGGTTCCCTCATACATGTACTTTTGTGTGTAAACAACCCCACTACAAGGCAGATGACCCCCCCCCCCCCCCTTTTACTAATAAACACCTTCATTTAGAAACTGCATGTTGTGTTTACTTGTGCAATATTTAAACTTGTTTGATGATATGAAACATACAAAAACATACAAAAAAAATAGGAAATCAGGAAGGGCGCAAACACTTTTTGCCTTGTCTCTACCAGAGGTTTCCACACCTGCTGGGCCTGCTTCCCCTCCGCCAGAGGGCTACACCAAGTGCCCTTCTGTCCTTCTGGCTGAACCAATACAAAACAGTTATCTGAAACACACAACACATGGTACTGTATGAGTTATTATAAATCACAAAGTAAAGAGGTTTTAGTATGCAGGTTAACTTGAATACTCACCTTACTCAATGTTGGGGGATAAGTATTTTCTTCCACAGGTCGCTTTTTTCTGCAACTCTGTCTATGACCAAGTCATTGTCAAGGGACATGAGGATGTCTTTCTCTGTAGTCATAAGGTGTCAAGGATTCTGACTTTTTCATCAAAATTATTTTCTCAGAATTCTGAGAAAAAAGTCAGAATTCGGACTTTAATCCCAGAATTCAGGAAAAGAAGAAAAAAAAAGACGTGCCCACTTTTGTTTTTTCCTAGTGGCCCTAATCCTCTTCCATATATACCTATTACCCATTAGTATATAGGTTTTTTTTTTTTTAAAGTTGTATTTCACAGGAGAGAACCTGTGCTAAAAGATAGAAAGATAGAAAACTATTTAAATTCTCTTTGAATTTATGCACACATTCTCCACTTACTTCATTATATTGCATAAATGTCTGTTACAAGCTTAAATTTAAAGTTGAAAAAGTGTAATTGCAGCCAGGCTATTGATCAAGTAATTGCGATTAATCGCGATTAATGACAGAAAATTGTGCGATTCATTAGTTAATTTTTTAAAAGCTATACATAGTCTGTTATACTGTTTTTACTGGTGAGAGACTTGTGTTCTGCTCGTCAAACACATTTCATTGCAATGCTGACCCTGTGCTAACTTGCATATGGCAAATAAAGCTAAAACTGAATTGAAATTGAGCTGGTTAAAGAACTGGTGTGGGAGTTTTGCATTCTTCTTTACTAGAGTATTAAGTGTGCCAGAAAAATGGAGCAGACAATAGGCTCATTGACAGCTCCTGGTTTTTGCTTATGCTAACCCTTGCTTCCCTAGGAAGGTTTGTGCTAAAACTAACAATCTACTCAACTAATTATTGTCTAAGTTTTGTCTAAATTTTTACAATGGGGTGTCTCAAGATAAATGTTGACACAGTAGCCTGCTGTGTACCACTTGTGCTTCGCTTTAGCTACTTAGTCACTACTTCAGCTTGTCTGACTGATGCCCTGTTACTGGGCCGAACCTATGTTGCATTTCATTTTCTAAAGAGAGCCCACTTACCACATTTGCCCTACAGCAATGACATGCAGTGACTTGCATACAAAAATGTAAGCACAAATGATAACCACTCCATTCCACTGCCACGGCCTTAAGGTTAAAAAATTGTTGACAATGTGGATGCATAATTAACTACAGGAAGCTTCTGCCCTGTCCCTCCCAGTGTCATTTTGATAATATTGCAACACTTTCTGGAGTTCAATTTTAATACTGAGCATCATAACAATGCTTTGTACCAGGGGTGTTTTTAGAAGCACCCCCCAAAATTAATCAAAGAACCCCCAAAGATTTCCTAATTTTTTGACAATATTTGCTGTTTTTGTGACACACTACTAATAATATATAAACCATACAGTACTTGGTTGAGATGCAATAGTTTAACGACAAATGTTTAAATACCCCCCTCCCCAAATGGTTTGTTCCAGCTCACCTCTCCCCTACTCTGGCTCTAGCGCCTAGTGATGTGCGATACCACTGATTTCTTTTCCGATCTGATACCAAGTAAAATTCAGGATGGTATCGAGGATACTGATCCGATACTTTGTGCAAAAACGTATTTTATTTATTGTATCTTTTATTGTATCTCAAATTATAGCTTCATAATGATTACAGGACATCAGACTACTTGTTCTTATCACTTAATAATGCAGAATTATCATATAGAAATAAAAACACTGAAGTTGTGCACTATTTGAGCATCTTGCCTGCCTGCAGCACTAAAAGACTCCGTGAGAGACGTCTGTCTCGCCCTAGCAGCACCTGTCCCTGTCCTCCTCTTCAGTTCGCCTCAACATACGCTCGTCATATTCTGCGATATGATTTACTCTGAGGTGTTTGACAAGGTTAGTAATGTTGCCACAACACCTCACTTTCTTGCCACATGTATCGCAAACTGCATCTTGGCTGTTTGTGGAGGTAAAATACGTCCACACATGACTCCATTTATGCTGTGAGTGTACACGCCAAGGGGCTGCGACACATTTATACAGCCGTGTTTCGCATAACCAATCGTGGCGAAGCGCATCTGTAACTGGAAAGTCGCCGGTTCGATCCCCGGGCTCTCTGTCCTGGTCGTTGTGCCAGAGGGTAAAGACACTTTACCCTCTGGCACAATATGGCAGCCTCGCTTCTGTCAGTCTGCCCCAGGGCAGCTGTGGCTACAACTGTAGCTGCCTCCACCAGTGTGTGAATGTGAGAGTGAATGAATAGTAGCATTGTAAAGCGCTTTGGGTGCCTTGAAAAGCGCTATATAAATCCAATCCATTATTATATGACTAGGAAAGGCAGAAGAGGAAATAGTAATGTAGACAATCCAAAATATATAGTTTCTTTCCACTGTGTTCCTGTTAATGATAAACTACAAATGTACCCAAAATTACTAAAATATCGATATTTTAAAATGAGAATCGATTCTACAGGGAGTGCAGAATTATTAGGCAAGTTGTATTTTTGAGGAATAATTTCATTATTGAACAACAACCATGTTCTCAATGAACCCAAAAAACTCATTAATATCAAAGCTGAATGTTTGTGGAAGTAGTTTTTAGTTTGTTTTTAGTTTTAGCTATTTTAGGGGGATATCTGTGTGTGCAGGTGACTATTACTGTGCATAATTATTAGGCAACTTAACAAAAAACAAATATATACCCATTTCAATTATTTATTTTTACCAGTGAAACCAATATAACATCTCCACATTCACAAATATACATTTCTGACATTCAAAAACAAAACAAAAACAAATCAGCGACCAATATAGCCACCTTTCTTTGCAAGGACACTGAAAAGCCTGCCATCCATGGATTCTGTCAGTGTTTTGATCTGTTCACCATCAACATTGCGTGCAGCAGCAACCACAGCCTCCCAGACACTGTTCAGAGAGGTGTACTGTTTTCCCTCCTTGTAAATCTCACATTTGATGATGGACCACAGGTTCTCAATGGGGTTCAGATCAGGTGAACAAGGAGGCCATGTCATTAGTTTTTCTTCTTTTATACCCTTTCTTGCCAGCCACGCTGTGGAGTACTTGGACGCGTGTGATGGAGCATTGTCCTGCATGAAAATCATGTTTTTCTTGAAGGATGCAGACTTCTTCCTGTACCACTGCTTGAAGAAGGTGTCTTCCAGAAACTGGCAGTAGGACTGGGAGTTGAGCTTGACTCCATCCTCAACCCGAAAAGGCCCCACAAGCTCATCTTTGATGATACCAGCCCAAACCAGTACTCCACCTCCACCTTGCTGGCGTCTGAGTCGGACTGGAGCTCTCTGCCCTTTACCAATCCAGCCACGGGCCCATCCATCTGGCCCATCAAGACTCACTCTCATTTCATCAGTCCATAAAACCTTAGAAAAACCAGTCTTGAGATATTTCTTGGCCCAGTCTTGACGTTTCAGCTTGTGTGTCTTGTTCAGTGGTGGTCGTCTTTCAGCCTTTCTTACCTTGGCCATGTCTCTGAGTATTGCACACCTTGTGCTTTTGGGCACTCCAGTGATGTTGCAGCTCTGAAATATGGCCAAACTGGTGGCAAGTGGCATCTTGGCAGCTGCACGCTTGACTTTTCTCAGTTCATGGGCAGTTATTTTGCGCCTTGGTTTTTCCACACGCTTCTTGCGACCCTGTTGACTATTTTGAATGAAACGCTTGATTGTTCGATGATCACGCTTCAGAAGCTTTGCAATTTTGAGACTGCTGCATCCCTCTGCAAGATATCTCACTATTTTTGACTTTTCTGAGCCTGTCAAGTCCTTCTTTTGACCCATTTTGCCAAAGGAAAGGACGTTGCCTAATAATTATGCACACCTGATATAGGGTGTTGATGTCATTAGACCACACCCCTTCTCATTACAGAGATGCACATCACCTAATATGCTTAATTGGTAGTAGGCTTTCGAGCCTATACAGCTTGGAGTAAGACAACATGCATGAATGAATGAATGAATGAATGAATGCTTTATTGGCCATATGCAGGTTGCCCCACAGAGGAATAGGACCCCCCCCCCCCCCCCCCCCCCCCGACTTACACACACAACAACAAGACAACACAAGGGAATACAGTCGGAGATCGGCAGCGTTAGGAGAGTAACACCGAAAAAATTACACAACAATGGGAAAAGTACAAGAGGGAAAAAAGAGACCTCTTCACACGCTGGGCAACCTATGGGAGGACAGCATGAGAACAGGAAACAAAAAAAACTCCTCTGCACAGAGAGCACATTAATGTCCACATCACAACATCAGAGCACATGACAAGCCACAGGGGATGGATAGGGGGATGGGGGGTGATTCGAAGGAACACATCAGTCGTCCTGCACCATGCTATCATTTCAGCGCGGCACACAGACCCGCTGCATTCCCCCGCAGGAACAAGCATCGAAGGCGTTTGGAAGGGAGGGGGACGAGTGCGTGCTTATCAGTGTAAGTGTGTGTGTGTGCGTGGCCATAGTTCAGCTGAGACAGTGTCCTTCGGCCTATCAGGCTAAGTAAACAGTCCTCCAGCCGATCCAGGTGTCCTTCATGGGATGGGAAGAATAGTCATCACACAGTCGTTATCAGGGAGTTGTTTTGGTGGGCTCCAGCCTTGGGCCTGGGCAGCTGGCGCCGTGGTGTCCAAATGTAGAATATTGTTGATGAAGAGGATGATGTGGACAAAATACTCATTTGCCTAATAATTCTGCACTCCCTGTAGAGCATAAATGATTGGTATCGGAGGAATTGATATTTTAGTATCAATCCGCACATCACTACTATTGCCCTTTCTGATAAAGATTATGTCTATGGCAAAGCAACAATCATTGAAACCGACCACCAGTCCCTGGTGACCATAATGAAAAAGCCCATCCATGCCGCCCCTGCCCGGCTCCAGAGGATGTTACTGCGACTACAGAGTTACGACATCAGCCTGGTCTACAAAAAGGGGAAATACATGTATCTAGCAGACACCCTTTCAAGAGCCCCGCTCGCCCCGCTGTCACACTGCCCGGTTGAACACACTGATTATGAGGTGATGACAGTGAGCTACATCTCCACTGCTCACCTGGAGGAGCTAAGACAGCACACAGCACGAGATGATGTGCTACAAGCCGTCAGCACAGTCATCCAGCGAGGATGGCCCATCAGAGAGAGCCAAGTACAGCCCGCTCTAGCTCCATTTTTTCCATATAGAGATGAGCTCAGCGTGCAGGATGGGATCATCATGATAAGCCACAAAACAGTCATTCCCCAGTCCCTGCACAAAGAGTACAACAACATCGTACACAAAGGCCATCCAGGTAACCAAGCGCAGAGCTAGGAGTGTCATCTTTTGGCCAGCGATGTCAAAAGACATCACGGAAGAGCTGCTCTCTGGCACTGTGTGTAACAGCACTAAGACACATCAGCAGAAAGAACCGCTAAAACTGCACCCTGTTCCAGACCTCCCACGGTCGATGGTGGCTGCTGACATTTTTACCTGGCATGGAAAACAATACCAGGTTCTTGTAGATTCCTATTCAGGATGGATTGAGATTGACCTTCTCCGTGACTCGACCACAGCAGCGGTCATCTCCAAGCTAAAGAGACACTTTTCAGTTCATGGCACACCGCACACGCTCCTCACTGACAATGGCAGACAATACACTAGTCAACAGTTTATTGATTTCACAAAGCAGTGGGACGTCACCCATTTAACCAGCTGCCCAGAGTTTCCACAGTCAAACGGTCTTACCGAGAGAGCGGTGCACAGTGCAAAACAGTTCATGGGAAAATCACACAGAGATGGAACCGATGTGTTTCTTGATCTCCTAAACCTTAGAAACATTCCCCGTCACACAACTAGGCTCCCCTGCTGAACGCCTCATGTCTCGTCAGACGCACGCAGGCATTCCTGTGTGCAGCAAGCTGTTGGCACCCATTGCAAAAGACACAGGACAAATCTGTGACCAACTTTGCGACAAAAGACTCAGACTGAAGCGTCACTATGATAAGTCCAGCCGCATGCTACAGTCGTTGCAAGAAGGACAAGTGGTCCGGGTGCAGCCAGAGAAAGGTTACGACAAGCTGGGAATTGTGGAAAGGAAGAGCAAGGAGCCACGATCCTCCCAGTGGCAGAACAGCCGCCGCCACCACTCCATGACTATGACCCTGAGTGCCAGGACACTAACCATTCTACAATGGACAGTTCCACACTCACACCGCAATCACACACACGCTCAAACGAAGATTCACAAAACACATCCTCTCCTCAGCCCCAACCTGCTGTGCAGGTGCCCGGCCAGAACATTGTGAACCCGACACCATACTCTACGCATGCAGGTCGCATGTGCAGACCCAATCCAAGATACATGTAAACGGAAAACACTAGGATGCCTCAGGTGTAATCAGTTTTGTCAGTATGTTGAAATATGATGCTTGCTGGCTATTTGCATTTCTGATAATTGCTGTTATGTTAAGGTGTGGGGTTACTCCGAGCATAAACATTGTTAAGTTAAAGTTGTGTGAAGAAGCACTGTTTAGAAACTTGTGAGTGAATTAGATTTGTTAGGTGCTACTAGCTAAATGGGGAGGATGTACAGGGTGGGCCATTTATATGGCTACACCGTAATAACATGGGAATGGTTGGTGATATTAAAGTCCTGTTTGTGGCACATTAGTATATGTGAGGGGGCAAACTCCTCAAGATGGGTGGTGACCATGGTGGCCATTTAGAAGTCGGCCATCTTGGATACAACTTTTGTTTTTTCAATAGGAAGAGGGTCATGTGACACATCAAACTTATTGGTAATGTCACAAGAAAAACAATGGTGTGCTTGGTTTCAACGTAACTTTATTATTTCATGAGTTATTTACAAGTTTCTGACCACTTATAAAATGTGTTCAATGTGCTGCCCATTGTGTCGGATTGTCAATGCAACCCTCTTCTCCCACTCTTCACACACTGATAGCAACACCGCAGGAGAAATGCCAGCACAGCCATCCAGTATCCGTAGTTCCAGGTGCTGCACATCTCGTATCTTCACACCATAGACAATGGCCTTCCGATGACCCCAAAGATAAAAGTCTAAGGGGGTCAGATCGGGAGACCTTGGGGGCCATTCAACTGGCCCACGACGACCAATCCACTTTCCAGGAAACTGTTGATCTAGGAATGCTCGGACCTGCACCCATAATGTGGTGGTGCACCATCTTGCTGGAAAAACTCAGGGAACGTGCCAGCTTCAGTGCACAAAGAGGGAAACACATCAGCATGTAGCAATTTCAAATATCCAGTGGCCTTGAGGTTTCCACTGATGAAGAATGGACCCACTATCGTTGTACCCCATATACCACACCAAACCATCACTTTTGTTGTTCCAACAGGAGGGATCCATCCAATGTGGGTTCGTGTCAGACCAATAGCGGTGGTTTTGTTTGTTAACTTCACCATTCACATAAAAGTTTGCCTCATCACTGAACAAAATCTTCTGCGTGAACTGAGGGTCCTGTTCCAATTTTTTTTTTGCCCATTCTGCAAATTCTGTGGCCGATCTGGGTCGTCCTCGTTGAGATGCTGCAGTAGCTGGAGTTTGTAAGGGTGCCATTTCTGAGTAGCTAATATCCGCCGAAGGGATGTTCGACTAATGCCACTCTCCAGTGACATGCGGCGAGTGCTACGCTGTGGGCTCTTGCTGAATGAAGCTAGGACAGCCACTGATGTTTCTTCATTAGTGACAGTTTTCTTGCGTCCACATTTTGGCAAATCCAACACTGAACCAGTTTCACGAAACTTAGCAAGCAGTTTGCTAACTGTAGCATGGGAGACGGGTGGTCTCGTAGGATGTCTTGCATTGAAATCTGCTGCAATGACCCAGTTACTGCGTTCACCAGATATCAACACAATTTCGATCCGCTCCTCACGTGTTAACCTCTTCGACATGTCAATGGCTGTGAACAAAGAGAAACTTGTAAATAACTCATGAAAGAATAAAGTTACGTTGAAACCAAGCACACCATTGTTTTTCTTGTGACATTACCAATAAGTTTGATGTGTCACATGGCCCTCTTCCTATTGAAAAAACAGAAGTTGTATCCAAGATGGCCGACTTCTAAATGGTCACCACCCATCTGGAGGAGTTTGCCCCCTCACATATACTAATGTGCCACAAACAGCACTTTAATATCACCAATCATTCCCATTTTATTATGGTGTATCCATATAAATGGCCCTCCCTGTAGATCATAGGTGTCAAACTCTGGCCCGCGGGCCAAATTTGGCCCGCAGCCTACTTGCATTTGGCCCGCGAAGCCATACCAAATTACTATCAGAGCTGGCCTACTGGTATTATTCAGCTAATATATATATAGTTTAGTATTAAGCTTTGCTTGTTCCATATTTTTCAGTAAAACGTGTTTGAGTCTATAAGAAAAGATTCATTCTTATATCTGGAGGAATAAATATATTTCAATAAATATTAACGTTAGCCCGCAACTTTGTTCCAGTTTTGAATTTTGGCCCACTTTGTATTTGAGTTTGACACCCCTGCTGTAGATCATTGGTTAAATGATCACCAAGCAATATTTGTTTATGCAGACCTGCCATAACTGTGGGGGCTAGTCCAACCGGAATAGTATGGTGGGGGGAGTTTTGTTCTTCTGGTACTGCCATTATGTTTTGTCATGTGCTGGAGTACGCATTAAAGTGTTACAGCGGACTAACATCCACAGTGATCATTGGTTCGTCGCATCACATGAGAGTGCTACAGTTACTAACAAGAAAATGCGGTGCGGTCGCGGTACTATTTTCCAACAGACAGACGGCTCAAGCTGTCTTCAGCTTACCGCATCTTATATCAGTTGCACGGAAGTAGCTGTCTGCGTAAGTAATCTGGGCGCTACAGCTTTAAGTAGCTGCGCGTGCTCCCACGGATGGCAGTCACTTTCTGCCCGACAATCACTATCTGGTAAAACACCTGGAGCTAAGGGGGCAAAACAATCGCATGAGTGCTGCTGTTTGACTGAGGAAGAATAAAGTAGTCGTGGTAAGCCAATCACATGACCACTTCAAGATGACAAAGCAACAAGGTGATATATACCAGTTTTTAAATTGTGTTGATAGGCCACGTAAAATCAGAGTCATGATAAACAATATATACGCGTGTTTTTCCCGAATAGTTTCATCACGTTTACTGTCTAAGGACAGCGCAGCGAGCACTCTCTGCTTATGAGCAAAAAATAAACAACCAAAACAAAACAGCTCGTTCGTGTTGGTGGAAAAATGCACCATGTCGACCAATCAAAAAATGACATGGCAACATGACATGTGGATGTTTAGGAAGAGGGGGAAGTTTTAGGAGCAACGGTGAGAGAGAGAGAGAGAGAGAGACAGCAGAAAAAGAGAGAGCGAGTTTTGAGATGTGAGAGATTTGTGACGTTTAGCGTGTTTCGAGTGTGTAGTTAATGTGTTGTCTTGTGTAGTTAGTGTGTAGTGTTGTGGATAGTTTTGTGTTGTGTGTCAGAACAATTAGGTGACTGCAGTCTCCAGGTAGAGAGCAGGAGCAGGGATACACCTGCTGCTGTCAGGCCTGCAGGTATCAGGCTGTGATGTTTTCCTTTATAGTGGACAGACATTTTTTTGGGGAGTGGCACAAATAATTTGTGTGGCATCTTATTGGATGCAGAACAGCTGATGGTTATATAAATAGTTTGAAATGGTTATAAAAAAGGGTAAAAGGTAAAAGGCTGCAAATAACTTTGTTGTTTGCAAAACTTGTGCATATGATTTTAAAACTGACAATTTATACTTGCATTTAAAGTTATGAAATATGATTCAATAAACATGTTTGTGGTTGTTACAGTAAAAAATATAACTTTTTCTACTCGGGTTTTATGTTTTTGTCTGATTTTAGATCAATTCTGTTAATACAGTATATTGTGCTGAAAAGAATGATACCAAACAAGGCAAGTAAACAGTTTTTAAAGGTGAAGGAGGAAACATAGTGGTTAAAATCGTCAATTATACCATGGTCCCCAGAGGGTTAAACATTTTTTTTAAAGTAATGCAATAGTTACTTTTCAAGTAATTATTACTTTTAGAATCTTGTGACTCAGTTACTAACTCAGTTACTGTTTTGAAGAAGTAACAAGTAACTATAATTAATTACTTTTTCACAGTAACTTGCCCAACACTGGTGATGTCAGTTGAGAAAGAGATGTTTGAGAGAGTTGACCACCAAAAAGTGATGGACAGATTTGTCAACTTCAAGGTGAGGCGACACAGGTTAAAATAAAGGAAAAAACCCTCCAGAGCCATAGTAGCATCGGAGTAAAGATCTTTTCATACATTGTATACATTGTACCATAGGCAAAGTTGCCTCCATGTTTATAATTTTTTTGGACTCTCCTATTTTCAGAGTGTATTTTTAATGTATCTATTATATTACACATACACATTAAAAGTGAATTTCTGTCCAAAAAATGCACTCAGTTTACTTTTTACTCACTATGAGCATCACTCATTATTCTCCCCAGTAATTAAGGTTAGGATATATATATATTTTTTTATTCCAATCCATTCTTCTTTTGCAGCATTTAAATAACCTTTATCAGATTTGATGGTTTTGTTACAGACTTTTCAAAAAAAAAGTGTTTTTCTTTCACAAATGTGGGATTAAATTGTGTTAAAATATACAAAACAGTGATGTCATGTTTTGTGACGAGGACCCAGGCACAGAGAGACTTGATGAATTTAAGAATCTTATGATTTAATAAAGAAACGTCCAGATTTGCACAGAGAGGGTAAAGTTATGATGACTGATAACAGAGACGAAGACAACAGATGACGAGGACAGGGAGGAACAGGTTACCAAGTAGACAGTCAGAGGAAACTCGGGACAACTGGAGATATTTAAGGATGCAGGGACTGACAGAGACAGGGAAGACGTCTCATCGTGATGAGTAAAGTTTATCTTGCCTGGCTGAGCAGCTCTCTGGGTGCTCAGCACCCCCAAAGCTCTGGTCCTAGAATCGCCCCAGCTTTGTACCACTGCGTCTATAATTTCAATGACATCTTTTCCTACAATAATTTTTTCTATGTCCAACAAACATGGTGATAAGATGAAACAGTTTTGCTTTCTGTTTTCATAAAATTTGAGTTTAACCTATAAATAAAATGCCAGTAATTTGTTTTTACCATTTAAAGCTATTTAACCTTTAAGAACTTTTGAGCTATTGAAAAATTACTCCTAATTTCTTTTCAACTAACTGCCAAAGCACACATTTACCTCCCACCAGTCAATAAAATCACTACGCTTACATTCAGAACCATATATTAGCCTTTTTAAGGTAAAAATATGTATAAGTATAATATGTACTACCGATACTTTTATGAGGCTGTCTGTGTCTGTGTGCGTGCATGACAGGAACCTCATTGCTCCAGCTTAATATCTCTATCCTCTGCATGTCTCAATACTTCAGAGTGTTACAGAATCATAAACAAGGTGACTTTTTCATGCTCCACCTGCATGTAAATACTTCCTTTCTTTAGGTTTCATGAATCCATGATAAGCGGCTGATTCAATTATAATGTTTTTACTGCCATGGTACTGACTCAAATTACTGTCAATAAATGGGCCAGAACTTCTCAAGTGTGTATTTATTAAACATGGGATATTACTGTGACTGTCTTACAGTATCTCTTTGATTTGGATGATTTTTGATAGATGGAATTTTTAACACTCTTTCCTTAGATGAATCGTCGCCTGCAAAAGTGTCAAAGTGTGTGTATCTTAGGGTTGCTTTTGGAATTTTGGTCACTCCCAATAAAAATCTTGACACCTCCAGCTCGGCCTCCTGTTTTTTTTGTAAGTACTATCATCTCATCTCTAGATCAGCTTCAACAGCTCTTTTGCAGAGCTTCAGTTCGGCCACACGGCTGAACAACGAAACACAACTGGGAACTGACCAGTAAAATCTTATACATTGCTCACAGAGACCCTGGACTACAAATCTTATCTTTTAACAGAACAGAGGAATTCAGCGTCTTTACTCACTCTATTGGTGGTGACTAGAATAAACACTCACTGCTGTTGCCGATGTTTTTGCCATCAAATTAGACTGAATTGCAGCTCTGCTGCCCCAGTTTTACTGAATCATGTCATTGAATCAACTACAGGTGAGACTGGATGACTATAAGGCTCTTACTAAAGACCTGGAGGACCATGTATTTTTCAAAAGTCAGTAATTTATTAAAAAAAAAATCTTTACTGTGAAATGTGTGCAGCTTCAAATTCTTCACGTGTGACTCTTTGTTCTCTGTGTCCAGCAAAACATCAGTTTGTGTGAAGCAGATGTTCGATGCTGTAGAGAAAACCACAGTGCATGACAGAAATGAAATGAAACCGAAGTAGAAGCAGTGCATCAGCAACACCCAGTGGTTAGCTTTAGCAGTCACAGCCAGGTGTTCCCCTGCATTCAGAGCGCCATCTAGTAGATCAGTCATAGAAAGGCCCTTATGTCAGCGTCTGCTGTATCTGGGAGTTCATGTAAGATTTTTCCCGAGTCCACCGCGGGACAGGGTGATGTCTTTGTGCTGTTTAATGTCTTCGTTCTGTGAGAGGGGTAATGAAACCTCTGTAACAGTCTCTGAACACAAAGAAGATCTTAAATGATTAATTAATGTTATGTTTTTCTGCCACATTCATGCTACATTTACGGTAAAATTTCTAACTTCACTTTCGTTATTACTTACTGTCTTTGTTTTTGTGTAGTGAAATCAGTATTGATATAATAAATAATACATCATCCTTTCTTCTCCACAGTTATTTTTGCACATGCCTACCTGGCTGTTAGAAGGATTACACAAAGCCTAGGGTGAATTTTTGAAATGTGTTGGAGAGGTAGAGGATGGGATGGAAGAACTCTTAATTTTGATGCCAGTCTGAAGTGTCAGCAGGAGATGCATCAATGACAGGAAAGAGCTGGGGGTTCTTTGGTTCAGGGATATCCTCTGGACAACATCTTCAGCACAGGTTTGTTGTAGTAGACCAAGGATTTTGGAAACCATGCCACCCTTTTGAAGATCACAGTTCCCAATTTAGAGTTGGAATCTCCTGCTGTTAGGCTCTTTATTTAATTCTACCTGCAGATGTGGCGGTATATATATATATTTTCTTTTTAAATGTTGTACTCGCAGATTGTTTATATTTCATAAAATCAAACCTGGGAGTCTATGTAAGAAAATGACTAGCCTCTGGGAATATGGGGGAAACAAAATGAGGCTGCTGCCTGCCAAGAGTTGGAAAAGCCTGGGCAAGCCATCACACAGGACCCTATAGTGGGAATAATGCCAGCCAGTAAGTCAGAATATAATGAATTCCCATTCTGCTGGTTAAATCTGTAATACAGATATCAAAGCTGTCTGGAACCAGGATCAGTATGAGACATGCATTGTGACAATTCTACTATTCTCTTACAAACACAACAGTCAGAAAAAGACTACAACTGTAGCATATGCCCCCACAGCATTGCAGTATTGCAAGTTTGATCTCTGCTATTTTGTTCCTTTTCCTCTCTACCTCCAACCAGTTGCAGTATGTGGCTGCCCTCCCTTTGCCTGATTCTGCTGGATGTCTTCATCTCCATCATCCTTGACTCACTGGGGTGCTCTGTCTAATATTGTAGGGTCTTGGAGAGACCTACAATAAATACCCCTTATGAGGTCCTAGAGCCAAAAATCGACCACGCCATAAAAAGTGCTATAAAAAGATGATACATTAATATTTTATTCCACTTTAAATTAGCCAATCTTTTAGACCTACTTCTCCTTGAAATATTCATGTCAAGTTTTAATTACATTTCGCGGATTTTAACCCTCTATATCCCGGTTTTGTCACATGAGCGCACGGCCGTTTTTGGCGAAAAAAATGAAAAAATTAAATATTTTCCATAAAATACATTTGAAAGTTATATTTTATTGTACTTTTAATTAGGCCTTTGGATGGTATAAAAATTACCACTGACCTTCACTTTGATCGGCCGTTAGTTTTTCTGCAGGAGCTCCTGTAAAATAAATACCCCTTATGAGGTCCTAGAGCCAATCTTTTAGACCTACTTCTCCTTGAAATATTCATGTCAAGTTTTAATTACATTTTGCGGATTTTAACCCTTTATATCCCGGTTTCGTGACATGAGCGCACTGCTTTTTTTGCCCCAAAAAACATAAAACTTGAATATTTTCCAAAAAAAACATTTGAGGTACTATTCAATTGTTATTATAATTAGGCCTTTAGATGGACCAAAGATTGGCACCAACATTCATTTTGATCGCCTTTTTTTTTTTTTTGCAGGAGCGCATTTCATAAAATGCACACACTATCGGTCCCAATCGACCACGCCCAAAAAAGTGCTATAAAAAATTTATATATTAATATTTTATTCCACTTTAAATTAGCCAATCTTTTAGACCTACTTCTCCTTGAAATATTCATGTCAAGTTTTAATTACATTTCGCGGATTTTAACCCTTTATATCCCGGTTTCGTCACATGAGCGCACTGCTTTTTTTGCCCCAAAAAACATAAAACTTGAATATTTTCCAAAAAAACCATTTGAGGTAATATTCAATTGTTATTATAATTAGGCCTTTAGATGGACTAAAGATTGGCACCAACAGTCATTTCGATCGCCTTTTTTTTTTCAGGACCAGAAAATGGTCTCCAGGCGGCAAATGCTGCTCCTCTAGGCCGAAATAAGTACATCTTCCCGGGTACGTCGCGACGATGACCGGGGCACGATCACCAGGGACTCCTTTTTCCAGCACACACGTCCGATACCACGTGACAACAAATACGTCATTTCCTGTTGACTAAAAAAAAATGCACCCTCAAATGGTCCTAGGGGACCAAAAATGGTCCGATCAGCGGGCGAAGCCGCTGCTGCACGCCGGAAATGAGGCTTCATTTCCCGCAGGTCTGTCTAAGCAGCCCGCTGTTTTCCAGCCCGGGGTCAAATGTGGAGCAAGGGCGCCACCCGGTGGACAAATAAAAAAATTACAACTCTAAGGCCCCTTCTCCAAAACGGAAATGAAACTTAAGCCATCGCCGAGATGCTTATGGTATAAATCCTGCAGTGAAAAATAGCGTTTATAATGGGTTTCAATGGGGCGATTTATGGCTCTAGCGCCTCATGTGGATGTCGGTTTTTAGCTTAGCCACCTTAAGCTAATCGAATAAACGGAGACGGCAATTCTAAAGAAAAAAAAAGGGTTGGAAGGTTTGGCTATATTCTATTCAACACAGTGAAAATGGCCTAATATTAAAAAACACTGTGGATGAGAAATGGCGCTAGGTCTCCCAGAGGGTTAAAGAAGGCTGTCGTTAGGGCTGTTTTGAAGTTGCACTATATAAATTAAATTTAATTGCAAAACACATATTGTTTGAAGATAATTTAATGTTTAGATTACAATAGCAAGGATTCCTTGGTAGGTAGATTTCAACTTTCCATATGATTTGCTCACTAAGTGGTCAGATTATATAAAAGATGTAGCCACCGTAGGCACCAGCTGGTCAACATTGTTTCCAGTTACTTTTCTCGGGCACGGGGATCTACTGGGACTGATTTGCATTTGCTGTCAAACCCATGTGGCCATGAGAAGAACTTCAGCACTGGGCACTTGATTCACATGGATAATACTCCAAAATAAATTCTGCATAGTAGTAACAAAGCCTCCTTACTATCAATGCCAACATCACTCATAGAACATAATGGCATTCATGGTATATTGTAATGCTTTTGTAATGTTAAACAGCTGGTTAGGTTGGGTTACTGGGTTAGTTACTCCCCCCCTGTATTCCTGGTAGTAATGTCAGAGTTAAGCTGACAGACAGACACAATCTTAAAAGCTAAAGGAATGTAATGTTTGACTTTTCTATTTACCTTCCAAATATTACAGGAGGACGTTTGCTTTGATCTCTTCCAGCTTTATTCAGATCCCTTTCATTACTTGAGCATTTGACTGGGCATACCTCAGGCCATGGTGCTGAAAGGTTTCATAGGCTGGGGGTCCCACGGGGTTGCTGGGGTCTTATTAGCTACTCATCAAGATTCTAAAAGACAGGAGGCCCGAGTACAGGGCAACAGACTAACATGCTCCGTCAGCCATACAGGAAAGAGATCATTACAGGAGAGGATAGCTGGTTTTGTTTAGCGCAGACATTCAGTGAACCCAGGACAGCTGCACACACCTGCATATCTTACTGTAAACATATTACATTGCAGAATGTTGAGGCTTTCAACCTAATGACATGTTAATCAGAGCCAGAAGAGAACAAAGACCTTGCAAAGACAGGTAGAGAAAAGCTCCAGTTGGTGTGCAAATCACTTTATTCTGTTAATCAGGTATTAGAGGTCAGAGCAATTAGTGAAATCACAACAGAGATTTGTTTTGGTGAGCGAGGGAACAACATTCTCTCCCTGAATGAGAAAGCTTGGAGATTTGGTCATGTATCTAGTGCCACTGCTGTTTAAGATGCTTGAACAGACCAGAATCTTCTTACTGAGAGTCCCACTAATTCCTCCGAGTAGTAGTAGTAGTCATGGTAGTAAAAGGCAGGCTGTAGTGTTGTAGTTATCACAGTCTCTCTTAACAGGTGAATTTGCACAGGGAGCCTTTGCTCACTGCCTGATTTGACAGTGCCAACGTGAAACCAGTCCACCGATTACTCATTCAAACATCTGTAGGCAACTTAATAAATGAAAATGTTCTGATATCTCACTAGTTTTCTTTTTCTTTTCTTTTTTTAATCTGATTCAAAATTATTCACAAATTCATTTGTGTACAAACAAATTAAACAGAATGCAGGAAACGAAGGGATCAACAGTTCCTTGGAGAGAGGGATTTCACAGATTCCCACTTAATGTTTCCCCTTAAAACAAATCAACAACAATGTAGAGATGTCAAAATAAAATAATAACAAAAACAAATTTAATATAAACATAAAAACTATTGGATCATACCCCATACCCCTTACTGTATGTATTTCAATAAGAAGAGGTCAGAAGAAAGAAGAATATGACTTCTTGATGAACAGACTATACAGAGGTTAGACTCTGATGGCACTGTGATGGGATTACAGCAGGTCCCCCCAGAGCCTACATGCTGGTGGTGGAGATAAAGGTAGCTTGAATGGGAATCCCCGGCAGCCTACGTCTATTGCAGCATAACTAAGAGAGGATTCAGGGGCACCTGGTCCAGCCCTAACTATATGCTTTAGCAAAAAGGAAAGTTTTAAGGTGTGGAGTTTTTCCTGGTTTACAACTTGGCAGTTCATTCCTGTGCAGGTTTACAGACTAACAACCTCCTTTGTTAGATGACATTCAGTTTATCTTGACAGCCTTAGATGTTTGTGGTGTTAGTCTGTGAACTCCGTCTACCTGTTGCATTCACTGACAGTTCCTCTGCATTACCATACAATGCAGGTGTAAAGGAGGTGTGAGTGCTGCAGCTGTAATTTCCCAAATGTATTATTGTCTTTGATTGTGTTGTGGTTGCAAGCATGGTTGTTTACCCACAGAGCATTTACTGCAGCTTCCAGCAGATCATTGCTCCATATGGTGCTGGAGGTAAGCTGTGTGGACACATTGTCTTGTTGTAATCTGTAAAGTATTTGCTTGTAGACATGACAGCCCCCCTGTCATGGTTTGTGTCTGGCATGGATGAAACCCGATTTATCTGTCCAACAAACAAACTGTCTTACAAACACAATCTCAAACATTTAAAAATATTATTGTAATGCAATATCACTTACAGAGCAGAAATATGATGCTGCAAAAAGTATTTTCTCTTCCTGATTGCTTCTTTGTTTTTATATATTATATATTACATGCTTTGTAAGTGACATCATTTGGTCAAGGAGAAAAGCTATCCAAGCCTACCAATAGTTTGAGCTCATGACTTTTAGGGAGTTAATGGACTGCTGATGTGCGATCTCCAGCTCTACTGTCCAGACTGTAGCCATGCGGTATCTCTTGTGGTGTTAGTTTTCCTCAGAAAATCACCTTTTCTCATATAGACTGGCCAGTTTTCCCTTTCATAAACTCTATGATAATGTAGGTCTGAAGGGTCAATCCCAAGACAAGGAAGACATATGTCATGGTCCTGGGTCGTGCGACCCAGTGTTTTGAGTTTGTCTATTTTGATGTTTATTGTTTGTTTAGGTTCATTAAGTTATTCTAGCTCATTTGTAATTATATCACCCTTGTGTTAGGTCTCCCTTGCCCTTCATGTGTTTATGTCTGTGTGTCTTATGTTGCCAAGTTCATGTTGTCATTTCTGTCATCTTCCCCTGTACTCAGTCTCCCTGGTTCGTGCGTCTACCTGTCATGAGTCATGTCTGCGTGGTTATGTCTAATCTCCATGTTTCCTGTTTTACTTTGAAAGTCTGTATTCAATGTCAGTGTATTCAGTTTCACTTCTCCTGTCCTGTTTTTAGGTTCATGTGTGTCAGCTGTGCTCCCATGTGTGGCCACTTCCCCTGATCATCCCTCATGTGTATTTAGTCTCTGTGTTTCATACAGTCTGTGTCGCGTCGTCTGTGTTCTCGCCTCAATGTTTTCATGGTCAGTCTTTGCAGTTATCACCATAGTCTCTGAGTCTTCTTAGTTTGTCACAGTACTAGTTTTCCCAGTTTAGTTATAGTCTAGTTTAGTCGCGCTATCCCTGCTTTGTTTGTACACTTTGTCTTCAGCCATAATAAAGGCTCGCTTTCTGTTAAGTTCACTCCCGTCTACTCACTTGTGTACGCACCTGGGTCCATCACACACACCACCACACGGCCTGTCTCCACAGACCGTGACGCATATGGAAGTGTAGTGGAAGAAATCCCAGTACAAGAAGCCATCAACCCAGGGCTGGTCTTGGAATTATGGGTCCACACAACCCATTATGATTTATTGCAAACTGAAGGAATAAACTACAAGACATAAAAGTTGATTAAAGACAGAAAGTCTTGGATGGATTAACATTGGGACTTTGTTGCAAAGCCATAAAAACAGCCCTGAACACATTAGTGAACGTGTTTTTGGGCTACATGAAATCTCATTCAGGGCCACCAAAATCCTAGCTTTATTTACAGAACTTTCACCTATTTAGTGTTTCCATTGAAACGTCTTAGTTTGCCACAGTTTCATCGCCCTGCGTTCTCTAGCAAAAATACCTGCTACTGACACTACGTTTCAGATCCTATTAAAATTTCTATTCACTGACATGAAAAAAGTAACAGTTCAATGTCCATGAAAAAAAATGTGCAAAAAACTTTACAAGACTCTTTCATGAACTGCTGTGAGAGCAGGCGGTCAAAGCTACAGTTTTGCTTTGCTTAAAACAAACTGCACCTTCTGTAGCACTGAAGAGCACAGGCTGAGGTCGAGGCAAACTGAATATAATCTTTTCTATAGAATCTCATTATTAGTAATTATTTGTTGGAATTATCTGACAGATATGTGGCAGTACAGACCATCTAAAGAGTTTCTCTTTCTTTTCTGAAGAATAAATTTCACATATTTTATTTATTTATTTTTTTAAACTAATTAGGGTGGGGGGGGGGCTGGGAGGAGGAGTTGGCCGTCCGATTGGGGTCTGGAATGTGGGGCCTCCCTGCTACTCTGGAGTCAGGAGCGGTCTGCTTTCCTCCACCCCAGGGAAAAGGGTAACACCTCCTGGGTCTGGGTGCAGTTTCCCCCTCTAGGGGCAAGGGTACCTAGACCTGGGGTATAGAGCAGCGATCCCCAACCCCCGGGCGGGTTGGGTGGGAATGGATGTTTGTATCTGTGTGTGCCTGTTTGTCTGTGTCTATATGTCAGGTCGGGTATCAGACGCCACCTCTCTAAGGACATCTCAGGCCCTCCAAGGTATGGAGGCCTATCTCCCCCCTCCCACTCTGACGCTCTCAGACATCGGTGCGTTGGTGGTTCTTGGTGTCCGGGGCTGGGTGCTCATGTATGCACCAGCTCACTCCCAGTGACTGCTTGTCAGGGCCTGGCACCTGTGGCAGGCACTAACAAGGTCACACATTACTCCAGTTTTGGCTTCTCTTCATTGGTTGCCAGTAAATTTTAGGGTTCATTTTAAAATTTTAGTTGTAATGTTTAGAGCTCTCCACGGTGAAGCGCCACAGTCTGACCTGCTGAAACCTCATGCTTCATCCCGAGCACTTAGGTCGTCAGGTCAGAGGTTACTGGTGGTCCCACGTACGAGGTTCAAAACACGTGGTGATCGGGCTTTTCAGGCACCAAGGCTGTGGAACTCCTGCCATTGTGTTTACGCTGTCTGGACTCCACTGACTCCTTTAAAAAGCAGCTGAACACATTTTTATACAAACAAGCTTTTAATTAATTTTTTCACTATTTTATATTATTTTATTTGTATTTCTGGTTTTATTGTGAAGCACTTTGTGATTTTTATCTGTGAAATGTGCTATATAAATAAATTTTACTTCCTTACATACTTACTCAGTCGGGCCACTTCGGGGGGTGGGGTGCCCTCGGCCTCTGGGCCTGGGGCTCGGTCACTCTGGCACAGCTGGCCGCCGGCGGACCTCCCGGGTGCGTCACTGCAACCCCCCCTGGCTTCTGCTCCGCGGCTGCTGAGTGAGCCCTCATCTGGGGCTCTCCTCAGCTCTTTCTGGGACAGTGGCGCGGCTGCCCCTCTGTTGGTCTTCCTTGGTCTCTTGTGTTCTGGGGGCCTCTGGATGTCTGGAGTCTTGATCTCCTCCATACCTGCTTCATGCCCTGGAGGACGGGGCTGTGGCCCCCCCACACCCTCTAGCAGATCATTACCTGAAGGAACCTTTTAAATACAAGCGCGTCCATGCTCACAGGTGTACACACGGGTGCTCACACACACAAACTACACCCTTTTTGGCTCCTACCTCAAAGCACACTGTGTTCTGTCGATATTACGTGCTGCACAATAATGTTTAACATTTAGTATTTACTGTTATATTCACATAGATCATCACAATGATGTTGTTTATTATGTTGCTCTGTTTTTGCTTGTTTTCTCTTCTTTTTTTTCCTCAACAGGTGATCCAGGTGATTGATAAGTATTTTTTTTGTGCCCTTTATCACCGTTCCTCTCCCTTTCCTTTCCCCTAGTCATGTCTGTCCCGTGTGTAACAATTGAAAATAAAATAAAACAACAAATAAAACAACAACAACTAATTATCTAAGTTAAACTATTTAAAAATTAGTTTAAAGCATTTAGTGTGTTACTGTTTCTGTCTTGGAGCAACTGTAACCCACATAATTTCCTAAAAAGCATTCTGATTCTTTTTATGACTGCAAGACGAAGAAAAATCAAGCAAAAGAAAACTTTATGCTGTCAGCCTTCTGTGCTTGCTCTCTGTGTGGCCTAACTGAGACTCTATGTGAGTGTGCTGTCTGTGTCTATTGTGTGGCACCTTAAAAGAAAGCAGCATCCAGTCACAGAGGAATGTAAAACGGTGGGTGTTGCTTGTTGGAGATGCTAGAGCGAGCCTGTCTTCTTAACTCCTCCTTTCTCTCTCCTCCACACGCCCACCCTCCCTCCTTTGCCAAGTGTTTAATTAAAATTTTTACTTGTTGTTGAAAAGGCTGGAGTTAAGCCTGACATTACGCTCAGGGGCCGCACGGGGTTCCAGTTGGGGGTTGGTAGTATACGTGGGAGTGGGTCATGTGTGCGGGGGTGGTGGATTTGGAAGGGGTAAGGCATTCGTCTAGCTGTCACATAGCCCTCCACCAACCAGATAGGTGCTGGATAAGCTCCCTCCACCTCCAGTGTCATGGTGGGGGTGGATGTTGAGAGGAATGGGAGCAACAATCCTCTTGATCCCAGAAATACCCTAATAATAATCTGGACTGGACTCAGGCTCTGCTCCTAGTAAAGTGTCAGTCGATGAAATGGTCATTCACACGTATTTTTCTATGCAAATATGCAAGAAACATATTAATCTGTGCAGAAAAGACATATTTAAAGACATATTTATTTACACTTTCAATGCAGGAGTTACAAACTCTACCATGTATGCTTGTCCATTTTTGATATTTTTGGTCAGCATGAAAGACTAAATCATCAAATTCTAATATAAAGCATCCTACAGAGCAAAATTAATGGGTTTCAGGGCATGTTGAGATAAAGGCAACATTCTCAGTGTCATGAATGTAGCTCTCTTTCAACATTGGCAAGTCAACACAGCAGCTTTTTCTGTTTTTGCAGTGTCATACACATCAGGAATGTTTTGTGTACACGTTGAGACAAATACTGAAAAGAATTCAGTTGTTTATGCAGAAAATCACTAATTCCATTATTGACACTGGTCTGTGCCCAAGTCTGTTTTACACTGATGGGACTGCAACAAATCTATTTTAAGAATATTTGATTTAATAGGGGAAAACTGGCCCTATGTAAAAAAATAGAGCCTAATATTAGTTGTGTCACCCTTAACAGCAGGAAGTGCGCTCAAGCATTTGTGAAAGCTGGCAATCTATCAAGTCTTTCATATCACTGTGGAGGAATCTGGACCACTCTTCTTTGTAGAATTGTTTTCATTATGCTGCGTTGGAGGGTTTTTAAGCATGAATGGTCTGTTTAAGGTCACGCCAAAGCATCTCAATCAGATTCAATCCCCAAAAGAACAGATGAGAAACAAAGTCACTGACGTCTATCAGCCTGGAAAGCGTTACAAAGACAATATAAGGCTTTGGGGCTGTGGTGAACCACAGTGATAGTCATTATCCACAAATGAAGAAAACTTGTAACAGTGGGGAATTTTCCCAGCAGCGTACCAAAAGTACTGTAATCGAGCATCGACCCGACCAGGAGGTCACAAAAGAACCCAGAACCGAAGGCCTCACCTGCCTCACTGAAGCTTAATGTTCATGAGTTGATATTAAGAAAGAGATTAGGCAAAAATAGCTTCTGGGGAAGAGTTCAAAGGAAAACAACACTGCTGACCAAAAAGAACACAAAGATATGAAACAAAAGTTGAACTTTCTGGAGGATTTGCATCCTGTTATAGTAAAACTAACACCTGATTCCATAAAAACATACCAACAGTCAGACATGATGTTGATAGTACGATTGTCCCTTTAGGACCTGAACAACTTGCAGTATTTGTTGAAACTACGAATTCTATAGAACCAGTTAAGTTTGGATATTTTTTTCCTTAATAAATGAAATCATCATTAAAAAAACCAGAATTTTATATTTACTTTTTTTATTTCAAAGATACGAAATATCACGGACATGTTAATGAAAAGTATAGACAAAATAACAAGTCAGAATGAGGCAATTTAGTTTTTCACAGCACTGTGCTTGGTGCATCTTCTGTTTACCTGTTAATAATAACAACACACTGTAGTTCTTTGTTCTTCAAGCAGAAGAACACATAAATCACAAGACTTAAATGTCCACAACTGATAATCTGAGTTTGACTTTATCCATTAACAGAATTTCCACTGGTGTGTTCAACGTGCCACAAACATTATTCAGATGGAATCTGTCATTTCTTGTATAAAATAACAAACAATAAAAAATTATAAAATAATGCAAAAGAACAAATCTGACAAATAGTGTTCTGGATATTCTGTCCAAAAAATAATACATAAAGTGATCATTTTCACCTTGTTCCCTATTTGTTGATGTGCCAGACAAGTTGTACATGTTGGCACCGTGTTCATCCGAGAAGGAAGTGAGAAGCATTACAAACATTTTGACTGAGTTTTCAAGGTCTGTGTCCGTAATCAGCCTGTTCTTCTTAGCTACTTTGTTTCACTGCTGCTTTTACTTTTGCTAACTGTTAGTACAGAAGTGCACACAGCTCCCATTATTTATGACCTCAGTCAGCAGTTACTGATGAGATGCAGGTTTCAATAACTAACTTAAAGTCACAGTGAATACAAAATAACATTTTTTTTTATTTTGTTAGTTATTGTATCATTAGTCACAAAGTCATTGGATCATAAATGATGACAAAGCAGGGGAGGGCTTTGTCGTGGACGATAAATCGCAGCCAGTGAGCTTGCACTATTACTAAGTTTCTCAGAGAGAGGAATTCCCTCTTCCGTGGTTTAAAACATAAATATGATAACAGTAAAAATGTTCAGCTCGAGGCACTATGGGCTGTAACTAATAGTGGGTGATATCCATTGGATGGCTTGATCCATCTTTTTAGTTTATGTTAACAACCATGTGCACAATGAAAATTTAAGCTCAAATGTACCAAGAACATTAAATGTCTGAGGTCAGTCTTAGTTTTATGGAAAAGTACACCTTACATGTGATGAAACACTACTGTTTGACACCTGAGAAATAAGAAAGAACTTGTAACACTGCGTCAAGAGTCTGACTCACACCCGATGTGTGGATTCAGCTAATATTTCTGCTATATTTTCACTGATCACAGTTGACCTGTGACGATCTGCTCAAAGAGAATCATCTGAGTGCACCCAGGTATTCTTCATTTATTCTTAATTATCAGAAAATCCCACAGAGAGACAGCTCAGGGAGAGAGGTAAGGCTGAGATGTTTCAGAAGGAGGGATGGTGGAAATATTGGACAAAGGACATTCAATGTGGGGCTGCCAGGAAGGAGGAAAACACAGACATCATGAGGGAAGTTCATGAAGGAGGATATGAAGAGGGTGGTGTGAGGAATGGGGTGAGACTGAGGCAGATGATCTGTGACAGATAATTGAGATAACTGTTGTTGTGATTTGGTGCTATAAGCAGAAAAGTGAGCAGCCAATAGAAGAAGAATAGAAAGCTGGTATACATCCCCACAGTGCCTATGTCAGTGCTCATGTCAGTCTAGGGCACGATGTGGTGCATCATTGTTTGATTAAAATATTGCTACAGCTGTGATTTTCATTGTTTACACAAACCTCTGACTATAGAAACGTGACATGGCCAGTGATTTGTTGGTTTGGGAATCTGCATTTGGAATCCTCAGAATAATGAGGCCAAAATTAGTGTTAATTTATTAGATTTTAATCTGCGAGCTCTGCTAATTGTTTTCACTTGCTGATCACCTGTCCTCAGTGTAGTTATAACCCAGTTTTTCTTTTGTCTTTTCTCCAGACATCTTTTGATATTATGATGACATTATCTCTACTTTCAAACTTTCCTTTTTGCTAAAGCATATAGTTAGAGCTGCGTCAGGTGACCCTGGATCCTCCCTTATTTATGCTGCAGTAGGTGCCAGCTGCTGGGGGATTCCCATGATGCACTGAGTATTTCTTCTTCACTCATTTTGTGTTAACAGACCTCTCTGTATTGAATCATACTTGTTATTAACCTCTGTCTCTCTTCCACAGCATGTCTTTATCCTGTCTTCCTTCTCTCACCCCAACCAATCACAGCAGATGGCCCCGCCCCTCCCCGAGCCTGGTTCTGCTGGAGGTTTCTTCCTGTTAAAAGGGAGTTTTTCCTTCCCACTGTCACCAAAGTGCTGCTCATAGGGAGTCATATGATTGTGGTGGTCTACCTGACAATATAAAACGCCTTGAGGCAACTGTTGTTGTGATTTGGCGCTGTACAAATAAAATTGAATTGAATTGAATATTCTTCTTGATTCTTATACTTTTCTGAACTATATTAATTTCTGGACTTCTCGTGCTCCAGACTTTGCATTTAGACTTTGCATTTACCTCATAAAAGTCTTTGTTCATTTTTGGTTTGTCCTATTCAAACCCAAAATACCCTTTCTGCAATTATTCTCACCAAGTTCTTCAAGTTGAAATTTTAATGGAAGAGAAACGACATATCAGCCAATCAACTGATGGAAAAATAATTTTTATGCTATTTTAAAAAGCATAATAATAATTATTTGCAGCATAAAACAAGCCGCTGAATCCACACCACTGTGTTTAGACTGTCTTGTGTGCAGGTTTTATCATTGATAGCTGTCTCGTGCAGACAGCGAGCAGGGAGTTAAGTGACCCGTTCAGTCTGATCCATGACTCCACTCCACGTTTTCCACTCTTCACTCTCTGCTGGGGTGATTACGCTCTGCTTACTCCAACTTCGACCCTGCGACACTCACACACAAACTCTCAAACACACACACGCACATACACACTTAGCGGTCCAGCATGGAGGCGCCTGCTCCGAGCAGCTAACTTTGGAGCAGCTGGAGCGCATATCTTGCTGAATGGAGTACCTGTGGACTGACAGCATCGCATGAGACTGACATTAGCAGCCTGCTCTACCATGGAGTTTGGAAAGGTTTGGTCCAGATATCAGAGGACGCTGCTCATCACCATGATGATGTTCAAACTGGGTGAGCTCCCAACTTTGAGTTTTTGATTTTTTTCGTCTTGAATGTATAAAATCGCAATAACCTCCACAGTTACATCAAAGCGAACCAAAGTGTAGCACGAAGAAGAAAATCTTATAAAGCTGCCCTTTTCCGACAACGCAAATAGTTAATAAGGTATTTTACAACAGCACGATGGCTCTGTGCAGACATACACATGTACATATTCGCGTCAGTGCTTAAGTAAATAAACATGCAGACCACTGCTGACCTAACAGGACATAAAGATGGATTTAATTTATCACCAGACCGGAAAATAGTGCTATCATCAACAGAAAGTACATATTTAAAGTTGTCTGATGAATCACAAATATGATTTACATTTAGGGTATTGAATCCTGTTCTATCCAAATGTTGTGATCTATAATTGTGGAGCTCTACATATTGTTTCCTGTTATTAAAATAACTTTGCACTCTTTAACAAGTGTATCATACACATGTTGTCCGAGTAAGAACCTTTAAACATATTAAGTTCATCCACGGGTGCAGTTTTTTGCGTGTCTAAAGTGTTTGTTTATGTGCTCACATACATCACCCAAACTCTACCCCAACCCCACCAAGATTAGGGTTGGGGCCATTTTATTATAAAACATTTGAACATTTACAACATTTAAATGGAAAGTCCTTTTAACAGCAAACATTGCTGTGCAAAAATTGGTGTATGAGACTTAATTTGAAAGGTAATATCCCGCATTTTACAAAAAAGCCCGCATTTAATATGTGGACAAAACAGAACAATAACACTAGACTTATGCTGCAGTGTGTATGTATAAAAACTGAAACTAACAGGACACACTGTGAGAGTAGTTTGGTAAGTTTTTCATTTAAAGGTAAAGGATGTTACAGATATACTACATATTGTATAACAAATGTATACATATTGGTGCCAAATTAAAGGACGCCTGCAGTGAGGGGATCTGGACGCTCTGTTGTGCTCTGTGACATATTCTGCTATTATGATTTGAATCCACCTTTTTATTAGAGGGAAGTGTTACTATGAAAAAGATCAAATGTACTTAATGAACATGGAAATGGCACCAAGTTACAAAGTGTCTTTAGTTTTTTCTTTTGTGTTTTTTGTGTGTGCTAAAAACTACAAGTGAGAAATATATCTTTTAACTGGAGGTTTAGCACAATCATTTCTTTACTTACATCATACTGTGCTCATGAGATCACAAGATTAACTCGAATGAGCGTATGCTTCAACCTCCTGAATCCATACTCTATCAGAGAACCAAGAGATATAACAGGGTTTAAGTAGGTGTGCTCCTTATGGCTCCTAAATGTGTGCAGGGTGTGTCTGGGTGTGTACTGTTGGGGGGGTTCAAAACCTTATGAAACCCTACTGACCTATTTTTCCCGCAACCTTCATTTGTGTGAAATGTCTGAAGCTCATTTAAACGGTGGTAGAACGGCGGCATGGATTGGCTATGGGTGGCATTGTTAAAGATCACTATGGTAACGAGCTGAGCGTCCGGCTGCACTGCTGCACAGCTTTTTTGTCTCGGCTATGAATGGAGGGGGTGATGGGTATTAAGGAGCATGGCAAGAGGTCTGGCACGCAGCAAGTTTTAAAGAAGAAGGCAGGCGAGAAGAGACAGAGGAGACAGGGCGATGGTGAAGAGACGAACACGAGGATGACAGAGACTGGAAAACTGGAAGAGTTCACATGAAAGTAAAAGTATTTAGAAAAAGTTTTTAACAATGAGCACATTTGAAAACCTCTCAAAAAGCTGAACAACATAGAGTTTGTTCACAAATATATTTACTGTTACCTTTAAAACAAATTTGGTATTTTTAGGAAATGGGAAAAATACAAAACCAACATGTCCTGAAACTCACCCATTGGTCTCTTGAGTGCTGTCTTCTGCAGATGATGAACACAATGGAGACAAGTGCATTTGTCAGAGCCATTCCCGTCTATAGGACACGAGCTGTGTCTAATTCCAAAAGAATTTGTGAAATGCGGATAGAAAACTGGTGACTAACAATATGAAAAACATGGGGGCTAAGATGTATATAGAAGCCTTGTATTATACTTTAAAACGTCTGTGAGCAGCTAGCTGACAAATTGACTCCCCGGAAAATAATTGGAGTTGGTGTAGCTTATACGAAGAAACAAATTTCCCTCCAGACTAGACACAAATAGTGAGTTTAAAGTGACATGGCCTCTACAGTAACTCACGGAGGAGACAAAAGAATGCATGTCTGTGGCTAGTTGAGTCAGAGAAGATTTGTGCTTTTTTTGTATAAAGTAAAGCAGCCACCTGCTGTGGGGCATTAGGAGCCCAAAGCGGAGCCCAGTCTCTTGTGGTGATTCAATAAAATTCCTCTGAGCTCAACTCGTGCATTAGCCAGGGGCTTCCCTTTATCTATGATTCACAGCGCTGCTGTTTCCTCAGCCCTGCAGCAGTACTCTCTGTTGACTCTGTGGTGCTGTTGCCGTGACTCAGGGTAAACACATATCGACTGCCTTTTACATCTGCCAAGAGTGAATTTGATTTTCTAGCAACACACCTCTATCTACATCCTTTGTAATGCACCCATCTGTGCACAAATGTGTAGTCACCTATTTGATTCACTTAGCTCTAGTTTTGCTGTTTTTAGTAAGTTAGTGAAATAACTCCAGAAATCTATTTTTAATGCCAACATTTCATTGGGTTAGAACTGGCAAATGTATAACATTACCAGCTCTCTCCTTGATTACTGGTTGACCATCATCACTCTGGACATCCCCAGGAGCAGGTGTTGTGGGGAGGAAAGCCAAGTCACTAATATTTATTCTCCAGCTACCCACTAGACCATTATGTCCACTCCTCCAATAAACTTCCTCGTTAGGGTGTGGGGGCTGTTTCCACCCGGGGAAGTATCCACTGTGTTAGCCAGCTGGTCTTGTTAAGTGGGAAGATATGTATGTGAATCATATACAGTAATGAACAGAAAACAATAATAACATTTATTTGGGTGATGCACTCAAAATCACCATGGCTACTCTTAATGAGGATCATCCAGAACCAACCCTTGAGTGCAAGGTTACGGATACAGTTTCTTAGCTCCAGGATTTCCCAGTTTCCCCTTATTATTCTCTCTATTTTATAATAATGCATAACTTTATTTATCTGTTCCCTTTTTTATATATTTGTTTACCCTTATTTCTTTACTAGTACTATTGGTATTATTATTTTTTTCTCCCCCTCTTCATCTTTTTCTTCATCTTATCATTAATAGTGGTGGGATTATATCATTATTATTAGTAATAATATCATTATTGGTTATATTCATTCAACTTTGGGTGAAAAACGAAGTTGATTTTTGAAGCTGGATTTCTATTCGATTCAATGTAATTAAACTGAATTGAGGGGAAGAAAACATCTGGCAGTTTATTTTAAATAAACCATTCCTTTGCAGATGGTTCAAGCTAATTGAAATAATTCACCACTTCCTGTTGACAAATGGAGCATTTGTCTAAAAGACATCCAAAAAGTAGATAAAATGATAAAATAAAAAACACCTACCTTTGTTTTTGTTTTAAACAAAATGTATTGGTGTCTTTCGGTTGTGGTCAAACGTCTTGACTGTTAATTTTTTCCCCACTGTGATAGTGGGCATGTTGGTGCACTGGATGGCACTAGTGCCTCATAGAAATAAGGTTCTTAAATCAGATCCTCTTTCCAGGACTGTTGTTAAAGGATTTTTTCTGCACATTTTCAGCTTCTTTTGACAACTTTTTGTTATGTGGGACAAAGTTGGAAAAATCTATTCTAATTAGCATTTGAGACATCAGGATGCTTTTTGTTTTCTTTATAATATTTGAACAGATGATGACGTAAGTATTACTCTGCTGTATATGTCTGAAACAACACACAGGCAGAGCAGACTTTATTTCAAATGATGCATTTTGCTACAACATATTACATCTAATGGCTAAAGTATGCCTGTACATGAACTTTACTGACTGCTTACAGTACATCACACTCGAACTGAAGTTTCTGTCTTTAAGGTTATCTTGAATTATGCACATTTAGAATAGCCCCAGATTTGCTTCAGATAATTAATAACTCTCTATTTCAGGCAACAACTACATGCTTTATAATGCAAAACATCCTTTTTCATGTCCTTCAGGCTGGATTTGTCCATACCACAGCATAGTGATGAGACAAAATCTTCTGTTTTGGTATTAAATGATCACAGGTGATACTGCTGGATAGAGCGGAAAAGGTGGTTCAGGTCATGTTTACATGATAGACACTACTTCATGTCACTTGATAACGATGAATTTGAGAAAAGCCAACATGTGGAATTCCTCAAGAGTCCCTCGTTGGACCTCTTGTGTTGAACATGTACCTGCTTTGCTCAAATTCTACTTGTGCCTTACAACAGCGGTCCCCAACCCCCGGGCCTCGGGCCGGTACCGGTCCGTGAGTCGTTTGGTACCGGGCCGCGAGAGTTGAGGCTCAGGTGTGAAATGTCTGGTTTTCAGGGTTTTTATCGGTTTTCAGCGTTATTTTGTTATCATTTTTATCGTTTACTCGGTTTTCCTGGGTCTTTTCACGTGTGTTATGAATAAATCTTCTTTTTTTCGGTACCGGTACTAGTTTTATTTTGTTGTATTTATCCGCGACACCTTAAAGGCCGGTCCTTGAAAATATTGTCGGGCATAAACCGGTCCGTGGCGCAAAAAAGGTTGGAGCCCATATGGAAAAGAAATAGTAAAAACTTACATGATTTACTCATGAAAGTGGCCACTTTCTCATTACTTTCATACATTGTTTTAGTAAGTATCCAAAACATCCAAGTTTCATTATATAATTTTTCAAGGGATCTTATATGTGTTTTCACTCTTATATGCTTTTCATACAAGTTTCACACAAGACAGATACAAACTTTATAAGATTTATACATATCTTTTCCATATGGGAGACCTCTGCCTTACAGAACATCCAGGTGAACAGGAGGAGGTCTTCTATGAATTGCTAGAATTAGAAACAAAACAAAGTGAGTTTACCTGTGGAACAAAGTGTGTAACAACCATGCATGAGTATTCGGCTGTTAAGGTCTATGTACCCCTATTCCCTGATTCTCTGATATAAAAATATAATAATGGTTCTACAAAGTCTTAACAACAAAGTAGAGACATTCTGACTGGGACACACTATTATTATTTTGTATTTTACTAGTAAAAAAGTATTTTTTGAGCTCATTGCCCAATGTTTTAGAGCTCAGAGTTAAAGTATGGATTCGGTTCAGTGTTAGGAAATCTGCGAATACAAATCAAATGAAAATCTGACTATTATCCAAAAGAGGGATTTAAAAAAGAGCATTACACTGAGTCAATATCCTTCTTCTCATCAGAGGGAATGGTCATGGTCTATGTTAAAGTGAAGACTCCCTAAAGAGACACGCTGAGGTCTCTGGAGAGCGTCGGCAGTTTGACATCACTCTACCTGCTAACAGTCCACGTCTCTGCTTAGTGTTATTGTTGGATCGAGAGGCTGGTACCAGTCAGTGTCAGGGATCGACCCTGTGCGGCCGTGATCTATGATGTGTTCTGTAATGGCACGGGGGCTGATGGGCTGTGTGTGTAGGAGGAGCTGTTATCATCTCCCTGGAATGTGTGAGGGGTTGACTGAGTTTGGATGAAGGAGTGAGGACAGCAGTTGTCCCTGTTTGCCCACTTCTACAGTGCTGATGAGAATTAGAGCCAGTGCGGGTTAAAGCCCAGAGTTCTGATGGAGTTCAGCTTTCCATACTAGTCTGGGGAGGCAGGTTGGAGGGGGTGAGAAGGAGGGAGGCTAAAAAAAGAAAACTAGAAAAATGTTGATGTAAGAGAGACTACACAACGTAATATCTGACTCGCTGCATTTCTGTCATGGTCCTGGATCTGGTGACCCAGTGTTCATGTGTTTTTGAGTTTTTGTTAATATTTCTTGGTTTTGTTCAGTTAGTTTTTGTGCTTATGTTAGCGTTTAAACTTCAGGTTTTGGACTGTTTAATTGGGTTTAAAAGGAGGTTTATGTTTTTATTGTACGGTTGGTGTTCTTGTTACATCGTTTAGTTTCTTGCGCTTCATAATCATAGTTCTCCTCCTGTGGTTGGTCCGTCATCCTTATCCTGCCTGTGTATTTCAGTCTCCCTCTGTTTGTTGTCCCGATCTCTGAATTAGCTGTCGGTTCTGGTCGGGTCATGTATAGGTTGTAGTTCTAGCTCACCTTTTGTTTAGTTCATGTATTTTACTTTTAGCAAAGCTGCTGCTTTAAGTCAAGAGAGTCTCAGAGTTGTGCGTCCTAACCTAGCCTGCCACACAGCTCATCATGACACAACAAAACCAATATAGTCCATGTTTTATCAAATACATATCACACTTTCATATTCAAATTTAGTAGTGTAATTTTCATAATGCATTTTGTATCACAGTTGCAGGCCATTATCAGTTGTAATCACTTGATTAGATCTACTTCATTAAACAGGAGGCTGTCTAACTAATCCGAATTAGAGATAAAATATTAAAGCATCTGTAGTTTAATAGCTGCTGTGGTGGCTCCTCAGGACCTCTGTGTTCTGTACCACCTGTAATAATAAGAATGACAATACTACTACTAATAATAATAATCTATAGTAGATGATTCTCTGCTAGACAAATTATTGGATGTGGTGGATTTCCTTTATCTGATTTCCTTAATTGCATTTGTCAATAAATAAATTATGTCTTAGGTGCTGCTGAAATGTGTTGTGCTTTGTATTATTCATACAGCCTACATACTGTGCTTAGGACCAACAATTAACTAGTTTTATCTATGAACTCTGAATAATGTCCTTTAACCAGGCATTTGTGTTGCTAAAGAGCGCACAAACATTTAACTGATCTAGTTGGCTAGTAGTGCACATTGCTGCTTATAATGAACACTGAACAGTAAACTGTCCTCAGCTCAAGTGTTTCCTGACTAATATGTCTTTGGACTGTGGGGTGAAGCCAGAGTACCCAGAGAGGACTCATGCAGGCACGGGGAGAACAAACGCCACACAGACAGGCTTCAGCCAGATGGCAGAGAGACTATAGTGCTCACCACTTTGCTGTAAACAGTATAAGAAATATATAAATATTTAGTAACTTTCAGATATTTAAGTTTTATTCTTTTCTTAGATTGACATTTTGTTTTAATTTCAAACTCAAAAGATGTAATTATATCAGGGCTCACTTTAGACACTCAAATATGAAGACTATAATATGTCTATAATATAATATGAAGACTATAATATGTCTATAATATAATATGAAGACTATAATATGTCTATAATATAACATGAAGACTATAATATGTCTATAATATAACATGAAGACTATAATATGTCTATAATATAACATGAAGACTATAATATGTCTATAATATAACATGAAGACTATAATATGTCTATAATATAATATGAAGACTATAATATGTCTATAATATAACATGAAGACTATAATATGTCTATAATATAACATGAAGACTATAATATGTCTATAATATAATATGAAGACTATAATATGTCTATAATATAACATGAAGACTATAATATGTCTATAATATAACATGAAGACTATAATATGTCTATAATATAACATGAAGACTATTATTCTTTGTTTTTTAAGAGTCTCCACGTTGGATTATCGGCCTCAGCGTTGTATTCGGTCTACTCCTTCACTACAGCCATTAATCTTCAGTCTCATTCTCTTTCCTCCTGTTTCCTGTCATCATAAGTGTGATTATTGGTCATAAGTGAGCATGCTGAGGCTTATTATCAACTATGAAATTAAAACAGAGGAAACAAACAATGCAGCACTTCTCAGGTTTGGAAAGCAGAAAGGTGGTGCATGGAGATGTGAGACACTCATGTGAGGAGGAAGTAAGAGCAGATAAAGAAGGTGATAGCAAATGCATGTGAGAGGAACTGGGGGTGTTAAAGTGGATACAGTGGGAAATGAGGACTGTAGGTGTTGCAGGGAAGATATAAACAGATTGTTACTGGGAGGTTGTTAGCAGTGGGACACAGTGGCTGCCATTTTATTGGGGTGATTTTATTCAAAACATCTTACAGTAATTCCACAAATTTGTGAGTGTAGATGTCAGTAGTGAAAATCCAACACTTTGTTAGTGGAGGAAGGAGAGGGAGGTGTCACAATGGGCTTTCTTGACATACAGGTGTTTCTTCTGCTTTAGGGGTGATAAAGAGTAATTTTACAGCTAGACCGAAACTTTGGAAGAGCCTATTATAATGCAAGGTTCAACATATAAAATGACTTCTCGGGTATTTTGTTGCAGTGCCCACATTTGTTCTTGTCATTGCGTATAAAACTACTGAGGATGAACATCTCTGCAGGATGCTTCGTACATTTGGAGACGGGGTGAGTCTCGTTTGCACCTCAAAGGTGAATCCTTCCTGCAGCCACACCTGCGGCAAATGTAGAAAGATCAGTTAACCTGACAAACATTTCCATGCTCCAGTAAATGATCCATGTGGTATTTATCATAATTATCTATAGTTTTATCAGATAAATTCAAATAAATGAAATTACACACAAAAAAATACATAAATAAACTACTATTAATTTTTACTAATTGTTAGAAATATATATGAACAATATCTTTATAGTTTTTGTAAAGTTTCAAAATGTTTACTAAATACTGTGTAGTGTGGACATCCATTATGTTGACTAGTGTTTATAATACGTGCTTTAAAGACTTTGTTAATATAACAGGGGCCTCAATAAATCACAACACTGTGAAACGAGCTGCTTCACTCATCGCTTGGCTTCGTTTGTCTCACTTTGGTTTAGTTACTAAAACTACTGAGGATGGTAAATGTTGCAGTTTGGGTTAAAGTGATGAGCTGGGACAAACACTAACGCCACGACGTGCAACGCTAACAGAGACTTTATATGTTTGAGTTGTAAGCAAATTGGACTAAACAGCCCTTCTAAGGGCTGAGTTAGTGAAGAAACCTCTATCACAAAGTGACAGTAAAGAAACATGATTTTATGTGTTCTTAACAGGAAGTTTGTCTTTCATTTCCAGGCCTGCTGTGCACAGCAGCAGAAGATGCGTGCTTATCGTCTCCTTGCAACAACGGCGGCTCTTGTTTTGACCACTTTGGCGACTACGTGTGCCTTTGCCCCAAAGAACCAGTGTGGTACACAGGTAAAAACTGTGAGGACCTGTATGATGCCTGCATCGATGCAACTTGCAGCAATTGCACAAGCAAACCTGGAACTGGCAAGTACAGCTGCCTCTGCCCGGGTGGTTTCGCAGGGCTCAATTGCACCCAGGGTGTTGATGAATGTCAGAGTAACCCCTGCCAGGGTAATAAGTCCTACTGTGTCGATGGAGTCAATGGCTATTCTTGCCACTGTCCAATTGGTTTTGGTGGTGAGCACTGCCAGGATAATGTGACCAAATGTTCAGAGGAAACATGCCAGAACGGTGGCACCTGTACGGACATCCCTGACACTGGGCACCTGTGCCAGTGTGCTGCAGGATACCAGGGGACAAACTGTGAGGAGAACGTAGACGAGTGCCAGTCGGAGCCCTGCCAGAATGGAGCCATCTGTAAAGATGGAGTGAATGCATACCAGTGTTTCTGTGTGCCAGGATTTCAAGGCTCCCGCTGTCATTTGGACATCGACGAGTGTGCCTCCCGACCCTGTCAGAATAATGGCACGTGTTGGGATGAGGTAGATCACTACAGGTGTGACTGTGCTCCAGGCTATAAAGGTGAGCAGGTATTTGAAGCAGGTCGTGTTTACAACAGGCAGAGCAGCATAGTCCAGGAACTGTAAGGTACCGAGCTTCATATGAACATATTTTAAATTTACAGCTTTAACTGGCTGTTCTAGGTTTAGAATACTTTCCCAAATAAGTCCAATAAGATTTAATTACACTTATATTGGCTCATTTAACAGTAGCAGTGTATAGTCTGTAATTCTTGTCTTATTATAATCATACATCTTTAAATAACCTTTGTCACTCCCAGCAAACATGTAGGTGTAACATAGACCAGGTACTGTTTAATCATTGTGTCAGATGGGAGAACAAGTTGCTGTGGACAACAGGAAATTCTCAGGTTTCAGATTATTGATTTGCTCCAAGCTTATCGCTCAACAAAAATAAGCTATATTTAAAATTGGTAAGTCATGCGTAAACATTCCTCAATAACCTACAAAAGGATGCTGGGCTGGTAGAAATACGAGGCAGTGGTACAGGAAGCTGCAGTTTTGAGACTGCAGAGCTAAAAAGAGCTTAATCGGGAGGGTATATTTTGGAATATGATGTAAAGAGAACAAAACATCTCATTGTGTATATCACAGTGTGACACAGTGTGAATCAGGTAGCTGGCATTGTTTAGTTTAATGTAGTTTGTACCACATGACAGTGGCAGCTAAAGATGATCTCTTGAAACTCTGCAAAATAATTCCAGTGAGTAACCCCGAGATAGCTGTCTATCCTCAAACTGCTAATCCTACATCTGATTATTTCAAATGTGAAATGTGATCATTGTGGACATATATGACAATGCATCGCCAAATCTCATGCGCTGGCCTTCTGCCATCCCGCCTGTGTCCTCTGCAGGGATTAACTGCGAGGTGGAGATCGATGAGTGTGAGGTTCGTCCCTGTCAAAATGGCGCCACCTGCCGAGATCATGTTGCCATGTACTCGTGTGAGTGCGTGGCTGGATTCCAGGGGCAAGACTGCGAAGTCGACATTGATGAATGTGCCAGCTGGCCCTGTCTAAATACAGGAAAATGCATAGATGGTGTGAACAGGTAGTATTTCTTTCAATATACTGAATATACCCTGGATGTCATTAATGTGCCCCATATGGAAAAGAAATAGAATAAACTTTTAAAAGACTTGCATCAGATGTGGCCTTCTTCATATAGTGACTCATGTAAGGCTGATATGCTTCACTCATGAAAGTGGCCACTTTCTCATTACTTCCATATATTGTTTTAGGAAGTATCCATATACAAGTTTTATTTATATAATTTTTCAAGGGATCTTATATCTGTTTTCACTCTTATATGCTTTTCATACAAGTTTCACACAAGACAGATACAAACTTTATAAGACCTATAAATATATTTTCCATACGGGGCTGTTTCCCTAAACTTAAACTTGAACCATATCTTCATACTAGAATTGAATGATTAGAGTCGGGGGTGGGGGTGTCCCTGACATGCCTAATTTTTCTACATGTAAAAAATGTAACCCTCATAGTTTACTGTGCAAATGAGCTGTTTGAAGAAGGAAATACAACAGATTCAAAGCATCAAAAACCAAAGTAAAACTTTAGCAAATCAAACTGTTTTGATATGTAGTGATATTTACTGTAGTGAAATAATTATTCGTTGTTTTTCAAACTGACAGCATTTTGTACTGTTGAAATGCATCACCTGTGTCTGAAGATAAAAACATGTGTAGTACAATCATGTAGTACATATAAGTAGTAGTACATCAAATAGAAGGAATTCATCAGTGCAACAACACGACTCATAATCCTCATAATCACTGTAATCAAACCTTATAATTTAGCAGGATAAAGGTAATGAGCAGAATATTTAACAGTCAGGTGGACTGAAAAACAGAAGATAATCGGTGTTAGGAAGAGACTAGTGTACACTAACATACAGGTGCACTGTGTCAGTCTGTGTTGTGTCTGCCCAGGACTGCACGGCAGACATTAAAGTTGATCAAGGACAGGAATTAATCCTCTTACTGTCTGTCACGGTCATAGTCCTCACACAGCTGTAGGTGCTGTGAATGCCTGGGACAGTAAAATGTATTTTAACAGCATCGAGTGAAGAAGATAAAGGATGTAGTAGTTTCACATTATAAGCATCAGTATGTAAATCTTACACTGAGTCAGAATCAAATGAGTGAACATCATTTAGAAACAAAATCGTAGAAAAATCATTATTTAAATTAATTGATTTTTTGATGAGAAGCTGCTTTACTGGCCTGTACTTAAGTTGCATTTAGCATCACAAGTACATGTTTATTATTTGTTTACAGCTGCAACCATTATTTTGTCAGTGTAATAAAAAAAGGAATTTTCTTACAGCTGAAAAAAGTCGATTTATAAGAAATCAAGTCAGTGGCTTTGATACTAAAACTCTTTGATCTGTCTGCATTTGTAGTATTATTCAAGTAGAATTATTATGAATTACACAGCAAAACATTGTTTCCATTTGTATATTTTTGGTAAAAAAATAAAAATAAATCAAAACATAACATTTCATTGTTTCAGCTTGTCACATGTGAGGATGCACTTTTAAAAATTTAATCTTTTACAATTTCACTGATATTTGTGTTTTGTGTACAATGTTGAGGTCAAGCGGCGATAACAAGATACTTGGAGCCCAGTGGGAAGTTTTCATCTTAACCTCCTAAGACCCAAACTCTTCCATGGCAGCATCTTTAATTTCTCTTTGTTTTTTGGGTTAATTGGAACCTGATGAATGTAAAAACAAAGAATTACAACATTTTTCTTAACCTGGTTTTTGTTTCTGAGAAAAATCAGATCCACATTTGAGGACATTGGCTTTAAACTTGGATCGAACAGTGGCAGTGTAAAGTCCTTGTAAGTGGATATCAGGCCCTCGTAGAGCAAAATGTATTTTGGTCTAAACACCCCAAAATGTGATGCCACACACAGACAGCAGGTGCTAGGAGGTTAAAATGCACTCTATGTCAACCAGCTACAACAGTGCAACAGTAATCTAATGTGTAGTATGATAGACATGCTCAATCAGTCTAAGACTGCCTATCTTGTCTCTTCTAGTTATGTCTGTGACTGTGAGGGGACAGGCTTTGTAGGCGACTACTGTGAAGAGGATATTCCTGAATGTGCTTCTGACCCCTGCCAGAACGGAGCCACGTGTTTGGAGGGGACCAATCAGTACAAGTGCCTGTGTTGGCCAGGTACGCTGTGGTTCAACTTAAAGTCTAAACCACCTCTCACCATGGTTTAGGGCTTGTGTTATATAACTACTCACCAAAAATGCTAAAAAGTGAAAAAAAGAAAAGCTGCGGGGTTTCCCATGCATGAATCACACTGAACAAAGCAGTTAAGGACTCTTGAGTCTGAGGGCATAAAGAGCAGAGCCACCATTCAAAAGCAGGGACATTCTTTAACGTAGGAGGACGTACAAAGATGCAGACGCAGGCTGAAGATGAGAAAAGCTAAGCTGTGTTTAGCAGGTGTCCCTGAGTCTGATTATTTACACTAATTTAAAGCCTTTTAAAAATCACATGAATTATTAAAAAAAAACTGTGCCCCCATCGTTTGAAGGTCAAACTATCCAACGAACTGTAAACATGCTGTTGTGTTGGACGCATCACATCAGCTTCTGAACAACAAATTCAGAGATTATTTCTAACTTTGCATTGCTCAGCACACTTAAAACACTGACATGCTGGCGCCGTTTTCTGCTTTGATTGCTCAGAAACAATCAATCTCATATCTAATGGAAGGAGGTTAAAGTGGAAACGATGTCCTGCTAAAGAAAGAAACAGTAGTTCTGGGGAGTAACTAAAGAAACAGCTTTAGAAAAGTCTTGGGGGGCTTGAATATTTCAGTAAAATGTTTATTTTGGTTACATTTGATCCTCCTCAGAAAGTATTTTTTAATATATTTAATATTTGAATATTTCTTATTTTGTAGTTATTGTAGGACTGAGGCAATATAGCATGATGTTCTTACCACCATGTAAGTATGTTGACAGACTGAATATTATTATAAGAATAAGTATATAATGTGTTTGTGTTTATGTGCAAGCAGGTTACGAGGGAGACGACTGCCAGGTGGATATAGATGAGTGTGAGCAGCATCCCTGTCACAATGGTGGAAAGTGTTTTCAACGCTCAGATGTCGTGAACTACAGAAAGCTTCCTGAACTCAGCACTGCTGACTTCAGTTATGATGTGGCCGCCGGCTTCATCTGTCATTGTCTGCCAGGATTCATTGGTAAACCAGACAAAAACCACTTGAGTTTCTCTGCATGTGCCTCGTTGATGTGAAGGTGACGTGGATATAAATATCACTGATATAATCCTCTTGCAGGAGACGACTGCTCTGTTAATGTGGACGAGTGTGAGTCTGCTCCATGTCAGCATGGAGGAAGCTGCCAGGACCTCGTCAACTCTTATCAGTGTGTCTGTCCAGATGGCTTTACAGGTAGGAGACACCTCTTATCAGCTATTTAATTTTACCCCCTAACAAGTTGTGTTTTCTATTCTCTTCCTTCAGTGTCACAAAGTAGAGGCTGTTATATAATCTACCAGGACAGATGATATAGAATCAGTGATGTAGCCTGATCTGGTGTCACAGTGGTGAAGTGTGTGCTGAGCCTTGCCTGCACTAAAAAATCACCGTCAGCTGGAGCAGAAACGACAGTATCTCTTTAAAAAACTCTTTATTTCCTTTTAAATATTTCTGTTTTGTTTACCTCAAGGTCCTCGTTTGTGTGACAATTTGAACTAAACAGTTCAAATTGAACATTTTCATTAGGAGTCAGTGTAGATGGATTACCTAAGAATCTGCTATGCCAAACAAAAGTGCTTCCAAACTACTGAAAACAAACTGACCCACATCACTAATCTGGAAGCCCAGAAATCTGTTCTGGAAGTGATGAGTTCAGCCGAAGGCTCTCATCAAGAAAATCAGAGCGTATTTGCTAACAAAATGATGACAGTAGAGGAAAGGAGTGGATGAGAGCGCACATGATATAGAGAAGCATAGCTGAAAACAACAGAGCCAATAGAAGGTGCCATATGTCAGGCATTAAATGTGGGTCTCCTAAGAAACTTGTCAGGAGGGGGGGGGGGGGGATTACAGCAAAGCTGCTTAGTAGCCTAATTAAAGTCCAATGAATAAAGGACAATAAACAAGGACCTTATCCAAATGATACATATGTCATGTGTCTTCCATCCTGCACTATATCCAGGAGCAGGTGTACTTAGAACAGCACAATGATGCACAAGGAAACTCTTATTTTGTAGAATCTGAAGATTATATCAAACATGTTATGCGTATACTTTTCCTTGGTGTGCCGGGTTTTTCATGCTTCTTGCAACACTTAATGTTCTTTTGGTTCTTCCCTGAATTTAGACTCTTCCTTCTTTTGAACTGGGATGCTAGATCATCTGTTGAAGGACTTCTTATTTTTGTAGTGGTTGAAAATGACTGTGGCTGAAATAATGGTCCATCCTATACTTGTTCCCAGCATGTCAAGTACTGCTATTTTGTCAAAGCCCCTGGTATCTCAGACAGTATCCTGGCTGGCTGTGGTTCAGAAGGTAGAGCAGGGCGTCTGCTAATTGGATCTCCTTGGGCAAGATACTGAACTCCAAGTTGCTCCTGATGTGTTCATTGGAGTGTGAATGTTGGCTAGAAAGCACTTACATGGATGAATAGGACATGTATAAAGCTCTTTGAGTGCTTAGGTAGAAACGTGCTACATGCATATGTTCTTTATTGCAAGTTAAGAGGTGCAAGACTAACTGATGAATCATTTTTTTCAAATTATAGGAGAAAATGTTGACATAGAGACATTTTTATATATTTAATAAAGCTTAGAAATGTAAAAATCAAATATCTGTTACATGACAAAAATTTACAAATAAAATAATTTTTACATATCACAGTAATTTGACCACCGCTCCTGTTTTTACTGGTGCAGTGTTCAAAACTATAGTGTCTGCAGCGGGTGATTATTCGATCAGCTCTTCATTATGCTGTGAGTGTCATCAATCCAGCTTTCAGTCAGAAGCACGTACAGTTCATTGCTACTAATGATTTCGCTGTGGATTTAATTCATACAAGAGCAGAGGGTCTAAACAAAATGAAATATAGATATATATTGTATATATTATTATATAGTCCGGTGCTTTTCAAACCTGGCCCACACACCTTAAACACTGAACATGCAGCACCTCCTGCTGGCTCTTTCCAGGAAGTACTTGGCACTGGTGAGTAACTACAAACCAGCTCATGGAGCAAGGAGGGGACTGCAGCTCAGCATTCCTGTTGTCATACACTGACAGGAGCCAGCTGGAGGCTGGGAGCTAATCGCTTTGATAGGACTGAGCTGCAGATAGGAGTAGGAGTATAGGGTGTGAGTGAGGAAGGAGGAGGAGGAAGAAGGGAGGGAGGAATTCACAGACTGATGGAGGAGGGAGAAAAAAGGCAGAAGGAAAGGTGGGCAGGGCTGGTGTAATCACTTCTGCCTGTCTGCCTGGTACAGAGTAGAGAAGAGGAGGCACCTCTGGTTTATGTGTGTGCGTATGTTAGAGAGAGAGAAGACTTGGTTATGTCACTTCACTCATCCAGTGTGAGCTGTGTGTCGTCCAGTGCCTCAGTGGGTCATGGAAGAAAAGAGGCTGGTGCTGCTGCTGTGCTGCTGCTGTGGGCCCTGGTGGGTAACAGGTATGATGCAGCACTCTTTGATTGCATAGAAGAGATTTGCATAGAGTTGCAAGGTTTTTATGAGAGTGGCGCATTGGCAGCCTGAAGGAGCAGCTTTAGGACACCTCGGGTTTAGAGTGTTTCAGAGGACTAGGTTAATGCAAGTTGACTGCTGCTGTTGAGAGTTAACGTTGAACAGAGTTTGACAAGGCGCTGACCACCGATCACACAGAGGGTGTGTCATACACAGCTAACAAATGCAATATTTAAAGGTTCAGTTGGTGCAGTCAACAAGACAGTCACTAAGTTAATTGTGTTAGGGAGACTGAAGATCCTATTGTTGTCTAATTGTGAAATTAACAGCTATTTCCTCAGGTCATTTCCTCATCTGTTAATCGCAGAAAGCTCATCCCTTGTCTTCATCTACATGTGTGCTTCACTGACTTGATATCTAAGAGATGTTGTAGTGAAAATATGATCCATGTGAATGTATTTTAGCATGGCAAAGTTGGACGAGTGTTGCTGGAGTAAGTTGCAGTGACACTAAATGTCAGTGTTTCCTCGTGCAGGTGTACACTGTGAGGTAGACATCAACGAGTGTGACAGTAATCCTTGCAAGAACGGCGCCACCTGCGAAGATGCTGCCAATTCCTACAGGTGTCACTGCCCTGTGCTGGAGCCCGTCCATGAGCCCTGGGGGGGGCCAGACTGCGACGTCAGGCTCGTCGGCTGCCGGCAGCACCAGTGCCAGCATGGAGCAGGCTGCGTCCCTGTTTTGATCAAGAACGGTGAACACGGCTACACCTGTGTGTGTCCTGCTGGCTGGACAGGAGATCACTGCAATACCTCCACCACCTTCTCCTTCAACTCAGAGGGTTACGTCCATATGCAGTTGCCTGTTTTCAAGAACAAGACAAAGCCAAATGTTCTACACATGCAGCTTCGATTCAGGAGTACTCTTCCTGACATGGTGCTCTACTACCGGGGCACCGTGGAGAACTTTGTCTCTCTCGAGCTTGTCAAAGGCTCCCTCCAAGCAAAGGTAAAATCAGGGAAGCTACTGTGGGCCAATTACCCAGGCCCAGTCAATGATGGAGAATGGCACACGGTAACCGTGACCATGGATGAGAGATTGGTTCTGGCTGTAAAAGGACCCGGCTGTGAGGAAGGATGCCAAGTAAAGAATGAGGGTCGAAACCATCTGATCTTCCTCCAATCCAGCTCCTTCCAACAGCTGTATATAGGAGGGGCACCACAGAAATATGTGGGCAACTTGTCCAGTGGAAAGGCATTCATCGGCTGCATGGAAGACTTTCAAGTTGACTATAAGCTGCTGCTGCCTCAAGATCTCATCAGGGAGGAGAATTCGGGCTTGGAACTGGGATGTACCAAACCAGACTGGTGTGGTGAGGACCCATGCATGCAGCGTGGACAGTGTGTGGATATGTGGGTCGGTGCCAGCTGTCAGTGCCATCGACCGTACTATGGAGAAAACTGTGGAAAAGGTAGGAGTAAACATCTCACCTCTGCTTCGACTGAAAAAAAGGGTTTTCTGGACAAATTAACAGAACAGGGAAAAACTTCTTAGGTTTAGTAACCCAACACACAAAATCCCAGGTGTCCTAGTTATGGTTAGATTCACAGCTCTCCCTTTATTTGGAAATTTTACCTGTTGGGTATAACTATGAACTGCGAGGTCACAAAAAGAGACTTGATTCAAATGTTACATCTTCTTAAAATGCAACCTTAACACAACACCATCTGTAAACATGGTTTGATCTAGTGGATGTTAAGAGGTTACAAGTAACAGCTTTAATGCTAGCTGCATCTGCGTCAACAGCCATATGTTATAAGAAGCAGATATTCCAGTCAAACCAGAAGCACTGAAAAGTGACTCCAGGGTTATATTAAGCAAAATCACCTCTTACCAGCTAAGAGTAATTTCCACCAAAACTAGAATTGTAAGAGGGAAAATTCAAACTAATGATTGATAAAGGCAAAGCACCTTTCAACAGCTCAGTGAAACTAAGCAAAAATGTTTTATCAGACTATGGCTTCCTTTTAAATAATAACATCGGTCAAAATCTGTTAATAATGTTCAAGCCCAGGCCAAGTCTTGAAAATGGTTTCTCATTGTTCAAAGTAGGTTCTGTTTGAGGGGATTGTTGTTGTTGTGAAATTACACTATAGAAATAAAAGAAAATTGAATGAAATTGTTTCAAAAATACTGATTACAGAATGTAAAGTAATAAAATAATAGAAAAAGTAATAAAAGTAAAGTAATAAAAAAGCAGAAAATGACCCAAAATGCATCAGTTAAAAACTGAGTAACACCTTTTTATTTGACCTTAGAGTGCAGTTGTGGTTTCTGCACAACTTGGCATTAATTTAAACTAATTTAGCCAATTACATTTAGTTTTTGAATGAAAGAAATTACTATTTGCTCTAGGATCTTATATGATATATCACACAAATAATCATAATGAAATTATAATATCATAAAGAAAGAATGTAATAGTAAATGCTACTGATGCTACTGAAGAGCTCACTAACCAACCTCTGCAGTCAGCCTGATTCATACATGTCACAGTGCTCGTCATTTGTTTAGTACTTAAAATCTTAATATGAAAATAAAAACTAACACATTTGCATAATAAATATAATAAAATCTAATAGTTCATGAGATAAAATACTAAAGCTCTGTCCTTCTTCCCCCTACTTCAGAGTACCCTTCCTGGACCTTTGGACATGAAAACAGCACCAGCTATTCTATGTTCAACATATCAGAAACTCACGGTGACAACTTTAGCGTTTCGTTTTTTATGCGCTCTCTCAAACACAGTGGCATGCTCCTGCAGTTCCATCGAGAAGGAGACGCCTACCTGACTATCTACCTGAAAGAAGGCACTGTTGCTCTCTACAGTCCTCACACCACGCTTCTCTCAGAAGCGAGATCAGTTACTGATGGGAAAAATAATTTGGTGATTGTAAAGGTACATTGTGGCCATGTGGTTTTTCCCAAAGCGGGCAATAATCGTGCCTTAGGAAATGTGAGTGTAGAAGCCGGGGATGTGGCATATGTTGGAGGGCTCCCTGCAGGCAAGAGCACGAATGCCTGGGGTGGAAACTTCAAGGGCTGTCTGCAGGACATTCGACTGGATCACAAGCATCTGGTTGCTGAAGGTTATCCAGAGGGGATGGAGGTTTACCAGGCAAGCACCGAGGATAACCTGCTGCCAGGATGCCAAAGTGATGATACGTGCAAGGTAAAGGATGCGGTGCATCCCTGTTTAATTTCTCATGATTTACAGTTTTATTTATAATCATTTATTATGGTGATGGATTGGTAAGTACAGTCCCCTCACAGTGAGGTTTCCTGTTTGGAAACATTTCTATTTGACTACAGACAAAATGAAAATGAAATGAGAGAGATTAATATACGCTGCAAAGTTGATTTATGGGAAAATATATGGCTCTTGTATCTCATGGCAATTGCAGGACTGTCTAATAGCTTGGTTGTGATAACCCTATTATCATTCATCTGGTTGAGAATCCTGCTGATCTGTAAGTTAGCGCTCAATCCTCTTAGTAGCCTTAACCTATGCGGTCGCATCAGGTGAGAGATTTTACAAGCGATGGTCTAATCCATCCATCTGTGTTTGTCTGTGCACAGGATGAACCGTGTTTCAATGGTGGACAGTGTCAGGTAACCTGGAATGACTTCAGATGCAACTGCTCCACCAACTACCGGGGTCAGCTATGCGAGACTCGCTTGTGGTGCGTCGAAAAGCCCTGCCCCGAGGGAGTGCGCTGCATGGAGCTGCAGGATGGTTATGAGTGTGAGTAATCCCTGAGCAGTGATTGGCACTGTGTTTTTTCAAACCAGAGAGATTCAGGTTTATTTGTTTCTGCTCTTTTTCTTTTAAATCAGGAATCTTGTATTAAAGTTTTTAACATTAGATTTTTAGGAGGACCTCTCATGAGATTGACAGAGAGACTCGGTGACCTTAACAGCTCTGTAGCAGGTGCATAAACATTATTTTGCATCATATTGAAGTAGTTTTTTATGGCTTTGTTACGTTCCCCCCGAAGGGGTCTAGGCATGCGAGTGAGGAGACCAGTAAGAAATGAGTCCAGAACAGAATGAAAGGAAAACAGACAGAGGCTTTTAGTAAATAAAATAGTCTTTATTTTAGATAATCTTAACATAAAGAGCCGGCAACGCCGTTTTACCAATAACACTTGGAAAAAGGAAAAAAGGTTGCAACAACAAAGAACACAACAACCAAACAAAAACACACCACGAGGAGGCACTTCCAGGGGCCCACAAGCTCACCCTGTCACTAGCAGCAGCTAGCTTTACTGCTGCCGAGGCCCACAAGCCCACACTACTCACGTGAAGCAGTTACACTGCACACTGCTTCCACACTATAGGATCTCTCCCAACAACTTCAACACCCAATGTGAGAACACCAGAGGAAAAAAAAAAACCACGCCGCTCACAGCTCATCCCCAGCTTAAATAGCCTCAGAGGTGATTGCTGACTGGATTCAGGTGGCAAACGAGGCTAACTAAGAGCAGCTGTGTCCTGGGGAGAGAGGAGAGTGAGAGAAACAGAGGGGGTAGGCGTGGCAAGAGAGGAGGAGGCGGAGAAAAACACCACGCCCACACAAGGGCAGTTTCAGGAGGCCCAGCTAGGGCCGTAACACCCCCTCCCATAAATACAAACCAGTGGTTTGTCACAGAACGTCCTACCCAACTTTTAAACATATCACTTACCATGCACCATAATAACGGTTAGGCATAGCCTCCCAAATCTGCCAAGACCTTTTCGATGGGTCCAAAACACTGAATGGGGTTGGCTCAATTCCCTCAAAATAGTGTCTCGAGTGACAGCCAGATGTTTTTCGAGTCATTACACAAGGAGAGCCCAGCGGATAGCTAGAAGGCCTTACTGAAACACTTTTCAGGCGCTTCTTTGCTAGGTCATGGCGACAGGCATGCTGGTTAGCCAGAGGTGCAGGTTGGAATGGTTGTATCACACCCAATCTGTCACACTGTAGGTCATCTGGACCTGAAAGATGGCTTTTACTGTGTAGCAGCATTGAAGTGGCACAGAGAGCAACATGACAATGGTTCTACAGAACTATATTGTTTAGTTATCAAGTGTTACTCTTTACTTTGTTGGTGCTACAGCTAATCATTTAGCTCTTTAAAAAATCAAAATAATCTGGATATGAATTTATATAATCTTTGATATTTCTGGTTCTTTTTGTGCTTAAAAATGAATTTTGCAATTTATTTAGGTTTTTTGGAGGGAAAGCAAGAAATCACACTGCTGATGTAGAAGACTAAAAATCTGATGTATCAAATATGATAGACTAGGTAGAGCAGATGGTACATCAGTCAGAAGGTCAGTGGATTGATCCCCGGATCCTCCAGTCCATGTGTCCAAGTCTCTTTGGACAAAATACTTGAACCCCGAGTCTGTGAAAGTTAGATAAAAGCACTTTAAGAGTGTGTGTGACTGATTGAGACTTAATCAATTAGCAGGAATCATTTTTAGTGCTCATCTAATTCTAAAAGTAATTCTTTCCTCCCATTTTTACAAAGTGTTTGCCACAGAAGACTTGCTGAATAAAGCAGGTCCCTTGATCCAGAAGGATATCTGGGCCTGGATTAGTTATTTTCTTAGCATGATGCCACTGTCTTCCAAGTTTTCTTATTTCAGTCTTACAGTGTTATTCAATACTTCCTGAGTCAAGATTCGACTCTAAAAGACGTCTAAGGTGGGCGAAGTCTCAACTCTGATCAAACTTTCATCCATATCCTTCAGGAAAGACCAACAGACAAATCAAACAATGACCTCCTTGGTGGAGGTGAAAATTAACGTGATGTCTCTGAACCAGCAGCATTTATTTTTTCAAAAATTGTTTCCTAATATTCCTGTTTGTTAGTGCCAGTAACTCTCATGACGTTTTCCCCTCACAGGTTTAACTGAAGCCATTTTCCAGGACAATTCTCTCCAGTACGTTGCCCAAAGCTCCCTGCTGAGCTCCATAACCAACATCACCATGAACGTACGAACACGGGATGAGAACGGGATCTTGCTGCGTTCTGTCAACACAACCGAGGTCTTCTGCCTGGGCCTGCTCAACTCCAGCCTGCTGGTCAAACTGGACAGTGGGGATGGTGCAGAGCTGCAGGCCTTCACGAGCGACAGGACAATCGCTGATGGGGCATGGCATCACATTCAGCTCACCATGGTTGACCCAACACAGTCAGAGTCGCGCTGGCGCCTCACCGTAGATGGACAGAGAGCTGGTGTCAGCTTTGGAACAACTGGCAACCTCAACTTTCTCAATGACACCAAAATCTGGCTGGCAGAAAAATACACAGGATGTTTAGGAGAGGTGAGGCTGGGTGGGGTCTACCTACCGCTCATAAAGGTAGCAGATCCACCTCAGATGAGCCGATTCACCAGAGTGGGTGGCCACGAGCCAAGCATTGGGTGCCGAGGTGCACCTATTTGTGATTCGCAGCCCTGTCTCAACCAGGGTGTGTGTCAGGACCAGTTTAATGAGTTTAACTGCAGCTGCACACCTGGATGGGAGGGGGAGCTGTGTGAAACAGAGATAAATGAGTGTTCTTCAACACCTTGTGTCTACGGGACATGTAAAGACCTCCTGGCAGACTTCCAGTGTGAATGTGAGCCTGGATACAAAGGGAAAGACTGTGGGGCAGAGGTGGATAACTGTCTGGAGTTCAAGTGTGAGAATGGAGGAGACTGTGTGGAAACACAGGAAACTCACACCTGTTCGTGTCCTCCTGGCTACATTGGAAAGCGTTGCCAGTGAGTATAGCCTTCAGCTTCTCTACAGCGCATTCTTTTAACCCTTGGATGCACAACCTACCAATACCCACATTCTTCCACGAGTGGGGTCAAAAATGACCCCAAATAAAAACAAAGCGTTTTTGCAATAAACTGGGTTGTTTTTCTTCAAAATCTTTAAAATGAAGAGTTGTAACATTTTCTTATTCCAGGTATTCCTCATAAAACTGCATTTTTTAATTATTTTTTCATTAATTTTAAGAAATTGCAGTTTTTGTATCACTACCCCCCCCCCCCTCCACAAAATCAAAGCACTTTTGCAATGGTAAATGGCCTGTATTTATATAGCGCTTTACTAGTCCCTAAGGACCCCGAAGCGCTTTACACATTCACACACTGGTGATGGAGCTACATTGTAGCCACAGCCACCCTGGGGCGCACTGACAGAGGCGAGGCTGCCGGACACTGGCGCCACCGGGCCCTCTGACCACCACTAGTAGGCAACGGGTGAAGTGTCTTGCCCAAGGACACAACGACAGAGACTGTCCAAGCCAGGGCTCGAACCGGCAACCTTCCGATTACAAGGCGAGCTCCCAACTCTTGAGCCACGAGAAAGACATTTCTCTAATTTTGATTAAGATTATATATTTTGTTCAAACAAAAGAGAAATTTCATTTTTGACATGTACATTGTTTACTTTTCATTTACATTTTAGCACTGAACAATCAGTCAATCAATCAGGTGTCAAAACATGTTTGTCCCTATGTCTGGAGGACGAAAAGAGGTCCGGAGACCATAACACAACAAAAACATCTTATCTCCTCTCACTGCGTGCAGCTGTCACAAACTACTTGCTTCTGGCTGTGATCATTGCACACAGGGGTATTACATTTCAAACAGCAATCAGTGGCTTTGCGATCTTTGTTTCTTGGACACAACTGGCACCTCTTCTTCTTCTGCTGGCCCTGTGTGCTTCTTTCCTGTGGCTGGATTGCAGCCGTTCTTTTTTCACTCCACACCTTCCCGTTGCATCAGTGATGTAGGTTGTGGACATCTCTGGACCTGGAAGCCTTCATGACTGGAAGAATGTCTGGCTTGTTCTGTCGCAAAGTTTCCACAATAGTCAGAACCTTCTCAAGGAGATGCTCTGCAAGATGGTGAAGAAGTTGTCAGTGGTGATGTTGTGGCCTGTGTGTCTGAATCCACTGCACAACTGACTGTCAGTGTTTTCCCCCAGATTCTTCTGGGTGTCATCCCCTGGTTGTCTGCCTTGGTACACAATCCCATCAATTGCATATGGGATGCGTGCATCACAAACCCAGAAGGTTTTTATGCCATACTTGGTGGGCTTACTCGGTTTACTGTAGAAGCTGGGTCATACCTCTGAAAGGCACAAGTTGTTCATCCACTGTGACACAATCACTGGGGATGAATTCCTACCTGCAGTTGATCAGGAACAGGTCCCATATGTAGCAGGAAGCTGCCATGTGGTCTGTTTCAGTCGGTTGGCTCTGGTCCTCTTGTCATCAAAGCGCAAGAAATGGCAAATATCTTCAAATTGACATAGTTTCCTTTTACAATGGGTTATGCAGAGGACTCCCAAAAACACATGGACGGTACAATGAAAAACAAGTTCATAAATGGAGATAATACTTACATACTGTATATGTTGCTGTGTAAAAATGATCTCGGTGGTGAGACTGCTGACATCAGAAGTGTAAGTGGGACGGTCGGAGTTGCTAAAAAAGAAAAGCTCATAGAAGATTTCATAGGAACTGCTTGGGCTCATTTTTGACGCCACTTGTGGAAGAGTGGGGTAGTGATACAAGAACTGCAATTTTTAAAAAATAATGAAAAAGTAAATACAAATGCAAATGGCCTCATGTCCCAAACATGTTTTATGAAGAATACCTGGAATATGAATATATTACAACTTTTCATTTTAAAGATTTTGAAGAATCAAAACACGTGGGGTCAAAAACGACCCCGCGTGTGCATCTCAGGGTTAAATGTGCAAAACTGCACCAGGTAAAACTTTGCCTGGTTCTATATTGAAATTTCTCCTGCAGTTGTTACTTTTTTATTTATATTCTTAAAGAATTTAAAATTATTCTTTCAAAGGATGATTACAGGCTGCCTGAACGTTATGCAGAGATTTATTTCAGATCGGTTTGTCAGTTGCTTTTGTTCGTTATAGCATTTATTGTATAATGCAGTGGTTCCCAAACTTTTTTTGCTAGGCCCCCCTTTGTTTTATAAGAAAATCTCATGTTTGTGTGGGAGCCCCGTCAATAACGTGTCCATTATGCTAGCATTGTCCAAGCAGTCTTTTCTTTTTAGTCATACTTTGCCCCCCCCCCCCCCCCCTACAATGGCTCTGCGCCCCCCACTTTGGGAACCGCTGGTCTAATGTATGAACCAATATTTCATGTCTGAAAATATTAAGATAGTAAAGCAGCTAGCTCGCTGTACTTTAAGTAGCACAAAGCGGGCATTGTTTCTTTTTTTTTTTAGAACCTTACTGTCTAAAGCACCTATCAAGTAAAGGCAAGCAAGATAAACCCAAGATGTTTTGATGAATCAGCTTTTATTAGCCATTCAGTACATTGCTACATCTGTTATCTACCAATTGCATTAGCACACAAGCTAGAATTAGCTACCATCAGTGTAAGTGCTCTGCCCTGCTGGCCATCGTTTACATTCCTTTTTGCGCCTGGACTTTCTCTGTCAACTGTAAAGAAGTTGCTTCTCTTCACAGCTATTCTTCATTTTCACCCACAGCTGTGTGATTTTTTTTCTCTTTGCTGCATAAATTTGGCCTCATGTTATAACTGAAGCTCGCTTCAGGTAACACTTACCATTTAACGTTGTGTTTTATCCTTTTTTCAATATACATGTGCCCTGAAAACTATTATTTTTTACTAGAATTAAACACTCTATAAAAAATTTACAATTAGTAAACTAGGTGATCAACATGAATAATCTGCCAGTGTCATCTGAAACAAACAGAAATGCCAAACATTTGATGGTTCCAGCTTTTGAAAGACTTGTTCTTCCAGTCTGTTTTTCCAGTCTGTTTTTCCAGTCCTGTGTTTTACGGAACAAAATATCCAATAACCGGAAGAGCTGATGAGCTTCAGCTACTAAAAATAATCATTAGCTGAAGCTCTGCTGTCGAAAGCCTCCTTGAGAAAATGTGTTTGTGTGTCTAATAGATGGCGTTTTCCTCCTGTGGCATGCAATGCGAACACTGAGTGTCTTAATGGAGGAGTTTGTATTGGAGGCGACTCTGGGGGCAACTGTACCTGCAAGCCAGGATATGCTGGAGACAGGTAGGAGTACGACACTGCACACTCTCCTCTTCCACACCCTGTACTTTTAAAAGTACATCTGAACCACATCTAAGTAGAAAGGTCAGAAGGGCACATGTGAGCTGCTGCTCTGTCAGTCAGTATTGTGCTAAAACCTTGCTGATGTGTTTCAGGTGTGAGACAGAAATAGATGAGTGTGAGTCCAGCCCTTGTCTCAATGGTGCCACCTGTCTCGACAGACTCAACCACTTCCAGTGTGTGTGTGTGTCAGGATACACTGGCACGCTTTGCGATAGCAATGTAAGTGACACACAACTCCATTCACCAAAACTAGTTGTAAGTTAATGTACTTAGTTCTGCTCAATGGGTTTGCAGTTTGAAATGCCTTTATTTGAGTCAGGTTTCCTTTAGCTACAAGAGAAAATGATTAAACCTCCAGAGCAGTGCTTGAAATTGTGCTTCAGTCTTTATCCACACTTCAAACTAAGCTGGTCTGTGCTGTTCTCTTGCAGAAAGAGGAACAAACAGAGCGAGTTCCATGGTTGGCAGTGGCCATTCCTTTGACCACTCTATGTGTCTTACTGGCCATCCTGGTGGTGTTTTTTCTCATCATGACAGCACGAAAGAAGCGTCAATCAGAGGGCACATACAGCCCCAGCTCACAGGAGGTAGCTGGGGCCAGACTGGAAATGGGCAGCGTCCTCAAAGTGCCTCCAGAAGAGAGGCTTATCTAAGGCTTGAAGCCTTTCCTCACAGACTTACATCCAAAGGATGCATATTAAGGGCGAGAGATCAAATAGTCCTCAGTGTTATCCTTTACACAAGGAAAGAGGTAACAAAATAATCAGTATCACATTTTCTCTCTAGAAAAACTTGTGACATTCACAACTTATAGGTGAAGACTTCAACGTGGATGCTGACAGAGGCAAACTCAGACTGTGCTGGTAGAAAGAGTTTGGTCATTCGATGTTTAGCTCTCGTTGGGCGTTGCTTTTCACACTAAATCTGTTTTGCATAAATAAAAAGGAAAGACGAAAAAAACTGCACCACAACAAGGGCTCGGGAGTAGAGCGAGAGCACCACGGAGCCCAACACGTGGAGCTGAACTCCAAAGTGCTCAGGTCCAGATCGAGTCTGAGCTTTTATGGGATGTGATCAGAAGCTAAACGGACCAAAATGTCTGCTGCTCGTCCCAGTGACAGACCCCATGTTTTAACTGAGAGAGCCAACGTTAGGTTTTCACGCTGTGGCTGATGCGTGCATGTTGCGCACTACTTTGTTCCCCACTATTTGTGGTAGTTGTAGTTACACACTGAAGTTTTAGATTTTTCTGGAGCCAGACGTCATTTTTATATCCGTCATCTCTTTTGCCATATTGGGTTTTCCTTTCTTTCCTTCCACAGTGAAGCTTTTTTGTCTGAAAGAATGCATTTTGAATTAAATTACCTTGATGTTAAATTTCTAATTCAAGAATGCTGCCAGGGATTCCACTTGCCTAATATAAACGATGTCCCACTGGAAAAGAGCATTGTTAACGTTTTAAAATCAGTCAGGTTACGAGCGACTCAACTACAGTCAGGCGTTGGGTATTGGCTAAGTTGATATATATGCTCACCTTTTTATGCAACTTTTCCAATTTAAAAATAATGAAAACGCTATTAACAAACAAACAAACAAAAACTGCAATGCCAAAGGATTTGATCAGACTTCGTCGTAGTTTTTCAGAAAACAAAACCCAAACATAACTCTAACCCTCACCTTAGTTGTGTTGCTGGTGACCTGGTGGATGTTAAGAGGTTAAAGTACAATGCAGTATTACTCACGGAGCACATCTGGCTCGGGTTTGTGTGAATAAAACAGTACAGAAAGTTCCAACACGTAACATACCGACGCTACGTGACAAATCCTCGGCATGTTCAGAGGCATGAGAGCCGTTTGGAATGAATCTCTACATGTCAATGTGTTTTACATTCTGACCATGAATCACTTTAGAAAACACTGTCTGATAGGGTTAGGCTTAGAGCAGGGGTGGGCAATCTCAGTCCACGAGGGCCGGTGTCCTGCAGGTTTTAGATCTCACCCTGGGTCAACACACCTGAATCACATGATTAGTTCGTTACCAGGCCTCTGGAGAACTTCAGGACATGTTGAGGAGCTAATTTAGCCATTTAAACCAGCTGTGTTGGTTCGAGGACACATCTAAAACCTGCAGGGACACCGGCCCTCGTGGACTGAGATTGCCCACCCCTGGGTTAGATCCTCTGCTCTAAGCGTGTGTGAGCGCCGCGAGCGTCATTCTGTTGGATTCAAGAATCCGGAGCGTCTCATTTCACGCTACATTGAGACACCTCGGTCCGTGACAGATCGTCGGTCTGTTACGCGTTGGGAATGAGAATCTCTGGAAAGTTTGTGTGATGGAAAATGAGATCAGAACTCTAAACGGAGCGTTTGGCAAGACGTCGCTGTGGCGAGACGTCGCTGTGGCGAGACGTCGCTGTGGCGAGACGTCGCTGTGGCCTAAGTAGGAGAAAAAAAACTAACTGCTGTATTATATTGTCAATGTGCACTGTATGACTCCACACAGTCAACCACACCATTCTTTATTATTGAGTAATTATAATGTCATTGTTGTTTGCTGCAAAAGTTGAAACCACTGAATTTGTTTTTATGTTTGTTTATTTTGATGTATTTTTCGTGTCAGAGCGTTTTGTTGTAGAAATGTTACTGCTGTAGTCCGAGGAGGTCACACCTGTATTTGTGGACGTGAATACACAAAGGAAACACACACATACCATTATTACATGTTTATACCTTCCAGTGTTTATCCACTGTGGCCAACGACCAATCATTTCGCTTAATTTAAGCCTGTTGTTTTATATTGTTTCATAAATACTGATCAGACTGAATTTGACCTTGAGAGTAATGTAAAGAATTCCTCATTCAAGTTAACATTTACAGGAAAATTTGAAAGTTGGAAAGTCTGTGCATTTGTAGTCCTGTTCACCTGCTCGCTTGCCTTTTACTCTGTATTCACCAGTGCTGCTGACCTTTACAGTTAATGGATGGTGCAGAGGTCATACACTCATGTAAAACTTTAAAAATCATGGAAAAACACAAACAAGTGACAAACAAGTGACAGCTGAATATTGTGAATGTTTCATGTTTGAAGTTTACATTGATTTTGTTTCATCCAGCCAATTACATCTGCCCTAATACAGATCGGTGGCCAAAAGTATATTCATATCCGTTTCTGTTTTATTGGGTTAGTGAGGTGCCGGATTTCCACTGAGGAGCAAAGCTGCTGTTCTACTCGAGACAGTTCTTAAGGAAGGTTATTCCGATTGTGAGGTTACAATAAACACGATGAACCAACCCAAGTGATGGTTATATATCATAGCTTAGTTTTATTTTGCATAGGATGTGTAGAAGAGAAACGTGCTGGCAGACTGTGTTATAGTTCAGATGTTTTGGTGCTCCGACAACTCTTACACTTGTTCTTGGTTTGGTCTTTTCTTTTGCTAAAGGAACATTTCAGTTCAGTTATGTGCTTATAAATCTCTGTTTTACATGTCATTGTATGTTAATTCCAAACATAAATGTTCTTAATTGATTTGTGGAAGAACTCACGCCCATACAGCACATTTGGAAGGAAGTGGAAGCCAAAACTTCGACCTGAATATGAAATGCTGTTGATAAACATCAGCTGGGCAATGAGGACTACGGGGAGGGAAGCTTTTACACCTACACATTAATGCTCAGAGTTTTTCTTATTATCTTAAGCAGTGTTATATCCACATAATTCTGCTCATTATCTGTATATTTTTTGAAGATTTAAAACATTAGAGTTTAAGTTACAGTTTACCTTGTGTCCTCTGTATGCACAGAGTTTAATCGTAAATGCAGAAATAGACACCCCAAGCAAACATCCCAATCATCAAGGCAAATTTAACAGAATAAAAATATTCCTGCACTATTTACTGTAAATTCAGAGGCTTTATTTGCAAGTCTTGCAACCTGGATGACCTTTAATATGTAAGTGTTGGCTGGACTATGCTGGTGAGATAAATGTGGTTATTCATGAAGTTTTCTGTGGAAATAATCATACTGTGTTGTAATTATTAGTCAGGCTTGTTTATATTTCTGCAGGGCTCCCATAGTGTTTCATAACAGCCTGAAATCCTTAATTGGCCCCTTTAAAGTGAATGTAGAGGTACGTGCCTTCATAGGATCCTGTGTTATTTGTAGCTGTTTAGGTGTTTTGCATCTTAGAGATGACATATAATACTTTAATCACATGTTGATTAAAGTATACATACAGTATTACACAATGTCTTTTAACAGAATATGCACAGGGTAGGTAAATATCTCAACTACGTACAGAATGATAATAATGATTTTTACACTGGTGGTGTTTTTACTGAAACTGTGCCATGTTAGATCTGTGCACGAGGCACCCGACTCCAAAAGATTACAGTCTGTTCAGAGAGCACTGACAGTTTGGTTTTGTTGTTTAGAAATGTTATTTGGTTTATGAGTGAAATGAATGGGTCAGCACACTGAGACTGTAACGGTCTTACAAAGCTCGTGTGTGTGAAGCTAAATGTATATTTCCCATCAATGTTTCTGGTTACAGTGTTTGTTTATGTACATAAGAGAAACGAGGCTGGATATGGGATCAGGTTATTTTGAAATGTGTCTTAATCAGTGTTAAAGTAAAAATAAAACACAAAATGTATAACATGGATGATCTTTTTTTCTCTGTGACGTCAGTGATGTGTATTTTACATTTGAAGATCCACCATGTCAGGCTTCAGGTGCATTTCATCTAAATGCTAAACACATTCTCAGTACAGAGCATCTGGAGAGTGCTTACAGCACTTCACTGAGTCAACATTTTGTCGTGTTACAGCATTATTCAATATTGAATTACATACATTTCTCACCTCGAAATAATGACCAAGTGAATACACTTTGAAGGTAAAAAACAAAAACAGAACATCCGTTTCAGGGTTGCGGGGGGCGCTGGAGCCTATCCCAGCTATCATAGGGCGAGAGGCGGGGTACACCCTGGACAGGTCGCCAGTCTGTCGCAGGGCAAAAACAGAACATGTACATATTTATTCACAGCTTTTGCCATGACACTCAGAATTGAGCTCAGATGATCTGTCAGATGTTTCTACAAACTGATTGGACTCCACCCGTGGTAACTTCAGTTGATTGAACTTATATGAAAGGCACACACTTATTATAAGGTCCCATAGTTGACAGTTCATGTCAGAGCACGAACCAAGCCATGAAACCCAAAGAACTGTGTGTGGACCTTGGAGATAGGTTTGCATGGAGGCACAGATCCAGGGAAGGGGACATAAAAAAAATGCTGCAACACTGAATCTCCCAGTAACACGGCGGTCTGCAGGAATATGGACCCATGGCCCCGCCCCTCCCTGAGCCTGGTTCTGCTGGAGGTTTCTTCCTGTTTAAAGAGAGGTTTTGTTCCCACTGTCGTCAAAGTGCTGCTCATAGGGGGTCATATGATTGTTCTCTGGAGGTATTATTGTAGGCTCTACCTTACAGTATAAAGCACCTTCAGGCGGCTGTTTTTGCAATTTGATGCTGTATAAATAAATTGAATTGAAATGAATTATATCGTGGTAAAAATACATTACTATTAAATATGGTATATTTAAAAATATATATTAAATATGACTACTGAACCACGTCCACAGTCCTACTCCTTTTTAAAAAAAAAACATCTTCTTTTCCCACTATGCGCTGCTCAGCCTTCTCACATTTTCCTCCCCCATTCCTCTCCCCCCTACTCTTTGAAGCTATAATAGTGCATTCCTTTGTGTCTCTGAGTGACTCCTACCCAGGGTAGCTGTTAGCTTGGTCAGTACTTTTCCTCATAATGATGGCAAGTTAAGCAGGGCAAGCATCCTCCTCCTCCCTTCTCCTGCAGTGTGGGGGCCGAGGAGCCAGGAATTCCAGAATTAAAGTCTAGCTCGGCTGTGACAATCCAAAGTAAAAACTAAGGTATCACGTATGTCTCAGTCACTTCAGCAGGCAGCTTGCAAAGCTATTCTTTCACTGAAATATAAGCCATTAGAAAGTTGATGTATCAATTTTTTCTGTCACCACAACATGGAGACTTTTTAAAAAATGAATTAAGCACCACAAACTTATTAGGTATCCATTATGTTGAGTTGGTGCAAATATCAGAGGCAGATATATGAAATTAGGACAAAAATAATATTTAAAAACCAACAAACTGTCAGAACACTAGAGAAAGGTGGTAAAAAAGTCATAAAATATTTGTTTGCTTTAGCAGTTTCTCTTGATATCGTTTTTTCTTGCTCTGCAGCTTGTCACACTTGCTCCACCCAGCAGATGTCCTCTGACTTGCTCCCAATTACCTGATTCATATATGCACAGACAAACCTCACCCGTTCTATTCTCCAATTAGCTGCTGTATATTTCACCTGCTGTCTTGCCTTTGTTCCTTGTCAGTTTGCCTCACGCATGTGTATCGTCTTACCTCCTGACTGCTCTTTTATTCTTTTTGCCCAATTCCTAATTGTTCTGCTAACCTGCTTCCAAGCTTCTCTTTTCTATTTAAATGTACTAACTGACTAACCAGGATGTGTTTTCTTAATTCTGTCTTCACTTTCTGCCTTTTCTTGCAACTTTTACAAAATGTGCAATTTGGCTAAATAGATGGTTTAACCTGGGATGAGCAGGAGGCATCATTAGACCTAGTGTCGCATGCACATTTGCTGTCTGAGATGTTTTTGACTGTGCTTCTTGATTAAACAAGAAATAAGAATAAAAATACATCTATTTTTGGCTTGTTGTTTGAGGTCTGGGGGTTTGGTCCAGTCCTGTCATGGTATTTCCTGACAGAAGAAAAAGTATAGTTATAATATATTTGGTCTAACGACTTGCTTAGACCCTGTTTAAGTAGGTCATTGCCACCCAATTGATTCGGTTTTATTTTTATTGTGTTTTTTCCCCTTTAGTGTCCTTTGTGACTTTCACAGGATGAGCCACACAACAGTTCACACAGTCCAAAAACAGCAGAAGTAGGACTGATTAAAGACAGCTGCTTATAATTGTGCAGGTCCACCTAGCTTTACTGAAAACAGCTCTGTCCATCGCAGGTATGAACACAGGACCTGTGGACCAATTTTCTTTGGTCCAGTAGGATACAGAGTCAGAACCAGGTGTATTGGGCCTGTTTCCATCAAACAGATGGTAGTTTGGATCTAGGGAGGTGGAGGCAGGTGAACTTCTTGAGGTTATTGCATTAAATGTTGGTAATGAGCTGGATCAGGTTGTATAAAGATTGTGAGCTGCAGCATGTTGCTAAGCAAAAATGGGCATATGATGCTAAAATTTACTGAAGAGATTCTTGCATCCAGGAGGAAAAAATTCATTTTAAATTTGAAATGCAAGAGCATTTGCTGTGGAGCTTTAGACTTCCAGGACCTGTTCTTTGTATGTGGATTAAAGGTTATAAACCTGCTCCCGAGCAGGTCTGACTTTATGGATATGTTGTTGGATGTGTGACAATCAATCCAACACCTCCTTCTATCTAAGGACAAAGATTAAATGACTTCATTTAATTTAAACAGCACTGGCGGTACTTAAAAAGAACATTTAAGAGGAAATAATAATCTGGATTCCCTTTTACCCTGTTTACGTGCTCAAAAATCAACTGATTACTGTTTTCTGTGCGTATCTAAAATATGTTTCATGTGTTAAACTTAATTCTGATAAAAAACAAACAAACCTTCAGCTATAAAATGCAAATATCATACCTTACATTACCTTAATCTTAGTGAGGAGCTAAAAGAAAACCCAACCCTAATGCTAAACAGGTCACTGGTGACCTGGTGGACGTTACGAGGTTATTAGAACTGTTTACAATTTGTCAACCCTTGTGAACACATCTTTCAAACAATATGACATTTATTGACATTGTGCTAAACAAATAAACTTCATTATAAGCTCTCTCCTTGCCTGGCCCCCACAGAAGTGTGCATGGAGCTTCTTCCCACCCTCGCTCACCTCCTCCTCTACCCATCTGCCCCTCGCTCTCCCTGACTGGATGGCTGGCTGGCAAGTGACAAGACTGACAGACGAGGCCTGTTCTTGGGTTAGTATCATGTCGGTGGGGAGCGAAGCCTCCCGGCAGTGTCAGCCATCATGGTGCCAGCTCCAGGTCTAATGAGGGAGACTGCCGCCTCGGCATTCCCTCCCCAGTGTCAGGAATCGGCCGACAAATCAGCAGTGCATCACGGGCCCAGCACAAATGATATGTTGACAAATGCAGATATTTCACTTTTAATTGACACTAAGAGACGGAGATGATCCGGCTGCCAGGGCTTCTGAGGAGACAAGGACAAGACAAGATGGGAGAGAGAGAGATGTGGAGGGGGAGAGGGAGAGGGAGCAGGAAGGATGGAGCAGGAGGGGGACTGTGTTAAAGAAAAGAAGATGTTGGAATAGGCCTTGGAAGATGTTTAATATTTGCGGAGTGTGTCATTTTTTATGGTTGAGGGGGAGAAGAAATCGGGGGGAAGGGTGGGGTGTTGAGATTAGAGGTGTGTGTTTCTGAGACTTGTCAGCGCTGACAGCTGCTGTATTATATGGCAGCCTCACAGCCGACTGACTCCTCTAAACCCTGACAACATTGCCTATTCATTTAGCCAGGTGGGCTTTCTTTGCAAGCTCTCTATCTCAGCTCTCTTTGACAAACGCTGGATTCGATCTGGTATTCTGCTGTGCCTTTTGCTCCTATTGTTTGCTTGTTAATTAATTTTTTGGAGGCTATTATCACTTTAATAAGTACATAATCCAAACACTACATATCAAGTTGCTACAAATATTACATTCAGGATTGTGAGTTTTATTAATGTGACATAAGCCTATATGGCCAGGCAGCGTGACACCAAATGCTGTGTATTCAAACAACACTGCAAAGAAAATAAAGACTGCCACTTACCGTAGGAAATATGCAGATTAAAATATATTACAGAAATAAACAAGAAACAAAACAAAAACCCACCAACCTCTATGATGAGTAGATGACCTCCAGAGTCGCCCTGGCTGTAGAGATGTAGGAGATTATAAATATCAACATTTGGCACCTTTTCTGCATCAGTTTATGGTGGAAATATCTTTATTTATGTAAAGAAAAGACAACAATGCAGTGAGGCTGTATTGCTGTCAAATAATTATTAATATTTTTTGTGCAATGTTAATTATCCCTGCTGAGTCATTGCACACACAGTGATGATTTACTCTTCTGTCCTCTTTTGTGTTTGCCTGGAATCAGAAGGGAGTCAGACTAATGAGTCAAAAACATGCCTGCCGGAAGGAGCCAGAAGAGAGGGTGGACAGCTGTTGACTGGGATCCCAACACTGTGTGTGTGTGTGTGTGTGTCTTGTTTATTCCTTAGTTTTCTTCTTGTCTTTATTATTTTTCCCAACCAGTCCCTGATCAGTTAATCAACGTGGGTTTTTTATATCTGTTTCTTGCATAACTAATCAAGCTTTGCAACAGTTTCTTTTGTTATAGTTTTCAAGTCAAGTCAAGTCAAGTTTATTTATAGAGCACATTTAAAAACAACCAAGGCTGACCAAAGTGCTGTACAGTAAATACAGATAAAAATACAATAGAACACAATTTCGTAATAACACCTCGCTGATAAAAATAAAATAAAAATATATAAAACAAATAAATTAAACCTTTCTAAAAGCCAATGAAAAGAGGTGAGTTTTAAGAGCGGTTTTAAAAGTTTCTAGGCTTTTGGAGAATCTGACGTGAGGAGGTAAACTGTTCCACAGTCTGGGTGCAGCCACAGCAAACGCCCTCTCTCCCTTTGTCTTTAATTTATACCTGGGAACATCTAAAAGCATCAGATCGGCTGACCTCAAAGATCTCCTGGGGCGATAAGTACTAAGGAGTTCTGACAGGTAAGAAGGTGCAGTGCCATTTAAAACCTTAAAAGCCAGCAATAAGATTTTAAAATCAATCCTAAAGGCAACTGGGAGCCAGTGGAGAGAGCAGAGAACCGGAGTGATGTGGTCTCTTTTTTTTGAACCGGTCAACAGGCGAGCGGCAGTGTTCTGCACCAGTTGAAGGCGATGTAGACAGGAACGATCTAGGCCAGCATAGAGGGAATTGCAGTAGTCCAGCCGTGAAGTAATAAAAGCATGGACCACTCTTTCTAGATCGTTCCTGCAAAGGTAAGACTTGACTTTGGCTAAAATCCGCAAATGATAAAAAGATCCCTTAACTACAGAGCTGATTTGTTTATCAAGTTTAAAAGCATTGTCAAAAATAACTCCAAGACTCTTAATGGAAGAAGTGCAATCGGAGGTTAGGGGTCCCAAAAAGTCAAGAGAGAAGTTGGGATCTTTAGGAAGCCCAAACACAATGACTTCAGTTTTGCTTTCATTAAGGTGTAAGAAGTTAAGAGTCATCCAAGTCTTAATGTCAGACAAGCAGGAGAGTAGCGGCTGCAAAGAAACATTGCAGTTCAACCTCAGAGGGAGGTAGATCTGAATATCATCGGCAAAGATGTGGAAGGACACATTATGTTTACGGAGCACATCGCCCAGAGGGAGCAAGTACAGAATAAACAACAGGGGGCCTAGTATGGACCCCTGAGGTACGCCACAGGTTAAAGGAGCTCTGGTAGATGACAGTTCACCAAGGTGAACAGAAAAACTCCTATTATTCAAATAGGACTGGAAAAACTTTAAGACAGTGCCCTTTAAACCGACACAATGTTGAAGGCGGGATAGCAGTATGTTGTGATCAACAGTGTCGAAGGCTGCTGTCAGGTCCAGGGTTACTAAGACAGCAGCACAACCAGAGTCAACAGTTAAAAGCAAATCATTAAAAACTCTCAGTAGGGCGGTTTCTGTGCTATGCCGAGCTCTAAAACCAGACTGGAACTTCTCATAGAGATTGTTATTGTCAAGAAATAGCTGGAGCTGCGTGAGGGCGGCTCGTTCCAGTACTTTAGACAGAAAAGGGAGGTTGGAAATGGGCCTATAGTTAGAGAGTAGGGATGGATCTAGATTAGGCTTTTTAAGGAGAGGTTGAACAACAGTGTGCTTGAAGGGTGTTGGAAAACAACCAGAACTGAGGCAGGCATTGATCAGGACCAGAAGGAAAGGTCCGACTGAGTCCAGAACCTGCTTCAGAAGCCGAGAGGGGATAGCATCGGTGGAACAGTTGGTAGTCTTAACCTTGCAGACTATTTCATGCAGCTGAGAGAGAGAGATTGGTTCGAACTGATTAAAGGCAGAATGGCACAAAGACAAAACACAGGGATTGGAAGGTGAAGATGGAATGACAGACTGCAGGGAGGAAATCTTGTTTACAAAGAACTTTAGAAAGTCATTACAGAGGGTGGCAGAAGGTGTGAGGCTGGTGGATGTGTAAGGATTTACAATGGAATTTAAAACACGAAACAGAGTCTGAGGTTTATGGACACTACTGCTAACCAGGTTTGATATGTAGGAGGACTTGGCCTCTTTAACGGCTTTCTGATAGGTTGAAAGAGAGTCTCTGAGGATATTAAAAGAAATGTGCAGCTTGTCCTTTTTCCATTTTCTCTCAGCACACCTACAGGTGCGCCTGAGAGCACGAACAGAGTCTGTAATCCAGGGTTCAGCGTGAGCTTTGGGACGGAGTGTTTTTAGGGGAGCAATGAGGTCCAAAATAGAAGTACATGTTGAGTTGAAAAGAGCAGTTAAATCTTCTGCACACAAGGAATCAATCCAGTCCACCGTGGAGAGCTCAGAGCCTCACGTAGCCATCGATCTTTTCTTCGATGACTTCACATTTGCCTTTTTCTACAACTCACCTGGTTCATTTTGTGTCGCTCCCCCCACTGCCCCAATTTTAACAGCAGTCATAGTCATCTTGTACATTAACACCTTTTTACAATTTTTTTTTAAGTTCTGGGAACTAATTAGATTTTACAGTGGGGCACACCCACTCATCATCGTACAGCCCTGTTTCACACACCCCTGCCTGGGTGTCTCTGGTGTGCTTTGGCATCCTAGTGCTGTGCTGCCTGTGTGGGACATAGTAACATTAAAGGCATCATGTGCTTTATAAATCATCAGAATCAGAACACTTTAATAATCTCTAAGGAAATTATGTAAAACTCTGTATAAGTGGTTTTTGTGAACATGTGATACCCATCTAGGAAAGATTTTCTTTGGGGTTCTTCTTCAGCCTGCTCCCACAGTCCAGAGACATGGCTCTTAGGTTACTTGTCAGTTCTAAATTTACCATAAGTGTGAATGCAAGGTAGATAAAGTACTTAAGTGCATGTGTGTGAAGAACTAAATGTAGCTTGTAGTCTACAGTCTTCTGCGGTGCTTAAAATGCCAGTGCAGTTCTGTTCAGTTTCATTATACATCAGACCCTATAAGTCATATTTGTCTTGTTAATAGGCGAAATGTCCTTAAATAACAACGACCTTCATTTACAAAGAATTTACTGAAGCAGCACATTCGGATCAATTAAACCATGTTTTCTCAGTGTAAAACCCCCACACTCTCCTGGGTTCTGTAGCTGTTCCCTGTGAATATTTCCTCTGTCCAAGTAATAGTAGCCAAGAAATCATTTTATCCAGGTCCTTGGTATGACGTGCACACACTTAACTGCAGATACTATGTGTTACAGTTACAGTTACTCTCTGGATGTCCCAGGAGTTAAAAGCCTCCCACTGATACAAGAGTACTGACAGGTACTAGCAAGAGATATTTCTCACTTATGATTTTTCCTTTATTGCATGTAAAATCCAAAAAGTAACCTAAGGCTGTTCTACGCCCATACTTGGTTTCTTCTTGTTTAAAGGGAGTTGTTTTTCTCTCCCTACTTGCTAAGTTTTTGATCATAGCTTGTGTTCTGATTCCCATATATGGTCCCTGGTGGGGTTTGACATGTGACCCTCCACTGCTCTGAGGTGTACACAGAGCAACTGTCTAATCCCAAATAATCCTTCGAGTAGGTCTGTGTATAAGTGAAGGAGTAAAATGTTATTGGAATGATTTTTTTATTTATTTTTTTATGGAAAAATTGTTGTGTGAAAAGACAAAATTGATTTTACTTGCTAATTAAATATATGCTCACCTGCTGGTCTTTATTTTGTTAGTTTACCATGTCAGTTAATGAGAAAAGGTCTTCTTTGAGGAAGATCTGTTATGCTTATTCATCCTATGCTGGACATTAAAAACGATTACTATATTACTATTCTTATATTTTACTTGTTTATGGTTGACACAGTTATCTGCAGGAGCATCCGGTGAAGAAAAGTTTAGGTCAGGTTAGGTTGCATATGTTTAAAAATCATGTTCAGGTTAAAAAACAGGACCTTTATTATCACTGTTGTCATTTATATTTTGGGTGTGATATGAGGTGCTGATTCCTATGACTGATTCCATTTTGACTTAGACAGAAATATTATAATTCTGATCATTTATCAGTACAGATCCATATTTTTATGTCTGTGTATAAAAAGAAAGCTGACACTTATGCGATTTCATCAGAGGTGTAAACATCACAGATGCCTTTGTGTCAAAGTAACTGAGGATAAAACAGAACAACATGAAGGAGATTTTCCTGTTCTGGCTTTTTATAGCAGATAACTTTAAAAATATTCTGCAGTAGAACCAAAATTGAAGAAAACCATGAATCAACATCTGAAGATTACCTGATGCTGCTGAAATGAAGCAAAGTTACAGAGGTTTGATTAGAGACACAGCTGAGCGTTTTGTAATGTGTAAAAGCTTAAATAACTTCGAACAGCAAAAATGAGGCTTTCTTGTCGGAGGACATTTTTGAAAAAAAAACCCAGCAGGTGACAGCACTGTACACAATGGTAGACTGGTGAGTAAAAAGCATGAACGCACAATAAGCAAGCGAACAATGCTGGAAACAGAGACTTTTGATGGTAAACTGGTCTCGAAGCACACTGAAAGACTGGAGGAAGTTTGATTTTATAGTTGTAGAAGCCAAACAGCCCAATTCAGAGGGAATTCATGATAATATTTATCAAACATGAAGCGTCGTTTATATGTTCTTTTGCTGCTCGTTCATTGAATTTTGGTTAGAGAGAGGTGAGACCTGCAGCTTCAGCATCTGTGAGATGTCCACGTACGTGCTGTCGGATCAGTGCTTTGTGTTTATATCTTTGTGCGGAATATGTTCACCTGCTCTCATTTGCTGTTTTAGCTGTTTGGTGGTTGTTCATAAAGGTTTTTGAGCTTTAACCTGAGATTCTGGCATTTTGGGCAAAAAATATTTATATTTAAAAATCGATTTAGGATTTAATGAATGGATATCACATTATTTAAACTAAAATCGATTTGAATTGAGAAGTCGACCCCTAGTTAACACTGTCATCTCACAGCAAGGTGTTCAGTTTGAATCCAGTCTGTTTGTACCTCAATGTTCCAACTGTGTCTGTGTTTCTCTGGTTTTCTCTGAGTACTGTGTCTTCTTCCCACAGTCCAAAGACATGTGTGGGGTTGGGTTAACTGATTATTCTAAACCGGCCATTAGGTGTGAATATAAGGATTCATAGTTGTCTAGTTGTGTTAACCCTACGACAGACTGCCAACTTGTCCAGGGTGTAACCTGACCCTATGGCAGCAGGGATGGGTCGCCCACTAAACCTGAATTGAACAAGTAGAAGAAAATGTTTGGATGAAAATAGCTCATAAAAGACTAAAAGAACAAATCATTTTGAAACGATAGTAGAAAAACAACATTCAACTTGATCCATTTCTCAATCGGCGACTCTGTAACAACGTGTCTAGTAATTAAACCTCTCCATTGGTTTTAATATGTTCGGGTATTCTTCTTAGCTTGATTATCCCCACATCAGAATATGCAAACAATGTTTTCATGTGAAGAAATACCTCACTTTCTGTTTTTAGCAACAGCTAGCCAACTGTGACTGAATCTGTGATCCTTGTCTCCAAGTTCTGAATCAGCAGTCCTGTGGAACAGTCTCTCTTACAGCCTTCTTTGTACATAGTCAACTACTACTACAAAAGTAAGTGAGCAGATTAACATACATTCAGACATAAGGATTATTTTCAATACTTGCATGAAAATCTGTTGCAGTCAATAACTGCCTGAAGTCTTTAACCCATTAACATCATCAAAGTGTGAATTTCCTCTCTTGGTTAAGAAATACAAATTCACAACATCAAGCTATGTGAGGAAGACTTTTAAGGAAATAGATGTGTCATCATTAACTCACCTTCTTGAATGAAGTTCATATACAAATACAGAGGGTTTACAGTAAGATGCAAACACTGGTTACACTCTACAAGACGGCCGGATTAGACTTTGAGACAACACATCTAAACGAGGCTTTAAATTTAACTTTAAATTTTTTATGTATCATCAGTCTGTACTGCACATTACTCATTACTTTTCTTAAAAGTAATGCACTGTCACACTACAGTTCCAGACACTGACAATGGAGGCAACAGTGCTAACTTCTATGGTGTGATCATTTAGTCATCACTTCCCGTATGTCTTTAGTGGTCTCTTGCATCTTGTGGGGGGATTTTGTCCCATTCTTCTTTGCAGTGTTGCTTCAGTTCATTGGGGTTTGCAGACAGGTTGAGGCCTGGACTTTAGCCGGGCCATTACCTCGATTCTTTTCTTTTTCATTTGCTGGAGTGCTTGGGATGTTAGTCCTGGAAGAAGTAAGAAGTTTTTCTTCTTAGTTTTTCATATTGCTTCTCAATGTAGTTTAAACAATAAATAAGTAATCTATCTATCTGTCTATCTATACAACAACACAGGTTTTTGGCGCTTATATTTAAGAACAACTGAGCCACAATTGATCATTAATCATTAATTATCTGTTGTGTTCCATATAGACAGGAAAAGCTGTTCGGCTAAACACACATGTGAGTGAGTATGAAATGCATGGAAATTACTGTTACTGCATATATTTTTTTAAATTGTGAATCCTCACAAGTGGACTCAGTGTTGCTGTTCCCAGCTTTGAACAGAAGAGGGCAGACAAAACCTGGACTGATTGCTGATATGCAGTGGGAAAACATCCAAGTTTCAACGTGTTTATTTCACATCCTTGGGCTTTGCTCATCAGATCAGTTTGAATAACTAACCATCCCAGCTTCTACAGCTCTCTCATGAATAAAGCTGTGGCCCTTAGTGGTGCCTGCACCGTCTCTTGGAAACGCTAGGCTGCTCTCTGAAGCTAAATACACAGACACACATAAAAACCCAGAAAAATACACATGGCACGGGTAATAGTTGTGGATGACAACAGAAACATCATTAGATACCCAACTGTCAGCCACTTTCTTGGTTTCTAAATTGGATGAGTGGATGAGAGTGATACACCATAGCCAAATAATGACTCTGTTGCATATTGTCTGATCTGTTAAGAAAGAAAGAAAAAAATTGTTACACCCTGGTGTCTTCTCACCTTTAAGTGTCTACTGGATGTGAGGCAGACGGACTTAAAGCACCCCAGGAATCAAGTGAAGTCTGGACTGAATCATCTGACTGGTGGGGGCTGCTTTCTCACAGAAACACGGGTTTAAGATAGAAGTAAGTTTCTCACCGCAAGAGAGATTATTTACTCTGCTGATGAATTTGTGGTTAATTGTGAGTGTTGGTGAGTATGACTATGTGGGGGGAATGTTAATGTGTACCCCTGGGTAGGGCTGATAGAGAGGGAGACATCCCTCATTAAAGTAATTAGACCTGCAGGAGAGGATCCCCCAGCCCAGAATAGACACACACACACACACACACACACACACACACACACACACACACACACACACACACACACACACACTGAAGATATGCATGTATACACAACCTAAAAGGCATGTTTCCTCACACACAACATAATCCTGCTATCATTTTAAACATATAACTGGACAAGAAGGATAAACACCCAACGCACAGCATCCAGGTAAATGCTGAAAGAGAACTTATATATTTTAATTTATTGTCTTCGCTTTGTGATTGTGTCCTCTTGTTCCCAGATTTAAGTAATTAAAAGAAATTATGATAAAACTGTAAAAATCATTTCAAAATCAGTTATTGACATCATTGGTGACAAAGCAGCAGCTCATATCACACAGATTTAGTGGACAGAAAAAAACAGCAATAAATAGGATGACAAATGGTTTTGGCTGGAACCAGACACATATACTACAACACTATCGCATTTTCATCTTTTTTAGAGCAGGTCGGGGAAAACCAAGGAAGATGACCAGCTGTATATTGTTTGCGTCAAGCTTTTATCATTTTAAATAGAGCTATGGGAGCCAGATTTGTTCATTGTGAAGGCCAAATAGAGTTTCACATTTTTTAGCTGGAGACCTTTTACATCACCTGATGACAGTCCTACTGTTTAGTAACTTGGAAATTACAGGTAATGAATTTAAGGCCAACATAAGTAACCGCTGTTTATTGCTACATTGTTGCCCAGTTGCCACAATTGCAGTCATAATCATTTAATCTTCATCTTTAAAGACAGAAAGCAAGTTTTTAAAATTTGGTCTTGACGATCAGCGATGCTGGCAATGTCACCAAACCCCAGAGTAAAGTATTCGTGACTAATCACCAGGATGTCAGTTTTATCAGGATGTATATGGAGGGAAAGAAAATGAGAAATGTATAAATCTTCATTTGTTGTGCTGGTCAAAGCATCTATAGATTTGTAACACATAACGTAAGATATTACATTTTTTTCTTTGCTTTTTTTTTGTTTTTTTGATCTTTTTTTCACTTAGTATGTAATGCATTCCACTGGGCATGTTAAGGTTACCGTTTTGTTGGAAAGTTCCAAATTGTATACACTTTTATAAACGCACGTTTTAGATCACCAATCAGTAACTGGAAGAAGCACTAACAATACCAATTCAGTAATTAGATTAAAACTCGCTTCCCTGAGCGTTGCCTAAAGGCTACATGTACAGGTACAGTCTACCCAGATGCTAATGACAAACACAACTTTTGTTGCAAGTCTGCTCAGTAGAACGCACCCCTCAAAGCAGTCAGCAGCTGGGGGTGGGTGCAGAAGGGTCATATTCATTTAGGCTTTGACTTCAATATATAAATAAAAAATAAACAGCTGTTCTGCAGATGAGTTGCAGAGGTGATTAAATTCTTTCATCTTTAATAAAATGATCAGCATTGCTGCTTTACAAAGTGTAACAATTAAGTTTACCATCCAGGCATCCATGAAAACAGGATTTATGAAATTTAACGGAGTTAGAAGTTAGCAGGAAGTTAGCTCGCTAGCTTCTATCTAAACATGATATAGCATGTTCTGACTGAGAGATTTCTGAAACAAATTCAAACGTACAGCTCTGCTATCACTTCCAACATAAATGAAGACAGAAAACTAAACAGCAGTGACGTTTGTAGGGTTACTGAAGTTTGGCTAGCTGGTATATAATGATGTGCTACGTGATCGCTAGCAACACAGCTATGTTAGCATAATATAAACAGTGAAGCTGGAGGATGAACGCTTTTTCCAGTCGATAAAAGTTAACAGGTTTGAAAGAGGTCTTGCAGGGGCAGTTAAAAAACATAAGAAGCTGCACACTAAAATGGTCTGCAAGTTCATTCAGTGATAAAAGGTCTATTGGAACCCTTGTTTCCTATTTAACTATGTTTCCATTCTTAACGCTATGTCCCCCTCTGATGTTGACACAAAGTCTTGTTTTTGAGAGGATGGGCTCATGCTTACCGGATCATGCACTGCACTCCAGCAAAAAGTATCCAAGCTTGCTCAGCAAATGTAGCAACATATACAAACATCCAAGATGTAGTGAGAAACATATGATTCAGTTATGGTTGGTCTACACTGTGTTCTTGAGGCCTGATGTGTAACTGTGCTTATAGGCTGATTAAGGGAAGGCACCAAAATCTATCTGGCAAAGTTAGGAAAAGATAGTCATGATGATAAAAAGCAGACCTAAACAAATTCATGAATACTTCTTGAATGGAACTGCAATGCCTGGTTTTACTTGCTTAAGGAAAAAAAAACATTTGAATCTCTAAGAGAAAGAAAGAAGTACATGCTGATGGCAAAATGCAAAGATTTGCAAAAACAATTCTTCCAGATTCAACTGTGGGAAAAGAAAGAGTCCAAATGTGCCAAATTTTCCAAACATCGCTTAATTTTAGATGAGTAGGAGACTTTAGAAATAGCATATGAAAAAGGGACAGACAGATAGGCTGACTGGGATGGCAAGCCAGCATAGAAGCTTGTTTAATTAAGCTGGGGCTCAAAGGGCCACTATATGCCAGCTTGTCAAATCAGCTTGGCTTTCTATTCTTTTTTCTTATGTTATTCTTCAACTATAATAGAGTGTATAAAGTATTTGTCCCCTTCCTGATTTATTTTTTTTATTTTTTGCATATTTGTCACACATACATGTTTCAGTTAATCGAACAAATCTGAATATTAGACAGGTTTTAAATGAGGATTTCATTTTACATCAAATTCATGGTTACATCAATTTTATGGCAAGTTCTCCAGGTCCTAAACCAGCTAAGCTTTGAACAACTGATATATTGCCATGTTGTGTAGCAATCACTTGCCAACAAACTGAAATAACAGAACAAACAATGCTAAAGTACTGGGGTGCTGCTGCAGTACGGTCATTGTCCATTTGCACCCTGAGGCACCGTCCTCCAGTTTTGCAGCATTTGGCTGAATCTGAGCATAAAGCATAGCCCTGCACCTATCAAATTCATCCTGCTACTGCTATCAGCAGTCATATTATCAATAAACACTAGTGACCTGGTATTAGCAGCCATAACATAACATGCAGATTGCTGCATGCTCATTTTGGTTCAATCCGACTAAAGAACTGTGCAGGCTGTTTTGGGAGGAAGGTAAATGTACTTTCCTATAAAAGGGCATGGCAGTATGCAGCTTGCTGGTGCACAGGTTTCATACATCCAATGGTAATTTTGTATATGTACTTCTTTTTTGCACAAAGTAAAAACATTGCTCTTCTCATTATTTAATTATGCCCCCAGGTGTATCCTTTGGTGCACAGCAGCTACAGTAACTCTTTATACTTGTATATTCTTTATACCTTCTTCAGTACTAGTCTAGGGTATGCAAAGTATTTTGTGTGATATGACTGCAAAAACCAAGAATTAAATGTTTATGATGGTTGTGAACTGCCTTTCTTCATATTAATGTTACTGAATACTGTCCATAGTATTTTTCAGTTTGTGATGAAATTATTACCTTTTTGGGGGATAGCACAAAAGAACTTATACTTTCTCTTTTAAAAAAATGCTGCATCATTTAATAACTAAAAACATGATTTCTTGGATAAAAACAGGTCTGTGGAATACATATTTTTCAGCAGAGCACACAGCTAAAAATCCTAACCCACATGACTGCTTTTCACTGGTGTCAGAAATGCTGCCTGATCCTCACCTGCTGTGGCAGATAAAGGATTGGGCTCTGTGCATATGAAAAGATTCATACATATTGAAACCCCAGCAGGTCTGATCCCGCCCTCATTCATAATCCATATTCCTTAAGAGCCTCAAGAACAAAATACCTCTTAGTGCTCAGCTTTGGCATTCATTACAATTTATTCTCCCACTGTTGCTTAGTTTGGACCTCAGTGAATGTAGGTGTTCAAGGAATAAAGCTAGCCCAGATATAATGTGATTATACATGCAAGGCATAATACATTTGGTGCCTTGGAGGCTTTTTATTGGACACACAGTTAAGGTCAGTGGACAAAGGAGGAGAGACGGCAGATTGTGAATAAAGGCATTACAGTTAGGTTGTCCGGTAACAACTTGCAAAGTATGGCTAATGTTTATAAAGGGGAAACCTGCTCTCCTATTTAATATGAGCAGGATTTTGTTGTACTCAAAATTTTCATACAGATTTATGCACTTTCCTAAAAACATAAAACCAAGAAAAACCAAAAACAAAGAATGTTGTTCTGAAATGGAGTAAAACTGTATGCGATTCATATTTCCTGTTATTACAATGTTATTTTAAGCAATGAATATCTAAGCTAAGTAATTATTTTTTGATTCCACTGTCTGAAAAGAAAATAAGCAGGCCTACAGTGCTGTGAAAAACTCTTTGCCTCCTTCCTGATTTCTTCCTTTTTTTGGTAAATTTTTAGTTAATGTTTTTTAAACGTTCCCTAGTTTAAATACTTGAATGTGAAAAAAGGACCCGACACACACAGGAATGACGTGCTTGGGAATATTTATTTTTGCTTGTTCAGCAGTTTCACTTTGGTTTCAGCATAGGTAACTCTGAAAGCGGCTCCTTCGGAGAAAGAGTCATTAGTCCCAGCACACACACCTGTCTCTTCTGCCACCTCAAAGCCGCCCTAAGAGCTCACTGTACCGCCCCTCCACTCCAGAGACCACACCCCTGCCACAGACCCCCACTGCCCGACTGAGGCCGGGGCCCCATCGGCCCGAACCTACTCCTCCGCCCACGAGTGGGAGAGGAAATTGGCCACAACCACCTGCGCCCCCGGCCTATGGACCTTGAACTTAAGGGGCTGTAGAGCCAGATACCTCCAGGTGATCCAGACGTTGGCATCCTTCCTGCAGTGGTGCCACTGCAGCGGGGCGTGGACTCAGCAGAGGGTGAAATAACAAAGAGAGTCAACCGCCCACCGAATGGCCAGGCACTTCTTCTCTAACATACTGTACCGGGTCTCCCGGTCAGTTAGCTCCCAGCTGATGAACACAATATCAGCCAATTCCCTCTGAACTATTTGTTCTGTTCAGGTAGCCTCTAGAGCAGGGGTGGGCAACTCCAGGCCTCGAGGGCCAGTGTCCTGCAGGTTTTAGATATTACTCTGGTTCAACACACCTGAATCACATGATTAGTTTGTTACCAGGCCTCTGGAGAACTTCAAGACATGTTGAGGAGGTAATTTAGCAATTTAAATCAGCTGTGTTGGATCAAGGACACATCTAAAATCTGCAGGACACCGACCTTCGAGGCCTGGAATTGCCCACCCCTGCTTTAGAGCCATGAACGCACCGTCACGCCCGGCTGCATTCTTTAAAATGGTGCTCAATGAGCGAAGTACGGCCAGGAAGGTGGAGAACACATCTGCAAAATGCTGTTGCAATACAGCAACATTGGCTCTCTGGGCCTTTGTGAGATGATTACCACAATGGAGGGAGGTGGGAATCGTGGAATTTGGCACCTTCGGCCCCAACTCATCTCTCTCCTTGACCAGGCTCACCAGAGATGCGATTCCAGCCTCTCTCCATGCTTTAAGGAGGTTGAGGTGTTATATTTGTGTGGCTCCTCCCCTGTCTGACCATACCATCTCATAGTCAACGCCGCCCACCCGCCGTGTGACCATGAACGGTCCTTGCCACTTGGCGAGTAATTTTGAGCTGGAAGAAGAGAGCAATACAAGCACATTATCTCCTGGTGAGTCTAGCCCTTCTGTTGTACAGGCTCTGCTGCCGCTGCTGGGCCTAGAGTAAATTTCTGTGTGATAACCTCCTCAAAGTGTGTAGCTTTGCTTTCAGGTCCAGCATGTACGGTTTTTTCGTGGGGCTCGGACCTACTGGGCACTATTGTGTTGAACGCTGAACTGTAATCTACAAACAGCAACCTCACATAGTTACCCTGTTTCTTGTCCACGTGGTGGAGATTGGTGTACAGGATGTGGAAGATGGTGTCCTCTGTGGATCTGCCGGGTCGGTAGGCGAACCGGAGCAGGTCTGTGGTGCTTCGAATGGAGGAGGAGATGATGTTCTTCAGCAGCCTCTCAAACACCTTATTACCACCAAAGTCAGTGCAACTGGCTAGTAGACGTTCAGGCATGAGGGCTTGTTGTTCTTGAGCAGTGGGAACCATGGTGGATCTCTTGAAGCATGTGGGTACCATGGACTTTGCCTGGGACTAGTTGAAGTCTGGTGTCCTGGTGTTCACTCTCTTCAGCACCACTCGGGCTTTGGGCTCTGCAATGCTGATCACCCGTTCCTCACTTCTGATGTCACTGCCCTTCTTTGTCAGGCTGTAGTTAGCATTAACATTAATGTTTCCAGTAACATTACGTTGCTTCACTTTCACTGCAGAGTTATGGAAAACGGTTTCATTCAATAATGATTATATCACATCATTTTGAATTAAGGGACGCATTATATAGGCTTCGCCGAGCCATTGTGCTTTAACATTACAGATGAGTACAGTGGTTAGTGTGTTATCTGGAAACAACTGTTCCCACTGGAAATACAGAGCGTCTGCTGGCGGTTAGACAGTCAGTAGAAGCACATTCAAGGCTCTTGGAATCAGTATTGTAGCTGAGCCAGCAGCTCACAGTGTCACAGCAACCTGGTGCCAGTATGCAACCGTAGCCATATCATGTAAAACATTATCTCTGAATGTAGAAAATTTAGTTATCACCACAACTATGTGTTGTATTGTATAAAGACTGACTAACTTCAGTTTACCCCTCTGCCACATGCTATCAGGCTTAATAGACTACAGTTAGCAGTCTTGTGATATTTGGTGTAATTACTTATTATCAGCTAATATGCATGAATGAATATCATATACCTCATACTGACAGAAAGAAATTTCAAAAATAGCTTTTCACACTTTATGATCACTGTTGAAAAAACCTTCTTTCTTAAGACCTATACATAAGTTTATGTATATTTTGTTTTTAAGGACTTATTGTTGCAACATCCTGACATATTGATTCTTTTTTAAATGCAGAACCTTTGACCAAGTAATAGACAGTGTCACTTAATGGGGTGGCTGTGGCTCAGGTGGTTCAATTCCTGGCTCCTCCAGTCTGCATGCCAAATATCCTTGGGCAAGATACTAACCCTGCCCTCCGATGCGTTCATTGGAGTGTGAATGTGTGTAAATGTGTGTGAATATGTGTGAATGCTTATTAGTTGCACTTGAGTTTAGAGGTGCTTGTATGAGTGGGTGTGATTGGGTGAATGAGGCATGTTGTATAGAGCGCTTTGAGTACTCCGGGAGAGTAGAAAAGCGCTCTATAAGAATCAGTCCATTTACCATTTAAAAAAAGACTTTGCAGCAACATTGTATGTCATTACCATGCAAATGATCTTGCTTATTTAGCCATGTATTGTTTTTTTCAGCGCACATGTGACAACATGGATTCTGTCAAAGTGCTTGCAACACTTTTAAAGAGAAATTGATTTGCAAGAAAAATTCTGCATGTCAGCAATGTGAAAGATCTCATTGCTCAAAGTCGAGCTCAGCAAGTAGGTTGTTTGCTTGATAGTTTGTTACAATGTAACACTGATTTCATGGAATATATTGATGTTGACAGTGACGTAGACACTAAGAACTTTGATAGATTCGATGCCTTCCTGTCAGCCAGATTGAATGAGTACACTGAAAATTAATAATCTAATGGAAGCCAAAGTGTAGAATTCAAGATTAATGAATCCTTTTTTTTTATGTGATGTGATTTTTAATGTTTCAGCTGCACTGTTGGAAAACAATTGTATTCAAATGTCCAACAGGTTAAATTCTTGTCACACGCAGACATGGGTGCCTTCACATTCAGACAATCAGCCCCTGATACTAAACTCTGCTCAGACCTTTTCAAACAGAAGGTTTTACAATTGGCTGTTCAATGAATTAATAGAACATGATAATGACATTTACTTTACTTATCACCAGTGTTGGTCAAGTTACTTGAAAAAAGTAATCAGTAACTAATTACTGATTACTTCCCCAAAAAGTAATCCCATTACTTTACTGATTACTTATTTTCAAAAGTAATTAATTACTTAGTTACTTTTTAAAAACACGATTTACAACCTGAATAGGTGATAAAGCGATAGATCTTTCAGCCAATTCTACTTTTTCTACATAATCCATCATACGAAATGTAATCAGATGGAAAAGTCTCTTTTTAAAACTTGTTTTATTAGTTTTAATCTTTTAACTTTATGCATCAAGCAAAAATTTAATTATATGCAACATTCTCTGACTGGAAGAAATTTGTTTAATATTTAAACCTATTTCCTGCACATTCCAGCACATAAAATAAAATATTTTTTGTGTTTACACTCAGTCTTTCAAATAGATGCAAGTAAAACACAGCAGAAAATAAATCACATCAAAGACTCAGTGGTCCTGTTGCTCTATTTTCACCTGTAAAGCAGGAGTGGGGCAGGCGGAGGTTTACCCTGGTGCAGGTGTGCAGCGGTCAGTTGAAGAATCCGCGCGAGTGTCTCTGTGAGTTTCCCATCACGTCGTAGCTACTCGGTGCTTGTTGGAAGTTTAGGGGTTTTTTTCGCTGTAAAAAGAAGTTTTCTTCCCACGCACGATGGACGCTAATGTTTTTGTCACTTTTTATGGAATCAAACTCAAAGTAAGGTCAGTACTTCCACACTTTAAACGCTGCACGCTCATACTCTCTCCCGCACTCGATATGTGATCCACTGTTGATCTGCACACAGCTGTTGTCACGAATGTCGCACTTGCTAACGTCACTGTCATGAGACATTCTCGCAAAAAAATCACGGTTTTAGTAACGCAGTAACGCAGCGTGCTTACGGGAAAGTAACGGTAATCTAATTTGCAGTAACGCGTTACAAGTAACGCGTTACTGCAAAACTCTGCTTATCACATATCAGCTGAAGTGAGGATGCTATCATCACCATCATCATCATATCTTAATACATCTGGCAGATCTCTCTCTGGTCTGGCTCTGTGACTGGCTGCAAACTGGACATTTTATTCAGTATGTTGCTGCTCCCCTAACAGATCACAGCTGGGGGAGTACATGGGCACGCCCAAACAGACCTGACGAAATAGACCTGCTCATGCCTTTTTTGTAGCCATCATCTTTCCTCTTATTTTTCCTCTCCTCCCCTGCTATGTGAAGTTCCAACTTGTTTATAACACTTTATCTGCTTCCGTTTGGATCCGTTTCACCAACCATCTATGCGGGAGTGGTTTCTCAATTTGATGATAGTAAAACATGGATGGCCCTAAAGTTTTGATCAAGAAGGTTACAGTGTTTTTTTGCCATGTGTATTTCCATATATGTAAATGTGTTTTATTTAAATGAATCAAACAATGTGATTTACTAAGGTTGCAGCAAGAATTTTATTGTGAATTTCTACACAATAAAATGTTGATGGATGTGGAATCAGAACAGAACAAGCATTGATGCAAGTGATTGCTTTAAATTAACAGAATGGAACTTAACAGGAAACAGAAGAGCAGAGTTAAAACAGTTGCCCAATAAAAGATGCACTCAAGCCATGGATGTGTTATGTTTTTTACAACCTGTAGTGTTTCAGGCTCTTAGACATATTGCTGCACAGAGATGTCTGTAATGAAAATAGCACAAAAAGCCTGTTTTCGTAGCAGTGCACTCACAGATGTTACTATCTCTAGTAACATATAGATATAGATTCTGAATACACAGTGTGATGTATGATGTTCAGGTGTCACAACGTAAACAGGTGGCTGTTAACGAGATCCTTTTTTTTATACAACAGTTGTACATTGGGACTTTATGTTAATTTCCCACACTGAGTAAATCTTGTCCTATATGTGCTAATTGTGTTGACATTGTTATAATGAACATAGCATGCAATCTCCAAATGTTTAACCTGTGTTGGTTTAATATATCAGTTCAATAAATCCTCTGTAAATGTTTCTTCTTCTGTCAGTGTGGAGAACAGGATGGTCCATCCTGGCTGCTCCTGATGCAGATGTATGTAAAGAATATACATGTATTCTGTATAAATATGCACCTAAGTGCATCTGTGTGAACATTTCTGCATGTAGTTGATGCAGAGGTGATTAACAGAGTGGTGAGTGGCCAGTAAAGAAAAAAAAGAAAAGAAAAAAAAACACACTGCATGCAAATACGTGTGTCACTCTGACAGTATGTCTCAATTAAGGCCTGAAAAGCCGAGCAGAGCTGCTGCCAGCTTCACTGACCCACCCCTTCCTGAAAGCCTCAGCACACACAAACAGACTGTGTCCACCAGCTTCCTTAAAGCACAGCAAAGAACAAAGAAAATAGGGGAAAGTGTATAGAGCAGGAAATAGGAAGCCTTCAACAATGTGACAGTTGGGGAAATTCTTGAGAGGGAACTGTACACTAAATTGACAATTGGAGAACCACAGCGAGGCAGGATTGCAATGATAACACCGACTGGATCATGCATGGGACTGATGCCAGTGCTAGCCATAATGACAACAATAATGGCAAATAATAAACACTCAGATCCAAACTCCCACCGCAGCCCCTAACCCAGCACACCATGCCGTGTAACCAACCTACTGTCATCACCTCTGCTGCCAGATTTGACGGCTTCGGCACCAGAGCTACTATTTCACAGAATAAACTGTGGAGAAACCACATCCACAGATAATGTACATAAGTGGCAGACATGCACAAGTCCACTAAATAATATACATTATGTGCAGTTGATTACATACTGTCCAACTTTGCACACACAGACAAAAAGACTTTCCTTCCGTTCACACCCTGATGCATGAACATACAGAGATTACAAGTAAACATGAACGCATTTTAACAAATTTAATCAATTGTGCATGTGTGAGTTTTCATACATCAAAGAGGAAGCACAGACACACACATATGCACAGCTAAACAGAGACATTTTAATGGCAAGTGTAGCTTTACGTACACGGACATACGTGCACTCTCTCGAGTTTAGCAGGGAACTGATGGTGAGGAGAGCCTGATGATGGCTGATGTGGTGGCGGCTGGCTGGGTAGCCGTTTAATTAATCTCCAGACAGACAATGGCATCAGAGAGAGAGAGAGGAAGAGAGACAGGAAGAGAGAGAGGAGTGCATCAGGAAAATAAAGACAACAGGCACAAGCAGCGACAGCCAAGCAGAGGCTGTGTCTGTCTTCCTGTCAGCCCTCAGGACACATCAGAAGACACACTGCAGGAGTCTTCAAAAATCTGTGACGCTCTGGATCTCAGAGGCCCGTCGCTGGCTCAGTGGAGGACTCCCAAGTCTCGGTTTATAGAATACAGAGGGACAGAAAAATGGGCTGAAGTTTGAAGGGTGCCAGCATGGCTGTACACTGAGCTGGGGGAAGGGTGCTGGGGTAGTCGGTTTGGTGGGGGGTTCAAGGGCAGGCGCTGGCAACTCATTTTTCTTTTTGTTGTTTCTCATTCTGTCAAAGGTGATGAAACCCTGTGGGTAAATAAATGATTTTAATATGTTAAAAAATGGCATGTGACTTTTTCTGCTTTAACTTGTCATTACGAAGTAAACGTTGATAGCCGTGTCAACCGTAACTCAGCGCTGTCGTCGTGCACAGGCGGTGGCGGTTGAAAAGCTGTCTGTTGCTGCACCTGTGTACAACATTCCCCTGTCCACACACTGCAGCTATTTCTGTGGATCACAAAAAAACGGGAAATAAAAACTCACCAATTAAAATGTCTCCACAACCATTCTTCCAGGAAAGCGGAGACTTTGCACATGATTGTATAAACTGAAAATAGCTTCAGATACTGAAACTGAAAACAATCCCATGCCCCTCTGGTGGCACATGTCCGTAGCTGTTATATTACTGGGAACAGGTCAGTAACATTATGGTATGGAAAAAGAGCAGCCCAGTGTTAAAGAAGTAAAAGCAGCGGTTCACCACTCAGTGAGATGCAGCACGATGAAATAGCTCAACAATTAAACACTAACATTTGTCACCACGGCACAGATCATATGATGATGCTGACTGTGTGAGTCCTGCTTGAATCACCTGCTGTACACGAGTGCTATATAATGACTGCAGTCATTTAAATTCATGTGACCTTTTGATTGTGCTGTGTGTGAGTGTGTGTGCACACTATTATACTACAATTATATTACAAGCAGGGGCCTGCATGAGTGAGACTTTGCTTACCTCTACATAGTGGGTGTGTCTGTGGTCCCCTGGTGTGGAGAGCCTAGTAACAGGGCTAATTGGGTGTAAAGGGAGGTGTGTGTGTCTGCGTGTGTGCGTGTGTGTTGCATTGTGTGGGACGCTACAGCATCAGCTGTACCTGATCAGGCTGCCTGATTAAGCTGTGTAATCTCCTGCATGAAACAACAGCTGACCAGCTCCCCGGGGGGCTGGCCACACACTAACACACTCTCACACACACATGCACACCTGTGCTGGTGGCCATGACAGCAGGCACCTTGTGCTCCCCGAGGAAGGTACTCTCTATCACACACCTGGTATCTACAGCTCCCCTGTCTCAAAGGTGAAATCTCACAACAGCAAAACAGGTGAGACTGTGGGAAAAAGAAACCTGAAACACTCTCTCTCACACACACACGCACACACACACACACACACGCACACACACACACACACACACACACACACACACACACACACACACGCACGCACGCACGCACGCACACACACACACACACACACACACACACACACACACACACACATAAACTAAATCAATCCTAGTTTTAGAAATCAGTCCTTCTGTGGATCGTCTTCACAACAACAGTCATCTCAGAGTGAAGACTGCTGAGTACTGGAAGGTTAAGGCCCCACAATATTTGAAAGATAACTGCAATGACCTCCTCAGATCTGATTTCCTACTTTTTTAATAAGAGGAGTCCTTCGGCTCAACTTATCACAGAGATCCTGTTACTACTACAGGGTGAAGGATAAGAGGATAGCTGCGTCCATAAAAACCACAAAACAACCAACAATTGGCTATATCCTGATCAGGACTGCAGATTTCCTCACAGTACCACTGGAACCAAAGTGATGCCATCCAGAGTAAGCACCTGGTTAGACAGTGTTTCTCACTTTTAAGACCAAATCCAACAATCTTAGTCTAAAATGACACATCATTCTGATCTCCGTGTCCTTAACAAACACCTGTACATAAAGACGTTTATTTGAGGACATATTGGAGATTGTATTTAGATGTAACTGTATATATACTGTATGTTAAAACCCTCTCAAATGTAATAATCCTGGGATATAACCTATACTGACATTGTTACAATAAGTATAGTTAAAACCCTGCATAAATGATTTATGATGATAAATAATCATTTATCAAGATAAATTTTTAGAAGTCATGTTTTTTTGATTAAGCTTGCTTCATTTGAGCAATTTATTATTCTTATATTGTACTTTTTTGATATTGTATGTATATACTCAGAATGATGTAGTTTTTGCACTGTTCTAACCACTGTTCTCATTTTAATAAGTTGAACCTTGAATTCATGGTATGTCTCCCTGAGTGCTCTTCCTCTTTAAATGAGGCTCGTTCTCCCCACTGTCACACAATGTAGACTTTCAAAAAGAGCTCTCTCTGAGACATTGTACAGTCTTTATATATAAGTGCCTTTAGACAACTGTCTCTGTAAAATAGTCAGATATCTATTCATATTAATGTACAGAATTCACCTGCTTGCTGCTACTACTGCACATTCACCCAGTGTATATACTATATGTATATATATATATATAATGTTCTTCCTCTACACCCCCCCCCCCCAATTTTTGCACATGTCGAGGAGCGTGTCAGGCTACATTTCACTGTGTGCTATACTTGTATAACTATGCATGTGACAAATAAAGAACCTTGAACCTCTGTGAACTTGGACTATTTATATAAGAAAATATTCATATAAAAATGTTCTTAGATACAGATGCACCCAGTACCCACCTTAATATAAATATTAATAGTAATTTAAAGGAGTTGCATGTATATATTCTCCAAAGACAAATGTAAACAAAAGCTTACAAATATCCCGACTCACATACAGTGCTTACCATATTAAACCTTCCACAGCAGCTCACTGGAGACTCTGTGAGTGTGTGAGTAATTTTTCCTGTGTGAAGCTGCAGATTACTCAGAGATTATTCAAACATGACTGTATGCACAACCCCACTGGAGGTATCTGTATCTCACACACACACCCACATGACTCCTACCGCGGCGGTGTGCTGTGGGAGCTGGTCAGCGGCATCAGTCAATTGATTGAGCGTAGAGGAGAAGGAGGAGGAGAAGGAGGAAGGAGCCGCAGGCCATGAGCAGCAGAGGAGGTGAAGACCTATTGGAAATCAGTGCACCGTGAGCATTTCTGCCCCACATGGGCAAAACAACACGCTCAGACAGCTGCCACAGCCCTCTTTAGCCAGCCCTGTTTCATGCTGAGAGGCAACGTCCACACTGTCAGCAGGCAAACTCTGCTCACTTCTCATTGATTTCATCAATTAGGCTGCTCGAGATGAAGGCCAGATCTGCTGGGAAATGTGAAAAATTGTATTCATAAAGAAATACAATGTGACTTAAGATAAATGTGCGTTACAACAAATGATGTAGCAGTTTTGCATACTTTGTGTACTTTCCTCCTGAAATAATCTGAATGAAAATGATGAATACTGATCAGATACTTTATTAATCCCTGAGGAGATTATGTGGTTACAGTAGCAGACTATCAAAATAATACAGCATGTTACAGATTACACATTTAAGAAATAGCACTAAAAATCACTTAATTAAAAATATCAAGAATATCACAGAGACATGCCAGGTTTCTTTAAATGACATATTTTCTCATTACGGGTTTTTAGCTGTATATAAATCTGAAAACCAAATCTACAATATAAAGAGACAACAATGGCTTTCTGATCCAGTCAAAGGACTTTAACTCTGAACTTTAAACTGAAAAATAAAATTAATGCATTTGTCATCCAAAGGTCACTGCTGCAGCACATCCTCGCTGATGATTATTTGTCAATAAAATCTCTTCTTCACATGCATTTAGTTTGCTTTTTAATAAAATAAACTTCTGATCATAAATTTCTTATTGTTGCTTTCATTCAAATAAAGTAAAACAATCTGAAGAATCCGTTTAACGTGAGATAATAAAGCGAGAAAATAAAGATAAAGCCAAAGGGACCTTTGACCGTGGCTAAGGATGGACAGGAAATTGATAAGAATTTAGCCAGTCCATAATCTATCACCTATTGATCCTTATCAATTCTCATCGGCTCCCCTTGAGTGTCACCAACGTCACTAAGCATCATTACATCTGTGCCAGTTAATTGATGCTGCGTGGTTTGTTCATGTTGAATGTATTTCCCTCTTTATTGTGATCACTGTTGTTTCCATTACACATATTAACACAGAACACTTAAAGGTAATGCGGTATGATGCTTAATTACTAATTTGTTATGCCATTCATTACTTTCCATTTAACAATATAAACCTATAGGCTACAGTGCCACACACCAACACTAAGCCTAATGAGGACACATATATGATCTTTCTCTCACAAAGCAAAGATTAAAACCAGCACAAAGAGACTTTACAATGGTCCCCACATTGATTCTACTTTAGAATCATGAACAGGTAGAAACGGCGGCTCGACTGCTCATCTGTTTGTTATCTGTTGAAGTTCAGAGTGTGGCTGCTGGGTCGGCACTCGCTCAGCTTTTAATATCACTTTGGGTTCTTGGCTAGCTTAGCATTCGGATGCAGTCTGTGCAGGTGCTTGCAAAGAGCCACAGTTGTGTGGCTGGATCTGGATGTGTTTTGCACTTTACTATCTCATTCTTGTCCTTTTGTGCAATAAAAATCAAGCTAATGTCCACATCCACACTGTAGACTTCACCACTATTTTCCTCCTCCAGCACACTAACTGAACTCAGCTGACTACAGTGTGAGTCAAAGTGTGCATTCATAGGTTTGTTGTCTGTACTTTTTGTTTACTTTCCCATTTGTTGCGTTGCATGTTTATTTTTCTAAGTACTAAAAATACATGTGTAGGCTAAATAATACAGGATCTGGGTTAGAATATAATGAACTAGGAGTAATAGGACCAGTGTTAAGGAACATTTTGTGCACTTTTAGATCTTCCAGACCTTTGACCAACATGTATTATGTCATGAAACTGTTCTTTCCATTTTATCAAAAGTGTTTTAGAATTTCATGTCCAAACTCAGAGACTGAACTGAACTGCCCAACTTTATTTTCACACGCATGCACTTTACACCTGCGTGTTGTTATCGAAATGCACAGAGACCTTCATACCTCTTTCAGTCCCACAGAGGAGCCACATCTATAGATACAAGACAACAAACACACACTTCCACTCCAAACAACATCTCCAAAGGTACAGTGCAGTGGTTAATTAGTGCCTATTTATAGACTTTGTGGTTGTTGTAGACAATGTCTGACGATGAGACACTGCAGTACCTGAAGCAGCCTCTGGATGCCAGTGTGGTGTCAGTAACAGTGTGCCTGGAGAGGAGAGGAGAGGAGAGGAGAGGAGAGGGGAGGAGAGGAGAGGGGAGGAGAGGGGAGGGGAGGAGAGGGGAGGAGAGGGGGCTATGAAAACGAGAGACGAGCCAGTTGAAAGAGAGGAGGAGTTGATTTTCAGATGCGAAAAAAGCATCTTGAATCTCTTCTTTTCTTCTTCTCTTCAAGGTCCGGCCGCACCTCCCACTTCCTCCAAATTCTGCACTGAATAGTACCTCTTCATCCTCTCTGCCTGTTTTTCCAGCATGTGATGGAGGTAGACTACGGTGTGGCAGACTTGTACTATGCCTAATTAATGCTCCAGAGCCTAGGAGGTGTGTGTGTATGTGTGTTTTGCACTTCTTGTTGTAAGTGCTCTGTGTGACTGTGCGTGCACAAGCATCTGACAGACATGTGTGTTTATGTGTGCTACTACTCCCCCCACCACCTCACACACACACACACACACACACACACGCACACACACACACACACACCACCCCCACCCCAGGGTATGAAGCAGACTGCAGGGGCTGGTGCAGGAACAGAGCTGGGATCATGGAGGCAACACTGCAGGCATCTGCCCCCAGGAAGCAACACCAGCCCCACGCAGCTGGCATCGAGGTCTTCGTGAGCCAGGAAATGGCACACCTCCCCAACTACAGCCTACCTTTCTTCAAACACACACACACACACACACACACACACACACACACACACACACACACACACACACATGCACATTGTTCATCAAACAAGCAAAGATCATTGATTCACTTTGGGGAAAAAAAGCCACAGTGGGAGGAAACAAATGCTCGATTAGGAAAGGTTTCATTTGCTGTTTGTCTGTCACACATGTCAGTTGGTTTTTTTTTTTCAATCTTAGGGGAGAAGTTGAAACAGTCAATTATGTAATGACTGGCTTTATTTTCTTCATTTTGTTCATGTACTGAGGGAAAAAACACAGGACTTGCCAAACATTCATATTTACATACAAAGTTCTTTGGGGAATTCAAAGACGGACAATTTGACAATTACAGCCTCCCCCCACCTTCTACATCAGCCCCCCACTTCTGCACTCAAAGCTTCAGATTCCCAGAAGAATACACCAGGCATGACATAAATGCACTTCTGTATCTATCTGCCTCTCTCTGGATTTCATGTAAATGCAGTTTGATTTATTGTGTGCAGGCACTGTGAGCAGGTCTGTGTGTGCGGTTGCACATGCATGTTCGATGTGCACGGAAGCATGCAGGCAGTGTGCTCAAAATACATATCGTGTTGCATCCATCATTTTCTGCACTTGGCAGACAACCAGCTGACAGAGCGACAGGCCCTCACCTTGCATTCATGCTGAGGAGGCTCCTCTGGGCCTGGCCGCTAGGGCAAGCAGGGCGCTTAACAGGCCTGGGCCTCCATCCTCTCTGCACCCACACACACAGGCAGGACTGCGGGGTACAATTAGGTGGACAGGACGCCATACTGCTGCTCACCTGTCAACTAGACTGCCGACATGCGTGGGGTGCAAATTGACACGAATGCCACAACCGGGCCGACAGGAGATCCGCGGCAGGGACAAATCTTCCTAACAAACCCCGGTGTCCTGTCAGTCAGTGCGGGGGCCACCTCACGTTGACCCCCTGGACCAGACGCTGGGCTCTGCCTCTTCCTTGGCGCTTTCCTGGCAGACGCTGGCCACCTCAGGCCCTGTCACTGAGCTGAGATGACATGGTCACACGCAGGCACAGCCAGCACACCACCATCAGCCTCTTAGTCATTACTTTCCATCAGCCGACCAGAAAATAGACTGGTAGAATCTGTAGGGGAAAATGACCTAAAGGCCTGACCTGAAAATGGCACAAAAAGCAGAGAGATGGTGCTGCTCGCTCCCAAAATAATAGTCTGTGTCAGCGCACCTGGCCACTCGCCACTGGCCATATCAATGCCTCCCAAACAAGACAGAGGAGCACTGGCTAGACAGAGGTTTTGTCAAAAATTGCTTCGACCGTCAGTTTCGCAGCTTGAAAGAACATATGAGATCCAAAGTAGTTTTTCTCTGCTTTACAAACAAAGTTGATTTTTGGAGATGAAAATAAAATAAAACTTTTTTATGTGGCCGGAGAGAAAAAACCAAACCAAAGAGGATAGCAGGCGGGGAGCAGGAACTCAGCTAATCCAGTTTCCTGACTGCGATCTGTCGTTTGGCATGTTGCAAGGGTAACATGCTGCTAAATCTACTGATGTTTGCACTAATCCATTTAATTCTCTTTTAAGGGGGAAAAATGCTCACGTGCACGTTTTATTGTTGATGATTTCAAGACGAATGGAGTTACAGAAGCGGACAGATCAATGGGCACGGTTGGCCCACCGATACCACAGGATGCTGTGGTGGTAGCAGTGGAGATGTGGGGGATGGTATGGCATTCAGGTTGCCAGAAAGACCATTTTCCTATCTCTCCATCATTCTTTCTTTTTCAGTCTCAAAATAGAGTTGAGCTGAGGAGGAAGGTAGCACTCAATTAGGCTTTCCATCTCCTTTAACACAAGTAATTGTTCTCCATAGTGGGGACTATATGGGAGCCAAATACTGGAGCTGTATGCAGGGCCGGTCCCCCTGGCGAGGCGGGCTCATCCCAGCCCATTGTTCTCTATCAGTGGACAAGGCTGATTCCTGTAATTAGCTGTCAGCACAGAGCCCTCAGCAGCTTAGTGCTGTCTGCTCAAATCAAACTAATGAAATGCAATCCGCTCAAATGTCCTGGATGCATATCTGTAACAGGCCTGCGCACACAAGAGGGGAGGCAGGGGGAGCCTGCGCCACGGCAGGGAAACATCCCCCCTTCACCAAACTTAGGATTCAAATCCACGCTCATTAATCCGTTAATTCAGCACATTTTTGACAGCCAATTAATGCGGATGAAGACTGGGTGATCCGGGCAGGACAGGAGGTGCCTGAGTATGGTAAGTGGACAAGGCGTGGGGGGGTGAAGGACTATCGGACCCCAGCATCGCTCAACCATTTCATTCTCAGCAGTGATCCTGGCAACAAACAAGCCTCAGTGTTGTAATAATTCCCCACACAACGTTAGTGCATATATTTATTCTATTAATCCATGTAAGAGACAGCAGAAGATATTTTGCAGTCTTCCTCAAGAGAGCGAGCACTGAGATGAAGATGACTGCAGCGCTGCCAAGATCGTTGGTGCTAAATTTGACAATTTAACGTTAGGGTTGTTTTCTGATAAAAACTTCCAGAAAACAAGGAGACACTATCTATGAATCATGTGATCTGTGCAGATTTTCAGCTTCTCTGATTGTATGTTCAGTGTAAGGAGGAGTAAACATATATGCAACCCTCATATTTGGAAGAACTGCTACAATTGTACTAATAACTGAATGTCAGCAAATCACAAGACATACCGCTGCTAGTTTACATATAGTGAACATGCAAAACTGCTACAGCACCAACAACATTATTTGTATATAATCTGCTGTTGATTAGATAAAATAAATCAATAAACTGATTGGTTCGAGTTCAGTGGTCGGACATCTCCTGGTTGGCCTTTCAAAAATAGATACAAATCAATATTTTGTGTATATAAATAGACATTCGCACATCTATATAAAGGTAAAAGGAAAAACAAAACAGGCATGTTAAGAAACAACATATATAAAACCTAACCCAGCGGGTATGTAAGGAGGCTTTAATGACGACACTTCTATTTTTGTATTGATGTTTGCTCTCAGTAGAATATTTATATTTCCAACAAGGTTTTTCCCATGTGCTTTAAATTTCTGCCCAAGTCTGACACCTACACGGTGGAGTATGTTAGAGAAATTAGAGAATTTCACAGGAAGCTTGGCAGATGTTGCTCATGTACAAACATTTTGACGCACAGAAAAGAATGTTTAATAGTTTTGATTTTCATTAAAAACGCTATGGTGTTGGCTGGGTCTGGTCAGGTTACTTTAAATCACACTCAGGGACCATTTAACTCAACATTAAGTGTGACTGGCTGGGAAAAGAGACCAGAGAGAGAACAGGACGATTTGTTCCTGGGACAGAGATTTTATTATTTTTTTTACAGGTACATTTAAAACTAAATACACAAATTTGTCAGCATTTCCAGTGTTTTTGAAAGAGAAACAAAGGAACAATTTCAGTTGGTTATTTTTAGCTCTATGCTTTAAATTAAGTAGCTTTCTAAAATTTTATCTAGAAAAAACAATCACTTACTCTGCTGTGAATATCTTTTGACCGTTTCATCACCCTTTACTAATATAAGGGACACAAAATGTGGAGTTGCACAAATAGTATGTTTTTCTGTTTAAATTTACTTTGCACATTCAACATTATTCATCCCAAACGACCCTTTAAGAAAACCACAGCTTTCTGTACATTCTGTAACCTGTGAGATGCTGCTCTTTTAAATTCTACCTTTTGCTTGAAGAAAGGGCAAGACGCACAGAAACCATGTATTTGTGAAATTTGGGTTAGTTGCTATTTAAAAAGTAACATAACTTTAAATCTGCTAACATTAGCAGTTGCAGTCAGAAAATAATTATGTATTCCACAGCAGGGGATTAATAATCAAACTGCACATTTTTATTATTATTACTTTAAACTGGCTAGGCAATACTTATTACAATGCTTTTACATTTTGGCAGCATACCGCCCTCAATAAACTATTAAAAGAATTGTGTAATTGTATCTGTAGTCGTGAGCAGATTAAGGCCTTTCCCATGTCTGTGGATGCTTTCCTCTCCTTCATTTTCACTTACTCATGTTTATGAACGCCCGTGAAAAGAAGTGAAATTACTCTGCGTGTAGCTTCTACACACTCAGCATATTTGTGTTTACACGTCTCACTCGCGTTGTTTAAATCCTTTGTGTGTGCATATTTGTTGCATCACATTATGCTGTCATTCACTTCATTCACCACCCCTCTTTTCCTTCGCTTCTTCTCCTGCGCAGTGTGTGTGTGCGTGCAGGGTGATGTGAGCACAGTGGGAGCCTGGGGGCATTAAAAGCAGCCAGGGTTTTGCCGCCGTAGTGTTGGTGGGCTCGTAGTTTCCACTGAGCCGTGATCAGATGGGTCTGGGCCGCTCGGGGACTCGGCCTCAGGCGCTTGACAACACCGCCAGCGCCGCCATGTGTGAACACTTGTTCTCTTCAATTAAAACAGTCATCTGAATATTCAAATCACATTGCTTAATGACAGCTCTCAGCCACGCATGCATGAAATCCAAGTAGAGGTCAATCAGCCCCGATGAGGACCGTGGATGGGTGGACGGGCCGACCCAGACGGAGAGCCAGCATCCAGAACAGCTCTCAGATATCCAATTAGTTTTCAAACAGAATCGAAAAGTAGTGAAATTCACAAGTAGAAAAGTGGTTCTAATTTGTCTTTGACACAGTGGAGTGGCTAAGCTTCCTAAGTAAAAGTGTTCTGTGTATTGCAGCCCCTGGATTTGGATCCAGTCGTTAGTTTCTCATACTTTTCTGGCCTGTGGCCCCTAACTTTTTATGCTCAGTATTTTCATGACAGCAACAGTTACAGAGCTGTCAGACTGTCACGTGAATGTGACTGGAGCTCGTTTTGTGTTGTGTTTTGACGGAACTAAAAATGTATCAGATTGGAATTATGACAGATTTCAGCATTTTATTAAAAACACATAGAAAATAGCAACATATCTACCCCAACTGTACAACATGTCAGCCCCTGTGGAGACCCACTGTCCTTACTATTCGTCCTTTTCCTGATTTTGATTGGTTGTTTTTCTGAGATTTGGGTTTGGATTTCACATTTTTGTTGACTTTCTATCTGCTGATCTGAACTGAATTGTCTTTCTAGAGAGCAAGATCAATTAATTTATCAATAAAACAAAGTAAAAAAACATGTATCAAGTCACACTGTAGCAGGCAGTCTCTGAGGTTTAGTATGTGCATGTGCTCTGAGTGTGTTATTCTAATGTGATAAGGCAGCCGACATGCCCTCAACCCCACACTGCTACACCAACTGATGGAAGTGTGGCCCGCCATCACTGGACACCACTCACTGCAGGATCACTGGATGCGTTTGTGTGTGCACGTCCACTTTTGATGGCCTCACACTGTAGGCATCCATCCAAGAGGCATCAGTAACATGTAAAAGGTGCAAAAATCTGTGCGCAAATACATGAAATAATACATCATCACATACAAACAGACTCTTATCAAAAGTCTCCCTTAAGAAGTTCCCCTTATCACACAACGTGGCCATGATAAACCTGACAAAAGCCCTCTCTGCGACATTGTAAATATGATTACCAGGGTAAATCTTCCCATCTTGATCACGTGGTTCTGTGTCGTGTCAGAAATAATCTCCCACCTTCAGTTCACGCCTGATGTTCACTCGCACATCTTATTGGACTGAAATGTGGTAGTTTTTCAAACACTCTGATTGGCTGGCATCATTTAAGCTCACATGTTTGGAACGAGGCTTAAAAAACCTTTCTGTTGTTCAGGTTAAGTGCACGCACATTCGAGAAGTAAGTACTATACATGAGTGTGTAGTTTTTAAATTATGGGGATCTTCTTTTGGCCTTAAACTAATCACCTAGTGGAGGAGCTGCATTTAATTTTAAATATTTGTGTCATATGAAATTTTAAATCCTGTAATATATTTAAATTATAAATATATATTTAACTTCACATTTTCTTCTGTTCAAGCACAAAATAAAACATTCTTGATGTTACAGGAGAACTTGATTTGTATTTATTTTTTATTATTTCCAACAATTTCTCCTGTTTTCCATGACGAACGCAGATAAAAGTTACGTTTTGTTGCAGACCTTGAAGAATGGCACCTTCAAATTAAAGTGATTTACATAATACTAAATTCATAACTGTGATCCAACAAAATAACATAAGCTCACATGAACCAATGAACATTGTTACTTTAATTACTCCTAACTATGTTTGAGTTTTCTTTCACCCAAGTTGGATTATTTACTTAACTGAAGAGTTTTAATACTTTCTTTGTTGGTCCAGACAAATCAATGTTTTTGAAAATGCAGCTACAATAATTGCAGCTTTTCTTCAAATGTAAACTGTAAGTTGCTGTTTGTTGTTTTTAAAGCTAAACAAATGACACTTTAACAAGTCAGCCTCTAGAAATTGCAATCAAATTACATTTTCTGATTAAAACTTGTAATATTAATAATGTGACTGATTGGATTAGATTCCATTAAAAGAAAACAGCCGTCCATCCGTTCGCTTCTGCTCATCCTTTTCAGGGTCGCGGGGGCGCTGGAGCCTATCCCAGCTGTCATAGGGCGAGGGGCGGGGTCCACCCTGGACAGGTCGCCAGTCTGTCGCAGGGCCAACACACAGGGACAGACAACCATTCACACTCACATTCACTCCCACACTCACACCTACGGGTAATTGAATGTTTTCAATCTACGTATCCCCACATTTCCTATTGTGGGGATACGTAAAAGAAAACACTGAACATATATTGCACCAAAACAGATGGACAGCAAAATGCGGTGTTGAGAGAAACTTTTCTTGCCCCTCTTTTCACTCGGTTCCCACAAAAAGCGAGGACGCTGATGGCTGTGTTTTACATTTTTGCCCCTGGAGTAACGGTGACATGGCCAATGCTGGAATGAAACGACTACTTCAGAGGAATTATTGACGCTTGATGCTGTTAATTTTTTTAATGATAGTGCTTATTCAAGCAAGCCTATATGACAAGCAATTCTTTTATGAGCCAATAATATTAGCAAAAACAAATGCTCTAATATAAAAAAAGATTATAAAAACACACCAGAGGAATTAGTTAACTACAATCAGATGATGATTTTCAATTCTAATATTTACATGAAATGAAATCAGTTTGACAAAGCAGAATGAGTCGTCTCATGTCTGATCCGCCTCTGAGGGAACGCTGTGCGCACAGGATTGGACGACTTCAACATGCTGACAAAAACAAAAAACTTGGATGTTTGAATATCTCAGAATCACAACACCTTTATTTTATTTATTACCTGCTATTTCTTATTTAGTAACCACAGTTTCTTGGTTCACCTGCTTTTTGTTCCTGAATGACAAACAAAAATTCTAAATTACAGGACATTTGCAAACCTTTGAGTGTTTTTTTCTCAGGCCTTTCTCGGTTTATATTTATGCATGTGTGCAGCGTGTTCCACTGCGCACACTAGTCTCAGCTCATCTGAGCATCTGGGGAATTGAAAAAGCAGTCAGGTTGTTCATTTGAACCTGGCCATATTGAGGCTTGGCCGAGTGGACTCAGGTATGGCAGCTTTTAAATACAGCTCATTACTCATTACTGCCGAGGCCGGGCCCTTTAATTTGTGGAGCTTGGCAGCTGGACCACCTGGCCACACATTAAACACTCAAGCCTGCTCTCCTTAATGGTCACAGATTAGATCATTACCTGAACAAATCAGAGTCGAGGCTGCCTGCCTGGGCCGAGCGGGCAGCAGAGAGACGACACACCGGAGTTTATCTGCAGGGACATCGAACCTGGTTTTGGGTCAGAGTACATTACTAAATGTAATTAAATGATTAAGGTTCTTTACATTTCAGCAGGACAGAATTTAAGCCAGGACTGCATCTTTCTCAGGCAGTATTGGTGTTCACTATATATATTTTTTAAAATCAAGATAAATAATCCTGTTGCTATCTAAAAACTGTTTGAAAAAAAAAGTTTAATAAACTTTTTATTTCAAGCAACCTATTCTCTTTGTTCTTCACATTTTTGAAAAAATATTTTTTATTGTCAGTTGTGGATTAAGATGTAGTCAGGATTAAATATTATATATGCAATGTTAGAGTGATTAGATCAAAAGGATTATATGTGTAAGCAAGACAACAGACTGTCTATATAAGATGGGCACGGCCAACGAGTGGCTTTTTAAGTATCGTTGGCCTTAATCTACAAAATGAAGCCGCAGTGAGTAGGACTTGAAACTAGAGACACAGGCTATACAATTATTAAGTGTCAAGGTCGTAGGTGGAGGGAGGCGAGTGTAGACTTGTAGACAACCTTCTGTATTGGCTTCACTCATCATATTCTTAAACCAGCTTATACATAGTGGTTTACACTTGTAGTAGCGGTTATAGATATTAACTGAAGTGTTATTCGTGCGTTATTCCATTTTTGTTCCATTGTGTTTACATGTTCCTCATGTGGTGCTTTATTTATCTCTGTGTAGATTACCAAAGCTGTATCATGTGGATTGCTTGGTTTTAGATAATAGAAATGCACAGATAAAGTTGTGGTATGAATGAATATGTGTGATTGGGTCATGGAGACTTGTAGTAGAGTAGAAACCATTTTATAAAAATCAGTACATTTTACCATCTAAATTTTAAGCCCATCTTCTTATATAACGGGAACAGTTTTTAAAATCATTTGTTTGAATCCATCCAACTGTACTCTTTTAGTGGAGCTGATTTTCAGAATTCTGCTACCATTTGCAGTTTTTACATTTTTGTAACGCATCAAAAAATAGTTTCTGATCGCTCCTGCGTTTAGTCTGATCCAAACTGGAACCTGGGAAAAGGAGTCAAGACTGAAATGCCAAAAACTGCATGTACAAATACTCAACTTTACAGCACTGAACACGTTTACAGACAGTTACAAAATAGATAAATAAAATGATGTCAACTTGTAAAATAGTTTAAGGGTGAGTGACTTGCATTGAATTTGAATTGCATGTAATGACACAGAGTACTCCAGCTGATTGCTGTCACCTCTCCGTAGTTTCAGTGTTTTATTAAATTATGAGAAATAATCTGCCCCACTGTGAGATACGGACTGTGCAAGAAGCGTGTTTCAGTTTTGTTGTCTGACATTAAAATGTTTTATCAGTTCATTAATTAGATAAAAAGCAGGAATGGCTATCTGAGTGCTGCACATGTGCAGATGATGGATGCAGCCTGCTAACCAAGCTTGCTAATCTTATCAGATGCCGTCACTCTTTTGTCCAAACACTGTAACATCCGGTGCCAAAAATTCAGCAGTGGTGGTTAAAACACTAATGTTGAGTCCACACAGTTCTATATTTATGTGTTGCTACATCTATCTTCTCTTTGCATTTATACAAAAGTTACATTTTATATGCAATGTTTACTTACCTTCAGGGAGGAGCCATTATTAGGATAGGATATCGGTCCAATACTGACACAAAAAGCTGTACTGGATATCTGTCACAATGAGCCGATGCATGGCACAATGCCTTTAGGTCAGCTCTGTGTTACTTTGCGATCGACAGGGAGCAGCTAGTGTAAAAGCTAACAGCATAGGGACAACGGTATCACGGCGTTTCACACTGCTGCACCAACAGCTGCCATTTATATATTTGCACACTGTGGTTAAAGTGAGCTGACTGAAGCAGCAACAATGATCATGGCTTTATCTCACTTCTTACTTTCAGTCTTGTTGGGTCAGAGATCCTATTTAAGAAGCTAGACGCACATTGGTTCAGTATAACACTTTTCTTGTACTTATTTTCATATAATGTGTTTTTGTGAATACGATTAAATATTATTTCACTCAGATGGACATCTAGGCTTTGTCTGCATACCTGAGAAATCTTTCTGCTATCTGGCTTACCCTCACACTGTGTACTGTAAATGAATAGAGTCACAGCTGCATCGTTATGTCCATCAAAAGACTGAACCTAAAGGTAGCCTTAGACTACATGGGAATTTGACCTGCAAGTACAAACGTGAACTCCATAGGATAATGGATTAATGCTTACAAAATGATGGAATTGCTGTAAAGTTGTTCGTAGCCACATGGAAAAAAGTAATGAAATAAAATAAAAATCTAAATTCATTACTGATGTTCATCAGGGAAACACAATATTTTATATTAGCTGGCTTAAAACCCCCAAATCAGCTTTCTCTGTCTAACAAGTCACATGACTCTCCCGCACAAAAAGAGTGTATCTTATAAGTGCGGCTTAGTCCAATCAGAGACATTATCACGTGATAGGGATGATAACAGTGATAACAATCTAGAAATACCATAAATATTATGAGTAAAAAGGAACTCTGATGCAAATGAGGGAAGAGATTATTGCTGCTTATTGTTAGTATTGTGATTTAGTGCACATGGGTGTAAAAACTCACCTGTTTTCACTCTACATGTAATCATTAGGTATTATTAACCTTTGGCTATGTCTTTGGTCCTGTCTTCCTCCCCTCGGTCGTGGCAGATGACTGTATACTTCTTCCTGTTTGAAAGGAGTTTTTCCTTCCCACTGTCTCCAAAGTGCTTGCTCATAGGATTGTTGGGGTTTTCTCTGTTTCTCCATATTATTGTAGTGTCTTTGTTGTACAATATAAATCACCTCGAGGCAATCGTTGTGATTTGGCGTCATATAACTGCCGCCACCTCTAATCAGTGGCAGCAGTGGAACCTGATGCGGCAGTTGTGTGGACGCAGCTTCCAGCTTGGATTCGAGACAGACACCCTGTCTCCTTTTAAGACTAAGCTTATAGTTCGGGTTGGATCAGGTGACCCTGAATAGACTCTTAGTTATGTTGCAACAGGCTTTGGCTGCTCGGGCTTCCCCTTATGCACTGAGCATTTCTCCTTCTCTCTCCCCTTTTCACTCACCATATGTGTACACACTACACTGAAAAAAATAATCAGTGGGATAAACATAAAAAAATTATTGTAATCGGTTGCACGAAATTAAGTTATGTTTGGTTAACCTTAGTTTTTTATGTTATACCTGCACACATTTTTCTGGTAACACGAACATGACTTTTTTATGTTGTTGTTATGTTTTTCATTCCGGTCAAATATTTATAGAATCCACTTGTTTATCAGACATGAACTTTTTGTGTTAATTGTATTGGACTACTATGTGTTATATTGACAAGATTATTTTATGGTAAGCTTATTTTATTTTATAACAAATTTCTAATATATAATATATAATCTAATATATAATTGAGTGTTCAATAAATGAAACTAAATTAAGGCTGATCTTACTGTATGTACTGTACACTTTCTCTCAATCAAAGAAATAAGCACAACATTTTTGAACAATGACCTGTATTTTTGAAAATACTACACAGTTGTAACAATGGACTTTCAATTCAGGCTTCCAAAATATACATGAGTCATATTTGTACAATGCATCTCTTGAAAAACATTCCATAACATTCCTCAAAGTTATCTGCTGTAACCTGAATTCAACATTGTGGGGCCTTATGACATCGCGCTTATGTAAAAAATAGTTTTATAAATGTAAGAACCATAAGGTAATATGGCAACAGGGGTGTAATTATTAAAATGACACAAAGAAGAGACTTAAAATAACATTATAACCCACAGGCACACAACCAAGAGACCTAAACTGATTAGTATTGGCTTGCTTCTATCACTAAACATCACAATCACTAATACTAGACGATGCAATCTGTTTGTAGTGGTGCACCTTGGGAAAAAAATTGCAAACTGGTGAAACTGGTGCAAGGCACCATTTCCATTGAGAAAAATGGACATTCAAAGTTTGAATTTTTAAAAAAAAAAAAAAACCATGGCTTGAAAAGTGAAAACTGCAGGAATAAAGGCCCCAAGTTGAAAAGTGCCAGAAAAATAAGTTTCACTATGTACTGCAACTTTACCAGTGCTGGCTTAAAAGAAAGGATGGTACATATTCGAAGAGGTAAACATGTTGTTCCCACATCATAACTGGAAAACTGTTCAATCGTACAGTCTGGTCCTGAAAACCTGGGCCTTCTTTGAAAGGCTGTTCCTTTTGAGCTCCATAACCAGTTTCTATAATACCTCGAAGGTATACTTTTCCAGTGGGTAGGTGAGGTTCAAAGTGTACATTAGTCCAAACAGCATTGCAGCTGCTAGGGTATAGTTATCCAAATCCTGCCAGACTCTCTGGCCTTCAAGGACTATCCCGATGTCCTCAGGGCTGCCATTGGCATCTCTTGACTTTATGATGTAAATTCCCATGGTTGTTTCCTTATTAGATCGTTGGATAATGGCTTCATCTGTGGCCTAGAAAATGCAGAATTCCAAAATTTAATTAAACAGAACACTGGTCAAAGAACATTATATCAAATCTTATTTTAATCTGTGTCACTATTCCAAAAAATGTTAACATTAACACATTAGGTGAAAAAAAAAAATGGATTCATTACAGCATGTGATTTGAGTCCTCAGAATGCTTAAAAAGGTAATGCATGAAGTGAAATCTCCATGCAAAGAAGCAGAATACTGTCAGAGCATAGAGAGGTGTTCAACTATGAACTCCACACATAGTTCTAATGCAGGTAAAAGAAAAAAAAAAAAACAAAACAAAAAAACGCACCCATGGTAAATTGTGAAAATCCCAGGTGATTTTCAACATACTCCTGGCATAGAGTGACAAGCAGCATTTTGTTAAAATTATTATTTTCCCTAAAGTGTATATACAAATGAATTTTTTTCTTACCTGGGCTGTGGGCTCCAGAATGTTCTGAAGTCTTCTTCCTATTTGTCCTCCTCGCCTTTTGAAGACCTTTATTAGTTTGTCAGATAGCACATCTATCTGCGAGAGTAATATGGACTGCAGTGGCATGGTGGTAATGCGCTTAAACTCTGCATTTATCTAAAAAGAGAAGTTGTCACATAAAAATGCTGTCAAAATCTCAAATCTCACAAGGTTACATCCACACAAAGTTGTTATTTTTTGTCATATTACTATTTATTAGCTATGGGTCCCATGTTGCTGAGCAGTTCCATAGTTGCCCTTACTTCCATACCACCCAAAGCCTGTTTGCAACCACAGCAGTTGCCTCCTTCTGGCCATTTTGCAGTTCTGCCAAATGACCCAGAAACTACATCTAATATTGTCATATACACATCAAGGTCTTTCATTAATACTTAGTTAAATTAGTTAATTTGACCTTTCCAGAAAATTTACCTTACAGAATGAGAGATAACATATGCAAATCTTCACTAGTAAATAAAATAATGTTATTAAAACCTTAACTGTAACACCTCTACATAACAGCGCTAGAGAATTGTTCTGAAGCAACACCAATCTGCCCTTCAGTAGGGATAAGCACCATATATCGATACAGAAAAAATAAATTTAACATATTTATACTGTCATTATTTTTATCTCTTTAAGCCCTCCTCTCAGTCTCTCTATAAATCAGTTAAAACAATTTGTTGGGTTTTTGTGTGTCTTTAACATGTTATCAGTACATTACATTCACTGTCCCAGAACATGAAATAAAGCCCCACGTCATGCACTTCCTCTCCTAATGAGTACTGCATAGGTGTCATGCCCTAAATAAACCGACTTTAGTGAAGACACCCCCCCCCCCCCAAACACACACACACAGAGCCCACCCCATGGCAAACTAGCTTATTTAACTGTTTAACTAAAACATTTTAGGTACAACCAGTTAACTAAATGGACACGAGTTTGTTAGTCTGTATTCACTGAGAAAAAACAAGCGGATGTGACTGGGCACACACTGAAAAAAAAGCTAATGCACATAATATTGTCTCGCAGCTTAAGCTAGCATTATCGTTAGTTAACTTAAGGAATGACTTGTTTTTTCCATTATGTTGCTCAACAGCAATTCATGAGAAAAACTTCCCCATCTAATGGATGTTCTCTTCGTTTCCTCTCAAACATGTAGTTTTCAGTTTACCTTGACAAAGTAAAGCTCAGCACCAAACGTAAACGAAGCGAAGACAAAAAATGGCGGACCGCCACAGTGAATTTTCCCTCATAGAACACACCCTGGGGGTGGAGTTTCAACAGAAAACATAACTATTTTCTGTTATTTTGATATGACTGGTTTTAAAAGACTGAACATCCTTCTAAAACAAGTGAAAGGCGTGAGACTTATTTATGTTTAGACCAAAAATATAAATGATTCATGTTGGATATATTTACTGTATTTTTACTAACTTAACAACCTCATCATTGCATTAGTTGCTTTATGCTATAGCATTACGCTTACATTAGCTTGAAGCTCAAGGTCGTCATTTTATTTAATTTCTTTTTCTGGGCTTACAAACAGGACACACAACATTTAGATAACCGTTACACTGAATCTTGGGTCTGTGTTGAGTCTTCCAGCTGCTGACTACAGAAGCTAGATTGACCTTTCAGCATGTTTATAGCGGCTGTGGCTATGTGCTGGTAATGTTACCGTGTGTGAGCAGTCACATTGGCAGCAGACATGTTTCAACAAACTAGTCATATCCCAGCCCTACATTAGCTTGTTTAATGGTTAAGACACTGCAGGTACCACCACTTACTACAGACACCGATGCAAGTTTGTAATAGTCTGTTAATTTAGACTGAAAGAATATACAAACAATATTAACTCACATTATATATGTTAATTACTAATTTGCTTATCGCATAATTTCGGTTACCATTAGCTAACTGGAGCCTAACATTAGCCTTTTATGGTTTTCGATAAACAGCCCACATACCTGTAAAATAATAACACCCCAGTAAAAGTCCACATACATAAAGGGTCTACACTCTTTCTCACTGGTAGCTTTAAAATCTTATTTACCTTCAAGTGTAAAACTCCAGATGGTAGTAGATTTTCCAAAGCGAGAGACAAAAATGGCGGACAGTGCAGCCGATTTTTCCTTTCCAGGGGGCGGAGCTTGAGGATAAAACACGACTAACTTGTTTCTTTTCAACATGATTTGTTCTAAAAGAATGAATATTCTTAAAGAATATGTGAAAATTAAAAGACAAAAATATGTTTAGATGTGAAATTTAAATTAGTCATGCTGGATATATGAAGTAATTCTATGCAAATTCAACAAATTCACCCTATTGCATTTTTTTCAGTGTACTCTGAATTTAATTATGAGCTATTATTAATCTCTGTCTCTCTTCCACTGCATGTCTTTTGTCTTGTCTCCCTCCTCTCACCACCAAAGGGTCGCAGCAGATGGCCACGCCCCTCCCTGAGCCTGGTTCTGCCGGTTCTTCCTGTTAAAAGGGAGTTTTTCCTTCCCACTGTCGCCAAAGTGCTTGCTCATAGCGGCCGTCTAGTTGTTGGAGTTTCTTTATATTAATGCAGGGTATTTACCTTACAGTATAAAGGGCCTTTATATGACCTTTTTAGTGACATCCTTTATACTGGACTTTATATTTTTTACATCCTTTTCCTGATGTAAAAAATACTGTGGTGCTTCCAACTGATTTTAAACCAAAACTCTGAACAAACCCTGATCCCAACCAGCGTAAGCTCCTACAGTGATTTAGCCCGGTAAAGAGAACCACAAGAAAACACTGACTTTAAGTCCAACAATGCTCCGTAACCCATTAATCTTGCTTCATACTCAGGTTAGGTCAGCAGAGAAAGCCATGGCAATGTCGCCTGGTAAGAACAGAAAACCAAAGGGTGCAACACCTTTATGTGAGGAGGGAAAAGGACAGCAGTTTGCAGCCTAATGACTTCCAATTACATCTGAAATTATATCATTGCAAATAAATTAGATGGATAGCATTATTTTATTATTTCACTAATAAATACCAAAATACTTACATGCTATTAAAGTTGATGTTGATTGTTTCTTGTACATGAAAGACTGATTTACAGTTTTTTACACACAGCGAGGAATGCAGATTTAACACTGGTATCAGATTGATACTGATAGTTACCTACAGCAAAGGTAACGCACTGGACCCTAACCCCCAACAAAGCCAGATGGGGCCATCCCTGCTTCACTTGTACACATACTGCAAACTATCACAAAATCTGTTTGTTTTTTTTATTTAACTGAGAATTACTGGGAACTTACTACTTTACAATGTGTTTTCTTATGTGTGGCCACTTTTTAACAGTCTTGCAGAGGCCAGTACTACACACTATGAAGGAAATACACATTAAACGCGACGTGCAGATTTTTGGTAACTTTTCATGTCTCCTGGTTGCTGATTCTGATCAAAACAAGTTTGACTTCATTCCCAGAGGGTCCTCCCTCTGACATGTTTTTTCTGATTTATGTAAAAGTTGTCATTCAAAGAACACCCCGTCCATCAGAAAGCACATGAACCGAAAACTTCTGTGTTGAGATGGAAGCAGACGGAGAAAACAGAATATGGGCCACGAGAGGGAGAGATTTAGTAATGTTCACGTCTGCCACACAAATGGAAAGAATGCTTCACATGCCGTCTAGCCTGAGTGTGTGTGTGTGTGTGTGACAGTTCAGTCTTGTCTATGGATAAATCAGCGTCCGTGCGTGTGTTTCAATTTGAATCTGCTGTGGATGGAGCGGTGCCTGTCCCCAGTCTTCAGACTTCTGGGTCAAAACTAATTGGCACAGCAACGTTATGACTTTTGCTCTGATAATGACCACAAGCACTTGGGCTGCTTTCGCATGAGCGACCCAGCACTGCCAATCCCTCTCCCTTCTGCCCCTCCCCTGAGCACACTTACACAGGCCAGTGCCTGGACAGGAGATGTGAAAGGGTGGGGGTAGTTAAAAGCTAGGTTAGACTGAAGACATGAAGACGGATGACACGCGGGAACACAGCGTAGATTATCCACTGACTGCAGCAGGAATAGTTCTTCATTTTATAAAAGCATAAAAACAAAACTTCAGAGAAGCTGCTGAAAGAAAAACACATTTTACAATACGTTTACATTCCTAGAAAAAAAAAGATTTTCTGTATTCAACCCTTCCTAATAACAGTCCTTTGTCTCCATGTCGAGCTTCCCTCTGATATCCTGCTGATGATCCTTTCATGGGTCATTTAGGTGTTTTTGTTGACATCTATCTTTGTAGTGTTTTTTGTGAACAACAACATGGCAGAAACCACCAAGAACGCGCTACGATTCTAATATATATTAAGTACAATATTAGGTGGCATCCAAATTGTATACAGTATATTAATAAAAGTTGCTACAATAATGTTTGTTTGTTTATTTGGACTGCTGTTTTAAAAGCTTGAACTCAGTATTCTGGCTGTTGCCAGAAGTAGAACATTGACTCTGCAGGCTGTGTTCGCCCTACTGTTTGAATGGAAGTGTGCAAAAGGATTCTTTACTGCTTAAACATTTTTATTTATAATATATAGTATTGGCAAATATAACTTCAATGATCGTTGGGATATCAGTTTTCAAACTAAAATATGTCCTGAGACGTGGTGGAACTCAGATTTAGCTCTTACCACCTGCAACAGTCACAGGTAGTGTCATTTACAGGGTTTATGTAAATAGCGTCTAGAATTAAAATGTATTTTCCAAAGGGTTTCCTACAATTAGACACATTTTAAAAGGACTCACCTCCTCCTTCAGATATCAGCGGTGCTGGTTCAGTCTGTCAGAAATGAAGCTCACTAATACTTTGCAATGAGTTTCATTTGCAGCTGTCTCTCAAGTAGGGAGCCATCCTACTGACACACTGCTCTAACATTCAGCATTAGCTGGGAAGACTGTGAAAACCTAAATCATAAAAAGGAGGCGGGAGGTGAGCTCTATGGAAGCCCATTCCTGCCACTAAAAAAAAAAGGAATCCATAACTCAAAATTTCGAGTTATTTTCTCGAAATTTCGAGTTACTTTCTTGAAATTTTGACATGTTACCTCGAAATTTCGATTTATTAACTCAAAATTTTGAGAAAAGTAACTCAAAATTTCGAGTTAGCGCTGCCAATCAGTAATCTACGTGAATGACGTCATTTCCTCGTTACCCGGAAGCTGAAGCCCTCAGCTACAAATGCTACAGCTAAGCTGCCGGTATTACATCCAGTCGTGAATGCACAGATTGCTGAGTGTTTTCAGCCTGGCTTCACAAATGATGAAATCCCCGTGTTATTAGCTGAATCACATGGTGTTACTATCAGCAAACGTACTCGCGAAAGCGCCAATTTGTTGGGATCCATTTTTGAGTGCGCGTTCCTCTGCGCCATATGCTTCCGGGTAACAAGAAAGCGACCTCATTCACGTATATTTTTGATTGGCAGAGCTAACTCGAAATTTTGAGAAAACTAACTCGAAATTTTGAGTTATATTTCTCAAAATTTTGAGAAAAGTAACTTGAAATTTCGACTTATGGATACTAGCTGTTTTGTTTTTATTTAGTGGCGGAAACGGGCTTCCATAGAGTTCAGAGGTTGGCTGGATTTTATTTTTATTTTTGCCCAAAACAAAACAAATTCTAGGAAACACTCATAAGTACTTTGTGAAGCACATTATTTTATGGTGACGGGTTAATAATTTTTGTAATAGTTTTTTCTCGGGCCCCTGTCAGTCACAGGCCCTCATCACTTTTCTCCCTTAAATGCCGCAGCCTATAAGTATGTCCTTACTTTTCAGACCTATAAGCTCCATCCAACTTTATATTATCATTATGAACGAGGCTGATACTTTACCATAAATGTCCGTGTGATTTCAGATGATTTTCCTCTCTACGCTCAGACAGCTTTTAGGTGCAAATATAGTAAATATATTACAGTATAGTAATGTATTAACTCTGTGCGGTTTAAGACATGTTTATTAGACTAAACTCTAAACAGAAAACTAAAGAAAAAGCAAACAAATTTTCACTTGAAAGCTGAAAGTTAAGTGAAAGTGAGTAACAGTCATTATGCTCACTATAGAGAAACTTCAGACATGTGTAAATGTAACTTGTCTCTGGAAAAGCTAACCCAACCCAACCATCTTTAACCCAGTTTCATAAAACTCCATCTATGTCCTTCTCAATCTTATGTTCACGACTCCGTCTCTTTTCTTCCTTCCTACCTCTGTTCCATATCCATCAGGACCCCTTCACCCACACCCCAACTACTGATACAGACCGTAGATAGATGCAACCCCCACCCCACAATTGCCCTTGTCTGACATCAAGTTCTCTCCCCTCCAAGCACACAGCCCTGCCTGTTTAACATGACAACAGCCCAGAAAGTAAACAGGGACATTATTCCACACCATTGGACAGACCACGGTGCCTCTTTAGCTCAGCAGCCTTCTCCTCTTTTCGTTGCCTCCATTCCTCATCTCCCTGTTGTTGTTTTTTCCTCCGTCTTTCACTCATGCACGTTGTACTGTGGTTAAAGCATGCAAGCAAGGCTCAGGGTGTAATCCAGCCTGATCCTGCGAATGCCTGCCAGGGCGAAATCGCAGTAACTGTTCTCCCACGAGGAAAGGGGCAAATACACATATGCATGTATATACATTCTCACTCTCTCTTTCATCACATGCCCTCTTTTCCTCAACACCACTCAAACAGTGCTGGCTAAGTATATGTACCTGGCAGAGGATGTATTTCTCAGCCTGATGATTTATATGGGTGTTAAGTTGCTGTGATGCATTCGGCTGAAATGTGTGGGAGCAAAGAGGCATGTGAGAGATGCTGGAGTTCAAAGCCGATCAAGAGTGTATTTTGTAAGCTGGGGATAGGAAAGCAGGAATGGTTGGCTAGCAGGAAGTGAGGATCAGTGAATGGGTTGTCCTTAGACACATCTCAATCTACAAAACAAATCCTCAACTTGAATTTAGTTGTGGGGAAGACGGAAAACTCTCAGTATTCCAAATCTGTGATACTGACGATGGGCCTTAAACTCAGAAGCATGTTTGGTTGCAGTTGCAGCCAAGTTTTGAATTTTTAGTGGCCCTTTCTTAAAACCTTTTGATCACACTTCCTGTCACATGCAATAGGACAGAGGTCATTCCCACTGTGCAGGTTTGGTATCTTGGAGACTCTTGTTGTGCTGCATGTGTGGGACTACTCTGCAGTCTTGCAATCATGTCCAGGAATGTAAAATAGCTGCAATGCCTGCAGACACACTCACAGCACTCAATCTAATGAAAACATTACATATCAATTACAAATTCTCTTTCCACAATTCGATCCTTCAGGATTGCTCCTTCCTGCTGGTGTCTCTTTCCAAAACATCCAGTAACAGAGGACAAGAGCTGCTCCGTTTTCTTTTTTACTAGGTTGCACAGAAGATGTCTTGAATATGCTTCGAATTAATGAGAGCATCAGCTGTACAAAACAGTGACATTTTTAAACTTAATCCCAATGCTAGGATTAGAAAAAAAAGTTAATTTTTTATGTGTAGCAGAATTAAAAACATATAAAAACACAAATTATCCAACAGATGAACCTTTGAAGAAGGAAGTGATTGCTACCAAGCAGAAGGACAACAGAAATAGCCTGCCTACATCCTCTTTGTGGCAGCTCTGAAGTGTCAGAATCACATTTGACAAGAGGAACACTCCCTTTATCTGTTCCATATGTGGCTGGTTCCTTTTCAGATCTTATATGCTGGGCTCACCACAACTATCACATTTACTTCTCTTATCAAGTGTCTTTGACTGTCGTCCCTACAGCAGCCATCTCACACTTCATTCACCTAATAATGACTTATTTGTTCTACCCCCAGACGGCACCCGGAGAATTAAAGGTGCCGTCTGAAAATATGACAACAAATGAAATCTAATCAATCAGCAGAGTAGACACCAGAGTGAAAGGGAGGGCGGAAGTGAATAATAAAAGGGGTGAGGTGGAAAGGGGGGCCTTTTAGGCTTTATGACATTCCTGTGTAGATGGAGATGGGGGTCTGGTGGGGTGGAGTGGCCTCTGATGTTCCACAGCGGTCCCAGAACCCTACTTTCATTAGTGGAGTGGCCCATAAAAGGACACCCAGAGCACCTGACTGCCGGACCAGCCAGCGCCGGCTCCCCTCTTACTGCCTGCCTCCGCCATTCCGCCTGCCCTATAAAACATCTGGTGACACAAGACCTCGACTGTTACAGCTAAGTCTGCCCAGAGCACTCGTAAACAGTCTCTGGTCTAATGCAAGACAGAGGTGGCGTGACAGGCCAGATTCAGAACTGACATACAGGAGATGCCGTTCTGGCTCTGGAGCCCAGGAAGCGTGAGGTCTGGTGTTTACTCGAAAATCAGATAAATCAGCACGCAAATAATACATCAAATAGACCAGAGAAAACACACATACACATACAGCCTTATTATAGGCGACACTTGAGAGTCTGTTTGATTGGTCCAGTGAAAGCCAAGACCTTTCCAGGTAACTCACCGGGAGGTTTTGGCTCTCGATTAGCTAGCCACTCCTTCTTAAGTACACTGCCATCCATTGTCAGGCTAAGCAGTCACTCAGATCAAACAGAATGCAATGGACAAAAAAATGTAACAGCTTATGAAGGGAAACGGGCTGAACTCAAAGAGAGATGTCTGTCCATATTTAATTTAAGGCAGGCTGCTGTCGAAGAGGCTGGGGCAGAGCCGATCAAAGGCCGGTAGCGTGCTGCTGTAGCTTCTAACCACTTAGCACCTTTTCACTGCCTTTGATCTGATAATTAAGAGGCTACTCCAAGAGCAGGTGGCACTGATAAGTGTACTGCTAAACCAATAGCAGAGTGCATACATGGCCAAAGTCCTGTTGTATAACCGTGGATACACAACAGCACTCTGATCCATAAAGACTCCAGCTCACCAACTGGAAATAAAGCTAAAACACTAGCCAGCGATGTGTAAATAGCGCAAGCCACTCCAGTAAATGACAAGGCAAAGATGAAAGTCGTAATAGTCTGTGTCTGATGGAGGATGTTTACTGCTGAGAGCATGGAGAGGAAACTGAAAACGAGAGAGGATTGTGGGAGAATAAGAGGGGGGCACATTGAGGTGCCTTGTCCATTACTGGATACGCTCAGTGATGCAGCCTCTGGAGGCTGGATAAGAGAAAGATCCCTGTTGTTTTGTTGGCTACGGAAGAACAGGAAGCAGAGGTGTGTCATTATGTTGGCTTTGAAGATGTCCCTAATCGAGAGAAGATGCTCCACATTGAAACGCAGCTGAGGGGAACGCTGCAGACTACTGAAAATATGGGTAGGCAGAGGGGAATGCAATACATGCTGGGAATTAGTATGTGAAGCACCTTGAAACAAAGCCCATTTCTGAAAGGCAGTCCTCAGTTCTGGCCATGCTTACATACACTGTTTCCACCCCCCCCCCCAAAAAAAAACAAAAAAAAAAAACCCTTAGGCAATATCTGAAAGCAACTAGTTTTAAAAATTTATATCTAATGGTCATCTGAATGTGAGAAAATGTGATGTGCTAATGTTGTCTCTTTTAATCCTGGTACTTTAAACCTAGCATATGTTTATTATTTTATATCATATCAGTTTTTTCACACTTAACCACATCATTTAGACAAATTGAAATGAAATTAAAAGGAAAATTAAAAAACAGCAAATGAAATTTTTTTTAAAAATGGTTCAAGAAGAGATTTGAACTCCAGTTTGTTGACTAAGTGCTGGGTGTCTAAGGAACTGCTACCTAAAATACTGTCATTTTATGTAAGAAACACTTAATAACCTAATATACTACATATTTCAGTACTCGCCGATTAATTCAGAACAGCTGTATTCATAAAGCAACACAAATCATCTTGAGGCATACTACCTTAAAATATAAAGAGATTACACTATTAGGAACTCCACTGATCAGACAGGGACAGTACTTTAATTTTTCTATTTCTCATTCGAAATAGAAAAACTAAATTCATGCAATAGGGAACCTTTTATTAGGTTTATCAAACAGGAAACTACAGTTGAGCCTGGATTCAAAGAACACAGCCACAGCTGGACATTTGATGTAGACCCTCTTACACCTTAAATTATGCAATAGTAAACAACATCATTATCATGACATGATCATGTCAGACATTTATAGTAAACCATTGTCAAAGTTAATGCAAGAGACTCAACAACTTAAATGAACAATTCTGAATTCACAACAGTTAAGAACTTGGGGTTTTTCAACATGTTGATATTCAAGCAGTGGTTTGCAAGTCTCTGTCTTTACGTAGGTTTAAACCCAACGCCTGTATTCCAGTAAACAGGTTTAGTTAACAAAACATATTCATTTACCTGTTACTACCACACACCAAATCTGGTCGTTGGTACTTGCTGGCTTGTGTAGCCACTAGGTAACAAAAGCTCAACACTGCCCCCTAGCATCCTGGAGCACTTCTGCTGTGTTTTGTACGTGCTTCTGAGTTTTTACATGTTTTGGAATATTTACGTTTTGGAGTTTTTACGAGCTTCGGAGTTTGTACATACTTTGTCTCTAGGGGCCACTGTAAATATACTTTTATTTATTCACTCCATATAAATGTAATAAATAAATCATATAATACAAAAACCAACTATTTACATTTCAACTTTTAATTATTTAAGTTTTCAGCTGTTTTAAATGCAGCCTTAGTTTGTGTTTTGAACACAGATTGGAGTTTTTTGGATTATTGGATTTTTTTTCAAAGGTTAAGGTTCAGTCATTCAATGTCATTTTGAAAGGTACAGTGTCTGAAAGTCTGAGTCTCGTCATATTACAGAAAATCACCTAAATCAGGCTCATTGGGGGTGATCACTCTTTAATGTTTATGTCTCCTTCTCCATGCTTTCTGAACATGCACAAGTTCTGGCTTGCATGAGGCAATGTACCCTAATTGAAATGAACATATAGGATTAGTATATATGTAGCTGAGTCAAGTTTCCTGGTAACTCTTAAGTATGTTGACTTTTAAAAAAGGTAGTCCTGTGTCAGTCTGTAAGGGTCAAAGGGTAAATGTCACTAGGATTATGACTTCTGAGTCCGTGACGTACCACTGTAACCTGAACAGTGTTGGGGAGTAACCGAATACATGTACTGGCGTTACTCATTTAAAGTACAAAATATGAGTAACTGTATTCCGTTACAGTTACCGTTTAAAAAGGTGGTATTCAGAATACAGTTACTTTATTGAAATAAATGGACTACACAGCGGTCTTTTCCTGTTTCATATGTTAGGCTATGCCTTCTCTATTTTTGGCAATTCCATGCCGGTGGAAATCCAAACAAAACACGCATTAAGAGGCTCTAATTCCTGGGTCTCACGGCCCATGTCACCTCTACTTGCGGCCCACATAGTGATGTAGTGATGTGAAGAAATATTTTTTTTAATTATTATTCAAAACATTATTTAATATGAAGGCAATAGCCAGAGCGTTACAGGCATAGTCCTAATGTAGCCTCATGGGCAGTGTAGTCCGTGCTGCAGGGAGAATGGACTGCCATACCCGTTATGTGTCTGTGAGCAAGAGAGGGAGAAAAAGGAAAAGTACGAGCTGTCATCCAGCAAAAACGGGAGCTGGAAGCATGTAAATATAATAATAACCACTGCAGCCAAGAAGAGTGCCTGACGAGCCCAGTTGTAAGTAAGCTGTTAAGACTCGACTGTTTTTTAGAAAAAGTAGTACTAGAACAACTTAACTATTTCCTGGATAAAAATGCTGTTATGGACACTTTCCAGTCTGTTTTTCGTAACTTGCATTCCACTGAAACGGCCTTACTCAGAGTATCTAGTGATATCTTGATGGCAGCAGACTCTGGAGAATACACTGTGCTGGTCCTGCTGGATCTCAGCTCTGCTTTTGATACTGTAGATCACAGTATCATTATAAACAGACTCGAGAACTTGTTTGGGATTACTGGTGTTGTTTTAAAATGGTTTATATCATATCTGTCTGAGAGATCTTTTACTGTTTGCATGAATCATGTCACATCAGAATCAACAGTTTTGCCGTGTGGGGTACCTCAGGGATCTGTCCTGGGTCCAATTCTCTTTTTACTTTATGTATTTCCCCTAGGCCAAATTATTAAGCGCTATAAATATATCTCCTATCATCTCTATGCTGACGACATCCAACTATACTGTTCCTTCAAAATGTCTGAGTTTTATAAATTGTCTAATTTAAGTAATTGCCTGACAGAAATCAACAAATGGTTATATGACAATTTTCTCCAACTAAACTCTGATAAAACAGAAACTCTAATTATTGCTCCAGACCACATGGTCCCAGAAATTAGACAGCATATCAGCTTCTTAGACCCTTCTGTAAAATCAAGCCTTAGAAATCTCGGTGTCATATTTGACAGCTCGATGTCGCTCGAGCAGCAGTCTGAGCAGCTGGTCCAAAACTGTTTTTATCATTTACGGAATATTTCTAAACTCAGACCAATGGTATCAAAGCTTGAACTTGAGATGATTATTCATGCTTTTATTTCTTCTCGTTTAGACTATTGTAATGGCCTTTTTACTTGTTTTAACAAATCAGCCTTAAATCGTCTTCAGACTGTGCAGAATGCTGCAGCACGTCTCTTAACAGGCACCAAGAGAAGATCGCATATCACCCCAGTCTTGGCCTCCCTTCACTGGTTGCCTGTAAATTTTAGGTTTCATTTTAAAATTTTAGTTCTAACCTTTAGGGCCCTGCATGGTCAGGCTCCTCAATATTTATCTGACCTGCTGAAACCACATACATCTTCTCGGGCTTTAAGGTCATTAGATCAGAGACTGTTGGTGGTACCGCGCACTCGTTTTAAAACTCGTGGTGATCGGGCCTTTCAGACGGTGGCACCACGGTTGTGGGATTCTCTCCCACTGTCTCTTCGCTGCACGGACTCCATTGATTCTTTTAAGAAACAGCTGAAGACATTTTTATTTAGAAAAGCATTTGATTAATTTCTTCTTATGCTGTTTTTATAGTTTTATTGTTTTACATTGTTTTATTTACTGTTATATTGTTTTTATATTCCCATTTTCTGTGTTGTAAAGCACTTTGTGATTTTTATCTGTGAAAAGCGCTATATAAATAAATTTTACTTACTTACTTTACTTACACTGTGTTCGTGTTTTCCTCTGAAACAATAAGTTCTGTTGGAGCCTTTCAACGCCTCTCTCTGTCTCTCACTAGCAAAGTTGACCCAGACAACAAAGTAAAGCTAGTTTTCAGCTACGAGCCCGACACGAACCCGACGTATTAGCCAGAGGTCCCTTTACTACAGTTTGGAGCCGCGGACCTGTTTTATATACGCGCCGAATAGTTTTCTATACGAGATCGCTGCAAAAAGTGCAGCCTTACCTAATGTCCACCTACTGTTACTCATTTATATTAAGATTTAAACATCTAGTTGGTGTTGGTATGGAGAGTAACCTTCAGTAATAAATCACACAGCAATAGTACATTCATGTAGCTGTAAAAAGCATGACAATATATTAAGTAATCCAAAATATTCAGAATACGTTACACTCATTGAGTAACGTAACGGAATAAGTTACAAAATACGTTTTTGGGGCATGTAATCTGTAATCTGTAGTGGAATACATTTTAAAATGAACCTTCCCAACACTGAACCTGAATCTGTCTCACTTTAGCAGGATCAGTCTTTACACAGATATAGTGATGTTCATTCGTGATTTTCTGCAGCATATTTTCAAAGGGATAGTTGGCAGTTGGCTCGGCTCTGGGTTGGATGACACCAGAAACCAATTTCTCTTGAGTTCATTTGGAATCGTAACGAGACCACCGACTCCAAAGGGTCTTTCTTTGGTTGCACCATGGTACTGTGTTCACACCTGCAAAAAACAGACTGCACTAGAGGGGAAAACAAAGCCAGTTTCGATGTAAGCATGTAAACACCACAGGTGTCAAAACTGCCTGAGACAAGTCTTATGTTGTTGGTTGTCTTCCACAAATCAAACTTGACTGAGGTTCCTCAATAGTTTAAGTTTTTTTTTTTAGTACTTGGAATAATCTAATAGTGGCTTTGTATTAAGTGACTGGTTTTCAGTTGCCGAGGAGCAGCCTATCTTTTTGTGGTTTTAGGAGTAACATGATGAGTCCTTGAGTCATTTTAGCGGGAAGGTCATACTTTCAGAATCCTCAAAGCACAGGCTGAGGAGGAGTGGCAGCAATCTTCCAGGTCTTTCAGTCTTCTAGGTTATCAGTCAACCAGAGACTGAGGCTGAGTTTGAATTCATTTGAAATGAAACTGTTAATCTTCTCCACCCTAAATGCAAAAGTTAAGTTAGCTTAGTTGTCCTCCTGGAACTGTGAGCTTCTCAGCACTCGGTCCTGATAAAATAGTTATTGTAGGTGAGTTTAACATCAGTGCAGATGCTGAAATTGACAAACTAAACACAGCGTCTTTAATTGTTAAAAATAAAATATTAATGATCCCACTGACTGTTTTAATCATACTCTGGATCTTCTCCTGAATATAGAAAATGAACGTTTCAGAATATTGCTTGAAAAGCTTTTTGTGACCATTGTTTTAAAAACTTAAATTCACAATAATTTATTAAGCAGTGCGGGACCAAAAATGTATTTATAATAAAATTCTGAAAGTACTGCAAGTAAGTTTAATGAAGTGAGGCCCCCTTTCCAAGGCGTTATCTTTTTCAGTGTAACGTGCCAAAACAACTATCTAAACTTTACCCCCCCCCCCCCAGGTAGCTTATCTTGTCAAAAATGTAAAGTCCTGACTGCATACACTGTGACTCCTCTGAAGAGAAGAAAAAAAAAGAGAGCGAGAGACACTTGACTCTGGTATAACTCACAAATGTCCACATTAATCCATAGATAATGCATGACCTGGAGAGTAAATGGCAGTATACTCATTTTGAAGTGTTAATCTTTAACAATGCCTTCTTTGAAACTCTCTTAATATTTCTCACTGATCAACGAAGATGGGAACAACGCGAGGTTCCGTCAGGCTCACAAACAGTCAGGGCTTTATTGGGGCAAATATTCATTTACCTTCAAGTAGCAATTCAATAAGGAATGTGAAATAATTCCATATTTCCATCACATTTAAACTGAAATAATTAGAAAAAAATATTCATAGTTGTCACACAGATGTGTCATTAAACACAGCAACATTAATAATTGCCAATGCTGTATTTACTTGGACTCTTTCTTTCTGTCTGGTGATAATTAAAGCATTACTTAAAATGCCCTTACTTGATCACCAGCTAATCATAGAGTGATTTCTAACCTTCCTGATCATTTGCACTAGGGTAAGGTTACAAATGAGCTTATGACCTCTGACAGTGAGCTCATCTTTGTGCGTCTCCTGCTAGACTTCAGTGCAGCATCTAATAACACTGATCACAGTTTTATTAGAGATTATAACACACTGTTGGTATTCAAAGAACTACACTAAAGCAGATCAATTCTGCTTATCAGTTCCACTTGCACTTCGATCAGCTGTGCAAAACAACTTGAAGGCGTAGTGATGGGATTTCCGGCTCTTTTTAGAGAGCCGGCTCTTTCAGCTCCGAACCGGCTCTTCAGGTTGTTTTGTTGCTTTAATTAATTTATTATTAACAATAGTATACAATTATGCACAAAAGGAATTACTAACGTAAAAAAAACGTGGTTTTATTTATATATGTTTATATATAAATATATGTGGTGGCCCCTAGAGACAAAACACGTACAAACTCCAAAACACATTCCTAGAGTTAACTGAACTTCCAAAACAGAGCTACTAGATCGCTTAAATTACACAATTGAAAGCATGAAAGCATATGTGTATTGTTTGGGTATTTATACACAAGCACTCATATATACTCAAATAATTGAAAAAAAATGTTCATTTACCTGTTACTACCACACACCTAATCCGGTCGTTGGTACTTGCTGGCTTGTGTAGCCACGAGGTAACAAAAGCTCTACACTGCCCCCTAGCATCCTGGAGCACTTCTGTTGTGTTTTGTACGTGTTTTGAAGTTTGTACGTGCTTTGTCTGTAGGGGCCACCTTAAATATACTTACCGTATTTTCACGACCATAAGGCGCACTGTGCTAAAAGGCGCAGTCTCAGTTATGTGTGCCCTTACTGTATTTAACACACACATAAGGCGCACTGGACCATAGGGCGCATACAAGTACCGTATGCGTATTTAAAAATAAAGCGGGAGCAAACCTGAATTCGGTACCTTACTCACATTTCTATTGCCGGTAATCGTCATCATCAACAACACACAAGCATACAAGTGTGCCTATTTAAAAATAAAGCAGGAGCAAAACAAAGTTTGGTACTCACATTTTTATCATCAATCAAACCCATCGAAGTCCTCATCCTCTGTGTCCGAATTGAACAGCTGCGCTAAATCTCCATCAAACATGCCAGGTTCACTGTCTTCACCGTCAGAGTCACTTTCCGTGCCGTGCGGCTCCTCGGAAATGATGCCGGCTTTTGCGAAAGCTCGAACAACAGTGCCAGCAGACATGTTAGCCCAAGCATCTACAATCCATTGGCAAATTGTGGCGTAACTCGCCCGGCGCTGCCTTCCACTCTTAGTGAAACTGTGGTCTCCACCGGTCATCCATCGCTCCCAGGCCGCTCGCAGCCTTACTTTGAACGGGCGGTTCACACCGATGTCCAGCGGTTGGAGTTCCTTTGTCAGGCCTCCCGGAATGACAGCAAGCTCACAGTTCATTTGCTTCACAAGTTTTTTCACATCGGCTGTGAGATGGGCACGCATAGTCACAGATCAACAGCGATGGTGATGCGTGGAAAAAACCACCTGGTCTCCTTACATACACCTCCCTCAGCCAGTCTTTCATCATTTCCTCATCCATCCAGCCCTTTTCATTTGCCTTAATGATGATTTCTGCTGGAAACTTCTCTTTAGGCAAAGTCTTTCGCTTAAAAAAATCACCATAGGCGGCAGTTTCTGTCCATTAGCATGGCAGCCAAGCACAACAGTAAAAGAAGACTTTTCATACCCCGTTGTGCGTATCGCTACCGTGCTGGTCCCCTTCTTCTCCACAGTGTGACTCACCGGGATGTCAAAAGTGAGCGGGACCTCGTCCATGTTTGTGATGTGGCTGGGCTGGATGTTTTTGTCGCCGATGTGTTTGCTGCAGTAGGAGCGGAAGATGGCCAGCTTTTCCTTATAATCCGCTGGAAGTTGCTGCGCTACCGTAGTCCTGGTCCGGATGGAAAAATGGCACCGTTTACTAAAAAGTGAAAGTGAAACTGCTTTTAGCCGAATGGTGACCGTCGAAACGCTTCTCCCGCTCGCGCTTTGCTCGATGATCCACCGCTCGAGTCTTTCCTCCAACTCGAGCCACCTCGCCTTATGTCCGCGGAAACTCAGCTGCGTTTTCTTGACCTGCCGGAGCTTGTTTTCCAGCTTCCTCCATTTGCGAACCATCGATTCGTTAATCTTAAATTCTCTCGCCGCTGCTCGATTTCCATGTTCCTCCGCGTAGCTGATGGCCTTCAGTTTAAACTGTGCTTCGTAAGCGTGTCTCTTTGCCATTTTCAGGGTTGTTAAAACAACGATGTCCTGCATAATGCACATACCTGTTCTTTTATACAGGTATGTGCGATTGTCCCGGTATATACGATCAACGCCCACACTTCACCCTTTAACGTTCTCATGGTGTTCTCTACTACGTCCTCCTTACAACACATAGGGCGCACCGCGCTATAGGGCGCGCCGCACTTTTTGAAGAAAATCTAAGACTTTTAAGTGCGCCTTATGGTCGTGAAAATACGGTATATTACTTATTTATATTTATTCACTCCACATAAAATGTAATAAATAAATCATATAATACAAAAACCAACTAGTTACATTTCAACTTTTAACTATTTAAATGCATGAATAAACTTTCTGAATCCTTTATCATCCGCAACTGAAAATAGTTGTGGATGATTACTATACCTTTCTAATGTGACCTTGTTGTCCCTGGCTCTCTTTCTCTCTCTCTCCCTCCCGCTCTGTTCCTGTGCTACTGTGAGTGTAACTACCGCCCCTCCCCCCTCTGCCCAGCGCAAAGCACAAGGCTGATGTGCGGAGTGAAGCGGGGAAAAAGTGCGAGAGAGAGGGTGAGAGAAAGAAAAAAACCCCCCACGACTAGCGAGAAGGAGCCGGCTCGAGTCACTTCAAAGGCTCGGCTCTAAGAGCCATTTCGTTCGCGACCAACACATCACTACTGAAGATCCGGTTGGGATCCGAAAGATCCGATTCTTTTTAGGGAGTCGAGCCAAAAGAGCCGGTTTTCTAAAAAGAGCCAGAAATCCCATCCTTATAACACAGAGACGCACACTGGACACTGAGATATAGAGACAAAAGCAAAGACTATAAATAATAAACAACAGAAAACACTGGTCACCCCCAGGACCATACTTGCCAACCTTGAGACCTCAGAATTAGGGAGACATTCAAAAGGGCTGTTGGGGGGGGGGGGGGGGGGGGAGTGGTATGCATATACATATATTGAATTTTACAGTGTTTATTTATCGGATAGAATAAATTAAATTTCATCGTTATTACTGGCTGGCCAGAAATCTAATCTAATCTAATCTAATAACTTTAATCTCAGCCAAACCAATTTACTCATGAACAAATAAAACACTGTAAAAAGTCAAACAATAACATTTTTAGGTTATCTAAGTGACTTATATATCATGTTTAACCTGAGTAGCAAAAGACCGCGGGGGTTTGAAAACGATGTGCCGGGAGTCCGGTGTTCTCGCCGTCTCAGATATTTGAAGTTTACACAGCTACATTCTCGCCTGAAAATATGTGAAATGTTTATTTTACGACCCAGAAAGTGTAATAAGATTAATATTAAAAGTAAGTAGCTGCCGCCATTGTTGGAAACTGGAACTAGCTGGGTATAAAGTCCACACATTTTCCGTCAGTTGTTCCGTCTGTCCTGCTCACATCTCCAATGGTTGTACACGTTGTCATTAACATGGCTTCACTCCACATCAGCCACGCCGCTTTGCTCGCTAAAACACCGGTGTCGGCACACGCTGTCATAGCCTGTCAACGACGTTGATTAGCTGCATATATACGAATGTGAATCGCGTGATTGGCTGGACTGTGGGATAAGGTGGCATCGTTCTGATCCCATACGGGAGCATCCAGTCACTGACTAACAATGCAAAAGTTTTAATGTTAATTTCAATTCAGGTTAGATTTTTTTTTTGTTTTCAAAAGTAGAATGGGAGGCGGAGCGTTGAGCTGTTAGACCACTTCCCTTGGTTTGGATTTGTTTGGACAGCTTATGGCTGGGTCAAGTGATCCAGAACCATCCTTTAGTTATGCTGAAATGGGCTTAAGAGTGTTTCTTCTTTGTTTCACGTGTACACTATTGCATTTAATCATTAGCTATTATTGGAGTCAAACTATGGCTGCCTCCTATAGTTTGCTTTCTGGATTTATATTTGACTACGATGACCTGGATGACTGAGAACCTTCACAGACAGATATATATTTTAGTTCTGCTGAGCCAAATAAGACAGGTCAGGGTGAAGAAGTGACAGCCAAAGAAAAGCTTACCACAAAACGGAGAAGTTATGACAAATCAGACTATAAGGCAAAAAGAAAGTGCAGCTTTATGGTTTCATGGACAAAAGAATTTCTGTGGCTGCAATATGACGAGCTAAATAACCAGGGCTGCACATAAGTGGTCCGCAGGTGCGCATTCGCTGTCAAAATAAAAAACACGCACAAGGGTTAGGGTTAAATTTAAAAACTGTACTTTTGAGTTAAAATATATATTTATAATTTTAATAAATGACAAATTAAAAAGGCATGAACATTTTTTTGTATCGAAAAAATATCGAACCGTGACACCAAAGTATCGAACCGAACCCAACCGTGAATTTTGTGTATCGTTGCACCCCAATATATATATATATATATATATATATATATATATATATATGGTAGTCAGAACTGAGGGGATTGAACTACCAGAAGGCAACATTGCAGACATAGAGGACAGTTACAAGTACTTGGGGATCCCGCAGGCGAATGGGAACCATGAAGAGGCCGCTAGAAAAGCTGCAACCACCAAGTACCTGCAGAGGGTCAGGCAAGTCCTGAGGAGTCAGCTGAATGGTAAGAACAAGATCCGGGCCATCAACACGTACGCCCTGCCCGTGATCAGGTACCCTGCTGGATTAATAGGCTGGCCAAAGGAGGAGATAGAAGCCACTGACATAAAGACAAGAAAGCTCCTTACCATGCATGGAGGGTTTCACCCCAAGTCCAGCACCCTGAGGCTGTACGCTAAGCGGAAAGAAGGGGGCCGGGGACTGGTGAGTGTCAGCACCACAGTCCAGGATGAGACAACGAACATCCAAGAATACATTGGGAAGATGGCCCCAACTGACCGAGTGCTCAGTGAATACCTCAGGCAGCAGAAACCCAAGAAAGAGGAGGGAGACGAGGAACCATCATGGAAGGACAGGCCCCTGCACGGTATGTACCACCGGCAGATAGAGGAGGTGGCTGATATCCAGAAATCCTACCAGTGGCTGGACAAAGCTGGACTGAAAGACAGCACAGAGGCACTAATCATGGCAGCACAGGAACAAGCTCTGAGCACAAGATCCATAGAGGCTGGGGTCTATCACACCAGGCAAGACCCCAGGTGCAGGCTGTGTAAAGATGCCCCAGAGACAATCCAGCACATAACAGCAGGGTGCAAGATGCTAGCAGGCAAGGCATACATGGAACGCCATAACCAAGTGGCCGGCATAGTGTACAGGAACATCTGTGTCGAGTATAACCTGGAAGTCCCGAGGTCAAAATAGGAGATGCCCCCAAGGGTGGTGGAGAATGACCGAGCTAAGATCCTGTGGGACTTCCAGATACAAACGGACAAAATGGTGGTGGCTAACCAACCGGACATAGTGGTGGTAGACAAACAGAAGAAGACGGCCGTAGTGATCGATGTAGCGGTTCCGAATGACAGCAACATCAGGAAGAAGGAACACGAGAAGCTGGAGAAATACCAAGGGCTCAGAGAAGAGCTCAAGAGGATGTGGAGGGTGAAGGTAACGGTGGTCCCCGTGGTAATCGGAGCACTAGGTGCGGTGACTCCCAAGCTAGGCGAGTGGCTCCAGCAGATCCCGGGAACAACATCGGAGATCTCTGTCCAGAAGAGCGCAGTCCTGGGAACAGCTAAGATACTGCGCAGGACCCTCAAGCTCCCAGGCCTCTGGTAGAGGACCCGAGCTTGAAGGATAAACCGCCCGCAGGGGCGTGCTGGGTGTAATATATATATATATATATATATATATATATATATATATATATATATATATATACACACACAGTGTTGGGAAGGTTACTTTTAAAATGTATTCCATTACAGAATACAGAACACATGCCCGAAAATGTATTCTGAAACGTATTCTGTTACGTTACTCAATGAGAGTAACGTATTCTGAATACTTTGGATTACTTAATATTAGGGATGGGTACCGGTATCCGGTGCCATCATGGCACATTTCGGTGCTTTATTTCGGTGTTTTTTTTTCCTGAGCTGTGATACACTTTGAATTCTAGCCAATCGTTTTACGTTTCCGAGGATAGTAGGCGGGTCCAGGTACGTACGTTCTTTTAGAGCAGAGCTACAGGTTTAAAATGCCCAAAGCGAAGCAGTCAAAAGTCTGGCTGTACTTCACAGCAAAATATGCAAACTCAGCAGCCTGCAACAAGTGCTTTAAGCTGATACTGTGATACTGTCAAAGGAGGTAACACCTCAAATCTGATGAAACACCTGGCGACGCATAGCGTTTTTTTTTAAAAGCCGAGAAATGCGCCATATTTGATAGCTTGCTGCGAGACCTCACACCGAGCGCATCTACTGCGGGTGTGGTGCCTGTTATCGAACCCGGAGTTAGCAACATCCCCCAAAAACCCGAAGAGGAGAGTCCTGGCCCCTAGCCCTGCCAGTGTAGCAGAAATGATGAGGATGATAATGGCAGCAGCAGCCGTTCTTCTCTGCGTGAGTAGCTTAATGTTGTTCGTGTGTAATTTACGTTGAGTAGGCTAACCACGTTATTACATTAATGCATGTAAGGTGAACTAGCAAACACCATCATAGCTACATGCGGCTGTCTTCGTGTTTGATGGCAGATACTCCCTTCACCCTGGCCAAAAAGGCTAAAATGACCAAAGAAAAAGTGGAAAACAGTTAAACATGAGAGGTTTTTGGACAAAGTTTGTGTTTTTTTCCATTGTTTAAGCACTGCTTCCAGCCAAGAGTGATACCATATATGCCCTATAGCTGCAGAAAAGGCTAACATTGTTATCTTTTTACAAAAAACCAGCTGAACATGAGAGGTTTTTGGACAAAGTTTGTGTTCTCCATTCTTTAAGCACCGGTTTGAGCACCGTTTAAACACCGGCACCATTTCAAAAGTACCGGTTTGGCACCGGTATCGGATGAAACCTAAACAATACCCATCCCTACTTAATATATTATCATGCTGTTTACAACTACATGAATGTACTATTGCTGTGATTTATTACTGTTACTGAAGGTCTGCGGCTCCGAACTGTAGTAAAGGGACCTCTGACTAATACGGCGGGGTCCCTGTCGGCTCGTAGCCGAAAACTAGCTTTACTTTGTTGTCTGGGTCAACTTTGCTAGCGAGACACAGAGAGAGGCGTTGAAAGGCTGCTCCAACGGAACTTATTGTTTTTGGAGGAAAACACGAACACGGTGTACAGTCGAGTCTTAATAGCTTACTTACAACTGGGCTCGTCAGGCACTCTTCTTGGCTGCAGTGGTTATTATTATATTTACATGCTTCCAGCTCCCGTTTTTGCTGGATGACAACTCGTACTTTTCCTTTTTCTCCCTCCCTCGCTCACAGACACATAACGGGTAGGGCAGTCCATTCTCCCTGCAGCACGGACTACACTGCCCATGATGCTACATTCTGCCTATTAGCTTAGCACAACAACAACAAAAAGGCCTCTCTCACCCAGGAAACACGCAGAGAGAGAGCGTCACCCTGTAACCATGGCAACCGTAACGCTGCTGCCTGGAACAACAGAACACCATAGCTGTCAAACAAAACCCAAACAGTCCTGACCCGCCACAATATGAAACAGGAAAGTGCCGCAGTGTAATCCATTTATTTCAACAAAGTAACTGTATTCTGAATACCACCTTTTTAAACGGTAACTGTAACGGAATACAGTTACTCATATTTTGTATTTTAAATACGTAACGGCGGTACATGTATTCGGTTACTCCCCAACACTGTATGTATATATATATATATATATATATATATATACATATATATATATATACACATATATACATATATATATACATACATATATACATACATATATACATACATATATATATATATATATATATATATATATATACACATATACATATATATATATATATATATATATATATATATATATATATATATATATATATATATATGTGTGTGTGTGTGTGTGTGTGTGTGTGTGTGTGTGTGTGTGTATATATATATATATATATATATATATTAGAGATGGCACGATACCACTTTTTATGTCCGATACCAATATCATAAATTTGGATATCTGCTGATACCGATATGAATCCGATATAGTGTTTTTTAATCAATAAAACTGTTTTTTTAATATCTTGCTGCATTTTGTATAAGTTCAAACTCAAGTTTAGATAAACAACAACACTAAAGCTATTCTGTTATACCTGTATGTAAAAAATGCACTGCACCCAAAATATTTCATAGTTCAGCAAAACTGATCAATCTAATAAACTTAAACCTGCTCAATCCTCCCTATTCTGGTATTTTAAAGAGTATTTAGCAGAAATCTTAAGCAACCTAACTAATAGGGTTGCAAACTCCCAGCAAAAAAAAAAAAAAAATAGGGAACCACCCCCCACCTTCCACCTCATGATGCTTAATCGACATAATCAAATTTAATTTGATGCAGTGTGGGGAAAAAAAATGCACATAAATAAATTATTTTTCAAGAATAATTAAATAGATCCAACATCTTCCTTCAACAGAACTGCAGACTGCACAGATGGTACCTTCCCAAAGGAAAAAGTACTATAGCTTACTAGGGTATATTAGAATTAATAGTTACTATATACAGTAATGGACTTCTATATATTTTACATAAGATTAAAACTTTGGGTGTAAGATTCAGATAATTATTTATTAAAAGCTCGACATTTTAAATGAGAATAAGAAAGAAAAGTATGTCTTTGTGCCCCCTTTTCCCTGTTAATGCCCTATCGGCCCCCCTGGCTAAACTTTGCTAGATCCGCCCCTGCACAGTTACCAGCCGTCAGCTACGTAGAAAAAGATCCTGGTGTAGAAAGTAATATTAAATAAATTCTAACAACAGCTTATCAAGGTTAAACGTGCTGCTGTTGTTCAGCCGCTGGTTTCCTCTTTCTGGCGCGAAGTGAGCCAAAAACAAAGAAGAGAGACGGACTCGCGACAGAAAAGCCGATCAGCTGATCATTAAGCAGTTTCACGATTGAAGTAGCAGCAAGAAGAGGCAGTCGCTCCATATATCGTTTGTTAAGCTTAACGCAGGAATGCTTTACAAACATTCAGAGATGGACTTACACACTTGCTTTACTTCTCTCTGGGATAACTTTCTCAGTGATGAAATGCTGGTTTGGTAGCGAGGCTATAAATACACACAGCCGCTCTATCACGTGAGCACACTGCTCTGACATGCTACGGTTATGAGCCGAGTTACGCCCTGTCGCAAGTTTTGTGAGGTGCTTTTTTATATTTAATGGATCGGATTACATTTTTTTATTTCTCTCCGATATCCGATCCAGTAATTTACGTCAGTATTGGACCAATACGTAATATCGGATCGGTCCATCTCTAATATACATATATACATATATATATATATATATATATATATATATATATATATATAAAGTCTGCCATTACAGTAGCACCCAACACTGAATATGATAAAAACAAAAGTGTTAATTTTGGAGCCAGGGAGCCTCATCCATAACAACGATGTGTGTCTAAATAGTGTTGTTTCTCCTAAACTTCCCGACTGACATTGGAAGAACTCTCTGCAACAGCAATAGCAGCAGTCTTGTCATGTCGTTAGCACCAAACCACATCAACACCAGAAGCACAGCACTACCTCAGAGAATCTAAAAATATTGTTTGTTTTTTGTTGTTGTTGTTTTTTTAATTTTCATATATGTAGCCTACAATTATGTTACTGTATTTTTTTTTTTTTGCACTATTTAGACAACTTGAAAATAGTGTGTCTGAAATGGACAGCTGCAGATTGCAGAGGAATAGGGTTTGCCTTGGCAAACGTTGTGAAATGGTGTATTTGGATGGCCAAATTTAAAAAGGATTTTTCTTTTAGTTGTCTTGTTTTTTTACACGTTCTCAAAACTTTTCGACTCACATCTTATATTTTTGCGATTTAAGTTTGGTTTTGTTTGCAAGATCAGGCCACTGTGTTTGTATGTGTTGATGAAATAAAAATACTAAAATCATCTTTAGATTTTGGTCCTTCAGAACATCTCAACCGAGTCCAAGTTAACTGCAATTTAAAACAAATTCAGTGTTACTAATGGACAAAAAATTTGCCAATAATGAATTTCAGTTATTGTTCTTCATAATATCCTGTGACCAGAGATGGCAGTAACATGTTAACGCGTTACACGTAAAGCATTACTGTAATCCGATTACTTTTTCAAGTAACGAGTAAAGTAATGGATTACTGTCAAAATGTAATTAGATTACTGTTACTTTCCTGTAAGCACGCTGCGTTACTAAACTGATTTTGTTTTGTGAGAGTGTCTCATGACAATGACGTACGAGCGTGCGATGTGGCAGCAACAGATGAGTGCAGATCAACAATGATAATATGGAGTGATGGAGAGAGTACGACCATGCAGCATTTAAAGTTTGGAAGTGCTGACCTTACTTTGAGTTTGATTCTGTAAAAAGTGACACAAACATTAGCATCTGCTGTACACTCTGAGTGGGAAGAAAACTTCTTTCTACAGCAACAAATGAAACTTCAAATCTGAGCGAGCACCGAGCACGCTCAGATTTCCACGAATGTGAAATTGAGAGAAACCCCCGGATCGCCCCACTGACATGACCGCTGTGGGCAAACCTCCATAGGTGAAAATAGATTTAAGGGTTGCCGAATCTTTGATTTTATTATTTCCTGCTGTGTTTTACTTGCATCCTGTCAGGGCTCTGTGTGCAGGCAGGTGGAGATGAGGATCCAAATGCAGGACTCCGAGATGGAAGTGTAACTGAAAACCTCAGCTTTATTGCTGGCACCAAACAGAAACCAAACCATGAAAGCACAAACTGGAACACACAGGCAGGATCTGAGGGTACAACGCAACACTGAGCAAGGCAAACACAGGGCTAATATACACAGGGACGTAATCAGGGAATGGAAGACAGGAGGGAGACACAGCTGGGAGAGATCAGGGCTAACAAGACAAGGGGGTGCGAAGCTGGACACACTGACATAAGACACAATCTTTCAAAATAAAACAGGAAACAATACACAAGGATGCAGACTAAGAAACACGGACTTTACACGGGCAGAACTTAATCTAAACCATAATAAGCTGGAACATAGAACATCATCAAATAGATCAAGAAGATAACCACAAATACAAAATCAAACCAAAACATGAAAACTCAAAATACTGGGTCAAAACTGACCCAGAACCGAGACACATCCATTTGAAAGAGTGGGTGTAAACACAAAACATTATTTTATTTTATATGCTTGAACATGCGGAAAATAGGTTTAAATGTTAAACAGATTTCTTCCAGTCAGAGACTGTTGCATAATGTTTGCTTAATACAATGCGCATAAAATTAAAAGATTAAAACTAATAAAACAAGTTTTAAAAAGAGACTTTTTCATTTGGTTTAACCTCCTGGGACCTGCGTCCACATATGTGGACATCACATTTTGGGTTATTTAGACCAAAATACTCAATTTTGCTCTACATGGGCCTGATATCCACTTACGAGGACATTAAACTGCTACTGTTCTATCAAAATTTTAAATGAATATCCTCATTTGTGGCTCTCATTTTTCTTAAAAACAAAAATAAGGTAAAAAAAAAATAAATCTGGTAATTCTTTGTTTTTACATTCATCGGGCCCCAATCAGCCCAAATATCAAAGAGAAATGAAAAATGCTGCTGTGGAAGAGTTCGGGTTTTAGGAGGTTAATTTTATATGATGGATTATGCAGAAAAAATAGAATTGGGCTCCTTTATTACGTATTCAGGTTGTGTATCATGTTTTTAAAAAGTAACTAAGCAATAACTAAATAACTTTTTAAAATAAGTAATCAGTAAAGTAACATGCTTACTTTCTTGGAGAAGTAATCAGTAATTAGTAACTAATTACTTTTTTCAAGTAACTTGACCAACACTGCTGGTGAGTTCATCCAGACTCTGTAAAGCATAATGCTCACACTGACAATGAACAGATTATCTCATACATGCATTAATCATTTGGTATATCAGTAAACAGCTCCCACAGTCCCAGTCAGCCTAAACACCTGGTACCAAGCAGGACTGGGTTTGTCGTTACGATCAAGCAGCTAGATGATGAATTCCTTCCACACTCTTCACTCTCTACAGAAATCCACCTCCTTGCACCACCAACTATCAGCACATGGGTGAAAAAAGGTTTGGGGCGAAAAAGTAGCAGAGAAAAATAATTGGACTTGCCTCCCCCATCCCCTCCCCCCAGGCCACTGAGATAATTAACACTGGCTTAGTCGGGAGGTCTGGAGAGAAAATCTACTGTTTGAACAAAATATGACCAGTAACATATTGTCTCCTTTCCATACATGCATGCAAACAGTGCTGGTGGCTCTGTCCAATGTAATGAAGCCCGGTAAAAGACCTGGCAAAGTCATTCATTCATAAAATCCCAATGTGTGACTGTTACTCTAATTACAGAGCACGTCGGCCCCAATTAGCCCACTTCTTCTACTCTGTTTCATTCTTGATTAATGGAGCTGTGGTAATTACAGGTTTCATAAGAGGGGGGTTTTAAGGCATTAGCTGGCCCACACAGCAAGCAGTTAACTCCATCCGTGGCCCTTCCACAGGGATGGAACCTTGCCCTACACAACCGATCCATCCCTCAATTATCAAGTGCTTGGCTTTCTTTGTCAAGGTGTTGTCTTTGTCTTCTGTACCTACTTCCAACAGCATGGGCTGCCCCAGGAGCTATTATGCTTCATAATGAAGAAGAGAAGGAAAGGGGGGGGGAATAAATCGAGAAAAAGAGAAAGAAAGTCATGGTGACAGGAGCAGGGCTAAGGCTATGGCCAGAGCAGGCAGCACTGCTATGTGTTAATTACACATGTAAAGCCTATTATAGTCATAGAGGACACCTGCTGGAAAGGGAAATGAGGCCAGCGCCCATGCCTGCCGCACAGTCAATCGAACCCTCATTCGGCCGGCTAGATGATAGCACTCTGATTACATTTTCATGCAGCGCCTGAATTGGAGGGAGCACTTAACATTCAATTCATTCTCTCACAGGTTGAAATTGAAATGTTCCAGGTCATCACTTAGAGAGCTCAGCGGCCACTACCGTGTCAGTTCAGTGTCACAATTTATGGTGCTGCAGACCAAGAGAGACTGAGATCAACTGGTATAAAATGAAGTGGTCTCAGTCACACGCGCATACAGCATGACGCCTGAGGAGACTGCAGTTCGATTAATTTTGTTTTCTGGTCCTAGGTAATCAAAAAGAATATGACTAGATTTTTTTATTGGAGTGGATCCAATATATGAGAGCTGTTTTTAATTTCAGTGAGACTTTCATGTGGATGAATTACAGAAATTGATTGGTGAAATTATTGGTTTATTCTGAAATACACTTGCAATAATTTGGTGAACGTTGTTTTCTTAACAGGCAAACTATAATATAAACATGAAAACCTGGACCCTACTTTTAGTCACATATAGTTCTGGTAAGAATGACCAAAACTGTGTGAAATTACTAAAAGATGACTCCTGATTTCAGGCAGTGAAGAGAGAAATCCAATGCACTCCATTTCTGCCATCCTGCCATTACTTGCTTGTTGTGCTCCACTTCTTACAAAGCTTAGCGATGTTACGATGAAACGCCCTGGATCAAACTCTATACCAAATGAGGCTTGGTCTTTGGAAGGAAATGATATGATCAACTTCACACCCATCAGGGGAGCTTGTGTACATCTTGCCTAGGGTCTCGCATCCTCATACATATTCAAAGGCTTTCACAGTTCATTATAAACTCACAAAATCCTGGCTCCTTCCCATCTTAGATGGCCATGTTACATTCATTAAAAGGAAGGAATACAAAGACTCCCCAAATTATAACGATACAAATTCCTCACGCAATTAGAATTTAACTATTCGCCGTCTTACATCTAGGTCTCGCATCAGAAAACATCAAACGCAAGCCAGCCTAATGGATGTCTCTCTACGTATCACAATTAACACTCAAGGACAAACAATAAAGGAGTGGAAAGCCTAGATGGCGGATGTTGTTTTTTTTAAAGTTTTTTTTTTTTCTTCCTTCAAGGCCATTTGATGCAGGTCTAAAAAGTAAACACCTTTGTTCTTATCAAGAGTGATCCAGGGAGACGTGATAACAGTAGCCATGCAGAGTAGGCTGTGACTGAAACACTTTGTTAAGCAACCTGTAAGAAAAGCCAAACTATGATCTGTAAACCCTGATAGATCCGTTCTTTAGGCCAAGATGTCAAAAATGTGGATTGGACCCATTAAATTCACATTTTTCAATAACATGCATTGCTCTCCCTTCTGTGGTGATACCAGCATTACACAGGAGGGAAATGTGATGAAAAATACTTGCAGAACTATGCAAGTTATAAAAATAACTTTAAACTCAATAAATGTTAAAAAACTGTGATAAAAAAAACTGTGCTGACTTTTAAGAAATGTCATGCTGTTCATTGCTTGTTTACTAAATAGATCATTCATTTTCATTTTTTAAATGCTGGGCTGCAACTGTGACATTTTTTAGTGACATCACAGTGCCTGTATGCATTACTGCATAAAAAAAAACTATAAAATGATTGAAAGTCATGATTAATAAAAAAAAAATATGATTCTTAGAAGTAGGGTTGTCAACATGTAGAATGGATTTGACCTTTGATCTCTTCTTCAAGGTCAATAGATTTGTATAAATGTTATATTGAACTATTTAAAACTGCTTCTTTCTCATTTCTTTATATTGATGAGTAAAATAAGTGTAGATATTGGCTGAAAGAAATCTCAAACTTAAGCAAATCGTAACAATTAAGACCTGCACTGAGTTGAAGTCCAGAAAATATCTGTGAGTAATTTATCACACCAGAAATAATATCACAACCCTCCCTGAGCCTGGTTCTGCTGGAGGTTTCTTCCTGTTAAAACTGAGTTTTTCCTTCCCACTGTTGCCACAGTGCTTGCTCATAGGCTGTTGTCTGATTGTTGAGGTTTCTATGTATTACTGTAGCATCTTTACTTTACAAGACTAAGCTCCGTGAGGTGATTGTTGTTGTGATTTGGCGCTATATAAATAAAATTCAATTGAACTGAACTAAAAATATACAAGTGAGTTAAACTGGAGAGTGGCAATGCCTGGGAGCTTAGGATGGATTCAAATAAAAGAATGTAAGAAATTAACTTGACATAGTTCACAGTTTGGAGTGTGAACTAGGGCTGGGCGATATGGCCTAAAATCCATATCACGATATAATTTGAAGCATGTGCTGTAACGATATATATTACGATATATTCTTTTCTTCTGTATAACGTATTTTCCACACTTAAAATCCTTTAATTTTCTCAAAAATCGAGAGAGTGTTCCTTATGTATGAATTCTGGTTGTGCTTACTGACCTCGAACCGATTTTGGCTGCAGAAATCTGTTAAAAATGTTTGATGGATTGTCAGAGCATTACGGCTGCCGTAGTGAGGAGCCTCGCGGAGTAATCTGGGTCCAAAACGCCGTCCTCTTCAGGTCCCAAATCAAACGAACACTGAGAGTTAAAAACGGTCTAAATTCTTTCATCTTTAATAAAATCATCAGCGTTGCTGCTTTATCAAAGTGTAACAATTAAGTTTAACATCCAGGCATCCATGAAAACAGAATTTATTAAATTTAACGGAGTTAGAAGTTAGCAGGAAGTTAGCTCGCTAGTTACCACCTAAACATTTCATACCATGTTCTGACTGAGAGATTTTTGAAACTAATTCAAACGTACAGCTCTGCTACCACTTCCAACATAAATGAAGACAGAAACTAAACAGCAGTGATGTTTGCAGGGTTACTGAAGTTGGACTACCTGGTATATGATGTTGTGCTACGTGACTCCTAGCGACACAGCTATGTTAGCATAACATTAGCACAGTGAAGCTGGAGGATGAACGCCAACTTTTTTTCCACTCGATAAAAGTTAACGTGAGGGATTCTGGTGGTCAGGGACAAATGCAATCACATAGCAGGATGCTGTACACGGGCCAAACTAAGTCAGGAGAACAACTGAGATTATTCATCCACAATACGAGGTTAGTTATTAATATACTGCAACAACACCGGAATAGACCAGCTGCGAGAGAATTCAACATTAATGAATCAATGTTACGGAAGTAGAGGAAGTGCAGTTTTTGGCTTTCCCCATATTTCAAAAGTGCTTCATCTCTTTGCTGTGACTGTCGGCATAATTTGCAGATGATGATGGTTGTAGCCGCTGCGATGCTTTCGACCAAAACAGGTGCAGCTTGATGACATCATCAACATGCGCTATCGCGATAGAGCGGTATAGTCAAAATCTCTATCGTTGGCCAAATTTATATCGTTTCTATCGTATATCGTTTCTATCGCCCACCCCTAGTGTGAACTCAAAATTTTAAACTGTTACTATGACTGTCACGAATGAAAATGGAACATCTTGTTTTTATCTATGGGACTGTTTTTCTACGATTATGTTGGATTTATTAGAAGCACTCCTGCCTGGGAAACCCGTGGAATGAAAATGTATGGCTCTTGGGAAGAGGGAGAAAAAAATACATATGCTTGTGTATTTCAGCTACACTCAGGGTATGTGGATCAGTGTGTGTGGATGTTAGATCAAGTCAGATGATGATCCAGTTGACTGGTGTTAGCAGAGCTTATCTCACAGTTCCCAGGGTTGGAGAGAGCTGAACGCCAATCGCCTCTCCTGCCGCTACCCAGACCAAGCTGGCTGTTTCTAATGAGACAGGTGGACTGGGAGCTGTCACACTGACGGGGGTGCCTGACATATGAAAATGAGACCCCCTGATCCGCATGGTAGGATAGAAAAGGAAGACTGGGAGGGACCAGGAGGGTGAAGGAGTGAAAAGGGGGAAGGATGGAGAGGAGGAGGGAGGCCTAGCAGCTGTTAGAGGACTGAGTGACAGGTCAAGGAAGGTGGCTGAGCGGCATAACTCCTCCAAGGGTCTTCAAGTGACAAGAGACGAAAGTCACATCTCTGCACACACAGCAGTGGCTGCAAACTTTCCTGTCGGACTGGTCTCTGCCATCTGACAGGCCTAAAAGGAGCACTCCTGTTCCACTCAGGAACTATTCACCAGTTAAGAACATTAACATCACATATCCTATTCAACTGCATTTGGAACTTCTAAGTGTCGTGTGACTTTACCCAGTCCCAGGATGTTTTTTTCCCTCTCAAATTCCTCCTAATGTTTGATTTTGGTTGATACAGTGGATTTGGTGACATTTACCATCTAAATGTTGCAAAGGATATCTGGTTATTCCTCCTAGATGCCCTGCAGACATGCCTTTCTGAGTGATGACTGTGGGATTATCTCTCCATTACAGTGATTCTATCTGACAAGGCGTTCTGTCACATCTCAAACGGCTGTTTCCCTTGAAGAGCCAGGTGCTCTCTGCGCATTGCTCACATCCGCAGATTGCCGGATATCTGAGACAGCCCCGCTGCTATGTTTCATCTGTGGGGGAGAAAGTGAGCACTCAGGCTCGGCGACACTCCCATCCTTCAAGGTGTTCTTGTTCCATCTGCCGGAGGGTCCAGCGGGAATACTTCTCTCTGAGCTCCTTCCTCAGTCCCAGTGAGCAGCCTTTCATGTCAGACAGGATACCAGACAGAAATCCCAGCTAGCATTCGGCTTCACTTAAGTCTTACATGTTGACAGAGAGAAGGAAGAGTGTTCTCTTATCTCTGAATTTTTTTCTTAGACAGCTAAGACTCAGATGCCAAACTCAAAACATATGCAGCATGGTAGAGAATGGATCAAGTGGTATGTACACTACTGTATTTACAACAGATAGAAAATAGCTATCCTGTGGCTCTGTGCTATGAGTGAAAGCAAGATGCAGCTGAGCTTTCAGTTAACTCAGTTGTCACAGATAAAATACTGAATGAAACTCAGCTGACACCTGACGTGGGTTGATTCAGGTGTTTGGGTTAATTATGCAGTCGACTCATTAACATTAGAGGTCGACACTTGGTCTAAGGTTTAAGGTTTGTGTTTTTCTGAAACTAGATGAAAATAAGGTTAAACGAGTGTTTGCCTTTACAAATACACCCATATGGAAAAGATATATATAAATCTTATAAAGTTTTTATCTGTCTTGTATGAAACTTGTATGAAAAGGATACAAGAGTGAAAACACATATTCATATCAAGATCCCTTGAAAAAATTATATAATGAAACTTGTATGTTTTGTATACTTACTAAAAAAATATATGAAAGTAATGAGAAAGTGGCCACTTTCAAGAGTAAATCATATATGTTTTTACTATTTCTTTTCCATATGGGTAGTCAAGTTGAAAAACAGGCAGATCTTGACAATCGATGTATGAGTGACCGTGACAGTGTGCCGAACAAACCTGATGACGAGGCAAACTTCCATAAAGTTGGCTCAACCCAAAACAGCTGAAAAACATTTGAGCATCATTTATGATGCTGTCTCTAGTTAAATCTTGCTATCTTTAACTAGTTCATTTCTAGGGATGGGTATCGTTTAGGTTTTATCCGATACCGGTGCCAAACCGGTACTTTTGAAACGGTGTCGGTGCTTAAACGGTGCTCGAACCGGTGCTTAAAGAATGGAGAACACAAACTTTGTCCAAAAACCTCTCATGTTCAGCTGTTTTTTTGTAAAAAGATAACAATGTTAGCCTTTTCTGCAACTATAGGGCATATATGGTATCACTCTTGGCTGGAAGCAGTGCTTAAACAATGGAAAAAACACAAACTTTGTCCAAAAACCTCTCATGTTTAACTGTTTTCCACTTTTTCTTTGGTCATTTTAGCCTTTTTGGCCAGGATGAAGGGAGCATCTGCCATCAAACAAGAAGACAGCCGCATGTAGCTATGATGATGTTTGCTAGTTCACCTTACATGCATTAATGTAATAACGTGGTTAGCCTACTCAACGTAAATTACACACGAACAACATTAAGCTACTCACGCAGAGAAGAACGGCTGCTGCTGCATCATCATCCGTCATCATTTCTGCTACACTGGCAGGGCTAGGGGCCAGGACTCTCCTCTTCGGGTTTTTGGGGGATGTTGCTAACTCCGGGTCAGATAACAGGCACCACACCCGCAGTAGATGCGCTCGGTGTGAGGTCTCGCAGCAAGCTATCAAATACGGCGCATTTCTCGGCTTTTAAAAAAATGCTATGCGTCGCCAGGTGTTTCATCGGATTTGAGGTGTTACCTCCTTTGACAGTATCACAGTATCAGCTTAAAGCACTTGTTGCTGCTGAGTTTGCATCTTTTGCTGTGAAGTACAGCCAGACTTTTGACCGCTTCGCCTTGGACATTTTTAATCTGTAGCTCTGCTCTAAAAGAACGCACGTACCTGGACCCGCCTACTATCCTCGGAAACGTAAAATGATTGGCTAAAATCTAAAGTGTATCACAGCTCAGGAAAAAAAAAAACCACCGAAATAAAGCACCGAAATGTGCGCTGCTTTTCGGTCTGGTTACTACCGTTTATGACAGAACCGGTCCATCCCTATTCATTTCTTTTACATATTTCAAAATCTATCTGTCTGTCTGAGCTTATTAAAAGCTCTTGTTAAATGGCCTGTATTTGTATGGCACTTTACTTAGTCCCTAAGGACCCCAAAGTGCTTTACACTACATTCAGTCATTCACACACTCACACACTGGTGATGGCAGCTACATTGTAGCCACCGCTGCCCTGGGGCGCACTGACAGAGGTGAGGCTGCCGGACACTGGCACCACCAGTAGGCAATGGGTGAAGTGTCTCGCCCAAGGACACAACGACCGAGACTGTCGGAGCTGGGGCTCGAACTGCCAACTCTTGACCCACTCATAGGTTTGTTGTCCTACAAACCTATGTATTTATAGAATATGATGCATTAATGTAGATATAACAGAATATACTCTTTAAAATGAGCACTACTGAGGCATATGACACTGATAATCATCTCTCTGCAGAATAAATACTTTTGTTTTTAATACTTTATGTAGAATTTTCCGATAAAACAATTCTATATGTAGTGAGGTATTTTCATAGTATTTTTGTGGCTATTTTTGCTAAAGCAATGGTTCCAAAAAATGTCCTCCAGCACTTGTCAATGTCAACTAATAACAAATATTTAGATGAACATAGGAGTAATTAATAATGATTGCATTTATATAGCGCTTTTCATGACCCTCAAAGTGCTTTACAATTCCACTATTCATTCACATTCACACACTGGTGGAGGCAGCTACAGTTGTAGCCACAGCTGCCCTGGGGCAGACTGACAGAAGCGGGGCTGCCATATCATCATCAGCCCCTCTGGCCATCACCAGTAGTAGCCCAAGGACACAACAACCAAGACAGACAGAGCTGGGGATCGAACCGGCAACTGTCAGGTTACAAGATGAGCTTCCCAACCCCCTGAACCACAGTCAACACAAAGCCAGGCATGTGATAAAACTGACTGGGTAAACAATAAACTCCCATACAAGAAAAAACAAACAACAACTTTTGGGACTCTGCTTAGACTGCTACTAGAGGGTAAAGTTTAAGCAGAGATGCCCAGACCTCTCTCTTCCCCAGCTCATCTGGGGAACACCAAGGCATTCCCAAGCCAACAGAAATAACCTCTTCAACATGTCCTGCATCTGCCCTGAGGGACGTCTTGAGGTAGAACATGCTGGAACAACCTCAGCTGACTTCTTTCAGTGTAAGGAGTAGAGATGGACCGATCCGATATTACGTATCGGTCCGATACTGACCTAAATTACTGGATCGGAGAAAAATAAAAAATGTAATCCGATCCATTAAATATCACGAAAGCACCTCACAAAACTTGCAACACGCCGTAACTCACCTCAGAACGTTAGCACGTCGGAGCAGTATGCATCACGTGATAGAGCGGCTGTGGCATGCGGGACCTGTCGGTGGTCTGGATAGCATTTGGAGCTTCGCTAGCAACCTGGCATTTCATCTCTGACAAAGTTATCCCGAGAGAAGTAAAGCAAGTGTGTAAGTCCATCTCTGAATGTTTGTAAAGCGATATATGGAGCGACTGCCTCTTCTTGCTGCTACTTCAATCATGAAACTGCTTAATGATCAGCTGATCGGCTTTTCTGGCGTGAGTCCATCTCTTTTGTTTGTTTTTGGCCCACTTCGCGCCAGAAAGAGGAAACCAGCGGCTGAACAACAGCAGCACGTTTAAGCTTGATCAGCTGTTGTTAGAATTTATTCAATATTACTTTCTACTCGAGGATCTTTTTCTACAGCTGACGGCTGGTAACTGTGCAGGGGCGGAACTAGCAAAGTTTAGCCAGGGGGGCCGATAGGGCATTAACAGGGAAAAGGGGGCACAAAGACATACTTTTCTTTCTTATTCTCATTTAAAATGTCTAGCTTTTAATAAATAATTATCTGACACCCAAAGTTTTAATTTGATGTAAAATGAATAGAAGTCCATTACTGTATATAGTAACTATTAAGTCTAATATACCCTAGTAAGCTATAGTACTTTTTCCTTTGGGAAGGTACCATCTGTGCAGTCTGCAGTTCTGTTGAAGAAAGATGTTGAATCTATTTAATATTTCTTGAAAAATAATTGATTTCTGTGCATTTTTTTCACACTGCATCAAATTAAGGTTGATTACGTCGATTAAGCATCATGAGGTGGAGCGTGAGGGGTGGTTCCCTATTTTTTATTTATTTATTTTTGTTGTTGCTGGGAGTTGGAACCCTATTAGTTAGGTTGCTTAATATGCTAAGTACTCTTTAAAATATAAGAATAGGGAGGATGGTGTAGGTTTAAGTTTATTAGATTGATCAGCATTGCTGAACTACGAAATTTTTTTTTTTGCATACAGGTATAACAGAATAGCTTTAGTGTAGTTGTTGTTTTAAACTTGAGTATGAACTTATACAAAATGCAGCAAGATATTTAAAAAAACAGTTTTGTTGATTAAAAAACACTATATTGGATTCATATCGGTATCGGCAGATATCCAAATTTAGGATATCGGTATCGGACATAAAAAAGTGGTATCGTGCCATCTCTAGTAAGGAGGTGGCAGCTCTAGCCTGAGCAGCTTCTGAATGACCAAGCTTCTTAGTCTTTTTATTAGGGAGAGGAAGCTAATTGCTGCCATTTGTATGTGCAGTTTAATTCTTTTGATCACTATTCAGAACTTGCGACCATAGGTGCATGTAGGAACATAGATTTAGCAGTAACTTGACACATTTCTTTCACACTCAGCCCCCTCTTCACAACAACAAGCCATCACTGCAGATGCTGCGCCAGTCTGCGTGTCACTTTCTTGCTCCATCTTCTCTTCACTTGGGAACAAAACCCTGAGCTACTTAAGCTCTACTAATTGGGGTAACAGTTAGTTTTTGACCTGGAGCGAGCTCTCTGTCCAGCTGAGGCACATGTTCTCAGACTTGGAGGTGCTGATTCACACTCAGCTGCAGGTTGCCTTAGTGCAAGCTGGCCTGAAGAGGCAAAGAGAACACGAACACACACACTTCATTGACAAGCTTCTTAACCAATGACACGTGGCCCTCTTGGACCCTCAACTTTGCTGCACCAAGAAGTCTATTCATTAAAGTTATGAACAGAATCTGGCAGCCCTGGTAGAGTTAAACTGTCATCAGGACAGTTGGATGCTCCACTGGATGCTCTGAGCGACACGGTTCAGTGCCTTCACCAAGACAACAAAACACATGGAGACTGGTTGGGCAAACTCCCACACTCCCTCACATTGTACAGAAGAGCTGGTCCAGTGTCCCATGACAAGGATGGAAACCATATTGTTTGTCCTAAATCTGAGGGTCAGATAACGAAGGGACTCTCCTCTCTAGAACCCTGACATTGACCTTCCTGGGTAGGCTGAGAAATGTGATCGCTCCAAAATTAGAGCACACCCTCCAGTCCCCCTTCTTAAAAACAGTTACCACCACTTCAGTCTGCCACTGCAGAAGCTTCCATGTGGTGTTGCACAGAAATGTCAACTAAGCCAGGCTAAGTTCTAAGGGCTCTGAATACGATAGGCATTAATTATTATGCATTCATCATTAACGTGCAATCATAAAAATGTGGTCATGAAATGTTGCATATTAATAATCATAAACCTCACAGCCTCAGAACAGAATCAGCTTACTTGGATATCCTTACCTGTATGACTAAGCATGCATCAAGACATCTGGCTGTGTTCATAGATAAAGATGGATATCATCTGCAGTGAAAATGTATGCTATACCCCCTAACAATACTGCATATGGAAAGCCTGTATAAGTTAAGTTAAATTGGCACATGATCCCGTAGAACTCCAGAATTATCTTCCCCGCGGTCCTCCTGTGGTGGTGAAGCCTCAGGAGGACCCTGTAGGGCTTAACTGTTTTGTGCATTGTATAGCAGTCAAGGACAGAGTTCGTGGCAGTCTGATCCCTAGTTTGCAAAGCTGGGTTTTAATTAGTTGGTAATACATACTTTTATTTAATCCTATAAACCTAGGACTTGTTGTATAATATTGCTACGCTTACTTAAAATAAAGGATCCAAGTATTTCTTCCACTTACAGGTAATGGTAAATGTTTCCTATATAATATTAATATTATGGGCATATTTAATTCATTTAAATTCAGTTAATTTAAGTTTAGTTCAATTCAATTTGATTTATAAATAGGTAGAATCTTTTTCTAATGGGTTAGGAAAAAGGTCTTAGGCGTTAGTCTTGTTGAAAGTCAATGAAGACAATGTGTTGACTCATGAAACACACTACAGAGAATGCACGTTTTTTTCCACTAGGCTATATGCAGTCGTCCATGATGAGCTTTCTAAATGACTTGTTAGAGTGTGCCCGACCTCTTTGTGTGTCTAATGTCTCAGAAGGATATTCTATTGTTAGTAACACATTGTGCATTAAATAAGCACCTAAAAGCATTGATCAATACACATTAGTGCATTTTAAAAGACTAAATATGGCAATATGATTTTTTTTTAAGTGCTTGTGCATTTTTAGTGGATGAGGAGAAACTGTACATGTTTTTTATTGATGGGTGAGTGGGTCTTGAAAGGCAGGCAGAACATTCTAGCAAGGTGTCTTTCAAAGGTAGAGATGTCTGACAGCATGTGAGGTGCTCCAAACAACAACAACAACAAAGTGAATGGGATGGATTTTCCATCACAGTCCAACTAAAATGGACAAAATGTGAAGAGCGTGAGTGCAAATGTGGGGAGGGTGTGAGAGAGTTGCATCTCTGGTGAGTGCAGGAAATGGGTGCAGATGACAAAAATGGCTGAGTAAAGAAAATGTTCGAGAAAGGTGGACAAAGAGAGTCAGTTAGAGGAGCCTTTGAAAGGCTGCAGCTGAACTGGCTGAAGGAGGAATCGATACAGGTGCTTCAGCTGAAGCTTGGCTTACAAAGATAGCTGGACCAAAGAGAAGCACATCAATGTTCAAGGTTGTTAAAACACAGTAGACCTGGGGAGCTGTAAGGGCTATCTGTCAATGAAGGGTGTGTGTGTGTGTGTGTGTGTGTGTGTGTGTGTGTGTGTGTGTGTGCGTGTGTGTGTGTGTGCGTGTGTGTGTGTGTGTGTGTGCGTGTGTGTGTGTGCGTGTGTGTGTGTGTGTGTGTGTGTGTGTGTGTGGTGGGCAGGGAGATGTGGCCTTTGAGGGCTCACCTCTCCAGTGGAGTGGTAAATCAGCCATCAGCCATGTGACAGGCTCAGTGGCCTCCTGCACTGCCCAATGAGACATGACCCTCTCAGCCCCTTTCCCGCCCCCTTTGTGACGGAGCTTTGATATCCCTCCTCGCTCCAGTGACCAGCCGATGGGAGTGAGGGTGCACCCGCAGCATTCCTCAAAACTAGCCAAATGGAGCAGCTGAGTATATTCCATCATGCAACAAAAAAGCCCAGAGGTATCGCACTGGCCTTTGGAAGTGAAAGGATGAGAGGGGAGGGGAGGGAGGAAGCAATGCAGGGAGGGAAGTGTGATGTTCATTCAGCGCCCTCAGCCTGATATAGTGGGATAATCAGTCCAAACCGCCACTGACCCGGTGGGGGCAAACAACTGTTTCCTGTCTGTCGGCATTAGCGGGCCCAGCAGTGAGGATGAGCTGGCTGCACTCTGGGTCCATAGCACACTGACCTGGCCCCAGTCTGCTACCTGCATCACTGTGCTAATGGAAGCCCCTTGTACACAACGTAGCAGTCAACAACACAACAACACACTTAGTCAACACAGACAATGTAGGATCATTACCTGAAGAACAACTTAAATATCTGAAAAGGAGGAAAATCCAACTTTCTTTTAGAAGAATGTTGAATTGCCTTTAAGGTCAGATTAGCAGCTCTCCTCTGTTTCTATAAACACTTGTTTTCTCTCAAAGAGTTTTTTGGGGGTTTTCTGCCCGTCCTGTCCGACACTGCAGCAATCTCAATTATTGTCTGAAGGCCAAGAAAAATGGCCAACAGATTTATTTTCCCAAGTGGATCTTTACTGCTTTTGCAATACTGGTCCAGTAGTTTGTCATAGTTCATTCAATCTTTATTCTTCTTCTTTTTTTTTCTACTTTTAAGTTATTACAGTCAGAATAGACTAGAGCGGGGGAGAAGTTCAAGGGAAGGGAGCGGGAAAGAAAAACAGAGGAGAAGAGAGACAGAGAGCTCTCTGACTCTGGAAGAGTTTTGAGAAATCATCATGATCCTTTCTCACAATGGGCTTAGATGCTATAAATGTTGTTGCCTGACTTCTGTTCAAAACATGTTGTTTTTATGTTAAAAAGTCTTAATGTGCACAGAATATATACCAAATGTATCAAACAATGAGAGGTTTGTTTAACTCAGTGGGTTTGATGAGTTGCTCACACACTTGATTGTTGGGACTTCCAACAACATCTATGAAGAACAAAAGCAGGAGCATAAGTCTGTAAACAATCACCATTGTTTGTGAGACACATAATCAGCTGTTGACTGTTATGCAGATGTTAAACAAAATAATATTGGATGTATTTTTCATTCTTACCATTCTCAGTCAACTGATTTCCTGTGTGTCTCTTAAATGATCAAACTAATGATCCTAGAACTGCCAGTTGCCCAAATTCAGTTTGAACGATCAGATTCAAATATGCAAAAATGGTGCACACTGCCATCGTCACTGAAGCAGGTCCATGTTTAAATACCAAAAACAATGAACAGCCACTCTGAGGTTTAGGAAAGGGTGGATATCAGGTGTGTTTGTAAGTTCTCACTTACAAAGAAATGAACAACATCAAATGTCTATGGTAGACTCTTTCAACCAAACATGCAAGAACACTTTTGATTTAGAGTTTCTGTAAAGAGGAATGGGCCAAAGTCAAACCTGGTGACCAACTACAAATAATGTCTTACCGCTGTGCTGCCAACAAGTTCTTCTCCACCAAGCACAAAGTCATGTTTTTCTTGGGGATCAAATACTTGTTTTAATCCGTGACATGCAAATCAATTAATAACTTACGTAATTTTCTTTTGGTTTGGTTTCTACTCTGTTTCCCGATTAAAATCAAAGAGTCATGAAAAGTGCAGCCTGTTCATTCCTTTGATTCAGCCGGGGGGTGGATAGTTATTTCCCCCAGTGTACAAAGTAGCACTAGGAATTGGTATTACATGTAAAACACAACAACATGCTAAAGGATGAAATAAAGCCCCCCTGCTCTCCATTTTAATATCAATAACAGAAACTTGTGTAGGCTCACTTGTGCTAACAGTGAAAAGCCAAAACTTGCCTCACCAGCTATGTTCTGTAATTACCTGCATGTTAAAAAGAAAACTGAAAACTAGTCAGTGAACAGAGATGTCTAAATGATTCGGCAAATTTTAGAAAGCAGGGTTACTCAGGATGGCACCTGCAAAGTCAGCAGTGTCACCTCTGTGTGACAGAGCTGACTGAGCTGGCCGTGCAGAGTGTGCTGGTGTTTGCAACATCTATGGCATCAGCATCAGAGTGAAGCCACCAGGGTGTAACTCTCTGGAGGCTCACAAGCAGGCTGCATATGTACTGTCTCCAACACCTAATGCCATCGGCTGCACAGAGCACAAACACTGCCTCCGTCTCGGCACGATCCTTTGGGACACCAGCTCACTGTTGCACTCACACAGACTCGGCTTGCATCACTTCAGAGCTGAAGTAAACCAAAACCCAGCGTCAGAGAGAGACAGGGATTAAGGAATTTACTTCCCCCGCCAGGTGGAGCTGAGACTTTTCAGAGGATTAAAAACTTGAATTAAGCGTGCAGTGCAGGATCAAGATCTGCCTCTGTGAATAGGATCTGATCTCAGATAAGTTGCACTGAAAAAGCAGTAATACTTTGGTGGACACTCAGGCTCCCTAATCTGTAGATGAAACAAGCCATTTACCCTGAAACATAAGTGTCTTTGACATATGTTGGATGTTTAGATATTTAGTAAATCTGTCTGTAAACCTTAGCAAGTTAGTTTGCGGCAAAGAAAACTGTGCATTGATTTAATATTGTATCAAAATATTACAATATTCTGAAAAAGTATTAAAGTGAACCTTTCATATCTGTATTTCTTGCATGTAAAGTGAACTATTTCAAACCTGATTATGGCTTGACAGCAGATGGAAGCATGAAGTCCAAAATCTCCTGGTCGATGCCTGTGTTGAATCTGGACCTGTTAAACCACAGTGGACCAATCATCATTAACACCAGCAGGTGACGTGACCCTCCTAAACCAGTGGTCCCCAACCCCCGGGCCTCGGACCGGTACTGGTCTAAAACATGTATGTTTTCAGTCATTTTTGCACAAAGTCAGGAAAACTGTTGCTTGGTACCTGAAGACGTTGTGTATTAGCGTCCTCTCCGTGACATAATAATGATAACGTCCATTTAGTGAATGCTCGTCAAAAATTGCTTCTTAAATGGTTGTAATTGGATGAATTTCTGAGGCAATGCAAATGAAGGCTAATTGCCACTTGCTTTCCAGGCCAGTTAGAAATTACCACCGAGCGAAACTGGAAAAAACGGTCCCCGTGTATGCCGTAAGGCTCCCCTACAACATTCCTATTCATAATGCACAAGCATATCCTAAACAGCTCAGTGGAATTGGTTTGCTGCCAAATGACTCTCCCTCTCTCTTAACAAACACAACGACAATATTGTGAGTCAAGCTGTTGTTTGTTACTGGGCAGCAAGATGACGGCAGCTCTGTGACTCCCGCATCACAAACCAGTGTGTAGTGACCTGACCTGCTGCTAAAGGAGTGTGTGAGGATGCTGAGAATGGGGTAGGAGACATCAAACTCAGGCAGATGGGATGAAACAATGGCACGATGCGGCGCGTCTGTGACAGGCTGTACCAGCTGATCAAGGCTACTGCAATTTACTAGTGATGAGAGGAGATCTCACAACCACCAAATGCTACCAAATAGCAGAGCTTTGCTTTTAAAATGACTATAATTTGTCTCCTGACATGATCTATATAAGCAGTTTCTTTGTCCTATTATCTCCTTTATGGAAGCAGCAACAGTCGCTGTCTTTTATTTTGCCAAGTATTGTTCTTTATTAAGTGGAACACGGAGCATTACTCAGTGTCTTGTCAGCTCCTGCAATTTACTATGTAGGATATGTTGTCTACATCTACTTAGCTAATTAAGACAGTCACAGCAGTGTAGATTTCAGGGCAGATCAAACACTACGGTGTTGATATGGGAAACAGGGAAGACTAGTCTCCACCAACTCTGTTATATCATAATCCCTGTTCCTTCAGCCTGATTAAAACATTTCAACAAGAGCCTGGGCTGCCTACCGTGGTAGTGCTGCAGAGAGGCTTGGTGGAGAAATATCACAGCTTCCTCATTAGCGAGAGGGGATTTCATTTGGAATATCTCACCGAGCACTTTGAGAGATGCGGCTGTATTTACATTTAAAAGATCCAAAGTGGCCATCTGAAGCTAGCTACCTCTTTCCTTAATTGCTGGCTTCAGTTGTCCATGAATACATCCACTTTATCACTGGCTCTCATTACTGGACGGCACAGAGGAAAGCCTCTTTCTCCTCTCTCTCCATTTTCTCCATCTTCTTCTCTAGCAGGGCAAGACCACATCAGAGTTCTCCCAGTGGCCAAAAGACACAAACAATCAAGAGGGATTAGACTCTAATCCTGTTTTTACTTTCATCTGCCACATATTCAAAGGGAGAAGCTCTGTGAAGCGTGGAATTCTTGAAGGATCTGCTCCCTGAAAAAATAAGTGGAAGCGGAGTAAACAATGCAATGGGACGGGGATTACAAGTTTTAAATGACAAGAAGACAATGGGCTTGACATCAGATTTATATTTAGTCTTCACTGGCTAAATCTTTGCTCGGCTGTGGACTAAGACAATTAAAGATACTGTAGAAATAATGAATAATGTAAGGTCACTTTAGTGTACCCCTCATTTTGTGTTCATTGGTAGTATTCTTTTCCAAAATGAACTCAATACAAAACATTTGAATTTTCAATTACTACTGGGGAAAATCGTTTTTTGTCCCCTGAATTACATTATTGTGTGATTGTAATGACCTATCACCACCAGCCATTGGAGCAATTCTGTTTCTGTTCTGGTTTAAAGAGCCTGTCGTTTAGACCGGACGCACCTTGTCACCGTGGTAACCCTCATGGATGTGAAAATGTAGAAAAGTCACTGAATTTGAAGCTTTTGTTCATTTGTTTGTTTTGTTTAAAGAAATAATCCTTGAAGAATCCTGGTGTAAAGACCTGTAACTTCACTATAAAGTGAAGTGTTTGTCATAGTCCTACCAGCACCCCCCCCTCACAGTCTCTCTCTGTGTCTCACACCTTTCTCAGTTGAGGCAGGTGTTCTGGGTTTTTAGCCCCGCCTATGGGTGTGGCTGCTTTTGTGGTACACAGGTGTAGCTCATCTTTAGCTCTTCACCTCCTTCGACCTTTATTCTCTACGTGTTTCTGGTCCTGTTTGTATTCTGTTGTATCCATTTGAACATTCAGTCGCTGGACCTCACCTGGAAATTAGCTTTTAATAATAGCAAGCCATTCTGCTCGCCTGCACTCACACGTGTTATGAAGTTGTTGTTTTTGGTGAAGACAAATAGTTTAAAAAAATTAAAAGGATGTGAAGTGAAGTAGCAACTCAGTTTGGCCTCGTTATGATCGGCAGACACAAGAGCATTTCCCTGCTGCTATCACTGAACTTGGGTTTGCTGAGCATAAGGTAGCTGTTAGCTGATGCTGAAAAGTAATAAACGTTAGCTAGCTAACTACTTTTAGACTGAAGTTAGTCAGATAACATTTATTACTTCTTACAAAGGAATAATGAATGTTAAAGGTTTCTTCTTATCATTATTATCATCATTTTATCAATAGTAATATCTGTGAGATGATCTTGGGTATGATCAGTAAAGTTTTTAGATTGGTGGCTTTGGTTACGTTCTGGCACGTACAGTGAATTTTCACTTTTCAACACTCAAACCGGATTCTTGAAACTGGGAATATAACAAAGTCGAAGGGTAACATATGAAGGTCAAAGCAAATTCAAGAAATGTTAAACTATTGTGGAAACGTTTTAAACTTTTTTTTGTCAGACCCAGATGTAAGACTCGAAAACAAGGAATATAAAACTCAGAAACAGTGTTATATGAAAAATAAAACAGGAAAACAGTAACATTTAGACCAGGACTAAGACTTGACACAAAAACAGATAAGAACCACTGAGACAAGCCTGGAAGGACGGAATAGGAGTACAAAAGCAGATTAATCAACTAAGGAAATGGGGATCTAACAACAGAGAAACAAAATACAAATAACCCCATGAACATAAATATAACCATATAAACAGAAGACTGAATAATAAAGAATATATACTAGAAATATAGAAATACTAGAAAACCCCCGTACTCTGTCCTAAAAATATCAGTCCTAAAAAACATGGTGTCTAACTAGATGTTTGCTTTAGTTGGCATTACCTTACAGTAACACTGTGAGGAGTTATTTTTGACCAGCATATGTCAATGTGGATATTAAACAAATATTAAACTGCTTTTCTTCCATTTGAACAATATCTCTGAAATTAGACACACCCTGTCTCAGAGTGATGCTGAAAAACTAGTTCATGCATTCATTACTTCTAGGTTGAACCATCGTAATACATTAATATCAAGTGTTCCTGCTGCAGTAGGCTGCTGGGGGCTCTCCATAGTGCACTGAGCATTTCTTCTTTACTCATCTCTTTTCAATCTCTGCGTGTTTACACATCATTATTGTATTTAGTAATTAGCAATTATTCAACTCTGAGTCTCTCTCCAATGATTAGCTTTTTGTCCGGTCTCTCTTGCTTTCTTCTCTTTCCCTGGTTGTAACTGGTCGTGGCAGATGACTGGTTCCACTGGGGCCTTTTTCCTATTAAGGAGTTTTTCCTTCCCGCTGTCGACAAGTATTTGCATAAAGGGTGTTGTGTGATTGTTACGGCCTCTTTCTCATATTTCAGGGTTTTTACCTTACAATATAAAGTGCCTTGAGGTAAACTGCATTCAACTGAATAATTCATATACTGAAATACAACATGACCAATTTTAAACACAGGAACTCATTGATAGCTGATCTATCTAACACAAGGGCGGGCCCCCTTAATTAAGGGGCCACGTGATAAAAGGGCACTGTTATGGAGGACTGCACCAATAAGCTGAACTCAGTTTTGCATCCCATTTTTGTCTTCATATAAAGATGTATTACTTTTTGGTTTGTTATGTATTGACTTCATCTTCAATTCTTCAGTTCTTTTCTCTTGTTCAGTCATAGAAATGTGTTGTCACTAATGACGGTTCAATGAGATGAAAATATTGAGGACAGTGATCATGACTGATAGGGCATCTGTATCTGGATTTGTTAAAGTGCATCATTAAGAATGTTTGTTCACATGTAAAGGTACATTGAAAGACAATCAACATCCTCTGAGGTTGCCTTCCTTTGTGTGGAAAGTTTTCCTCTTTGCTCCGTTAGTCACTCAAAAGTGCAACAGACTGATTGAATGCTTTTGCCTGGTAGAGTTCAACTATTCAAATATCAGACATTTCCCCCGTGAGCAGTGGGCGAGCGTCAGTTGTAACATTTGCCAGTTATAGCATTTCAGCCCATACCTTTGCAAGCATGCAGTTACTTCTGTGAACATTGCTGCCAGCTCAGCAGTCCAAAAAACACTCTTTCTGAGCGGCTGAGGTCTTTTAACATCTGTCGGGCAATGCTCAGGATTTTCTATGAGTCTGTTGTGGCCAGTGCCATCCTCTATGCTGTTGCATGCTGGGGCAGCAGGTTGAGGGTCGCAGATGCCAACAGACTCGATAAACTAATGCACAAGGCCAGGAATGTTGGGGGGAATGAGCTGGACTCCGTCAGGGTGGATGTTGTCCAAGATAAGGACAATGTTGGATAATACCTCCCACCCACTCCATGACTTGCTGGCCAGTCACAGGAGCTCGTTCAGTGAGAGACTGAGATTACCCATAATGCACCACTGAATGTCAAAGGAAATCATTCCTGCCCATGGCCATCTCCCTGTACAACGCCTCCATCTAATGCACAGTGCACGGTGCAATATTTACACCTTTTTGCACACCCTCTACAGGGCAAATAACAAAGTTTTACACTTTAGAGTCAAATGTCAATCATATAAATGTATTCTCTGTAATATTCTGGATATTTATTATTGAGCTATTTGTACATATTAGAGCTATTTCTTATATTTGGTAAGTACAATTAATTTAATTCAGTCTCTTACTGTTCTTGGATCAACTGTAACCACACAATTTCCTCTGGGATTAATAAAGTATTCTCATTCTGATTCTTCATTAAACTCTGCATCTGGGAAACGCCTACAAATGTTTTTCTTTTTTGTTGTTTTAATCTGCACTTTTTTGAGTTGTCCAAAATGGTCCCTGGAAGGAATAATGGTGAACTAGTGACAGACGAAGTCTCATTGATGCAAGGGGGGAGGAAAGGTTTACCCGTGTGGTCTGTCCCAACAGACAAGCTGCTTCAGCTCCATAATGAATGTTCTGATAGAAAGGTATCAGAATACACAGCGCAGTTTGTCCATTTACCATTCATGTGGGTGGCCGGGTACTTATGTGTCTCTTACCTGGGGAACACCTGGCACGAAGGATCATTTCGGGAAGAAGGGAAGCCTGAAGGGGCTGGAGGATCCTCTGAGTAATGTTCTGTCATTCATGTAGCTGTTATTCTTTAAACACCCTACAAGCCCCTGTAAAATGGACACATACCACCTACCTGAGCATTGTTGCAGACCATGTACACCCTTTTGTGGAAGCAGTATTTGCTGATAGCTGTGGCTTCTCTCAGCAAGATAATGCACTCTGCCACAAAGCAAAAATGATAAAGGAATGGTATGAAGAGCACAACAGTGGGATGCGTTAGCCTCACCTCACAACCTATAGTTCTTAAAGGATCCGTTTCCAACACCAGAGACCACAACACAGCTTCAGGAGTCTAGCAGAGGCCATACTTTGACAGGTCAGAGGCACATCATCTCACATCTCCAGCTATTTATTTATTGGGCAACACTGTATGCTTGCAACACTGGATTGAATATCAGATAGTAGATGTGCAACTGTCAGGAATGGAGATATACCATGCAAAACTTTTATTGTGACACAACACTGGTGAAACACAGTCTTACTGGAACAATGATGCTTCTTGTCTTTGCTTTATTCCAGTGCATAGAAAATAATCTAAAATCACGATAAACATTTGGTTTTAGCTTGTCAGCTTTTGAAGCAAACACACTAGCTATAAATGGTGGAGAAATGTTGCTGAGCAGTTGGTGTAATTCCTGTGGGCCTCTCACAGTTCAGTGCTGAGTAATCCAAACTGATGCATATCACTGCTCTATTCCCAGAGGGGAGATTTGGACTGCCATATCAATTCAGGAATGACCTTGTTTCCTTCACCCACCCTCATCCCCTGCATCACACAAACATATTGCAGCCGGGACTCACACCTGACCTGTGTCACTCAACACGAGCAGCACATGCATACGCAGTGGCCTGAACCAATACTTTTGTGGCATTCAGAGAGGTATTTGCAATGTCAAATCCCTAATGTTGAGGAAGTTCTGGTGTGAACTTTGTAAATTTGTTTTACATTTAAATTTCTCCAGTTATCTGACAAAGTATTGTGAACAGAACAGACCAAAAATCTGTCACCAACTGTTGGCCAGTCTGAGAGACAACACGTTCGTTATTCGACACCAAAATGTGACCAAAAACACAGAAATGGAAGAAATGTCTGAAATATTCGAGAGTGCCTCTGAGATCAAAACTACTGAATTTATGCAGCTATTACATCTCTATCATTTAGCACATTATTTATAATGTGATGCAAGATCTGTTGTCTAGCTGTCAACACTTTGCTTCCCAAAGCCCTGGGATTACACAGAAGCCGACTGCTGTTTCTCAGATTTACTGGAAACCTGAATATGGGTTGGCTGAGAATTTTACATATAATAAGCACATATTATATTTCAGATGTTAACCTTAGAGGTTAGTTAAGCAAAGTAGGTTTTTGTGTATTTCCAAATAGACAGAAGCTATTTAACTGGTTAGTTGTTTGCTTGTATTATTGTAGGATCTTTATGTTACAAAATGAAGTGCCATTGAAACTGAATTTATTTATTTAAATGTGACAGTGCTTATTAATGAAGACATCAGTGTAAATATGCCACAGTTCATCAAAAAGATACTTTTCATCTATAGTGCCTGCAGACAAAAGCAATAAATAATAATACAAAATCTAGACCAGACAAGAAAAGATGAAATCAGAACATGAAATTTCATAATAAAATGAGAACACGAACATCTGATTTCTCGTTAACCATCGATGACTTTTAGATGTGTTGAGGAGGGTGGGGCAGGTCCATGTAGGATCTTGTAACAGAACAAGCAAACTTTAATATTGTAAAATTTTAAAACCGTAATATATTATGTTTTTGAAAACAAAACAAGTTTTAAAGCCTTTTTAAATAGAGATTTGGTTGATTTTAAGTATTTGTCGATCACAAATTAGTGAAATATTCTATAATAAAAATGATAAAATGGTGAAACACCCTAGCCTAATTTTCTTGCAGTGATTATTTGATTTATCTAAATATGTGTAGGTTAAAATGAATGATTTTAGATTTAAGGTGGAATCTATAGTAACGCCAAGATGCTTACATTCATGTAGAGTCTGAAGTTTTCTCATGATTTTAGTCGGTTTGATAGGATAATGCAAAAAGGTTTTTTAAATTAATGAATAGACAGGACTGAGTAAGACAATCATAAATACAGTTCATTTTTGTTGTCAGCTTTCCCAAAACGTCCATTTCGGACTTTACCTGTGTAAAAATAACAGCACTGTCTTCATGAAGCTGAGTACTGACAAGTCATTCATATATAAAGAAAATAAATGTGGTCCAAGTCCAACTTTACAGGGGACGTAAGGAGACACTGAGAGACGCATAATGAATCACATTTTCCAAATATGAATTCATCCAAATGATGACTTGTTCAGAGAAGTTGAATTTTGTTAACCTAGACAATAAAGTTTGATGATCCACACTAAACATTTGATACTGATCACGACGGTCTATACAATGTCCAATCATGCGTCCACAATTTGGACGTCCAACCATGACCCAAGTTGGACGTTAATGTGACGTTCAATTTGGACTTTGGCCTGTGGAACGTTTTTGGAGGTCACGTCTGTGGTCTATGGCAGGTGCGCTGGAGAAATTTAAATGTAAATGATTTATCATTTTTTTGTTTATTTGTTTTGTTTTTTAAGCTGTTTCACATGTGTGTTATGCACAGACCTTATAACAAAATTACATTGGATTAGTTTTACCATGTTTTAATGGCCAATGCTGAGCTGTAGTCATGCTGTTTAAACCTTCTAGATACACATTATGATGGACTTTGTCCATCATTATCTACGATCTCTTTACCACAATAAATCAGGTCTATCTAGACTGGTTTCTCTTCACTGCCTCCTTTCTAAATTTCCTCATCTCTGTATGATCCTCTTTTCCTTTTCTTTCTTCTAGATTTATTTCCTTTTTTCAGTTAACTTTTCCTTTCCACCTGGGATCCATCTTGGATATCAGTTATATCCCCTTTGAAAAGCAGAAATGGAAGAGAGGTTTTAAAACTTTATGGTGAGAGGCTTGGTACCACATGCCATTTCAGTAGCAGCTCTGCTAGCAGGGCTGCCGATTTATAGCTCATGACACACATATATTTAATTTGTAACCGAACACTTCCTCTTCGCCTCAGTTTCCTTAGAACTCTGGGACATGTCTTGTTTTCTTAGGTCAGGGGTTAAACAAAGGAAACACAGTGCTGGCTAGCTGAAGAGCCCGAGCCAGGGGGTGTGAGGGGCGCTTCCACCTCTGAGGCCAGTCCAGAGCAGACTGTGGAACACGTCAAGGTTAAAGGTTCCCCTGTGATATCCGGAGGGGGAGGGGGGACCTAAAGAGAGAGGAGAGAGCTAGAATCAGAATATTTGAATTTTACATGACGAGAGCCGAACGTAAAATCCTGGATCCTCTTACTCCTCCGTCACTACAAGAAGGCTGGCTGTTTGTTGGAAGTGACATGTTTACTGCCCCATTGACCATAAATATCCCGAGGGCCATCTAAAACATAGTTACACGCCCAACTAGCTTTTCAATTCTGTGCGGTGATAAGCATATAAGTTTATTTAGTGTGAATGTCCTGTGGTGCTCACTGCGCGTCCCCAGGCACAGAGGTAGTGCGGTTAGCACTGCTGCTTGTTGCACAGCAAGGTTCTTGGTTTGAGTCTCACTTCTCTGTGAAGTTTGCATGATCTCCTGGTGCCTGTGTGAGTCCTGTCCACATACTTACGCCTCCTCTTAGCTTACTGTTGATTCTAAATTGTCCATTCATCACTCATATACTGCTTAAACAGCACTCGAGGCCCTTTATACGGTAAGGTAGACACCCTACAATAATACAGAGAAAACCTGAACAATCAAAAGAGAAGTCCACAGAATATAGTACTGCATGGATAAATGTAGCACACACTCTAATATTGTTGAGTAGTTAGAAAGACTTGCTATGTAAAGCCAGTTCATACATAAAGCCCACATCATAATTTCACAGCTAGAATACTGTAAAATAAATACGTTATGGGTTTTATGCAGAGTAACTGTAACTCTGAGTTATTGTACTTGTACTTACCTAAAATCTGTTTGTGTGCACACAGTACAAAGACTCTTTATCACTGCAAGCATCTGTACCTGCCTACCTTTGAAATAAGACCACATGTGTTAACCATAAATTATTCCAACACACTTAACTCTTTCCAAGTTTAGAATAGATTCCATAAGTCTGGGAAAGTTATTGTTTCTCTCAGATTGAAGCTTTTAATTTTAAACTTTCAGAGTGCTGTTATAACTTTGGTATGTGAGAAAACTCTCAGGGCTTTACAACAAGTCCTAATAGAACGATTCTGAAACATTATTAGTATCGGACATCTATGGATTTCTGGATAAATATTAAACAAATATGTAAGACTGCTTTCTTCCATTTGTGCAACATCTCTAAAGTTAGAAATATCCTGTCTCAGAGTGACGCTGAAAAACTAGTTCATGCATTTATTACTTCCAGGCTGGACGACTGTAATTCATTATTATCAGGAAGTCCTAAAAACTCACTGAAAAGCCTTCAGTTAATCCAAAATGCTGCAGCAAGAGTCCTGACAGGGACTAGAAAGAGAGAGCAGATTTCTCCTGTTTTGGCTTCCTGTTAAATCCAGAATTCGAAATCCTGCTCCTCACATACAAGGTCTTAAATAATCAGGCCCCATCTTATCTTAATGACCTTGTAGTACCATATCACCCTATTAGAGCACTTCGCTCTCACACTGCAGGCCTACTTGTTGTTCCTAGAGTATTTAAAAGTAGAATGGGAGGCAGAGCCTTCAGTTTTCAGGCCCCTCTTCTGTGGAACCAGCTTCCAGTTTGGATTCAGGAGACAGACACTATCTCTACTTTCAAGATTAGGCTTCAAACTTTCCTTTTTGCTAAAGCATATAGTTAGGGCTGGACCAGGTGACCCTGAATCCTCCCTTAGTTATGCTGCAGTAGACGTAGGCTGCCGGGGGATTCCCATGATGCATTGAGTTTTTCCTTTCCAGTCACCTTTCTCACTCACTATGTGTTAACAGACCTCTCTGCATTGAATCATATCTGTTATTAACCTCTGTCTCTCTTCCACAGCATGTCTTTATCCTGTCTTCCTTCTCTCACCCCAACCAATCACAGCAGATGGCCCCGCCCCTCCCTGAGCCTGGTTCTGCCGGAGGTTTCTTCCTGTTAAAAGGGAGTTTTTCCTTCCCACTGTCGCCAAAGTGCTTGCTCATAGGGGGTCATATGATTGTTGGGTTTTTCTCTGTATCTATGAAGCGCCTTGAGGCGACTTTTGTTGTGATTTGGCGCTATATAAATAAAATTGAATTGAAATAAATGCTTAGTAAATGTTGTTCTGCCAGTTAAAGGGTCATTTTAAATTCTTACCAATTGGAGGTACTGTCTTCAGTCTTTTAAAAAAAAATACAATGAAATTATGCTTTTGCCCAAGTGTCAGTACTCTCTAGTATGTATGATAATTCAGAAATGGCAGCTGAGGAGACACAATATTTATGTAGGGAGCTCAGAGTGAATGAATGGCACAGTGAAACACTGTTCTCTAACAGCACATGTATGTGTGTAATGACTATATGCTTGTATGTGTGTTTGCACTTAAAGTTGGGATACACTTTTTAAATTCAGGCACTATTTTTAATGTGTGAACAGTAGTTTTTGTTTAATTCCCAGTTCACTCAGGTTTAGGCAACAATGTTGTAGCACTGGTTTAGTAAAGCATTGCAGGTGCAGTCGGGTGGTGAAAAATGTTTAATGAAATAGGGAGGGGTTCCTGTAACTAAAAGGTTGTTTCAAATGTTTTATAATCTGCAGTAATGAGTACCCTGTATCTGTAAAGCCCGCATCTGTTGATGATTTTCTAACTTTTAGAGTAGACGCAGACATGTGATACACAGATATCTGAAATCTCTGTCGAGCATTTGGATGGTTTAATACAAACAGAGGAACCAAGATGATTACGATTTTCAGTGATTCGACATATTCTTCTACACATCAACTTTGACTGGATTGGTGAAACGATTAAAGTCATTTCTTAAACACTGACTCATTTTGTCTAGACACAAAGACGGGGAAACAGCTATGAGAGAAAGCATATCTTTTTATGATATGAGAAACTGCAGCCAGAATCCCTCTCCACTCCATCTGCTCAAGAGAGCTGCCAACGACGGTTTGCAACAACACACACACACACACACACACACACACACACACACACACACACACACACACACTAACTCCCTCATTGCATTTCAATCTATAGCACAGCATAACATACAGCATTTCAGCAGCATATGATTATTATGAATGCATCTTTATGCACCTGTGTTTCATTAGAGCAGTATTTAAGTATTTAAGACATGATCATCTGACAGAGATGAAATAAAAGGATCTCACAGTCCAAGTACTGTGGAGTCCAAACGCTCAAGTCAGCAGGCTCTGTGCTATAAACGGAGCCGAGTCTGGCCTGCCTTTATCACTCCTGCCTCCTTTAGATGCATCTTTATGGGCTATTGTTCATTGTTCATGAGGGACATTAAAGCCAGGGACAGCAGGTAAATCACACGGCTGAGCCTAGCGCACACACTGACCAGCAGAACGGAGGAGGATGTGGCCACCAGCTTGTGTGTCTGTGCGTTTATGTGATTTTGTGTGTGTATGAGAGAGAGGACGCAAGACAGCTAGGTCACTACGCTGCTGCTTCATATGTTTTGTATCCTATGTGCTGTATATATATAGATATATAGTTTTTTTTTTTAATTAATTAATACCTTTTTTTATTTGTGCCAATGGTTCAAGGTTCAAGGTTCTTTATTTGTCACATGCATAATTATACAAGTATAACACACAGTGAAATGTAGCCTGACACGCTCCTCGACATGTGCAAAAATTGGGGGGGGGGTGTAGAGGAAGAACATTATATATATATATACATACATATAGTATATACACTGGGTGAATGTGCAGTAGTAGCAGCAAGCAGGTGAATTCTGTACATTAATATGAATAGATATCTGACTATTTTACAGGATAGACAATATAAACATATTTAAAATTAAAGGAATTGAAATGTACATTGTGCCTTGGTTTAGTGTCTGGAAGAGTCCTGTCTCAGTCAATTATAGATGATGTGAGAGGGCGGGTGTGTGTGTTTAGGGCACGGATGGCTTGGGGATAGAAGCTCCTCTTGAGTCTCTCTGTCCTTGCCCGGAAGATGCGGAACCTTCTACCAGATTGCAGAAGTTGGAACAGTTTGTTGCCAGGATGGGACGGGTCCTTCAGTATCTGCGCTGCTCTAGTCCGGCATCTCCTGGTGTAGGTGTCCTGAAGCGGGGGGAGAGCAATCCTGCAGCAGCGTTCTGCTGTACGGATCACTCTCTGGAGAGCTTTTTGGTCCTTCACACAGCTGTTCCCAAACCACGATGTCATGTTCTGTGTGAGGATGCTCTCCACAGCGCCTGTATAGAAAATCCTGAGGATCTTTGGAGAGACCCTGAACTTCCTCAGTTGTCGTAGGTGATACAGGCGCTGCCTAGCCTTTTTGGTCTGGACCTGAATGTGGGCAGCCCATGTCAGGTCTGAGGAGATGTGGACACCAAGATACTTGAAGGACTGCACCCTCTCCACTGGAGCTCCATTGATGATAATGGGCTTGTAGTCTCTGTGCTGACCCCTTCTGAAGTCCACCACCAGCTCCTTGGTCTTGCTGACGTTCAGCTGGAGGTGGTTGTCCTGGCACCACGATGCCAGATTCTTCACTTCATCCATGTAGGCCGCCTCATTGTTGTTGGAGATGGCACCCAACACCACTGTGTCGTCAGCAAACTTCACAATGGTGTTGGAGCCGTGGGTGGCCACACAGTCTGAAGTGTAGAGGGAGTAGAGCAGTGGCGAGAGGACACATCCCTGAGGTGCTCCTGTGTTGATGGTGATGCTGTTGGAGAAGCACCTGCCCACCCTCACCACCTGAGTTCTGCCAGTGAGGAAGTCCAACACCCATGCACACAGACGGCTGTTAAGTCCCAGTTCCCTCAGCTTTGTGAACAGTCTGCAGGGCACTATTGTGTTAAACGCTGAACTTCGCCAGGGACTCGTTGAAGATGTAAGTGAACACACCTGCTAGCTGGTCAGCACAGCAGCGCAGCAGACGGCCGGTGATACCGTCTGGCCCCGCCGCTTTCCTTGTGTTCACTCTCCTCAGTGCCGCTCGGACGTCATGCTCCGCGATGCTGGTCACCGGTCTCTCGCTGATGACGTCACTGTCCTCGGTAGTCAGGCGGTAGATAGCATTAGCCGCCTGGCTAACCTCGAAACGGGCGTAGAACCGATTCAGCTCGTTGGTGAATGCAGAGTCAGCGTTGATCGGCGCAGTGTCCCTGGCATGGACATGAAGGTGAGGGGAATACAGGTGATAAGGAGGTGTTGGGATGGTGTTTAGGAGAAATATGCAAAAGGGAACATGGTAGTTGATTTTGCCAAAACAATGGTAAAGATAGCTGTGTGAACACAGGTCAAGAAGAGGCAGGAATTTAGGGTGTGGGGGTGGAGGAAGGTGCACACAGGTGGACTACATCCAATGCAGAAGGTGCAATTTCAAAGAGAGAGCAGATTTCAAGGTGGTGTGAAAGGAGTATGCAGCTAAAGCAAGTGAATGATTAAATAAAGTCAACGAGGGAAGAATGTTGCACAGAGTTGCAGGAGGGGTTGAGACAGGCTCTGTATGGTAGGGAAGAGTTGGGAAAAGCGGGTGAGGGAAACTGCCAAGAAGGTGTTAGTTGTATGCTTTGGAAAGGAAAGAGTATAAGGACACTTGGTGGTGGAGCGAGCAAGTACAGAAAAGTATGGGAAGATAACAACAGTAGACAGGGGAGTCTAGGCATTCAGCAAGGAGAGAGGTGACAAAAACAAAAGGAAAGACTTGTAGTGAATTGTATGTGAGGCTGGACATTAAGAAGGAGTAAAGCACTTGTATTGAAAGCTAGGGTGAGCGCTTTAGTTGGAAAGGATGTGCAGCAGGTAAGGGTAATCAAGGATAGAGAGATTAGAAATGTACTAATATGTGAAGAGCATGTTGAAAAGATGGGAGAATTATTTTGAAGAGCTCATGAGTGAAGATAGAGAGATAGAGATGGGGTAAGTTAGGGAAATGCAGAGGTGCGGGAGGAAGAAAGGATGTGTGGAAAGTAATGATCAGTGAGCAGCAATATGGTTTCATGGCGAGGAAGAGCACTACAGATGTTTGCTGTGAGTGTTGGTGGAGTTTTGGGTAGGAACCATATAGATGGATGGACTTCCAATGACGTCACCCCAGAGTGTTTCGACTATCGCCATCCTGCCTTCAGAATAATGGATGTGATAAGGACAGGCAGAAATCCCATGCTCATTGACTAATGGCATATGAACCAATGAGCGTGCAGTTTCATGCTCATTGGTTCATATTAGGCGTTAAACTGCACGCTAACCTTTTATCATCTCCATTTTGAAACATGGCCAAAGTTTATAAAACTGACTTTATTCTTTTATTCAGTATGATTTAAAACTGACTCAATGGGAAAAATCTTACAGAGGTCACAAATCAATTTTCCCTTCAACTTGTTTAGTACTAGAAGTCTTTTTGCAACCACAGCTATTGCCATCTGGTGTCCTTCACACAGAATGCAGGTTTTTAGACACTTTTACATGGGCTTCATTTTTCAGCATGTTTTATCCTGGCCATGTTAAACTTAAAGCTAGATAGATCTTCAAACCAGGGTATATATGTAAATAAGAATATAGTTAATGGGAGATTACATTGATCTGATTGATTTCTTTGTTAGCATCTGCCAGTTATCTACATTTATTCAAGAAAGACTGATTTTTGTGTGGGGGGTGTTGTTAGTTTTTTTGACATATCTGTACTTCTATTTAACAGTTTTCAGCTGTTGGTCTGTTGCTGTAAACGGTTGACCTTAAAAATAACACAAACACACAGCTTTTTTAGTCTCAGGTCATGTTTTGAAAAAATGAAGCTGTTGTACACAACTCCTCTCCATACTTCCCCCTCCCTTCTTCCCTCTCGCCTTTCTCCTCCCCACCTCCCAGTTGCCAGGCTGCTCACCAGCAGGGGGGCCTGTAATCCCAGCAGCACCATTGTGCAGACCGGCAGGTATTTCCCCTGTCACCCCTGAGCAGCAGACTCAGCTGACTGGCAGCGCTGCGGGAGCAGGAGGAGTCTTACTTTCTGTCTATCAGCCTGGCTCCTTTGGAAACACAGAATAATAAAGACAAAGCTTCTTTTTTAAAACTCTGAACTGCTACCAGGCTTTTTCTAAGATTCATGACTCAAAGTCAAAATGTGTAAGAAGTGTGCATCATGTGTGTGAGATGTTTCATTCCTAACCTTCCATCAACCTTAGAGACAACCACTTAGTCTCCAGCAGCTTTTCATTCACAGCAGTGGAGGGGTACATTTATTTAATCTTGAGTGCTCTGGCCTAACCAGTGAGTGGTTAATGTCCTGTATTTGTGTGTGTTTGCTGGGGTCCTCTTCTGATCCCTACAGCTGCACCCTTTAGAGAAGAGGTTTCCAAAGTGGGGTTGGGGGGCTCCAGGGGGCCCTTAAAAGGGTTCCAAAGGTCCTGTGTAGTATTTTCACTTTTTTAATTTAAGCGACAAAAGCATTTATCAGCAGTGGCCAGTTGTTCAAGAGCTTGTGCTAATCTTTTTTCACCTGGAAAGTCTTGCTTGACCAGCTGTATTTTACAGTTTAATAGAAGTGTGACATGGTTGTTGTTTGGAAAAGTTAATGAAGTCGCAGTTTGGAAAACCTGCTATCAGTCTTAGCCACTTGGGTTGCAGAGGGCCTGGTGACTATTCTAGCTGCCATCGGGTGAAAGGTGGGCACCCCCGAACATGTTGCCCATTCATACCTATGGGCAATTTAGCGTCACCAATCAGCATGCAACATGCAATTTGATTAAATTAGATTTTATTGTGTAGCTGTAGCTCAGCAGGTAGAGCTGGCCATCCACTAATCACAAGGTCTGATCCCTGCCCCAGTGTGCATGCCAGATATCCTAATGCATAAACTAACCACAAGTTTCTCTCTGATATGTCCATCAGAGTTTGGATGTGTGTTAGATAGAAAACACTTCGGTAGGAAAAAGTGCAAATGGGTTTGACTGAGTGAATGAGGCACTTTGAGTGTTCAGGTAGAGTAGAAAAGTGCTGTATAAAACTCAGTCCATTTACCATTCAGTGCCTTTAACAATATTGAGCTGCTATGCATGTGTGTGAAAAACGGCTTGGACCCAGTCACAGAGGCCTAAAGATCAGTTGGGAAACACCTGGAAAATACTGGTCACTAGGGACCAGTGGGTGACTGGCTACCGGAGGTTGCTGGTACTTGTTAGATTAACTTAGTTTCAAATGTGTATGAATGTGTTGTATTGCAGTTGCTTTGGTTCGTAGCAGATTGCTGTGGTCACCGTAGTTTGCATGGACGTGCAAAGACTCCACAACTACTTGCTAAAAGGTAGTGAAACTGTAAAGAGTGCAGCACACATGAGAAATATATACAGTTCACCTTGAGACGATAAGATGCACAACAAAAGTGTTGGTGTCAGCATTACGACGCAACTGTTTGTGTTGCACTCGCTGGTTAGTAAGCAAGTGTTTGCAGACCAGTCAGTGTCTTCCGTGCAGACTACAGGTGACTGTGGCAATCTGCGAGCAGAGCAAACAATTACAACATGATCTTTTTGTGTGGCACCCTCTTTGCAACTGATTTCACTCAGGAACAGCCAGCACCCCTTGCTAAGTGACCTGAGTTTCTTAGGTCTTTTGGGCTTGTCTGTGTGACTGAGGCCTTAACGAGATTCCAATAACAGTTTTCCTTCTAATTTAGAATTGCAGCTGCTAATCATCTCACATAAATAAATTCCTATTAAGGTTTCTTGGAGTGCCATGTGCTCATGTAAAGCAGTGAATGTAGTGAGCACACCAACAGAATTTAGTAGCAGAGATAGGCTAATTCAGATAACAAATACATATAGTTACACTGGAATATACATGTCTGGTGAATGTTGAGTTAATCGTAGTTACTTAAATCGAACTAAATCTCATTAATAGAAGGAGCGAGTTAGGAAAAATGCATCCTTGGCTCTTTTATGAGACATTAAAGGCATCTTTGTTTGTTTATTAGAAAGGATGCTCGTATCAGAATGAACTGCAAAGTGTATTCAGTCATACTTTTGGAGACAAGTACCTCTTGTTATTTTTGCATATCACAAACTATTCAGACGGGTTCTCAGCATAGCTACAGTAAATGTGGTGAGTATGACTGGGACTCTTTAATCGGTGACACACTACTGTAGCGGCCTGTTAGAAGTTCTGTCCTACTGCCTGTGGCCTTTGCAGCCCTGGTGGGGTGCATTTGTCCCCCCTGCACCACTACCCAGCCAGTTGGCAAGCCTAAGCCAGGAAACTGTCAGTGTCGATTGAGCTGAGTCGAGGAGGTCCTGCTAAAGGAGCCTTGGTAGTTCCAGGGCCCACCTCTGTTTCCAAAGCATGGGAATAAAGAACTCTGCATTCCACAGGACTGAGCTGCCAGCTTCCCCCCCACCCACAGTTCACATGGAGCCCTGAATGAGATTAACAAAAGCATTCTGTCGGACCCCTCTTGGCCGGCTTCCACGTCAACAGCTCGCAGGGTCAGGGGTCACACTAACTACATTCATTCCCAGCAGACCCCTTGCTCCAAACACAGGCCGCCAGTTGCACAAACTCCCAGCTTTCCCTCTAATCCTCCGAGATATGTCTGATCTCTCCACATGTTTCTGCTCAATTAAAGCAATATCACACCTTGCAAATGGAACAGAGAGAAAGAGGCAAGCAGGAGAGAGGAGAGTGTGGCTGCAAAGATGAACAGAGAGGAGAAAGTGAGAAAAGCAAATGAGTGGAACATGGAGACTGAAAGAGAGAGAGGACAATGGAATTATTAATCTGCTCGTGTAAGGTGCTAGCACATGAGTGATGAAACACCGCAGGCAAAAGCTCAATAGTTGATGGTGGACACATGACTGACATGGTAGCAAAGCCAGCACACGCATGCAGCTCACAGCTCACATACCTGCACTGCTCTTTGGCTGAACTGTTTAAAACCCAGTTCGTGTTTTTATCTCTTCAGCGAAAATATCAGTTATTGAGTCGTTCGAATATTAAAAACTGTGATTCAATTTGATGGATTTACATTAAATTAATATATTTATCTTGTTTTTACCAGCTGACAGGTGTTTCTTTTGGCCTGCATGTATCCTCCCTAAACTCTTCACCTGTGAGATAAATTCACATCAAATTATAGGAGTTAAAATGTTTCAGACTAAGATTAAGTTCCAATTTAACAACTTTTCATTATAACATAATCTTGTCTTTGTAATTCAGTGGTCTATATAATGTGTTATAACACAATCTGGAGTTATGAATTATCTGTCTGAAAGTAACTTCCTGTATAAATCTTTTCCAAAACGTGTATACAAATAAAAACAGAATTCAATGGTTTAAAAATCATTCGATGTCAATATTTCACAATACGAAGCACAGCATAACAAAAAAGTAGACAAACAATTTCAATTTGATTCAGGCAAAACAATTTCAAATAAACATGAACATCCATCAAAAGCGTCAAAAGGTTACTTGAAAAGCACCTGGTGAAACATCTCACAACTAATTAGGCTAATTGGTAACAGGTCAGTAACAAGACTGAGAACAAAAAGAGCATCGCAGAGAAGCTGGGCCTTTCAGATGTAAAGGTGGGGAGGGGCTCGCCACACTGAAGACTGCATAAGCAGATAGTTCGGTAAGAACACGATTTACTCGCAGTGCTTGACGATACTTCTAAAAGCTGTACACAGGTCATTGTTGCATACTTGAAGGCAAATTCATGAACTTTTTAACTCTTGTATTTAGAAGAATCAGTTTAATCAAACTTCCTGTTGACTGACTGAGCTTTTAGACCTTTGACCTTTCAGTAGATTCTGTATGAAAATATTAGTGACAGTGGACATTGATGTTTGGATTTTTGCGATACAGATGTTCCTAAAGGAAGTGCTTACTTTCTTATTTCCAGCTGTATTATGTACTATAATTATAATTCCATCAGTCATTTTACTCCTGATGAAACAGATAAAACAGGAGAAAAGGCCAAACAGACACAACATGTGCAGAGGAGTCAGGTGTCCACCATCCTCCGTCTGCTGCAGTCTGCATGTTTGGGCAAAATACTGAACCCTAAGCTCGAAGACATTTTTAACACAGCTTCTCCAAACATAATAATTTTATTTTTGATGCTTGCGTTATTTTGCTTTGCACAGAGAAATAAAATCGCTTTGCAAAACCAAAACTTACCAGGGTCAAAAGTATTAGATTAGATCCTAGTAACCAATTGTGTATCCTTCTTATTTAACAGCCTGGAGTTGTTTCTCCTGAACAACCCCAGCTCAGCCTTCTTTGGCAAATACATCAAGCTCCTCCAGATTTGATGGACCTTTGTCTTCGGTTCACCCCGCCGATTTTCAGGTCAGAGCTTTGAGCAGGGCAGTCAGTTACATTCACTTCACCAGGAACAGCGACCCAGACACAGATTTGTTGGTGACTGCTTGAGGTTTTCTTTCAAAATATTCTCATTTTTCATGATTCCTTCTACTTTGACAAGAGTCCAAGGTACAGATACACCAAAGCATCCCCACAGCATAATCCTCCCACCATTGCATTTCACTTCATGCTACATGCCTCTGCCTTCTTTTTCCAAACATCTCCAAGGCCAAACAGCTATATGTAACCACTGACTCATTTTAAATAGTTTAGGACAGCCAAACTAGGGACCAGTTGCTAGGTTCGGCAGGGCTACAATAGAAAGCAAGGCGAATGCAGAATGAAATGGCTGGAGACCGGAATTTGAGCAGCAACAGTTATTATTTTGCACAAAAATGAAATAAACAAGACACAAATTCCACATTGACAGTAGTAGTGATAGTAACAATAACAATAATAAGAATAAGCCGGCAAAACAAAAATAACCCCAAAAATAGTCGTTTGAGCTCAATATTCAATTGTCTTTTTGTCTTTGGTCATTTGTCAAGTCAAAAATTCTTAGTCTAGTTCTTGTTCTCTTTCGTTTGTGGTTTGTGTGTTACCACTTGGGAGTCTCCGTCGAGGAAGAAGAGTAAGTTCCTCTGCAAAGTTCAGTCTGGGCTCAGGCTCGCCATCTCCATCCGGAGAGAATCCATTGGAATCCAAAATCTTAGTTCCTTCCACACGGACAAGGGAAAAAAACCTAGCCTGCACAACAATATTAACATTATTGTACACAGCCAGCTCCGTTTCTTCTCTTGTATCACAGCTATAGCTTTAGTTCTTTATCTCTTTTCACATTTCTTTCACATTACCACAGTAATACATTACATGCATGCTTTGAATATATCTCTCGTTATACATGAAATTATTTTAACCATGTAAACAACAAATGAATTTCTTGTTCTCTTTTTAACCATGAAATTATGATTAATAGGTATAACCAGCAAGATAATACATTTTTCCAATCATCCTTCGAGTATGCTAAACAAATCCTACCACAACAGCATTTCAACCGTTTTTAAACAGCAAATTACCACTCGCGAATCGGTATGAACAGAAGAAACAACTTTTAGCAACAGACTAACACATTAACTTTTCAAACCCATGGGCTAAACTCACCAAAATGTTAGAAAATTCCGCACGAGCTATCCGTGACCTGTCTCATCTATTTCCACGTGCGAAAAGATCTAGCTCATGTGAAATGATGGTCTGGTGTTTCGGAAGACGGGGCTAAAACCACCTTCAACCAATGAAAAAGGCATTTATCCCTTGTGATCCAGCAACAGAAAATAAAGTTTGCTAGAGGATCACACTTCCTTTTTTCAAAATAAATGTTTCTTTTCAAAATAAAATAATGAAAATACATTTATACAATCAAAACGAAAACAAGAAAAAAATAACAAAAGGTAGTTTTCTCTACTGGGTTACACTCTCCCCAGCTAAATGTCATGCACGTCTCGTTGCATGTGTAGCCAGTACTGTCCCTCTGTACTGTTTAGGGACTCAGAAAAGGCTATGCTCAAACCCTGGAAAAGTGATTTCACAACAGTAACTAGAGGGTTTCCTAAATCAGGATAATCAAGTCTTTTAGGTGGATGTCTGATTCTTGTTGACTGTCTTACTGGTTGAGTTGTAATGGGATCACAACTGTCCATCTCATCAGGTGAGTTAACAGGCTGGTTTCCTGGTTCTTTAACCAAATCCTCAGGTGATTCATCCAATACGGTTCCCGTTCCATTGTCCACAGGATCGTCAATTCCAATCTCATCTCCATCTGGTAAGTTTTCAACAAGCACATGATTGGTAAGTTCGTCTTTGCTTGCATCTTTATCCATATTCAGCTCCTTGTTGCTAGCAATTTCAGAAAGGTCACAATCAGGTAAGTTTGTAATGTCTGGTTCATGAGAAGGTTTCGGATATTCATGTACAGTAGTAAATCTGGTTATTTCTTCACATGGGGAATCATCAACCCATTGAATGAAAAGTTCATTGTCAAGTTCCATTGATTCTTCATCCTCATTACTTTCTGTGACAACAGTTTGACGCGTTTTAGGACGGTGAACCTGCTGTGGCTCAGATGTGTCTGCGGTGGCAACCGGGAGGAAACTGCAGGGAAGCAACAGGTCTCTGTGTAAAGTTCGGGAGGGACCTTGCTTGGACTCGGGTTTAACAGTATAAACGGGTAGGTCGCCTGCACGTTTGACTACCACATGGATGTCTGCCTCCCATTTATCAGCAAGTTTATGCTTGCCACGCAGCCGCACGTTTCTAACTAAAACCCGGTCCCCAGGTTCAAGTTCTGAAACAGTTATTTTGCGATCAAATCTGGCCTTATTCTTGTCTGCCACTTTTTGTGCGGTTTGAGAAGCTAACCTATAGCTTTCCTCTAGCCGTTTCTTGAGACTTTCAGCATATTGCGAATGTGTCACTTTTTGATCTTTGCTGAGAGGAAGTCCATATGCAAGATCAACAGCTAATCTGGGTTTTCTGCCAAACATCAACTCGTAGGGTGTAAACCCTGTTGCATCACTACGGGTGCAATTGTACGCATGTACTAATGGCATAACATAGTCTTTCCAGTGAGACTTTTGTTTGGATTCCAGTGTTCCTAACATACTAAGTAGTGTTCTATTAAATCGTTCAGTAGGGTTACCACGTGGGTGGTACGGGGTAGTTCTTATTTTCTTTATCCCAGAGATCTCACACAGATCTTTTATCAGTTTTGCCTCGAAATCAGGACCCTGATCGCTGTGCAGGCGCTCAGGTATGCCGTAGTGGACAATGAACTGGTCCCACAGGCACCTGGCGACCGTTCGTGACTTTTGATTAGAGGTGGGCAACGCGAGGGCAAACTTAGTGAAATGATCGGTTATCACAAGGATATCCCATGTGTTGCTACTGTCTGGTTCTAGACTGAGAAAATCCATACAGACGAGTTCTAAAGGTCTGGTTGTTGTTATGTTGACCAGTCTAGCTGCTTTTTCAGGGGGACTCTTTCTCCGTATACAACGATCACATGTTTTCACTTTCTGCTCAACCTGTGTCGCCATGCGTGGCCAATAGAATCGGGTTCTGACCAGATCAAGGGTTCTGTCGATACCTAAGTGGCCCATGTCATCATGCAAACTTTGGAGCACTGAAGCTCTGAGCTCCTCAGGAAGAACAAGCTGGTGGGTCACCTGGTCTCCATCTTGTCTTTTTCTGTATAACACCTCATTGTGCATTTCCAACCGATTGAGTTCCCTAAGCAAAAGAGGGAGATCTGGGAGTTCTTTTCTAACAGTCGGTGGAGGTGTCTGACCATGTTCGATTTGTTTGATAACTTGGCTGATTGTCGAGTCTGCTCTCTGCTTATCCTTAATTTCTGATTGGGACAAGGCAGGGATGGTTGGTAAGCCATGATGTTCTTCTGAAACATAGATGTCTGGAATCGCGTCAGCTGAGAGGGTAAGCGATTCTACAAGTGTAACACCACTATCCTGACAATCATCACTGACTTTTACAAGGTGATTTTGACAGATTGCTTGGACAACATCACTATCTACAAGCTTTATGGTGTCAGTGGTGTCAGTGTCAGCTAGGTGACGCTCTACAAATTGGCTTACACGCTCCTGCTCTTTCCTGGACTGGACATCATTTACGAGTTCTCCATGAGGACGTCTAGACAACCCATCTGCGTCTAGGTTGTGCTTGCCCGCTCTATACTGTAACTTAAAGTTGTAGTTAGATAAAGCGGCAAGCCACCTATAGCCAGTGGCATCTAACTTAGCAGAGGTCAATATGTATGTGAGTGGGTTACTATCTGTAACCACAGTGAACTGACCACCATACAAATAATCGTGAAACTTTTCAGTCACTGCCCATTTGAGTGCTAAAAATTCCAACTTGTGGGCTGGATATCGTGCTTCACTTCTTGATAACCCACGACTGGCAAAAGCTATGGCTCTGAGCTGACCCTCCTGCTCCTGGTAGAGTGCTGCACCTAAGCCAGTAGTACTGGCATCGGTATGGAGCACATAAGGCAGCTTCGAGTCTGCAAAGCCTAAGACGGGGGCTGACGTTAGCTTTTCAATGATGGAGTCAAAAGCTTTTTGACACTCTGCGGTCCATCGGTCCTCAAATGGCAGTTTGGGATCAAAGTAGGTCTGGTTGGGTTCTTTGGACTTTGATTTCTTACGTAGTGGTGGGTAACCACGAGTGAGGTCATTGAGTGGGCGTACTATGGACGAGTACCCTTTTACAAAACGTCTGTAGTACCCCGAGAACCCCAGGAAAGATCTTAGTTCTTTGAGATTCTTGGGCCGTGGCCAGGTCTTTAGGGCCTGAATCTTTTCGGGATCCGTCTCAACTCCGCTTTCAGAGATTACATGCCCAAGATACCGAACTGTGGTTTGGAAAAATTTACATTTTTCCAGCGATAACTTCAGGCCATACTCTTTAAGGCGATGGAGTACCCGCATAAGTCGGCGTTCGTGTTCTTCCAAACTATCTGAGAAGATGATGAGATCATCTAAAAAGACGAGCACTTCATGTAAGTTCATATCACCAACACAGCGCTCCATCAGCCGCTGGAAGGTGCTTGGGGCGTTGGTTATGCCCTGCGGCATGCGGTTAAACTCCCAGAACCCAAGCGGTGTCACAAACGCGGTCTTTTCTTTGTCTGCCTCCTCAACTTCTATCTGGTAATACCCAGATTTCAGATCGAGGACCGTGAACCACCTGGATCCTGAAAGGGCAGAGAATGTCTCTTCCAGATTTGGAAGTGCGTAAGAGTCTTTTATTGTTTGCAAGTTCAGCTTGCGAAAGTCTATACATAGACGCACATCATTATTCCGCTTTCTCACCACAACAATGGGAGACGAGAAAGGTGATTGAGACTCTCTTATCACACCTGCAGCAAGCAGCTCCTGCAGGTGTTTCCGGACAGCCTCAAGATCTTGAGGGTGTATAGGGCGTGCACGGTGCTTGAAGGGAGTCGGATCATTAAGCTTGATGGAATGTTTCACCTTGTTCGTACACCCAAAGTCAAGATCATGAAAAGCGAATACTTCCGGAATGTCATTGAGTTGCTTGGTTATCCTCTCTTTCCATTCATGTGGAATCGGAGAGTCACCAAAATTGAAATTCAGCGGTGTCTTACTTGTGGCTGACTCATTAACACTGGTGACATTATGCTGGGACATGATACAATGGAAAGCTCCCAGCTCTGCAATGACACAAGTAGACGGGATAGTAACATCTTGTTCTGTTTCATTTGTAATCATAACAGGCACTTTGTGTGGAGCTCGGGAAGGAAGTGTTATCAAGCAAGTTTTAACACAAAGGCCACCAGGCAAGGAAGACTGAGAGGGGTGTTCAACTATGGCACACGTGTCTGCTGCAGTACAATGAACGTTAGCAGATCCCTCTAAAACTACTGTTTGGCCTGCTGGAACTACAACTGTAGCCTTGCCTGACAGGGTAACTAACCCAATGCTCCCATCTTTGTTCTGTGTATGTCTTAGTTCTAGAGTTTTCAACAGGGCTCTAAACCCGCAAGGACTAGGTAAGTAGTCAGAAGTCTTAAGGTCCAAAAATTTTTCATAAAGGACATCAAGCGTGTTTGTTCCCACCAACACTGGGGTCTGACTGTTTGGATGAGTGTCTGGAACAACAAGAGCTAAGGTTGGTATGTCCATCTCTGCATCTAAGAAGTCTTTTGGAAAAGTAATGCATGTCTCTATATAACCCAAATAGGGGACGGGCTGACCTGCAGCACCCTCCACTTCCAAAAGATCATAGAGTGGGTTAAGATTTTGATCTGGAAAGTTCTGTTTGTAGAACGACTCAGCGACTGTGGTCACTTGTGACCCTGAGTCCAGGAGACAATTTACATTAACGCCCGAAATGCTAACTACTGCTGTGCATTTAGAGCCAACCAACCCTTTTGGCAGACTATACTTCTGTGGCTTAGTGACAGATTGCTTACAGTTAGCATGTTGCATGTACTTAGTGGGACATGATCGCCTGGCTGCAGTCTCCATTTGCCCCGCAATAGAGACTGTTTTCAGTTTAACTGTTCCTTAGTGGCTGGAGGGTTCTCAACCTCCCATTTCCTCTGTTTCTCTTTAAACAGTTTGCGCTTTTCAGCAACTAGGGCTGGGTTTGGTTCATTTTCGCAGTTTGGCTTGATGTGGCCATCTTCTCCACATTGGAAACAGTACCACGGTTTGGGTGGGATACTTTGAGTTTTAACTGTTCGTTCTGAGGGCTCCTTGCTCACTTTGTCTGGCTTTCGGTTTTCTTTAGACTTGGTATGGGAGGCATATCTGGAATTCTGCGCTTTTGATTTCGCGGTCAGCTGCACCAGTTGGGCCTGGAGCTCTGCAACTTGCTTTGAGAGTTCTTTAATTGAGCTTAAGGTGGTTGTGTCTTCATTTTCGTCTAAGCAGCCTTTGACTGTTTGGAGGTGGTATGTCGCTTTTTGTTTCGTGATGTTCAAATGTTGCTTCATTCGCATTGTTTTGGTAGCATTTTGGTCTTCTTCTGTGCGTAATAAGAGAAGCAACTCAGGAAAAGATGGGGGGTTTATCCGTTTTTGTTTTAGTTGAAGTGCGTTTAAAAGGGAATCATCCCAGCAACCACGACAGAACTGCGTGACAAGGAGTCTGTCAACATCATTGCTTAAAGCACCACCCCGTTTTACAGTGTGAGTTAAAGCTACCTGAAGGCGTTGTACGTATGACGACGGTTTCTCACCTGGATTTTGGAAGGTGTCAAGAAATTTGGCGTAAAGCTCTCCACCATCTTGAACTGTCCCATAGGCAGAATCCAACATTTGAAGGTAGTCTGCAGGTGAGCTGTCTGGGTTCAAGTGCTTAACTACGTCAGCTGCCGGGGGTAAGAGAGACTCAAGAATCTTTCGCGATTGTTGCAGTTGCGACATGGAAGTGTCACTCAAGATTAGTTCAGCACTGGAACGCCAAGTATCATAATTTGGCTCATAGGTTGGCCGGGGGTCCTTGCCAGAAAAAGCTCTGAGTTTTTGTGAAAAATGTTGCACTGAATGATCATCTCTTCTCACAATGTGCTCAACTACTACACGCTGCACCTCAGGAGGGTTTAAATCAGGTGCAGGTATGGTGGGTACACTATGAGCTGGGTTTCTTGCAGTGTGATTTGACTGGTTCGATTGCTGTGCACCATCAACACTGGGTTCTACAGCTGAAGGCTGAAACTCAGCCAAGGGAGATTCAGGTAAGTCAATTTGCTCTGATTGATCATGTTCAGGCTCTTTGATTGATTCAGCTATCTGTGACATCATGTCTTTCAGAACATCTGCAAACCCTCGGCCACTCATTTTGGCTAGGTTTTTTAACTCAGTGAGATATGACTTGGTTGTATCATTCCCCACACATCGCGTGTATACGCTTGCAAGAGACTGTATTCTATACTTAACCCCACTATCGGATATGTGGTTGTAAGGTAACGGCTCAAGAGCATCAACAGCAGTACCTGAATTGTACTCAACAACAACACTCGAGATAAACTCAGATTTACCATCATCTACCTTTAAGACTCTTGAGATTGACCCATACTGTTTTAGGAATTCAGTCACCTCATCAATTTGCTCATCTCCAGCTATTTCGCTCACGATCACCGAATTTGGGACTTTAACAGATTCACGTTCAACAAGACGGTCCATTTGGGGTGCGTTATATACTTGTAATCACATGAGAAAAAGCCTCCTGGCTGGCTCGCCAAGACTTACTGTAACCACTGACTCATTTTAAATAGTTTAGGACAGCCAAACTAGGGACCAGTTGCTAGGTTCGGCAGGGCTACAATAGAAAGCAAGGCGAATGCAGAATGAAATGGCTGGAGACCGGAATTTGAGCAGCAACAGTTATTATTTTGCACAAAAATGAAATAAACAAGACACAAATTCCACATTGACAGTAGTAGTGATAGTAACAATAACAATAATAAGAATAAGCCGGCAAAACAAAAATAACCCCAAAAATAGTCGTTTGAGCTCAATATTCAATTGTCTTTTTGTCTTTGGTCATTTGTCAAGTCAAAAATTCTTAGTCTAGTTCTTGTTCTCTTTCGTTTGTGGTTTGTGTGTTACCACTTGGGAGTCTCCGTCGAGGAAGAAGAGTAAGTTCCTCTGCAAAGTTCAGTCTGGGCTCAGGCTCGCCATCTCCATCCGGAGAGAATCCATTGGAATCCAAAATCTTAGTTCCTTCCACACGGACAAGGGAAAAAAACCTAGCCTGCACAACAATATTAACATTATTGTACACAGCCAGCTCCGTTTCTTCTCTTGTATCACAGCTATAGCTTTAGTTCTTTATCTCTTTTCACATTTCTTTCACATTACCACAGTAATACATTACATGCATGCTTTGAATATATCTCTCGTTATACATGAAATTATTTTAACCATGTAAACAACAAATGAATTTCTTGTTCTCTTTTTAACCATGAAATTATGATTAATAGGTATAACCAGCAAGATAATACATTTTTCCAATCATCCTTCGAGTATGCTAAACAAATCCTACCACAACAGCATTTCAACCGTTTTTAAACAGCAAATTACCACTCGCGAATCGGTATGAACAGAAGAAACAACTTTTAGCAACAGACTAACACATTAACTTTTCAAACCCATGGGCTAAACTCACCAAAATGTTAGAAAATTCCGCACGAGCTATCCGTGACCTGTCTCATCTATTTCCACGTGCGAAAAGATCTAGCTCATGTGAAATGATGGTCTGGTGTTTCGGAAGACGGGGCTAAAACCACCTTCAACCAATGAAAAAGGCATTTATCCCTTGTGATCCAGCAACAGAAAATAAAGTTTGCTAGAGGATCACACTTCCTTTTTTCAAAATAAATGTTTCTTTTCAAAATAAAATAATGAAAATACATTTATACAATCAAAACGAAAACAAGAAAAAAATAACAAAAGGTAGTTTTCTCTACTGGGTTACACTCTCCCCAGCTAAATGTCCTGCACGTCTCGTTGCATGTGTAGCCAGTACTGTCCCTCTGTACTGTTTAGGGACTCAGAAAAGGCTATGCTCAAACCCTGGAAAAGTGATTTCACAACAGTAACTAGAGGGTTTCCTAAATCAGGATAATCAAGTCTTTTAGGTGGATGTCTGATTCTTGTTGACTGTCTTACTGGTTGAGTTGTAATGGGATCACAACTGTCCATCTCATCAGGTGAGTTAACAGGCTGGTTTCCTGGTTCTTTAACCAAATCCTCAGGTGATTCATCCAATACGGTTCCCGTTCCATTGTCCACAGGATCGTCAATTCCAATCTCATCTCCATCTGGTAAGTTTTCAACAAGCACATGATTGGTAAGTTCGTCTTTGCTTGCATCTTTATCCATATTCAGCTCCTTGTTGCTAGCAATTTCAGAAAGGTCACAATCAGGTAAGTTTGTAATGTCTGGTTCATGAGAAGGTTTCGGATATTCATGTACAGTAGTAAATCTGGTTATTTCTTCACATGGGGAATCATCAACCCATTGAATGAAAAGTTCATTGTCAAGTTCCATTGATTCTTCATCCTCATTGCTTTCTGTGACAACAGTTTGACGCGTTTTAGGACGGTGAACCTGCTGTGACCTGTCTCATCTATTTCCACGTGCGAAAAGATCTAGCTCATGTGAAATGATGGTCTGGTGTTTCGGAAGACGGGGCTAAAACCACCTTCAACCAATGAAAAAGGCATTTATCCCTTGTGATCCAGCAACAGAAAATAAAGTTTGCTAGAGGATCACACTTCCTTTTTTCAAAATAAATGTTTCTTTTCAAAATAAAATAATGAAAATACATTTATACAATCAAAACGAAAACAAGAAAAAAATAACAAAAGGTAGTTTTCTCTACTGGGTTACATATAGTTTTGTCTTATGTGATCAAATGACGCGCTTCAAGTATGTGTAATCTTTCTCCAGGTTGTCCTTCATACCTCAGTCTGGCATGAATGTGTCTCTTCTTCAGAAGTTGAGTTTTTCTTGTTCTGGAACCTTCAGTCCATCCTGTGTAGGGTTTACGGGACTGTCTATTTTAAGAAGTCGTCCGTCTTGCAGTTGTTCTAGGGTCTTTAGACACATCTCTTACTATTTTTTTTTTCACAGTCTTTGAAATCTTTCACCTCCCGCCTCTACCGGGCTCGTTCTTTGTGGTTCTCGGAATTTCTATTATTTCTCACTGCAGTTTTTGACGCTTGGAAACGCTGTGATAACTTTGCATCCATCTCCTGCTTTGTGAGCATCAACAGATATTTTTTTTCTCAAGCCTAAACTGATTTCTTTTTGGGGGACAATGCTTTCTCAAGTGGCAGCTCAAACCCTGAGGTTGCTGAGGTTTTTTTATGTTGTGTGTAAACTGGAAGATAACCCTCATTTTATCATCTTTGAGCATTACAAAGTTAAAGCGCACCAATTCATAGCAGTGGTTTGTGCCGTGGCTCAGAGTGCGAATAATATTGACCCTGATAATTTGATTTTTTTTGTCATATCAGTTCTAATAATTATTTTATTGTAAACAAATATAATTGAGTTGTTTTCTACTAAGAACATTAGTATGGTTAGAAATGCTGTATCGAAAATTCTGCTTGTTACAATTTTGGCAAAAATATTTCATTTTTCACCTCTAATATTCTTGATATTTATTATTGAGCCATTTGTAATAGTGCTATTTATTACATTTGTAAACTTTGTACCATATAGTATTATTTAACTAGTTTAGTCTGGAGCAGCTGTAACCTATATACTTTCTTTAGGGATTATTAAAGTATTCTGATTTATAATAGGCTAATAATGGTGTCAACATCTGTAGAGAAAAAGTGCATTAATGTGTGTATTATTGTGTAAATTAGGTTAAATGAGGTATATATATATATTATATTTATAAGTACTAGTCCATTAACCATTTAAAATTTGTGGCCACGGACTTAACCTCGGTGAACATGAACTCTCTGCCAGCAACATGAAGAAGTCTGTATATTTCTGCTCACACCTCAAAGGGAGAGATTTCCGCTTTGTCCTGCATCTGAAACCTGTTAGCCCCAAACAGCAGCAGTAAAACAAACTAGATTTTTTTGGGAGGGGGAGCCTTTGAGTGAGTGAAGATATATAGAGATGAGGTTGGTGGGGAGGATGGTTGATGGGGGTTGTTCACAGAGGATCATACATTACTTTTTTTTCCTCCCCCAGTATTTCTTGTCCTTGATCTGCCTGCTTTTCTTTAAGCTGGATCCAGAGCCCCGCCCCCTGCCGAGCCTAGAGCTCAGAGGAGAGGAGGCCTCATCCAGCTGCAGGCTTCGCTGGAGCCCCGCATATAGGTGGAGGGGGTGGGAGTTTGGAGGGGCGAGGGAGCTTCACTGGGGCTGTGGTGGATGGAAGTGAGAGAAAGAAGCCAAGAGAATGGTGGCCTGATGACAGCATGAGAGCAGCAGAGGATATTGCACTCAAAGACACAACATGGGCACCCTGAGAGATTGAGTTTCAAAGCGGGAAAAAGTGCAGAGGATTTCCAGGCCAATCTGCTTCCTCAGCTAAGATTGTCCTCACAAGGTCAACACTACCAGATTTACACGACCCCACTCCCAGGATACCAAGTTCCACTAACACTGGCCTTTATAAAGTCTCTACAAGTTGTAACATAATACAATTTAAAGACATTCTTTAATAACACTTTATATAATAGTTATCAACCATTATGTAATTCAACATTTTATTTTCAAAATACAGGATGGGCCATTTATATGGATACACCGTAATAACATGGGAATGGTTGGTGATATTAAAGTCCTGTTTGTGGCACATTAGTATATGTGAGGGGGAAAACTCCTCAAGATGGGCGGTGACCATGGTGGCCATTTAGAAGTCGGCCATCTTGGATACAACTTTTGTTTTTTCAATAGGAAGAGGGCCATGTGACACATCAAACTTATTGGTAATGTCACAAGAAAAACAATGGTGTGCTTGGTTTCAACGTAACTTTATTCTTTCATGAGTTATTTACAAGTTTCTGACCACTTATAAAATGTGTTCGGTGTGCTGCTCATTGTGTTGGATTGTCAATGCAACCCTCTTCTCCCACTCTTCACACACTGATAGCAACACCGCAGGAGAAATGCCAGCACAGGCATCCAGTATCCGTAGTTTCAGGTGCTGCACATCTCGTATCTTCACACCATAGGCAATTGCCTTCAGATGACCCCAAAGATAAAAGTCTAAGGGGGTCAGATCGGGAGACCTTGGGGGCCATTCAACTGGCCCACGACGACCAATCCACTTTCCAGGAAACTGTTCATCTAGGAATGCTCGGACCTGCACCCATAATGTGGTGGTGCACCATCTTGCTGGAAAAACTCAGGGAACGTGCCAGCTTCAGTGCACAAAGAGGGAAACACATCAGCATGTAGCAATTTCAAATATCCAGTGGCCTTGAGGTTTCCATTGATGAAGAATGGACCCACTATCGTTGTGCCCCATATACCACACCAAACCATCACTTTTGTTGTTCCAACAGGAGGGATCCATCCAATGTGGGTTCGTGTCAGACCAATAGCGGTGGTTTTGTTTGTTAACTTCACCATTCACATAAAAGTTTGCCTCATCACTGAACAGAATCTTCTGTGTGAACTGAGGGTCCTGTTCCAGTTTTTGTTTTGCCCATTCTGCAAATTCTGTGCGCCGATCTGGGTCATCCTCGTTGAGATGCTGCAGCAGCTGGAGTTTGTAAGGGTGCCATTTGTGAGTAGCTAATATCCGCCGAAGGGACGTTCGACTAATGCCACTCTCCAGTGACGTGCGGCGAGTGCTACGCTGTGGGCTCTTGCTGAATGAAGCTAGGACAGCCACTGATGTTTCTTCATTAGTGACAGTTTTCTTGCGTCCACATTTTGGCAAATCCAACACTGAACCAGTTTCACGAAACTTAGCAAGCAGTTTGCTAACTGTAGCATGGGAGATGGGTGGTCTCGTAGGGTGTCTTGCACTGAAATCTGCCGCAATGACCCGGTTACTGCGTTCACCAGATATCAACACAATTTCGATCCGCTCCTCACGTGTTAACCTCTTCGACATGTCAATGGCTGTGAACAAAGAGAAACTTGTAAATAACTCATGAAAGAATAAAGTTACGTTGAAACCAAACACACCACTGTTTTTCTTGTGACATTACCAATAAGTTTGATGTGTCACATGGCCCTCTTCCTATTGAAAAAACAAAAGTTGTATCCAAGATGGCCGACTTCTAAATGGCCACCATGGTCACCGCCCATCTTGAGGAGTTTTCCCCCTCACATATACTAATGTGCCACAAACAGGACTTTAATATCACCAATCATTCCCATGTTATTACGGTGTATCCATATAAATGGCCCACCCTGTATATCCAAGCAGAATCAATATCAGCTAATAACACCCTTGACGAGCAAATATGATGTGTGCTGACGCAGGTGTGCTTTGTTTATCTGCTGTCTACAGTCGATAAGCTTCCCATTAGAGAATGGCTTACTGTTTTCTTGCAATCCAAATTCACCTTGCTTTTATTTTGAAAGCGACTGCTAGTTTTTAAAATGTACAAATGAAAGTGTAGGCAAGTTAATGCAGCCTTACTGTAGATGCACCTTTGAGAGAGTTTTTAAGAAGCCATCGACTTCTAAGTGGTGTTCCATCAGGACAAGCATCAAATCTAAAAATAGACATAAATTAAAAATGTGATCTCTCTGTGATCACTTTGATCTCAGACCAACTAAAGCTCCGTGACATTTCCACCAGTCAGTTTTACATTACTGTCATCTGTGGCTGCAGTCGCCCATTGTTGCAGAAATCTCTGCTTGTTTCATGCTTATGGGAAACTGTAAGAGTCTCACTTTTACTGCTGTCATTTTACCACAGAACAAGCATCTCTGTTCTGCTGGTTTGTGCTTGCACATTGTGCATAACTTGCTGGTCTTTGATGGGAGACCTGCTGCTTTCACTGTTCACTCTGTGGAAACACAGCTAGCATTAGCAAGTAGTATTCAGTAATGTATCATCATAACAGATGAGTTTCCACTCGCTAACCACGTTGGCCACGTGGATGATGGAGAAAGATGGAATGTGAAAAGTTGTTAGTCATTAGTACATTAACAAGTAAAGCTCTGACTGTCATGGTCCTCCAGTCCTCCTCTGCATCTCCACCATCTCTCTCTCTCTGTTTGTGTGCTTGCTGCTCTGTGTGGGTGTGTTTACCTGCCTTGCAGGGGTGGGATCCTCCTGGGATCTCCGCCCTCTCCTGGATGCACCCAAATCAATTGCGCACCTGTGGATCATCTGGCAATAACCTGTTTGTTATTAAAGCTGGGACCTGACCTTTATCCTTTGACTGAGTGTTGTCTAACTGTGGTAGTTGCCATGTCACCTCTCTGTAGGTGTGTCTCTGTGAACTTGCGTTTGCATGTGTTTCTTTCTGTGCCCAGCAGGGTTCAGAGAGGTGTTTGTTACTTAGTGGAGATTCTGTTCCAAAGACTCAGAGCATCATGGACATGGATGGACTTGGATTCACAGAACCTTCCTTCCATTGGGTTTTGTATACACATCTACACCAGCACTGTAAATAAACTCACTGAATTTTCACTCCTGAGAAGACACAGCTGTATCTGGTCTTATAAAACAGGTAAAGTTTAGCCAGCTTTTTTGCCAACACTCTACCTTTGAGTCTTTTTATTAAGCTGATTTTTGTTATTAATATATTTTAATGTAGGCCCAGGTTCATAAACAACTCTTACCCACAGGACAGCCACTCCATCCATCCATGCATCCCTCCCTCCCTCACAGGTCATGGTGGTGCTGGAGCATACCCCAGCTGTCATAGGGCAAGAAGAATGGTACAAACTGGTCGCTAACACTCTGAACATGATTTATAAAATTTAATTGTGGACTTTAAAGAAAATATAAAGTATTTACAGTTTTACTTTTGATGCACTTTAATTTTTCAATAATACAGTTTTATGTGTACTGAGGTGTTTTCATTTTATTGTTTCTTTTCCAAAAGAAATGATTTGAAAAATTCCTCCACTGCTTGTGTTTCTCAGCTAACTGGAAACTTTTTTTGGCATAGCTGATATTCAATGGCAGCACGGTGGAGCTCTTTTTAGAACTGTTGCCTCACAGCAAGACGGTCGTAGGTTTAAATCTGTAGCAAAACTAAAAAAGCAAGGACTTTCATCAAGCTGTATAAATCCAGGGATGGGGCGCTCAAGATCAGCATTTTGATTTCCCAGTACATTGAAAAAACAAAACAAAAAAAACAGTACAACATTATCTTATCAGAATTTACTTTTGGGTCGACCTTCAGTTTAAAAGCAAAGCAAGCAATTGTGACTTTTCCTTTTGGCTCTGAGGGACAGCTGTGATGTAAATAATAAAGGTAACTGCAGGCTTTGATAGGCTTAGACTCAACTGAGACAAACTCTTAGGTGTTACAGCCGATGACTATTTAAATCTGACAGGGAAAAATGTCAGACTATTGAGATGATGCAAAATAAAGTGACTGAAATTAACTGAACTGAAAATGATATTTTTAGATTGCTTTATACACCATGTTGAAAACATAGTTAACTTAATCAGGGTGAGAATCCAGTCACATTGAAATTGACTTTAATGAACCGTTCAAGCATGTTGAGAATCACCAGTTTAAAAAAAAGCTTTTTTGCTGAAGTCTTGATTTTTTTTTCATCTTTAGTCTGAAAGTTTTACTACCATGTTTACTGTTGCTGCATTTGTATGAAACTGCAAAATGGGCCTTGTTATTTGATAAAGTGCATTTTACAAGGGTGCAAGAGCATTAGCAGCAATATGGCATTACACTAAAATGTGTGATATATAGAAGATACTTAAATATTTTGTGTGGAAAATATTATTTTAAGGTCAAGTCATTTAAATTCAAAGAGCACATTTAGAACAATAGGAGAGGATCAAAAACTAATTTGCAGTTAAATGAAATATATTAACATATTCATATATTAATACTGGAATTATATATCGCATAAATACAAAAAATAAAAGATCAATAAGAAAACAATGACAGTAGACTTGAACTAGACTTATCTCCGACTTCTCTGTCAACTGCTGGATATTACTTTATGTGGAGCAACAACAGAGAAGTTTGATCTTAGCTCAGAGGTGAAAACCTGGAAGAAAAACATAAAACCTTTATTGGGCAAATATTGCACATTAAGACTGTGTAAGGGTTTCCCTGTCAGCCTGAGGAGATGTTTGAGTTCCGTAGAACCACAGATTTTGGGAAGAAGGATATCTGTGCATGCATGCATTGTTTACGCATGTTCACTTGCACGTTTCCTTTGTTTGTTTGTTTGTTTGTTTGTTTTTGGGTTTTTTTGAAAAAAAAAAAAAGGAAATGTAGGAGTTGTAGGAGTCCAGAGGTGTGATGAGGTTTGACACTGTGCTGATGCCATCAACAGGGGGCGCTAGGACTCAATTTGTGGCTCCACTCAAACTGAGCCAGAAAAGCCTTTTTTTCTTCTTCTTTTTTTTTTCTTTTTTTGTCAGATTAACATTTGATGTGATCAGAAACGCCTGGTGTATGATAAAACTCATGGCAAATCAATATGATAAATCAGACGCCATGAGTATGAACTGAAAGACCTGGACAGGAGGAGATCCTCTCATGTGACATGTCGACGGCATCGTCATATCTGCCTGGATTCATTTAAGGAAAATTAGCTGTGTGTTGGTGTGAGGAGAGTTACTCAGATCAGATCAGCCAAATTTCACTTTCAAAATGGGAAAAGGAAAAAAACCTTCATCACAGAAATCTTGTCTCTAGTGCAAACACTCTGAGAAGCAGCAGCATTACCATAAGTTGCAGCTCCAACATGGGTAACCAAACAGTCAAATCCCAGAGATGGTGTTTTATGATCTGTTTGATAACTTGTGTGAAACAGCACTCCCTGTTCATTTATAAATCCCTAGTAATCCCCGAGAGGGAGTGACAGCTGATTTAGAGACGCGTAATTTCTAGCAGCAAGGTCTGTATAGAGCCCAGAGACTTTAAATCACTCTTTAAAGAGACAGGGAGCCTCAGCTCTGGGGGCTGCAAGTAGTGCTGGGCCGCTGGCTGACCGGTGCTCCATTAGCTTCATGTACGAAGAGTGCCGATGCCGTGATATTGGTTGCAGCTTCACGGTTTCTCCAAAAACTTTTCTTGCAGGGAGGAAAAGGAGGTAATTCATACATGTAATGGGAGGCATAAATCCATGTATTAACTTCAGTACACTGCAAAGGAGGACACAGCCTGGAGAAATAGGAGACAGATGAGGGCAAAGAAGAAAAAAACCATCAATTAAGTGGCAGAGGAAGAAAGAAAAGGGGGAGGGGGTGTTGTGTGTGGTTAACAGAAGACAACGAAATGAGGAGGAAAGATCTGGGTTCACATCGAGACATGATCCAGACAATCAAAAGAAGAGGAGGGAGGGGTACCACAAAGGCAGAGAGGGTAGAGGGGACGGAGGGGTGACGGCGGGCTCCGGTGCTGGGGTGAGACAGGAGGCGAGAGGGGCCTGGTGGCAGGGCGCAGGCCTGGGTGGTGCGGCGCTAACAGGCCCCCAGGGACCTGGCGCTGCAGGACCATATGGGGAACAGTGAAAGGGAGAGGAGCAGCGGGAGCCCCGGGCTGACAAGCCACTGCTGCCCCTGCTTCAGCTGTTCCCCTGGAGCCTCGGGGACTTGGGGATTAGAGGCACACAACAAAGACAACAAATACAAGACAACACACACACATCGTGGACGCCAGTTGAAGGAGCCCGTCCACTTCCAGTACAACAAAGACAGGTATACACATACATGCATAGATACATGCACTGCATGAGCTGATACTCACACAACGGATGCATTCCCCCAAAAAAGCCCATCATTAGAAAGTGTCAGAGTAAAAATCAGTCCGTTTACGAGCTGAACTCTTGGAGCCACATAAAGGCTACACAATACAAACTTGCAGTAAGTATAACTGGTCTCATTGCACACACACAGTTCTATATATTACACACACATGCAGAGTAATTGCATCCTCAGCTGATCAAGAGAAGGCAGCAGCATTTTAAACCGACATACAACGATGCTCAGAGGGAATGTTGTGCTTTTGGGAGTCACAAAAAAAAAAAAAAAGCACTGTTCAGACAAAACAAAACACTTGTTTTGTTTTTTTGGGGTTTTTTTGTTGTTGTTTATTATGTGGTCTGAAGGAAAAATACCAGAAAGATGCAGAAAGATCTCCACCAGCTGCTACAGCTAACATGTTTGTCTGGAGCAGGTCTCTCTTGCACATGAGACATTGAGTCTCAATGGAAATACCTGCGTAAATAAAGGTTAAATTAAAAAAAATGCAAAGCTTTGGAAGACTATTTTCTTCTCGTTGAGCCAAAGCTGAACCAGTTCTGCATTTACTGTTTGCCTGGTCATCGCCTCGATCGCGACCTATGAGGAGGGAATAGGATATATCAACATCTTCACATGACAAGTTCAGGAGTCCCAAACAGGTTCAGTGTTGTACAGTAAAATATCTATAAATATATCTTCTATCGCCACAGTGGCTCCTTGTCGTCATGATGTATCTCGTTTAATCAGTGTCATCGAAGTCAGAGTCAAGCGGCCTAATATAAAATATCTTTAACTATAATTTTCGTGACTAAATGAGGTCAAATGCTTCTTTTTCTCTTTTCCTGTAAAGTGTTCATCGGAGATGCCAGTTCATGAATTTCACACACATACTGGACTCAGTGACATGTCAAATTTATTAGACCATCACACAGTTTCTCTAACAGTATTAGTAATTACCAAAATCATTTTTATGTATTTGTAATCATTAATTCATGTGTATGTGCTCTCTAGTCAACATTTTAATCTTAAATATTTAATCAATGACTTCACATTCAGTATATAGTGAACACTAAATTATGGTTATTGTTGTTATCCAAATTTCAAATTCAATTTTTCACACAAAAGCAAAAAAAACCTTGTTTTTAATGTTTTTATATATTATGCTTCATTTACTTCTGAACGCTCAGAGAAATCTCTGCAAATTCAGTAACTTTTAAACAGGTTTTTGAAATATTTCTAAAATATTTAGATTTCTTGTTTGTATGGCAGGTGGTCTGTGAAGATGGTCTAATACGATGTGTCAAGCACTGTATCTGAAAACTGTGTATATTACATCCTGTAATGTGAAAAACAACCACTGAAAGGAGCATTTTTAAGCCACCTCCTGTGGTCTTAACAAGTTTCCATCAAACTTATAACCAAACTTTCAACTTAATCTTGTCGAAAGTCCTAATGCTCTATACTGTGATAGAAGTGATGAAAGTTACCTGCCTCGATCAAATAACAAAGCAGGGAAGCGTGTGTGGTGGGGCTAAATCGGAAGCTTCACACCGCTGCTAAATCTACCCCATGGCAGCAAGTACCTGCTGCCTGCTATCTCCGTCCCTGCTGTAGCCCGAGGCCATGAAAGCAGCCTTGGCTAACATTAGGCTGTATTTCCTAAGGCTCAGTGAAAGAGAATACCACCTGTCCTCCTTTAATAACACAAAAAAGTAGCTTTTCCCTTCTCTCTGTCTTCTATCTTCACAAAGAACAGTGAGCTGGTGCCTCTTTTAAAGCACACATTGAGGTTGGGCTGACGGGCAAACCCTGGTCCAGGCTCAGGAGGGGAGGGGGAGGAGAAGGAAACTGGGAGAGTCAGCAGCAGCACCTGCAGTGTCATATCCCAGCCTGCCTGTCAAGCATCCAACCAACCAGTCAGCCCCCAGTCCATCCCAGTCAGTGTGCTGCCTCTCTGCCATTGAGTCTCAAGTCTTCTCCCAGTTCCCCCATTTGAGCTTGGGATGACAAACAGCTAATTAATTTCCCTGACGCCAGGAGAAGCAAGACTCAAGCTGGGGAGGAAGACTGCCTTTAGCAAAAAGAAGTGGAAGTGGAGAGATTAATTCATGAAGCTCTTTTTTTTCACTCTTTCTCCTGGTAGCCCAGTATTTGCATGAGGAGTTCTGGCTGCAGTTTGTTGTCCTCCTCTTTCTCTGTCTCTCTCTCTTTCACACACACACACACACACACACACACACACACACACACACACACACACACACACACACACACACACACACACACACACCTCCAATCCACATTTAGCCTTTGGCGTTATCCCTCTCCAGTGACCTCACCATCAATATGAACCAAAATGCATACATCACACTCATTAAAATTCATGTTAAATCTACTATATTCCTAAAAATTAAGAAGTGAAATAATCAGAGGACAAAGTGTGAAGGTGGCGTCTCGTATTAGTGACAGAGTGAACTTTACTTCACCTAGGAAATGTGTTTTTGCCCTGTAGGAGACGTGGAAAGCTGTCTGACCAAAAACAGCTTTTATATGCATTTTTAAAATCGGACCTGATGGAGATAAACAACTTCAGCCCTTCCTGTTTTTCTTAAAGAAGGATAAGAGACTAACTCAGCGGGGCCATTGATCTTACTATGCCTCTGAATAGTTTTATGATCATTAAATTAACTGCTTGTTCCCCCGCTCTGTCCGTATTACAATGTATTGAATTCAGTTCCTCCATGCTGCAGATACAGATATATGTCCCCATGTCTAATCAGTCACACAGCGCCGGCCGTCATTAGTCTCACACTCAAAGTGGTGTACACAAAGGTTACTTCAGTGAAACGATTGCACCTTTACTTTTAACGACGCTTTATCATAAAACTATCTGAGGGCAATAATTGTCCATCATTACTGAGATGACGATGCTGCTTTTGGGGCTTGGTAGCAAAATGGAAAACAGATTTCCTTCAGCCGGGGGTTGAAGTATTGGAGGTTATGTTAACTCTGCTGCAAACCCAGAAAGAAATCAGAGCTTATTCTCATATTCATTTAAAATGAATAACCCACAAAACCATACTGGTATTACAAACCAGATCTAAGGGAGCGTTCCTATGACAAATCCTTCAGCTCATTTCATGTCATTCACTTCTATTGCACGTGTTACTAACAGGACCGCTTCTGTTGGGTGTTCATCCTAAAATCCACCCATAAGGCCATATTTTACAATTCCCACCTAAAAACAAACATTTTGCAGTTTTGTATCCACAATAATTACGCACATATTTTAGCCACACTAATACCAAAGATTTTATATATATTATATAAATATCCTGGAAAAAAGGTGTTTTTCCCCTCCACCTCCAAAAATCTACCTTTTAATGGTTACACTGGAAAAATAAGCCAAATATGATGCACCGAGTCGCGTTCACAGCTGACTTTAAAACCACTTTCAAGCAGAATGTAAGCAAGCTAACCATTGTTTTGAAAAAAACAGAGATGTGACTATTTAACTCTTTAAAACCAAGCTTATCCTATTTGATTCATTTGTTTTTGTGAGTTTTTGAGACTTCTACATCATCAGCATGACTTTTTCTTACCCTCAAAAAATGATATAAATTGCATGACAAATTTTTAATGACTAAATTGCAAAAAATATGGCTTATGCAGCAAATGTGATACAAATTAAAAGTCATGTATGCAGATTAAAATTTTATATATTTTTATATATAGGCGGGGTATATATTTTTATACCCCGCCTCTCGCCCTATGACGGCTGGGATAGGCTCCAGTGCCCCCCGCGACCCTGAAAAGGATAAGTGGAAGCGAATAGATGGATGGATGGATATTTTTATATATTTTGTCTAAAGGTTCAACAAACACTCCATTATCAAAAATGAAAGATTTCTGGCTGTTACTTCATGGTTCAGGTTTTTAAGGGTTAAGCACACTTCTTCTGAAACACTGTTTGTTGTACGGTAAAACGTATCATCTTTAACCTTTGTAACCTTTATTTCTGTGCAAATCCAACAAAGATTTTAAGCATACTGGGAATGCACAAGGTTGGTTATTAACTGGATTATTAATTTCATTCATATTTTACTTTTGCTTTCATTCACTAATCGTGTTAAGGCACTAAAAACTTTAGCAAAAGGCTGTGGAAAAAGAGAAATGACAAGCCCGTCTCACTGGCCTGTTCTCAGTGTGACAGTGGTGATGCCACAAACTATAGATTGAGACATTTTTTCCCAGCTAATGTGACCCATGAAGCTTAATTATGTATATTGTCAGTGATTTTAGTTTTAAATCACATAGTGGCACAAAACATAAAACATTTGGTTTCTATAGAAACAGTGCCAATTGTTGTAGTTCAGTAATCATAGTGAAAATATCCCCCCCAAAAAGTAAGTAAAAGGGTTTTATGCATATTCTGAAATTTCAGTTTGGCAGTAAATGTGTTTAATTCGATATAGAAGGAGCTTTCATTCAAAGAATAATACATATGCAGTGATTTAGTTTGAAAAGACACAACGCAGCAGAGAAATGTCTCTCAGGAGTTTGGAGCAGAGCGACGAGACAGGAACAGTTTTCTCAGCTTGTGTGTTTGTAAGGGTGAGTGTATGTGTGTCCTAGTCCCTTGAGGTGAGAGGATTGTTGTCCTCGGTGCTTTATTGTGTCAGAACCTGCAACTGAGCCAGACTTTTTATTGTGGTGGCGGCTGTGGGAGGAGCTGCTGGGATGGCTCGTCACCCTGCTGCTGTGAACTGGGAGGCTGGGAGGCCGGTCAGGTCCTAATCCCCTCCCAGAGGGCCTTGAGGCCCAGAACACTGTCATTGCTTCTTCCTGATGCTGTACACCTGAGGCTTCTGATACTACAGCTACGCCCCTCGTTCACTCCCCTCTCCACCGACGCTGCCGCCTCCCCTCCAGCCCCGTTGGCCCTCCTGACATTATACAGCTCACAACGTCTGTCTATGCGCATCCACTGATCAATAGGCTTGACTCGGAGCATATCGACGCTGGCATTGGTCTCATTGATCATATCCAGCTTCCATGGTTGGGTTTTCAAAGATAATTGGGCCCTGGAACCTGCCTTCTTTATGAGTGACAGAGGGCTGAAATGATAATCAACTGGATCCTCTCCAAGTACAGTCCCAGCAGGACTGGCTGGACTCGAGGCAGACAGCAGGGTTTCCTATTTTTAAAAGGATCTTTTAGTTAAGCTGTAGCTTCCAACAGACACTCAGAAATCATAAATACTGAGTCTATAGCTAATGAAAAGCTGCTAATGTGACTAATAACAGTGACAAACTTCAATCAGTCTGAGTCTATAAACAATAAAAACTCCATATCTTAGAAAAGCAAGGCACTGCAACATTCCTGCAACAGCCTGATACCTCCCTGGATATTTGGGCCCCTCTTAAATTGAGTGTCAGAGAGATGATGTAAGGCTTTAATAAAAGGCTGAGCTGCTGATATTGATATTCATTATTATGTGGCCTGGGCTAACCCCATTATGTTCCCATTAGGGCTAATAACACATACAGCTAGCTCATTTGTTTCATTTAGCCATTCTGCATATACAAAATTAAATGACAAAAGGAGACAGAGTGGCTTTGCATGATTTGCGCACATTTTCAGTGCTTGATAACATTGATACCAAAGACTTTAAGAGCAAAAAGAGTCCTCTGAATATCAAAAGTGATCTATGGAGACTAATGAGCATGTTAAATCAATATTTCATATGTGTAGAGTGATATTTATTGTGCATCGTGCATCAACCAGTTCTTTGTTTTTTCATTCTTTCCTGACACAAATGCTTTTTTTCAATGCTGCTTTTCCAGCAGGTAGCCACAACACAAGATCAGCAGCCCCAGAATAGCTTTGCAAGATAGCGATGTAGCTGGTGAATTGGGTGAACGACGGTGAGCCCAGGGCATAGGCCTACATATTCAGAGAGAAGAGGACCAACCTGCTTTTGGAGGATGAAGGCTGCTAAAAATAAGCCAGAGGAGCAGAAATCACAGAGAAAGAGGAAAAGAGAGCAACCGAAAGAAAGAGAGTGAGAGAGAGAGGAGGAACTGCCATCAGCAGGCTGGGCAGGGTTTCACCCCTCGCTGATTTAAGCCAGAAAGCTCTCACAGCTTCACTGCTGCCCCCGCTGCCTCGGCTGCCCCATCTCTGAGCCCAAACCCCCTATGAGACGCTGTGCCCCTGTGCTCTGCCTGTCAGGCCAGCACACCAGCTCGCTACCGAGAGGCATTATGCTAATGGGAGGGCCTCCTTCCCTCTCTCCCTCTCTACACAGCCCTTCACTGCTCAGTGGATCGGCTTGCCTTAGGGCCCTGCTGCTTGTTTTGACAGAGCATCCCCTGATAGTTGGGATTAGTCCAGCTTGTTTGGCTAAACCAGGAGAAGGGGATCTTAGGCTACTTTGAGTTTTTGGAGCTCCGCTGGAGCCAGATGCCTCCTGCTTTTATCCCCACCAGGAGAGGGCCTGCACCCCCCAAGGCCTGCCTACAGCCATGGGCAGCCATAACCATCTAGGCAGTGTCAGGACCCATGCTGCACACACACACGCACACACAGATCCTCATACCATATCCAGAAGACAAAATATTCACTGCACATAAATAGTCATGCAAAACCCTGAGAAGAGAAGGCAGATGCAACCCTCAACCCGCAACCACTGCAAACCTCTTGCGATGTAACCTGAAGATAAAGTAAAAGTTGTTCCATGCTCCAAGTCGGAAACAAAAAATCCAAACAAACACGAAACCATTTGACACATAGTTAAAGAATAATGGGAATTATTTTCCCTTTTTTTGTATTTTAACTGTAATATTCCAGGATAGACGATAAAACAACAGGCTCCCCGTGCTTCCCAGGGAAACCTTACATGAGGAAGTGCTGTTTTACGGCTACATTCCTGCTCTACATTAATGGAGGCGTTGGGCTGCTATTCCTTTGAGAGAGGCTTGAACCTCTCTATTAAAGTGGCTGACCTGTGGTCGGTGGTTCAAACAGCCGGTATGCACATTAACGTCACATTCCCAGCGTTAGCGTCTGAAGAAAGAGGAAAAGAGAATAAATAAGAGGAGGTGGAGTGATCTCCTTTTCAGCAGCCGTCCCCAACAGGAGGCCCACACTATATTTTATTCACTAATGTCAGGTGGGTTCAGGAAGACTCAGGGTCATTCTTAGACTGGCTCGCTCCCCTGTTTTCATCAAGGTCAGATGATGAGAAATAGAGCTATCCCCCTGTTAGATCCCCACAAAATACTGCAGCTGAGGCAAAACGCACAGAGAGGAAGATTTAAGACGAAGAAAAGAGAAGAAAGGAAATGTGAGGAACCGAAAAGACAATTACATATAAGAAGAAGGGAACAAACGGACAACAGAAATGAAAGAGAAACTAATAAAGATAAGGACATCACAATTTAGACTCAGTAGGAACTGGAACTGCTGTGCTGAAATAAAAAAAATAATGACAAAGGAGTTTAGAAGTGGAAATCAAAGCTGAAAATAAAACAACAAGAGGAAGAAGAAGAAGACGATCCATAGCCATAACATAACAAGAGCATTGGCAAGAAAAGGCAAGAGAAGAAAGAGGAAGAAGAAACAGAGAAAAAGAAGATAGGGGAGTCTCAGGGGGGGCTGGTCACAGAGGCCCAGGGGTGATGTCAGCCTATTAAACTGATTTCACAGGTTCCCTTAACGAAGCCTCTGGCATGTTAAAGGGCAGGAAGCATCCTATTTCAGCTTTTTCTCCCCCTCCCCTTTAAAGCAGAGCGAGCGCGGGACTTATCGACAGCTCTTGACAAACAGGCGTGAAGGAGGGCAGCTGCTGGGGCGCTCCTCTCAGGACCCAAAACACAAGGTGGTATTCAGCAGCGGACCTGCCGATCTTCAAACCCCAGCCGAGCTCCGTCTCTTCGCTCTGTGTTGACCTGAGAGAAACCCGATCCTGAATGTTGAGTGGCTTGGCTCAGCTGACGGACTGACTACTCCCATATATCACCGCTAGAGTTAGAAGACTAACGTCCATTTTAATGTCCATTTTCTTCAATTTCAGATTCAAATTGTGACATATTGCTATTATGTCCTGTACATTATATGTGTGTACAGTGTGCTCATTTTATTTCCAGAGTCAAAAGACTTTGTTCATGTTCTTTATCGTACACGTTTTTAATACTTGGGTTATTAAAATAAATGATTAAATATTTATTTATTCCACAGCTTTATACTCATCATAAAACTATATTGAAACTATATTACCTGTATTACTATAGATAAAGCTACCCAGCAGTATGTATATATATATATATATATATATATATATATATATATATATATATAAAAGCACAGTCAGCATGTAAAGATTATTATCCAATAATGAATATTGAAACTGACCTTTTTAAGTAACACAGTGTATTACTATGTATAGCAGTCCCATCAAGATCAGATGATGAGAGCAGTCACAGGGAAAACATGCAAGATGGCAGACTTTATATTGTTACATGTACTTGGCCACTTTTAATGCTTACTCTCTTTGCACAAACAGATATTATTCTCTCAGCATCCACACTTATTGGTGACCCATCTGGGCTTGTGTGTTTTTGCTTCAGCTATTGTCAACTTGTTTTTATAGAATTTTCACACGTTTGAAAAGTTTATGCTGAAAACCCCAAAAAGTGTTAAGAACTTGTTTGAACTGTTTTTCCATTTTAAAGAAGAAATATCCACAGGTGACACTGTCACAGTTTATATTTGTGGTTACCAAGTTTTGCTAAATTTTTGAGCCTCTTTTATTTTTGTAAGTGCTCAACATTTAGCTTTCAAATTGCCTGTAAATACTAATACTGAGCATTACTGTGAAATTTACATTTTTATATAACTATCATATGATTTTGATATAATATAGCTCACTTGTATGACTTTTTCTGTGTGTGTGTGTGTGTGTGTGTGTGTGTGTGTGTGTGTGTGTGTGTGTGTGTGTGTGTGTGTGTGTTTCATTCCCAAACATATACACAATGTGCTGAATCGTCCTGTCTGTTATCTGCAGCTGGCACTCTGTTGCCTCGCTATCAGTCCCTGCAGCATATGTTACCAGGTGTTCTCTCCCTCCAAATGCAATCTTTCATCAAGGTAACCCAACTGCAGACAAATTAATTAGGAGAATATCAAGCCATCAGAGCCAGGCACAGAAGTTGAAGGTGTGGCATATCAAAGAAAAAGCCAGATTTCTTGGCTTCTGTCCCCTACTTTTCTTGTGTCCCAATGAAATCTCTTCTTCCCCTCCCTCCCCGAAAATTCTGGGCAGCAGATTTTTTTGATCTTGAAATGTTGGATTCATTAGAAGCCTGTCAGTTTTCTTCATGTCAAAGTGGAGTCTGTTATTCCAAAAGTCATCTTTTTCTACTTTCAGCTGCTCCCTTTAGGGGTCGCCACAGCAGATCATCTGCCTCGATCTCATGCTATCCCTGCCACCCTCCTCTGTCACAACAACCCTAATTAATCTCCTTTTTGGTCTTCCTCTTTTGCTTCTGCCTAGCAGCTCCATATTCAGCATCCTTTGTCCAATATATCCACTATCCCTCCTGCACATATACAAACCCTCTCTGTCTTACCTCTGTAACTTCTAAGCTGACCCTCTGATGTACTCACTTCTAATCGTGTCCGTCCTGGTCATGTCCAGAAAAACATTAGCATCCTTATCTCTGGCAACTCTAGCTCAGGCTTTTGTCTTTCTGCCAGCTCCAAACCACACTGTAGATCACAGCGGGTCTCACTACTGTCTTGTAAACATTCCTTTTCTCTCTTGCTGTGATACTTCTGTCACAAATGATCTCTGACACTCATATCCATAGTCTGTACTCTAGCTGCATTCCCTTCCTCAGTTTTCTTGTACACCGTCTTTTGCTTGGAAAGGCCCCATGTTTCTAAACTTATCTGCCTTCACTGCCATTGCTAATTGCATTTTCACTAATTCATCTTTCCTTTCCAGGCTATTCTGCTTGCACCCTACAGCATATTCCATGGAGTCTCCTACCTGACCACATCTGTCAGCCTGTTCATTATGACTGCAAATAAGAAGGGGCTGAAGTGTAATACCACGGCCCCCTTGAAACACCCACCCTCACATACTTCACCACTCCTGACCCTTTCGTGCAACATCAGTTTTTCTGTGGCACAGTTTCATGTCCTTCTAGACCAACTTAGACACAGTGTAGCTCCTTTGGACCTCTTTCTATACTTCTCCATCAACTCTCTCACATCTTTTTCTCCATACTGCTGATAGTCCCCTCTCTTTTTAACCTAACTTTGTCAAGTCTTTCCAGTATATTCATGGCATGATTCATCAGCTTTATCCCTCTGTACTCATAGTCTGCACATAAACCTTTGTCTTGAAAATCGGTAACAATACACTTCTCCTCAGTACCTCAGGCATCCTCTCAGAGCGTAGCGAATTATATAATCGACTGAGCCTGAGCCCAAACAATGGATCAAAACACTGAACTGAAAGAAACTACAGACTGGAATTCTGTAGTTCTTATACAGGAAGGGCTTTTCAACCAACTGAAGGCTTACAGTGGGGCAAAAAAGTATTTAGTCAGCTACCGATTGTGCAAGTTCCCCCACTTAAAATGATGACAGAGGTCAGTAATTTGCACCAGAGGTACACTTCAACTGTGAGAGACAGAATGTGAAAAAAAAATCCATGAATCCACATGGTAGGATTTGTAAAGAATTTATTCGTAAATCAGGGTGGAAAATAAGTATTTGGTCACCTCAAACAAGGAAAATCTCTGGCTCTCACAGACCTGTAACGTCTTCTGTAAGAAGCTTTTCTGTCCCCCACTCGTTACCTGTATGAATGGCACCTGTTTGAACTCATCATCTGTATAAAAGACACCTGTCCACAGCCTCAAACAGTCAGACTCCAAACTCCGCCATGGCCAAGACCAAAGAGCTTTCGAAGGACACCAGGAAAAGTATTGTAGACCTGCACCAGACTGGGAAGAGTGAATCTACAATAGGCAAGCAGCTTGGTGTGAAAAAATCAACTGTGGGAGCAATCATCAGAAAATGGAAGACATACAAGACCACTGATAATCTCCCTCGATCTGGGGCTCCACGCAAGATCTCATCCCGTGGGGTCAAAATGATCATGAGAACGGTGAGCAAAGATCCCAGAACCACACGGGGGGACCTGGTGAATGACCTGCAGAGAGCTGGGACCAAAGTAACAAAGGTCACCATCAGTAACACACTACAACGGCAGGGAATCAAATCCCGCAGTGCCAGACGTGTTCCGCTGCTGAAGCCAGTGCATGTCCAGGCCCGTCTGAAGTTTGCCAGAGAGCACATGGATGATACAGCAGAGGATTGGGAGAATGTCATGTGGTCAGATGACACCAAAGTAGAACTTTTTGGTATAAACTCAACTCGTCGTGTTTGGAGGAAGAAGAATATTGAGTTGCATCCCAAGAACACCATACCTACTGTGAAGCATGGGGGTGGAAACATCATGCTATGGGGCTGTTTTTCTGCCAAGGGGACAGGACGACTGATCCGTGTTAAGGACAGAATGAATGGGGCCATGTATCGTGAGATTTTGAGCCAAAACCTCCTTCCATCAGTGAGAACTTTGAAGATGAAACGAGGCTGGGTCTTCCAACATGACAATGATCCAAAACACACTGCCCGGGCAACAAAGGAGTGGCTCCGTAAGAAGTCCTGGAGTGGCCTAGCCAGTCTCCAGACCTCAACCCCATAGAAAATCTGTGGCGGGAGTCGAAAGTCCGTGTTGCTCGGCGACAGCCCCAAAACATCACTGCTCTCGAGAAGATCTGCATGGAGGAATGGGCCAAAATACCAGCTACTGTGTGTGCAAACCTGGTAAAGACCTATAGTAAACGTTTGACCTCTGTTATTGCCAACAAAGGTTATGTTACAAAGTATTGAGTTGTATTTTTGTTATTGACCAAATACTTATTTTCCACCCTGATTTACGAATAAATTCTTTACAAATCCTACCATGTGGATTCATGGATTTTTTTTTCACATTCTGTCTCTCACAGTTGAAGTGTACCTCTGGTGCAAATTACTGACCTCTGTCATCATTTTAGGTGGGGGAACTTGCACAATCGGTGGCTGACTAAATACTTTTTTGCCCCACTGTAAATTCCTCAGATAGCAGAAACCTCATTCACCAAGGACTTTTTTTCTATGCTGTTTCTACGTAAGTGCTTTCTGTCAAACATTCATGTGCCAATGGATGTACTGGAGGACAACTTGGGGTCAGTATGTTGCCCACGGAGGAGACTGAAGCAGTTTAGTAGATGACCTCCTCTACCTCCTGTGACATACAGTCTGTGAATAAGTCCCATTCATGTCCAGTCATAGACATAAATTACAGTGACTTCCATTTTTAAGAGCAATATTAGCATGCATTGGTGCATTGGATTAAAGGCTTGGTCTATTATTCAGTTTGAATGCTCTGTTTTAAGGTTTCCTGGTTAATAAGTTGTCATGAGTCACATATAGACTATATATATGGTCTATATGTGACTATATGTGACGCATATTTTAAAATTTGATATTGTTTTTCTGTTCTGCCAATCACAAAAGAAAGCTTAGTTTTTGTTGAGCAGTAAGGATTTGGCTATGTTTTTGTAGCTGATAATATTCAATCAGGATGTGAGTTTTTTGTTGGTTTGTTTTTTCCCCTGTGTGATTTACCTCAGTTGTCACATGGCACTATGGATGGATGGAGGAAGGTGGATGGATGGATGGAAGGATGGATGGATGGATGGATGGATGGGGGGATGGATGGATGGATGGATGGATGGATGGATGGATGGATGGATGGAAGGATGGATGGATGAATGGATGGATGGATGGATGGATGGATGGATGGATGGATGGATGGATGGATGGATGGGGAATGGATGGATGGATGGATGGATGGATGGATGGATGGATGGATGGATGGGGGATGGATGGGGAATGGATGGATGGATGGATGGATGGATGGATGGATGGATGGATGGATGGGGGGATGGGGAGATGGGTGGATGGGCAGATGGATGGATGGATGGATGGATGGGGGGATGGGGGGATGGATGGATGGATGGGTGGATGGATGGATGGGGGGATGGATGGGGGAATGGATGGATGGATGGATGGATGGGGGGATGGGGGGATGGATGGATGGATGGATGGATGGATGGATGGATGGATGGGGGGATGGATGGATGGATGGATGGATGGATGGATGGGTGGATGGATGGATGGGCAGATGGATGGATGGATGATGTCAGTTACAAGCAGTGCCTACCAATAAATCTGTGTTTAACTCATAATAGCTCTGATGTGTTTCCACGAGACCATATTGCAAACTTCATGGATGTTTAAAACATATCACAACATGACTAAACTCAAGAAAGAGACACGGATCACAGGTTCCTGCATGAGAGACAAAAAGCAATAACTTTCTCTTCCTGCCTTCCCTGTGGTTGTAAAACTATCTACATGCAGCCTCAGAGGAGCAGAGAAGATGCTGCGCTTCTGCTAAACATGCATGTAAACAGCACACAGGCTACAGATAAGGAGCACACGCTAATCTTATTTAGAATTATTCTGATTCAATAACATTTGCATGGTGGCAAGAACAATAATCGGTGGTGCTCACTTGACGAATCTTGAGGGTGTGCTTACTTCTCATAAGCAAATATATTTTCATATGGAAGTGAGAACTTGCTGGCAATATATTCATCACCATTCACACACACCTCACCAGGCCGACCGGCTCTGCACACTCACTCTTTCAGCTCTTAGGTAAATGGATCTCAGTGCCATCCCTCAGACACCAGTGACCTTCAGTCATTTAGCAGCCAGTATGATAGGAACATGATATCAACACCTGAACAAAGCACAGTGTAAAGCGCCACATCAAGCTGCTGTTTATTCATAGCGCAGTTGGTTGGGTCTGTCATCTAGAGGTCAGTCATTTGAATACTCCCCCATTATGGGCGACTGCCGTCCCTTTGCCTTCCAGTTAAAACAGCCGCACATCAGCCACTTCAAAAGAGCCCGGCTTCAAACACTGCATTTTCAATATGACAAATGTACTTCACAGCAACAGTTCTGACAAAATATGCAGCAGCTGCCTAATGTAAAGGATGAAACATGTAAAAATCAAGACTGTGCTGAGCTGGTGTCAAAGAGGAGACACAGAGAGGCAGGGAACAAGAGAGCGAGAGAAGAAGAAAGCATAAAGACAGGGAGGAGACGGACAGAAAAGACAGGAGACGGAAAAGAAAAGCTCAAATGGGCTTTGTTTTAATTACCATGCAGGGAAGGCGGAGAAAAGCAGACACTTTTGCTCGTTAGACTACCCCTTTGGATCAAACGTTATATTTACATATCAGATTAAACCGCTCCCACAAATGGCGAGATCTGAGCTGTGAAGGCATGGCTGAAGAGAGGAAGACATCTTCCTGCTCACATTTAGCAAAACAGCTCATCTATACTTATTAGAGGAGGAAAAGTACAAAGACCTGATCAAGGCAGAACTCCGAAGCAAAGAGCTAGTTAGTGCAAAATATACTGTAGCAAGTAAGCCAACAAACACCAATCATGGGGCAGAGCATTTTAGAAGACTGGAAGACAGGAGTGGACTGAAACCTCAACATTTTCCAACTCCTCGCTGAGCCAATTAGAGGCCCTGGCAGGTCAAAGAGCATTATGGGAGGTGGTAGGAGTTTAGTAACAGCACAAATACACTGTCAGAAATGACTCCCCCCTCCTTTCATCCTGCCTTTCTTCTGCTGCCTTTCTTCTGTAGAGGGAGAAGAGCTAGATTCATGGCTCAAGGGATCCAAACAACTGGCCGTCATTATTCCTTCTCAGATGCCAGTCTCCACTCTGCCCACTGCCCAAAACACCAGCAGTACCAGGCCTCCCCCGGCCCCCTCCATCGCCTCCACGGACAGCTACATAAGCTACAAGGGCCAGAGGCTGCAGGAGAGTCTCTTTGCTGTGTGGGATAAAGACTTCAGAGGGTGAAAACTCCATTACCACAGAGCGACCGCTTCTCTCAGCCATCAAATGAGTGAGAAAGAAAGTAAAGGACAAAAACAGCCAGCGACAAACAGCCACGACTGATTACCAGTGTGTGTGTGTGTGTGTGTGCCTGTATGAGTCAACCAAGCTACCACTTGCAAGACCATCTCCAAGTGCACAGCAAAAGCAAATCCAGCCTCCATTGGAATAAGAATAGAAGTGATTGAAGCTAACAATGCGAATCAGTAGGCTCGGGGATTTGAAACATATGTCATGTTTTTGCGCATCACTGATAAAAACTAATAACAATATTCCCTGACTGCACTGTATGAGTGAGAGTCAGACACAAAGCCTGAGCAGAGCGCACCCTCCTCCACATCCTCCAGTGTCAGATATATCAGCAATGCTAATGCACAGGCAGCATCCTGCACTGCTCACCAGTGAACCAGTGAAAAGACAACCATTTAGGTCTTTAAAGACACACATAAACAAGAAAGGAAGGAGCAGATGAAAAGAGGGGGGGGGGAATGAAAGAAAATTTAAGGGGGAGAGGAAAAAAGAATGAAGGCAAGATGGGGGAATGGGGTGGGGTGATGGTGTTGGGGCAAAAGAGGAAGTCAATTATGTATTCTGAACCTGGCCGATGTAGTCCTTGGGGAGCTGCCTCCACACCTAAGGATCTGTAAATAATTGACAGATAATATTAATTGGCTTTGGATTAGTGAGCAAGCTTAGTATCACACATTAATATTTGATCAGAGGATGATAGGGACCCTGGCAGGGGATCCGAAGGGGCAGCTGAGGCTGTTTTGTTGATTAGGCCAGTGAAGGGAGGAGACGGAGGCAAGTGAAAGCGGCTGCAGGAGCAGCGGCAACAGTGACTCCAGACACACATGCAAACAGATGGAAACACACAGCCGTGGTTTGATGCCAGCAAAACAGCTTCTTGTGTCCTCACAAAGGAAAAGAAACAGAGGACTTCCGGAGCAGCGTCTATTCATTTATTTCGGGGGGTTTTTATTTCTCAATTTTTACACATATGCTAATGTTAGCAGTGCACGTTGTTTCATATCAGCGTTGTAATGCAAAGTGCTGACTCACTGAATGAGAGTAAACATAAAGGCATTGCTTCTTCACATCTATTAATCATGTAGTGTTGTGTTTTTCATAAATCAAGTCACATCACTCTCACAGGGGAAAGAGCCTGAACACTTTTTTTTGATTTACTTAAATTCCTAAAATTATAACTACATTCCAATCCAGGCTATTCAAAATCTAGTTATGTATGTAGTTAGCGATCTAACTGGCTAAAAGAAAGAACGAGAGAGATCGAGTCAATATTTTTCCACTTTTAAAATTAAAACTAATCTCAAATTTGGAATCGAATTTTGAAATGTGGCCGCAGCTAACACGAGTGGCTTAACGGTGCCTTAAAGCACCTTAAAGCATCCTGTGTGCAGTCAAAACCCAAAATGTTGAGTAAACGTGAGGGTGCACGGGGTATCCTGCAGCAGCGGCCATCCTCAGAACGGGAAAAACAAACAAGACAGATTTACACAGCAAAACAAGCTGGCAGACATACACGCACAATTAAACTCATGGAGGCTAATTAAAGTGTTACTGGAAGCACACAGCTAGAGTGTGACAACATAATGAAAGATTGAAGAGGGGAGGAGAGACACAGACCCCCACCACCACCACTACACCCCTGCTTTCTTTCTCTCTGAAAACAATGCCACCTCTCCCTTTCTCCACTTGCCTCCTCGTCCTCATCTACCATATGCTGCCATTTGTTTAGTCAAATCCCCTTTAAGCAGAGCAGATCTATGGCTCTGAGGCAATGCTGCGCTACAACTTGGATCACTCTCTATAGACACATCGGCAGCTCGTATCCCTCATGGTCTGTGTCACTCGACCAGCTAGAAGAGTCTCTTGGGAGTGCCTTTTTATTGCTTTTCCACATCATTTGTCTGGCGATTACAGCTAGTCTCCCCTGAGCCGAGGGAATAATCACAATATTTCAGTTTAAAGATAGCAGGATACACAGAGAAGGCTAGTTTGGCTTTCAGATTGTTTCTGCACCGTGCTGTGAAGAGGGCACGGATAGAACAACTTATAGATCATCCTGTGGCACAAATGCTTAACATTAGCGGGGGACCTCGGTCAAAACTGCAAATTCTCAAAGCGGACTGAATACACCTGCCTGGATATGCATGCGAGAATGGTTTGTGAATCTTTATTTTATAAAAGGAATGACTGACACCTTGTATTAAGTCAGTCTGGACAGAGTTCCTGTCATGTTCCTGCTTTAAAAACAATATTTTTGTAATCGCTATGCAAGAAGTGACTTTGTCTATCATGCAGTAAATACACTTCCTTTATTCAAACAGTTTGTTTGTACTTTTTGAGTCAGTGACAAACTTCAATAAGATATATTTTGCAAATACAGTCATGATGTACTTGAATGTTATAATAATGAGTTTTTAGCTGATTACCCATATAAAGATGTTTTTTAAAGAATAGATTTTTTAAATTATATGTTTAAATATGCAAATTAAGTATCTGTGCATATGTAAACTAATCTGAATATGTTTTTAGAAGAGAAATCTGAGCAGACCGATTGAGTTTTCAAATTCTTGGTTGATGTTATTAACAGATTTTACACAGCAGGTTTCGGATTTCATGTTTTGTTACTCCAAAAATAAGAAATTAAAAGAAAATAAATAAAGACATAATAAGTTTGAATTGTAGATTTTCTCTGAGATTTTATTGTTATATTTGCAAGTAAGATGGTATCTCATTAAACACCGACCAGTTTGCACACACAGACAAAAGACAAAGTGTGGACTACCTTAAGGGACATTTTGGATATTTTCTCAGAAATAGAATAAATAGTCACAAATCTCAAAATTGTCAAACACACAAAAAATAATATTCTCTACAAAATAAAAAAAATTCTATGGTTTCCAACAACAAATTAGCCCATTTTATTAACGTTTGCTCCCAAACAAGCATCCTCAGAATTTATCAGTATGTGCTCAATAACAGTTCGGACAAACAGAAGGAGAAAACACTTTGATAAGAAACAGCTGAGTTACTGAAACTCCGTCATTGAGCCAATATACGCTCCTCAGTCACTTCATGGCCCATCACATTTTACAGGTTATTGCAATGTGTGAAATACAGAAAGAATGTTCGAAGTTTTATTGTCATTAGTTTGCTGGATTAAACAAACTATTGAGAATTAAAATCCACTGAGGACACTCACAGACACTTTTAATTCTCACTTCACTGAAATCTGACCAAACAGATCATAAATTGACCAATGTGACCTTAACCTTGAACACAAGTCCGGACCATTAGGTGATCACTGTCTTCAACATTGATTAAATTCTGACCAATAGTTTAGGAGGAGGAGTGATTCTTCTAATTTGTGGCCGGACAGATAGACAGATGGATGGGCGGATGACAGACACCATGGCATAAGCTCATCAGACCTTTCGGCGGGATGAGCTTATGGAATCCAACAATGGTAAATTCATTTCTATCATAGGAATACTAATGATCTCTAATGACTGTAGGAGCGTTTCCAGGATTTTTTCCAGTGGTTGGCATGGGAAGCTCTAAGAACACTGGGCGGTCAGGCGGGGGGGCAAAGGAAATTATATCCATCCATCCATCCATCCACCTTCTGGGGCCAGGTCGCAGGGGGCAGCAGTCTAACCAGAGAAGCCCAGACCTCCCTCTCCCCAGCCACCTCCTTCAGCTGAGAGATATAATCTCTCCAGCGTGTCCTGGGTCTGCCCAGGGGCCTCCTCCCACTGGGACATGCCCAGAACACCTCACCCAGTAGGCATCCTTGGCAGATGCCCAAACCACCTCAACTGACTCCTTTCGATGTGGAGGAGCAACGGCTCTACTCTGAGCCTCTCCCAGATGGCCGAACATCTCACCCTATCTCTAAGGGAGAGGCCAGACACCCTTCGTGAGAAGCCCATTTCCGCCGCTTGTATCCACGACCTCGTTCTTTCGGTCACTACCCATAGCTGGTGACCATAGGTGATGGTATGTAAATTGACCACCACAAGAGGCACCAACCAGCTTGCGGCCACAGCTCAGTGGAGCAGCTTCAGCAATGGAGGTGCTGAACATGGTCCATTTGGACTCAATGCCCCCAGTTGCCATCGGAATGCTGTTGAAGCTCTGCCGGAGGTGTGCATTGAAGATCTCGCGGACCGGGCCTCTGCCAGGCGTTTCCAGCGCACCCTCACATTTAGGTGTGATCCAAGTCTCCACCAGGTGGTGATCAGCTGACAGCTCAGCCCCTCTCTTTACCCCAGTGTCCAGAACATATGGCTGCAGGTCTGGTGATTCTACTACAAAATCGATCATGCGGAGGCGCCGTAGGGGTCGGGTGCAATGTGTGTTGGGAGGCAGCCAGGAGCGGAGGCCCTGGTGGACCGACCGCTACCAAGACTAGCAACTGGGAAATTAAAATATTTGATCTAAAATATGTGAAAAAATGTTCAGTTTAATGCTAATGAGGTATAATTGTTGTATGTAAATTACTTTTTGCCATTTATGTACTTTAGTGTGGGATACGATAATGTATGGGATAAAAATGCAGAAGCCTGTGAACAAGTATGCACCTCATCCCTAATGAAAAGAAGAAATACCAAACCATAAGGTCCAAAAGTATTTGAGCCAGTGTGTATACTGGTGACCCAGTGTGTTTTGAAAAAAATTAAGCCAATTATTGTTACTTAAAGTCACTAGATAGATAGATAGATAGATAGATAGATAGATAGATAGATAGATAGATAGATAGATAGATAGATAGATAGATAGATAGATAGATAGATAGATAGATAGATAGATAGATAGATAGATAGATAGATAGATAGATAGATAGATAGATGTAAAGCAGATGTGAGTAAGGGCAATCCATTTCAGAGAGGTTTGCCTGAGACTTGTGCATGGACACCATAATCCTATTGCTCCATTTCATGGAGTTTTACCCAGACAAGCTTATCTCCAGCATCTAACCCTGCACATACTTCACTTGATAAGATGGGAACCAGACAGAGAAAAGGCAAAAGAGAGATGGGAAAGCTTCCAAGAAGGGTTGCTGAGTCCCATGAAATTGTATTATTTCTTGTGGACATGCTTCACAGGGTGGTTTTTGGCTCGCAAACATTGATTGAACATGCTAGATTTTGAAATAATGTTAGCTTTAATATATAGATTTCTTTTTCAGACTTTGGTAATTAGTTTTAGTGGAGAATGTGTATCTGGAAATGTCTGAGAGGATGGAAACCAATAACCCAGTGAAACCAAATCCTCTGGAAATTTCTGCAGTCAAAACAATTATGACAGCCAAAATGAAAAGCACAGCATGATAGCATGGAAGGCATTGTTATACTCTCACTTTATAAATCTAACTTTAAACCTAAACAGTTTTATTATCCATCCAATCACCTGTTTAAGGTTTACGTTTCAGCTGACATGGATGGGCTTCACCTCACACACACCCAAAACTCTGTATCTGAGTGCTTCACCAGTGATTTGGATGTTTTTGGGTGTTTGAGATTAACCTTTATCTTTCTTGTACATTAAATACCAATCGATGAACAAAACTGTATTTTAATACAAAAGTTAATGCCTTGCTTTGTGTTTCCACCCAAGCAAAATTGAGTCCAGGTAATGAACGGCCTCTGAGGACAATTTGATGTAAAACCATCACCATAATATGGTCAACAAATAAGAATCAAAATGACAGAGATATATCTTGCCTCAGGCGAGGAGTACAGGAGGGCATCCTCCATCAGAGAAAGGTAAGTGAAAAAGCTGCCAGACAGAAGAAGACAACGTTCTGTCTTCATCCAGAGACAAGAAGGGGTGTAAGACCCAGGACCGAAGGGAGGGATGTTGCCATGATCCAGTCGTATCCTTTGATCCCTGGGATGACCTAAGCCATCGGCTGGACTCTGAAAATGAACACACCAGAGACCTGCGGGACCCAATCCATCATTGTTTAGCCCTGCACCTAGCACTTCTGTAAGTGTGTGTACATGTGTGAAAACAAGAACACACACACAAACTAAACAAATTGACTAAGCAGTATACAGGTCTATCAGCTTATTAAAATGTTGCTAAGAAATACAGAAGTTTATTAGTATTTCATAAAGTTAAACACAACTAATTATCATTAAATCACAAAACTACATTGGGTTCTTTGCAAAGCTTAAAAGACTAGAGACAAAAAAGTCTATGTGTGAATATACATCGCACATACTGTTGGTATGTGTAAGAAAATCAAATCTGATGCAGCAACATGGAAATAAAATTGTGTGACAAAATTAAAAGACATGTTGTGTACTTAATGAGCACGAAGATATTATGTCTCTCTTTTCAAAAGATGAGTGTTTGAGTAGTGCTGTTGGGAGCGCATGCTAAATCTCATTAGACAGAGCAATACCCTGAGCAAATTAAACCATTAGCCTCCGACATGTTTAAAGGAACACTTTAAGATCACTTCCTATTAAGGCTTGCCAGTAAACAGGCCTTTGAAATGGAGCCCTCAACTCAGAGCAGAGCAGTGTTGCAGACATCTGCCATGCCCAGCCAAGCCTACAGTAAACTGCAGGGGAATGCTTTCTGTGCTACTCATCACTCTACATAACAGTATGTGGACTGTTATGTAGAGTGATGAGTAGCTGGGATGAAGGGGGAACCCACCAATATACCAATATATCTAATATATCTCTAATATATATATATATATATATATATATATATATATATATATATATATATATATATATATATATATATATATATATATATATATATTAGATATATCATTGCATATTCTCTAAGTGCTACCATTCACTCATCTGTTACTAAGTGATGGACCCACTGTTGGGCTCAGCTTATTTGTGCATTCAGCTCTTCTCTAAACACAAGAAAGCCAGTACAGTGTGTTGACTCTGCCTTTAACACAAAGGGTAGCCTTCTGTAAATTACTACCATCTGCTGAAGTTAGCCTAATTCACAGCGGAAATACAGACACACCCCCTGAAGTTTACTGAGAAGAACCCATGGGGAGTAAAAGCCTTAGCTACTGTGTAAAAACGCCACAATTTACATGTAGGGCCGTTTTAAAACGGATAACATTTCTTCAGAGTATTTTTAAAATGTTGCACTCTTTTGAGCTCCTTTGATTTACAAAGATTCCTCTTAGGAGCTAAAAAGACAAGAGTCATAATGTAACCATTTTAACATAAGGTTGTTTTCCAGTGATGGATAGTGAGTGCTTTGCTCAATAAAAAGAAAACAAATCATTCAAATGGTGCTTATATTTACATGCAATCAAAGCAGTCTCTAACCATTGTTTGTGCCTCTTGTTGAATGGGGATTAGCAATTGATTTCACAGCAACTACAACCAACTAATCACTACTGATTGGAGAATACATATTATTCCCTCACTCTTGGTCACAGCCCAGTGGTCATGAACTGGTCTCGAGACCTGTATGTGTCTGAAGCCTTAGTTGGTAGAAACAACCAAAGACAACAACTTATCAGTGCGTAGGGTATTGCAAGCATCTCGGTAAACTTTGGATGGACACATCTTGTTTAACTTTCCTATTTTGATTTCTGACTCATTTTTCCTCTCGGAGACTTTCCAACATCTGTAGATGGCAGATTTAATTCTTCAGTATAACACTTGTGCAGTCTAAGGTCTTGTGTGGTTTGGATTCAAGCGTCAGCGGTTAGGCTCAGGGGAGTAGCTTGTCTACCCTAGTCGAAGCCAGTTCCATGTGTTGAGAGCAGTTTTAATAGGGTGCTGGGGAGAAATAACACTGCTGAGAGAAGCCAACGTAGGCTCTCGGCAGGAGGAGTGAGAGACAGTTATGCCAGTCCCTGGTCAGAATCACACACATTCGCATTCCAGTCTAACTGGATATTGCCCCAAAGTCCCCCTGAGGAGATTAACCACAGCTGAGTGTTAACTCCTTCGATTCTGTTCGGCTACCTGCCTTTTTCAAGCAGATCCTGTTCCAACACCTCTACCGAGGCTCCCCCTGACTCCATCGCTTTATTTTTTGTCAAATTGAAAACGTATCTGCCACCGTGAGTTCACAATTACACAGGAACTGGAATTTAGAAAATGAATTGAAAAAGATCAGCATAGCGTTTCATGTTAAATACTTTTCTACTTAAAAAGTAGAGTTGTGATACAAAAGAACAGGATACACGGCAGAAAAGCCTCCGTGTGACAGAGCATTTCTGTGACACGGATTTCTGAGAGCAGATTTCAGAAGTTGATCGTGCAGCGATGCTGACTGAGATAAAGTCAAACTATAAAATTGTGTAATTTGAATATCTGGAAGCAGAGCTCAGCTTCAGTGAACTGTGTTTAAGTTTACTTACATGCGTAATCCAGTTTAATTTCATACCCCAAATTTGCTGACTTGACTAAACCTCTTTTATACATGATTAGTTTGTTTCTCTTCTCTCACTCTGTAAAAAAAAACCCTCTGTTGTCATCATCTGCTGCTGGATTTGGATTTTAAAAGTTGAGCCTGAGCTTTTGCATTCTGGCCACAGCCACACTGTGTTTTGGACCCAGAAGAGAATATACTGGGACAATTTGGAGCATTCGAAGTGCTCAGTTACGAGCTAATGTTAGCAGACCTGGTTAGCAACCTGTATTCATAAACAGAGATACACATACCTGCTAATTAGGACCAATAACAGATTTTTAAAACACTAGAGTTTCACTCGTGCACTGTAGCAAACACCAGGACACACGGTGTAGTGTTTCTGCACTGTTCATGTCTTGGAGCTTTTTTTAACTAATAGCCGTTAATCTGGAAAATATTCAAAGACCTTCACTCATTCCACATTCTGTCATGCTGCAGCCTTATTCCAACAAAAAAACGTTTTGGTTGAAATCATGAAAAATCTCAACTATGATGTACATAAGTATTCCAAACCTTTGTCATGACACTTGTAACTGGTGCATCCAGTTTCCACTGATCGACTGATCATCTGTCAGATGTTTCTATAACTTGACTGGAATCCACCGGTTGTAAATTCAATTGACTGGACTTTGGAAAGGCACACACCTGTCTGTATAAGGTCCCACAGTTAACAGAGTGGACACAAAGGAGTGGCTTCAGGACAACTCTGTGAATGTCCTCGAGTGCCCAGCCAGAGCCTTATCTGAGTGAACATCGCTGATCTGAAAATGGCTGTGCACATGGATGTACACCTCCTATTCCAACCTGATTGATGTTGAGAGTTTCTGCAAAGAAGAATAGAAGAAACTGTCCAAAAACAGTCGTGCCAACCTTTTAGCATCAATTCAGTTCAGTTCAATTCAATTCAATTTTATTTATATAGCACCGAATCAGAACAAAAGTCACCTCAAGGCGCTTCATGCTCAAAAAGACTTGAGGTTGTAATTGCTGCCAAAGTTGCAAAGACTGTGAATACTTAAGTACGTGTTATATTTCTGTCATTTTTAAAAAAGGTATTAAAGTTTATAAAGAAACCTCTTTTCACTTTGTCATTATGGTGCACTGTGTGTAGAATTTTGAAGAAGAAAAAATTTTTAATCCATTTTTGAACAAGGCTGTAAAACGATCAGATGTGGAACAAGTGAAATGCTGTGAATACGTTTCAGATCGACTCTATTATTTGTTCCAGAAAAAGCAGAAACAGTAAAAATGTCAAGCTTGGTGACTCGAATTAGGCCTAGCAGACAGCCCACAGCTCCCTGTGTCGGCACACCTGTCAGTCAAAACACTGATGCCCCGAGCTTTAAACCAGTATTACAGTTTTATAAAATAAAATTATTGTCATAGAGTTGTTACAAAGAGGGAAACTAATATATAGGCCAAACTTGTCTGTAGGCTGTAAATGTTATTTCAATGCTACTGACTTGGGTACCTAACATAGAGGTCTGTGCAGTAACTGATTTTTTAAAGTACTTTCACTGGCTTCATGTTTCATCTTCAGAAGTTGATGCTGCTCTTGATCTAGCAGTACGAATGGGTTTTATTACAGGGCGTCTCATGCAGTAGGAGCTGATGATGTTTCAACACTGGAATTGCACAACGCATGTAGGTTTGAAGCTAATTAAATACAATAAGTACATCAGTCATATATTTGTTAGCAGGAAGTCAGTGACATTTCAATTTCAACACTTAATATTTATTTGAAAACAATTAAAAGCCAGTTTTCAGTGGTCAATATTTCAAATGAACACATTTTCCACATGATCACACCTCAGACTGAAATGTACAAAAAGGTTTGTTGGAACAAAAAATGCAGATGGCCCCGCCCCTCCCTGAGCCTGGTTCTGCCGGAGGTTTCTTCCTGTTATAAGGGAGTTTTTTATTCCCACTGTTGCCAAGTGCTTGCTAAAAAGGGATCTTTTGATTGTTGGGGATTTCTGTGTATTATTGTATTACTACAATATAAAGCACCTTGAGGCGACTGCTGTTGTGATTTAGCATTTTACAAATAAAACTGAACAGATTTGTCAAATTCACAGGTAAACACTTTTTTACAATAGCATCTCTCACTTTTTGCAGTTAGATTGAACAACTCTTTTTAAAACACCGTTGGTGCTTCAGAATATGTCCTGCAAACAGTATGGAATTAGTTAGACCATGTTAGTATTGAATATGAAATCAAATTTGATATATTCTTTAAAAAAATCCACAGAAAAATGTTTAAGAATTTTATTGGCCTTGTGTTTTACAGCAATTCTTCTGTCAGCTTCACTCGTCCTCTGTCCTGTACAAAATGAGTTCATTTTTTGCTCAGCTGTGCTGAAGCAGGCAGTGATGGATAGATGGGTGTCATCCTGTTCTGACCTGCTGTGTCACCACTGCTGTGGTCGCCTGACATCTTATCATTCTGCTGTCAATCTGTCTGTTTATTACATACTTTATTCTGCTTGATAAAACCAGATTAACACACAATTAAACAAACAATAGATAGATAGATAGATAGATAGATAGATAGATAGATAGATAGATAGATAGATAGATAGATAGATAGATGGATGGATGGATGGATGGATGGATGGATGGATGGATAGATAGATAGATAGATAGATAGATAGATAGATAGATAGATAGATAGATAGATAGATAGATAGATAGATAGATAGATAGATAGATAGATAGATAGATAGATAGATAGATATGTAGCTTGGAACTTGCTTACCCTCTTACATTAATATCCAACAGCCAAACCAACTAGGGTTTTGGGTTCTGTTGGTTTTACCTACCTGCTAAATAGGCACATTTTTACCTGTCAAATGAAAGGTTGTTTTCTAGTAAAAGCTTTTCCCTGCTAGTGTTCCTGTGTGATGGCAACAAAAAAATACATACAGACACACCTGTGAGCGTATCACCGGATGCTTCCGTTCCGTTCTTCCCATTGCTGAAAGTTATGCGTCCTTGAGATCCAACTTTCAGGCATCAAACGCATTTAAAAGTCATACTAATTGATGGTGTATCTGATTAAAATGAGTGGCTAATGAGAATCGGGCCAGGAAGAATGCGAGAGAATCAGTGTTCAAGCTCAACTTTTAACCTTTCTGTCGGAGGGCGAACCACTTTGATGTTCCTTGGTCTTTTCATCAGGCTCGTTTTGGTTATGAAAAAGGCATTTTTAAAGTACAAAGGCAAAGCTCACATTTGTAATTTGTCTCCTCTTCAGGAACAAATGGTCATCAGAAACCCAGTTTTCCCCCCTATGAACTATGCAGAGGGGAACTATAAATAAAGCTGCAAAATGAGGGGTGAGGGGGTCGAGGGCTATGCTGTCAATCCACCAAGTAGATTGGAAGGTTCAGATCTGCAGCCGTTCTGCCTGGAGTCTTACACCCAGAGCAACTACACTGTGATCACACCCTCTACAGACTTAGAGGCTCTCGCCTAGTTAGAGAAAGAGGGAGCGGGAATTGGTGAGGGTTGGTAGAGGCTGTACATGCGTGTGTGTGTGTGTGTCACAGGGGGTGTGAAGGGGAGAGCAGGCGGTACTTGGATGGAAATAAAGGTCGAAATCCTTGACTGCGAAAACTGTCATAGCGGGGGACATGTGCAGAGCCTGTTTGCCTAATAACCTGGGTCTTGTAAAAATATGAATGTGGAGTCCTCTGGAGCATATAATTTAACACCCCTATGCCAGGGGAGATGAGTGAGAATTGAAGCGAGTACACCTTGACAAAGGCTATTCTCTTGGTTTCACACCAGCAGAGCTGTACCATGCAGGGTGCTGCTGCAGAGGCTAAGGGTGGCACAGCAACCAGACCATATGAATCAAAGCTGCACAGCAAAGTCACGTTCATTCGATTTAAACAACTTTTACACTCATTTCTAACATTGCAACATATGCTATAGCATAAATCGCACATCGCCTGTATTAACATTTGCATCAAGCCGTTACAATATTTTATAAAATGATCACAGAACACACAATACCAAGAACTGGTAATGTGTCCTTCAGCATAGACCCAGATAAGCATTCTTGCACCAATATATAGATGTGTTTACTTACTCACTTGATCCTGACATAGTACCCCACAAGTACATTATACTACATAATTGTGCCATAAGCATTGTAGTTCTTTTGTACAACGTGAGCAGGATAGGGTCACTTTTTCTGACATGGGACTTTTGGACAAAGCCAGTGAATTAAAAAAAGACTAACTTGGCTTACTAACCACTTCAGATTCATTAACCATACTAGGTCAGCTCTGGGTCATGGTTCTCAGCCAGATAAAGGTGGAGTACCCACTCTGGGTTGGGAATGATTTAGTGCCTTATGAATTGGGAACCTTTACCAGCTGTTACAGAACATGGAACATGGGGTACACCCTGGACAGAAAGCCAGTTTATCACAGTGCCACCACAGCGCTGCCAATCAGTAATCTACGTGAATGACGTCATTTCCTCGTTACCCGGAAGCTGAAGCCCTCAGCTACAAATGCTACAGCTAAGCTGCCGGTATTACACCCAGTCGTGAATGCACAGATTGCTGAGTGTTTTCAGCCTGGCTTCACAAATGATGAAATCCCTGTGTTATTAGCTGAATCACATGGTGTTGCTATCAGCAAACGTACTCGCGAAAGCGCCAATTTGTTGGGATCCGTTTTTGAGTGCGCGTCCCTTTGCGCCATATGCTTCCGGGTAACAAGAAAGCGACCTCATTCACGTATATTTTTGATTGGCAGAGCTAACTCGAAATTTTGAGAAAAGTAACTCGAAATTTCCAGTTATTTTCTCGAAATTTCGAGTTATGGATACTAGCTTTTTTGTTTTTATTTAGTGGCGGAAACGGGCTTCCATACCCTTTGGCCAAAACAGAAAATCTAAAGTTTTCTACTTAAATTAAAATGTGTGCTGTTTTAAATGAAATTAAATTTAAATAAAAAAATTTCCAGTAACCTTTCAACAACAAGATTCATCTCTGCATGCCTCAAACACTAATTCTGATCTAAAGCAATGTATCATTCCAGAAACAATACAGAGCAGCTTTTTTGTCAACAGTGAGGTTGCAGATGGACTTTGCTGAGAAGCAAACAGCAGCATGACCCGTTTCACAGAGTCCACCAGGCACATAGCTCTTGATTGGCTCAGTCTCAAGTCATTCAGTCAGTTCGGTGATGGGGCTTTTGGAGAAGTTTTGGTGCTGCGATGGAATGAAAAACAAAAGCACCGCTCTGTTATGTCTCCTTTTTTCATTCCTTGTAGCACTGCCGGCTCTGTGAGGCAGATTAGGCCATCAAGATGGAGGCTGCATTATGTCCTGAGGGGGCTTTACAGTAAGGTTTGCTAGCAGTTCTCTCTCTCTCCCCACTTAATGTACTGCTTCACTCAAAAGCATCTAAATCTTTGTTAACAGGGAAACTATGAACTCACAGGGAGTTAATCAGAGTCAGTGCAAGGCTGGCTATTTGCATGTGAATCAGCTGTGGCTGTATACCAGGCCTCTTTATGTCATTCACAGTGCCTCGGGCTTCTGTCCTTTAAGACATCCCACAGCCGTAGGTGTACGTTGAAGCAAAATATCCGTATGTCCACGAAACCTTTCTTTAATGCATCCAGAATAACTCGGCTATTTTAGTTTATATGAGCCAAGAATGTTCTGGACATTTCAAAGCTCCCAGGTGTCCATGGTGAGAGGGCTTTTTTCAGTACTTTTTCAAATTATCAGGTCGATTTTCAAGATCAGATTTTTCACCTGAATTTCTTAATCAAGCATGATTTTTTTTTTAATCACATTGAACTGGAACTGGGAAAGCCAGACCTCCCTCTCGTCTTTCGATATGGTTTGATTAGGAAAGGTTATTGAGAGGGGGAGGATGCAGGATGTTAAAGGAGAGAGCAAATCTGATGTGGAAATGTAGACTTAGTGGGATTTATCCATTTGAGAAAAAGCCTTTTCACTTGTTTTGTTGGTTTATCCCCTAAACCCCATCTCACCCCCCACCCCCCTGCCTAAAAGCTTTTGACATCTTCATCTTGTTCACAGTGGGCAGGCTTTGTTTGCTCTGCTTGAAAAAGCGGATGGGGCTTGGCCCTCCCCTCTCCGTGGCACAAGTGTAGGACTTTGCCATGGCAAAAGGGGGGGATTTCGCTTTCCTCCTGCCCCCTCCTTTTCCACATAACTACAATATGGTCATTGTCCGCCAGTGAATAATGTGGCCACTCGGGCAGCATGGACTGCTCCTTGGGCTTTGACTGTGAACCAGCTCTTTTCTTCAGCGTGAAAGGACTCTAATCCATGTAAATATAAGACTTGGAGTACGGCTTGGCCACGGCGGGGAGAGCGAGATGGAGGAATGGAGGGGAGGGTCAGCAATTTAACCTTTGACCCAACAAATAAGAGGCATGTAAGTTTTAGAATTGCTCTCCAAAGAGGGGCTCCTGTGGCAGAATGAGCTTCTTTTGTAATCCTGGCAGTCTGGGGCTGATTGACAGGGGCCAGGGTGGGAGCACAGCGCTACACACAAAACCAGGAGCAAAACAGTACGCCGCAACTGAGTGATGAGAAAGACGACACAATGCTGATTATTGATTAACTCCATCCAGCAGGCAACTGTTGTCGGGAGGAAACCTTGTATTCTCTCTTCTTTTATTTTATCAGAAGTGGACGATCAAGCGATTCTTCCGAGTTCCTCTGTGCCAAATTTTGCCTGCTTCCCTCAAATACTATAAAATATCAGTTTATGTGAAGTGGATCAGTGAATCGATGCTCTACTACCCATTGAAGGATAACTTCAGTCTGTTCAAAGCTGCGATAGCTTTGAAAGATCCTTTACAAGCACTATGTTCAATATCCTGATGTAGACTCTGCCCTTTACTCTTCAACCTCTCTGAAGACATTTACCTGATTTATTAAGTGCATATTCATAACTAAAAGCTGCATTTCAGCCCACTGACAAAACTGCAGCTTTTAAAGTTAGTGGTGATATATCCAGATGATTCAAGTTGAAATTACATTCTCATAAAGAGCATTGCAGTGGGGATCAAAATCTTCACAGATGCTTCACAGTCTGAGGACTCAGATGGCCTCTGATCCATATTAACACAATGCAAAAACAGCTCCTGCACCCTTTTGTAACACATTGGAGTCACAGGGGTCACACTGAGGAACAGTTGTTGCTGGGCTCAGTGTGACTGCTTACAGTACAGCAAAAGCTGTCATGAGCTGTCATAAAGCTTGAAATCATAAAAGGTAAAATATATACATATTAAAAAAATATAAATGATATAAATTAATATAAGACTGTGTCTTCAAGTAAGTCTGAAAAAGTTAAAAAAGGACAACCAATAGAAATACATAAGACGTCACAGTTTGCAGGCGGTGGGTGGTGGTGGTGGTGGTGGTGGTGGTGGGGGGGGGGGGGGGGGGGGGGGGGGGGGTAGATCAATCTAACTAGAAAATAATTTTTCATCAGATTACTTATTTGATCAAATAAAACTCAATATGTTGCGATTTAATTTTTTTTTTTGCAATTTTTGAATGTGTCTAATTATCTTAACAGTTCAACACTGAAACCTTACAAATCCAATATTCGCAGTAACATATTAGTGTAAATCAAGAAATGTTATAATGCACTGCAGTAGTAATTAATATAAGTAACTAAAAATATACACAATAAATAAAATCATTCATTTTTCATTTGTGAAATTTAGGCGGTCATTACTTTTTACAGCCAACTGCGCTCATGCTGTCACAGCTTACATGAAGGTAATTAAAGAACAAAATTATAAACAAGAAAACTGTGCAATGTTTTCACTGCTGATTTATCCCTGAGTCTCATTTTAAGCCCCACATACTGAGCCAATGTCCAACTATTTAACTGGCTATACTTTATAAAAGTCAACACCGGCCTCAAAAGAAAAGTGCCATAAAAAAACTTACAGTGCATTTGTGCTGAAACCCAAACATGGTTATCAAACAGAAAAACAACTCTTTGGCCACATTTAGTATGTTGCCCCTATTCTGATGATTCTGTCTTCAGTAACATTTAGTTATCAATAACATTCCAGGTGTGTCAAATCTCAGGATTGATGCTTTGGAATCTCCGACTTTGCAGCTTTATTTTAAGAGTCCGTTTGACATGATCGTTGTTTGTCCGGTGAGTATACCCCAAAACATTAACTGGAATTATATGAACATTTATTGCTCAGGAAAAAGTGTTTTGTGTTTTAAACGAACCTAGATTTACTCAAAACGACATATTTTCATGTAAAGATTATTTTCAATTCTTAATACTATCTGATCTGATGTAAATGTAGATCTGTTACATTTAGAAGTGACACATTAATATAAATGCCAACATTGGAGCTGTATTGTGAGATTCGTTCATACTTCCTTTACGACTACTATTACCTATTATAAAAATTACTAACAAATTTCAAAAAGCTTTTCTGTTGATCACATTTGAGATCAGAGACTTTAGTTCAGAAATCAACTAAAAATTGAAAAACAGAATACAGAAAGAGATGAAATACTAGAAACTGTCAATGTGCCTTAATATGCAGGTCCAGTCTTGTCATGCTGCACTGTACTTTTATATCACAGGTTATGGTTTGCAGTTAATCAATAATATGTTACTTTTGGTGGGGAAAAGAAAATGTTTAGTCTTGTCCACTAGTACCTTTTGCACCCATATAATATAGAATCATAGACTTCTGTGGCAAATATAGATCACATGTGTTTTTCTGTCATGTTTGAACACTGTCTGTATAACCATTGCTGCCTCGGTGTAAGCATGGACTCTGCTGTGCTGAAAGGTGGAGGATAAAGCAGCATCAGGGCGCTGCTGCCCTCCTCCTACATTTACTCCTCTTTCCTTCTGCCATTATTGGAACCTGTCATTTTTGGATGAGTTATTCCTGTTGGGTTGTCCTCTGCATTAACTTCTGCCTTTGTATTTTTGGACCTTTTTCTTTTAAATGATATAAAATGTGACATATTTCCCTTTCATTTAGTACAGTTCACAAAACACCATTCCATTACACTTCCAGTTTCCTAAACTTATTGTGTAAATTTCTAATTTGAGTTGAAAATCAGTCACTGATTTCAGGTTCTTTTCAGTGTCTCCAGTACTGTAAATGAATAAAGCAGGTCACGTGTCTTCTTTTGGGCAGCCTTGACCAAAACCCAAATCCCATTTATTCAGAATGAGGAATTATAAACTTAGAACACATAGAAATAAATCTATGAATCAATATTGTTGAATCTATACTTTTGATATCTATATAATAAAAATGATCTGAGAAACTTTAGGATCAACTCACTGATGAGTGGATGTACAGTTTCATGTTCAAGTGTCGCCATCAGTTCCTTTCCCCTCTCATGTGTTCTCACTATGCTATGAGAAGAATATATTCCAGCTTCTTGTCGTTGTTTTTGTGGTAACTGTTTATAAATTAATCATATTTTAAATGAAAAATAATTGTTCTAAAACAAAGCTTAATTTACATTTTTTTTTCATATAAACTCAAGGATTTAAGCTTTCCTTGATTAAAGTAACAAAGATTGCTACACAGTAGAGTGGCTGCATCTTAACTCCTAAACCCTTCAAGTCAAACTGACCCATTTCAAATTTTTAAAAGACAAAAAAATAGTACGAGTTTAATTTTTTTCTACTTGAAACCCAGTGGCCTTCGGTTATTATCTGTGATAAACATTTACAAACCTGAAATAATAACTGAGCACACATGCTACTGTACCCAACACATTTACATCCTTTAGATGGTTTTGAGTCAGTTTAACCTGCACACACAGATAGACACAAACACACCCACAAACACACACACACAGATAGACACAAACACACCCACACACCCACACACACACACACACACACCCACACACAGACAAGCATGCACACACATAAATCATAAATCATGCTACATTTTTACAATCTAAGCACAGAGAAGCTTGTTGCTCTCACTTTCCCAGATTCTGTGCCCACCTGCACATCGAGGGGCAGGACAAAAGAGATACATCACTTCTACATCACAGCACACAGTCTTTCACCCTCACTATGACCTAAAGATTTAGCTGTCGGAGAGCTTTAGGATTCCTATTTGAAGACAGTCAGGCATACAGCAATGTGGAAGTGGAAGTCTCACAGTATGAGGATAATTTAGAAATCCGCCAATCAATCAAGAAATCGATGCACAGAATCACTGATTCTGAATGTGAATCTGAAGATGGTCTTCACTTTGGATTTTCCAGTGACAGAGGGCCCTTGCTAACTGCTAACAGAACATGGATGGTACCAGGACCACACAGTTTCCAGCAAGGCATGTTCAAGACATCATGTGTTCCTTTTTGCTGCTGATTCTTGACTCAAATCAGAAAATTATTCTGGGTATAACCAATGTTGAGGGGAGATCATTTTTTTTAGTGAGCAGTAGGAAGATGTGGACATCATCCTTGCTGGTGTGTACAGGTCAACAGGGGAGTTGACTAAAAGTCTGTGGGAGTCTGAGACAGGGATGGGAAATGTTTAGAGCTTCAATGTCTCTGAAGAACTCTCATGTGTTCTCAAAGATCATCATATTTGATGATCAGAAATCTGAGTTGTGTGTGATCGTGGTTTATTTTATGTATGTATGTATGATAAATTTATATATGCAAGATAAGCTTCACTATACTGTTTTTTAACATCAATTATAACCTGATGTGATCTGGTAGAGACAGATTACATTAAAGATCTATGTTTTCTCTACTGTTTGAAACTGAGATAAAGAAAATATATGTTCATGGTTTATTAAGTAAAATTTATTAATATATATCATGTTTAACCTGAGTAGCAAAAGACTGCAGGGGGGTTGAAAACAATACATCAGGAGTTAGCTGTGCTCGCAGACTCTATCAAGCCTTGACCTCCCGGTCAGCTATCGCGCTGGTGGATAACAGAGCTCTCCAAAAACGTGGAAGCACTTTTGCAGATATGGGATATTTTGATAAATTAAGTAGATATTTGAGCGTTGCACAGCTACATTCTCGCCTGAAAATATCTTGAAAGGTTATTTTGTGACCCAGAAAGGGTAGTCTGGGGGAAAGGAGGATCGCATTTGTCGGCCACGGTTGTGGAGCTTGTGCGTACTTGTAAGCGCAGCGATGGCGGAGGAGCTTGGCTAAAAAACTTATTACTTTTTCTCGGTCACAAAATAAACTTTTAAGATATTTTCAGGCGAGAATGTAGCTGTGTAAAGTTCAACTATCTGCTCGATTTATCAAGACATCACATATTTGCAAAAATGCTCCGACGTTTTCGGAGACGTCCATTTTTTTCATGCTTTGTGGCAGCTTTTGAACATCTGTGGCATCTATTAATGTCAAATCTAGCCTTTATTTAACAACATAAGCAAACTGCTTTCATATTTAACCACTTTTCTGTTTTATTACATTTTAAATAATAATAGTATTTATTTTGTTAAAAAATGTGTTTAAAAACAAGTTTTGTGGTGAAAGCTATAATCCAGATTAATGGCCTGTTAAATGGTTAAAGTCTAGGTTGGCTTTATACTTGAGAATAAAGTATTGTTGTCCTTCTAAAGAATTAAGTTAAATTACACAGCTGAATCATAAGAAACATTGTGTTACATATAAACCCTGCCATATGTTAGATCTGGTCATTTTGCTTATCAGAAACTTTATATATTGGATGTTAACTTTTAACAAGCATGTAATGATTATATTTAAATTAGATGGTCTTTTTTTAAACACGTCTCTTTAGGCCTAAACTGACAGTGCCAATACCACACATTCAGACACAGTAGATGGTGTTTTAATACTATATGTGTTAGTCTAATTTGGTTGTATGGGGTCTACATTGACCCTCTGTGTTGTAAGTTATTATGACTGCACAGCCATTAAGGATCAAATCAGCTTCTAAAAAATGTTCTGCTTTTTCTCCCTCTGCTTGCTTCTTACTGTCTTTGAGGCTCGGGACCAGCACTCCTGCTGTTGGACAGAAAGACATCAGTAAGTATTTTGGTTTTCCAATATATTAGCAACTGCCAGTGACATTTATATTAATCAGGCTGAACTTTAATCATACTTTAGATCAGCCTGTTTTACTTATTGTTTTATTTGTGCTTTGGTTTGGGGAAGTTGTTTCTTCACTGATCTTTTCCTGTCATCCTGCACGATGCTGTTGCTGGTGACTCCAGTTAATTCTACAAGACATGCTGTGTAAGTAAACAAACAACAACAGTTTGTCTGCATTTCTTGAAAGATCACATCCCCCAAACTTAGTTTAGAGGGACTACACTGTATATGGTGAAGTCTGCAAGTTTTCTAACAGCAAGATTTGTTGAAAGTTATTGGCCATGTTTGCATAGCCCTTTTTAAAATGATGCTTTCATGACACTATTGTGTGTTGGGTGGTGGTCAGGGCTATCCAGACTGACAAGTGGGACATTGAATGTCACCTCTCCGGTGGGGAGGGGGCCTGAGATTGTGTAAATTGGAGTCTGTTTTATACCAAATGCAGAAAAAAAATGTTTTAACCCTTTAAGACCTACCATAGAACCAAGTCCACCAGAGCTTATATTATATTTTTACATGTTGTGGAGCCATTTTTGGGAGCATTTCAAGTTGCTATACATCAATACAACCATTACATTATAAATTTTAATAATATGTATGCATTAAGTGCATAGTAATTACATAAATTGCAAAAAAGTGCAATAAACTACAAAAAAATTGAAAATCGTTTTTGTTTTTTTAACATATATTTCTAGTTAGAGAAATTTAAGAGGTTTATCCCTCAAAACTCTAAATACAAAAAAGTTGCACAAAATAGTTTCCCACTACAGGAAATTTATTTTGAGTGTCTTCATAGTTTTATTTTTGAAATACACCAATTTTTATATACTGCAGGAAAAACGAAAATAAATATTATGATGCAAATTTGCAAAAAAGCAGCATGTGCATCAAAATAAACTATTTCCAGCAGTGCAATATGAGTCCTCAGCATCCCAGAAACGACACAGGAAGTCATAAAGTCAAAGATAACTTTTAAATACACCAGTATAGGCTCATAAGGCCCTGATAGTAAAAAAAACTACATTTCCGCAAAATGACGTCACTTCCGGTTTCAGGCAGGTCATGGCGGACATGCGAGAGTTCGCGCTGATGGACGTAGGAAGTGTTATGAACAGCTGATCGTGTTTCTGGAATGTTTTTGTTGCTGCAAGTGCTTTTTATGCAGTTTTTGCAAAGCTATATGTGGAAAGAAACTGTGACCGAGGACAAGCTGATGGCATAAGATGTAAGTACAACTCCTCTGGTTTCATATGCAAAAAAAATTATTGCCTAGCTCACGTGGTTGCAGAGCTACCGGGATTTAAAAATAGTTACGCAAAACGGAGCGTGTCCGCTCCGACCGGCTTTAAAGGGTTAAGAAAGCAATTAAGTTCATGTTCCAAAACATATGATTGTTTGCTTGCAGGACACCAGGAGAGATGAGTCCTCCTTCACAGATGGTGTGGTCAGTGAAGATGGTCGCCTGCAGGTTCAAGCTCATTGCATCTCCAACCCACATCCACTGTACTGAAGGGTAGTTAAAGACTTTCTTCTGCACCTACATTTGGATCACCTCGATCCATGACAGGCATTCAGGCAGTAATGCCTGGACTGGAAACAAGCATCCTTAAAATATTACAACATTCCAGCTCCTGTGTTGGAATGAAAAACAAATGTGTTGTTTAAATCAGAGACTGCACTTGTGACAGAACAACAAATGTTTTATTTTGATTATATAAGTAAGTACAAAACAAACTTGTGGTAGACCTAAACTTATTTTCAGAATTATTACATCTGAGACTTTGTTTCATTGTAAGATTATAACAGTGATGGAAATATAACTGTTTGTTGTTCAGCAGAACAGTGTCCAGTATGTTCGCTGTTATACTTGGTTGTGTTTGAAAATAAAAGTTGGGCTGATTTTAACATCATTACAAAAAGTGTTGTTAATTATTTTTAATCACATTCAGGTTACCACAAATAGTTTTTTCATTTAGTTGAAATGTTTGTCAGTAGGTAAACAATTAGTACTGTACAGTCAGAAATATCAAGTTATTCTTAATACTGCAAACTTGCAATGAATAAGTTGTCCTAACAGTCATCGTAAGTTAGCTTTACTTAGTTTTTTTGAGGCAACGAGTTTACAAACCTGAACTTTGAGTTTTGGCAAAGTTAATATCAATTACACGTGATAACTGAAAAGAATAAAACTCTATGGTTTGTAAGGTTTTGTCATTTTTCTTTCTATGCTGGTGGTGTGTTGATAGTGAAAAAACCCAAAAGAGAAATAAGAAGAATTCAGAAACCAAAACAATTTCCTACATGTGCTGGTGCAGGCGAAACTACCATCAGCTGGCTGCTGTTAGAAATGTGGCTTATTTGGTGCATGGACTCAAACTGCCAGTGTCATTAAACAGAAGCCGACCAACTGCTAAAAAATACATTTTATTGTCCCAATCAAAAACATAATGGAAGCTGTCTGTTTTGTTGAATCTACTGAATTATCTATGAGATTTTACTAGTTCAGTATTTCTACTGAGCTTTGGGGCTTCAGGTCCTATTTCATAACAGGAAAGAGGAGGTTCTACAGGGCCCACTATAGCCACACAGCACTTACACAGTGGCATTGCCACAGCTCTGTCCTATTTATACCAGCTACTCGCTGCAGTATTCTCCTGAATGATAGGTGTCACCGCTCAGATAAACCCTCCTCATCAGTGCTGGTAAACGAGCAGAAGTCAAATTTGGAAGCAAAGAAATTGCATAGTTGGGGTTTTTTTTGTTTTATTTTGGGGTTTGTTTGTTTTTTCTGAATTTTTCATTCTTTTCACACTGTTGCAACGTCTCCCTCTGTACAGTATAAGCTTATCAGTAAGCTTCTTTACTCGTATATCATTAAAATGAACTCCGTTGTAAACACCCACACAAGGTTGCAAATATTAATAGGAGCACACCCAGGCAAAACCACACAAATGTGTTTCTTTGGGTGTGCAGCACCGTTCACAACAGCAAAACTGGTGAGTATAGTGGGCCCAGCAGTTCACCCAACTTAGAAATGATTTGACTACGTTGAAGTTTAGAACATCCACTTCCATCTGCATCAGGGTCTTTGAGTGTGTGCAACTATTTACTCCCAGTCTTATTCCTAAATACCTTAATACATGGAGCTTGGTACAGTATTTTTACAGGACTATAAATAAATGAAATTTGAGGGTGAGAATACATCAAAAGAAACTTTGTATTTGTTAACTCATTTCTTTTTTTGTTTTTGTTTAGTGGCCCCTGAGGTTTAGCGGCCCTCAGCTGGCTGAGGGTATGAGATGACTTTTATTTTGATGGGAGTCAATCTGATCCAATCTGAAGCGTACAGAGCTCACAGAAAGAACAGCACTCCCTCACAGACTGTGTGTAGATGAGGGTGATGTGTGAGAGGCTCAGGTGTGCTGGTTTGCGCTCATGTGCGATTCTTCCTGTGCGTGTGCGCGGCGGCGTCAGCGCAAACGACGCACGTACAGTGATTAGGTTTTCCGCTTCCTCTCTTTCATGTGTTTTTAGTCTCCCATGCTTTGTTCCCTTTCTTAATTACAGCCGCGCTCTCGGAGAGAGTGTAACCCACTCCCTACCTCCACAGCAGCATCCCATTAAAGCCACGCACCCCGACGCCTCCCCACTACCTTTATGCTGAATACAATTAAAAAACGGGGAGAGATCAAAAAGATGCCAGCAGCCCGACGAGGGTGATGTTTTTCTGAGAAATGCAGATTTGTGTTATTGATGGCCGCCTCGTTTGGAAATCATTACGGGACAAGGAGTAATCAGTGGAGCTGCATCAGCATTTTAGTTGTCGACAAGCAGCAACACCACCCCCTAACTCTATCACTCACACACACACACACACACACACACACACACACACACACACACACACACACACACACACACACACACACCGTGGCTGTGGACTCACATCTTCTGTACTGGCAGATAAAAAGATGCTGGAAAGAGAATCAAACGGCAAGCCATCAGCAGCACCAGTCCCCACCGGTCTATCGTCAGGGAGGCGTTATTTATGCTGTATACATGAAACTGCCTTCCGTCTGTAACAGCTCACAATTGCTATACATTATGAAAGGAAGGTGAGTAACTGAAAATGTCCTTAATTTGTCCCAAACTGATTTCTATTTGAATAAATAAATAAACAACACGTGATATAATTAGGAGGATATGCATCCTGAGTATAAATATGACATTTTATTTTGTGATGACTGCTGCAGATTTATTTTTAGATATATCGGCACCAGGTTTTTCATTTATTTTGGAGAACGAGATCAGGTTTCTTTATTTGAGTTAATTTGGTGATTAAGGCCGTAACCGTGAAGTGCCAGGATCCTCTGACATCCCTAAAGGGTTCAATAACATTGAACTTGTATATATAAGTTAAATGTTGTGTGTGTGTGTGTGTGTGTGTGTGTGTGTGTGTGTGTGTGTGTGTGTGTGTGTGTGTGTGTGTGTGTGTGTTTGTGTGTGTGTGTGTAACATCCTTAAGCTAGGTAAAGAATAAAATAAAATTAATAATAATAAAATAAACGTGGAACCATCTTCATATAAAAGTGTTTGTGAACACACGTTTGTCAACTCTCTGCAACACGACTCACAGAGTTTCCTCCAAAACTTTTCCCTGTCAGGGTGAAAAACACCGAACCTGACGCGACGTTTGATGCTCTGCACGAAGCAAAACTGTACTTTTGAACCAAAATTCAAACCTGACCTGATCTCAGACTCGTCATATGTAAAGCCATTGTTTAACTGCACGGGCCAATACAACAAGTTCAGAGAGCACTGAGCCTAATAACCACTGTGGAACTAATAAAACGCGAGTGTGAGAGGCTCACTTAAACGCTTTGTTCAAAGCATATGTGTGTGTGAGAGAGAGGGAGAGAGAGAGGGGGGGGGGCGGGGGCGAGGCAATAGTAATTAATTCAGTTTTACCTTTTTAAATAAACGTGCCGTCGATGAATTAAATATTGGATTATTTTAAGCAGCACCGCCCGGCCTTAACACATTTGAACTGTTTTTAATTTTCATATTGTGATTTTTCTTCCTCTTCGCTGTGTGAATATTGTGAGCACATTTCTAGGAATATTCTGCTGTAGTCCGGACCCCGGCCTAAATTTGCATAAATCATCTCTAAAATTCTGCGTTTCTTCCTCGCTCCAATCAAACCCAAGCAACAAACCAGCCCGGCCCCTTCAGATACAAATACAAACTAATATTTTTCCCTTAATCTTACACCACCAGCTAATATCATATTTCATACACGCCCGCAGACATGCCCGCTGCCGCTATGTTTAATGTATAAAGCCAGCATTATAGCAGATAGAAAACACAGATGATAAATATGCATGTATTCAATTAGGGGTATTACAGAGGGGGTAATTTGCATAAGGATTTAGGAGCTTAACATCATATTTGTGCTATAAAACTTCACAATAGCCTAAACGCCGGCTGTTACGCGCGGGAGGGGAGAGGACAGGTATGTCTGAAAGAAGAAATTAGGAATATGAAGCAAACTACAGTAACTCTCAAATTGTTTCAAACACATCCTGTGATGACGAAGTCCACTCCTCGCTACCCCCACCCCCTCAAACCTTCTTCCTCCCTCCCTCCCCGCTTCATTAAGAGCAGAGCGCTAATTAGAGACCGAGCGGATCCTGGATCAGTTGCGTCTCACTCATGCAGCTATAGCAGCCACCACTGTTCGCCATGTCCAAGAGGTGGAAATGCTTGAAGAGTGAAGCCGCCGGCCTACAATTATATCAAGTCACGTCACAAACAGAATTTCAGGAAATGCAGCGTTTTCAATTTTAATAGCGCCAAATCACAACAGCAGTTGCCTCATGACGCTTTGTACTGTGTGCCAGAGAGCCTACAGTAATGCAGTGCATACATCAAAAAGTTTAGGTATAAATCTCTTAGTTCATCGCATATTTTTCTTCTTATTAGTATTATTGTAAATATGTTCTGGATTTAATCCCCGCGTTTTACCTATGACAAAACACGGAGATGACCCCCAGATTTGCCTAAATGATTTTACGCATCAGCACTTTGAAACTAAGATGTAGAAATAAAGCCCCAGTAAAAAAATAAATAAATAAATAACAAATAAATAAAATAAAATAAACAGTTCCTCACATCACATAAAGTTCTTTGCCCCACAAGTTAAACTAGTTGCTTCACCTTGTTACTGATTGGTTTTAGTTTCTCTGGAGAAAAGTGACATTTTCCCAAGGTAATATATATATATATATATATATATATATATATATATATATATATATATATATATATATATATATATATATATATATATATATGGAGAGAGAGAGGGGGGGGGGGGTTATGAAAATATGAAAAACTAAATTAACAGTTACTAGAAAGAGTGTTTACCCTGGGTTTTTTTTGGGGGGGGGTATTTTTTTTTTTATATATATATATATACTTTCCGTTATAATAATTGTGACCAAAATATCCAAATATAATATCTATGCTCTTCTTTATGGGTTGTTTCACGCACATCACGCGCTCTACCCACCCCTGCAGATTAAGCAGAGCGCTTTGGTGTCATGAGGAGGCTGTTAGCTGGAGCAGCAGCACTGTGAGGCTGTGCGGAACCCTCTCTGTGCGTCAGACGAGCAAAGGTCCTAGCAGACCTCCAGAAACAGACAGCTCAAACATCTCAGCTCAAACTCTCTCCTGCTCTCTTTCCTTTAAAACTGACCTTTCAAGCAGCAGCTCCGGACAGACAGAAGGAGGAGGGTGTGTGTGTGTGTTGTGTGTGTGTGAGGTTGGCCGGTGTTCCGTGTGTAACGAAGGGAGAACTGCTGCGTTTTTAGAAAGTGGCCAAACAGTTCGGTGACGGCGGAACAGCCAATGAACATAAATGGTGTGTCGTGACGCAACAGGGTCCCGTTGATAAGGAGCGGAGAGTCCAACCGGACCTGAGAAGGAGGAACGGCGGTTTTGGGGGCCAGCTAACACTCGCCTATCATCAGTCAACGTAAAGCCAACTCCTCCTCTTCTGCTGTTACGCACATCTATGCAGCCTCCTTGGCACAAGACAAAACATTATCTAAACAAACTACTGTAAAGGAAAACTGCTTCTTCTCCCAGGATTTTATTTTCGTTTTTTAAGCTTGTTTTTGTTTTTATGATTTTTTCTTTCTGCAAAGCAAAAGTAGTTTGCCGTAAGTCTCAACTTGGACTGTTAAGGAGGAGGAAAAGCCTTTCTCAAATACCCAGGTCTAGTTTTTTTCTGTTTGAAATACTATTTTTCGGGCTGGGCGATGCAGTAGAAAGCTGCTGCTCATCTTTTGGCACTGCCATTTGTACTGAGTTACGAACTGTTCTGCAGAAGAAAAGAGGAAATATTTTGCAGACTGTCGAAAACCTGAAATATTACTCCCGGCGAGGAGCAGAGCTGAGATCCATGCAACGGGAGCTTCTATAGTTGGTATGTTTAGTCACCGTAAATGGAAAAGAAAATCTAGAAAGAGCAGTTGGCAGTGAAACATATTATCATGCCTGAGATAAAATAGATGCCACTAAGAGAAGGCAAATCTGTGCGCTTTTTAATGAATTAATCATAGCTTATTAATAACGAGAGCTGGAGAGATTCGGATGACGGTTTCCATTGGCAGATGAGACGTAGTGTGGAGAACACGTGTCCAGTTTTTCCCTCATATTTTTTCCTCCCTGATCTGGATTTCTCGCTTGTCACGGCAAGAAAGGAAACGTTAAAAGATCGAAAATTTTGAGTGGCATAATTGCAGAAGGTTCCCCCTCTCATGGACATCTTGGCTTGCAGATCTGAAGAGAACAGTTATAACATCCTCCCATCGGCGGCTACGATGCTTTTCCATGGCCTCCCCGGAGGCGACGTTCGCGGTGTGGTGGAAGAAATGGACCGGAGAGGAAAGAGCGAGTCAGCGGCCATCAGCTCAGCCATCGATATGGGAGAGTCAGAGACGGTAGGCGAGACTCATGTTTTGGCCCTCTTTGGCTATTTAGCGCAAGCAGCATGGCAGCCTGGAAACATGTGTCAACGGCTGCACTCTTCCAGCTCCAAGCAATCTGATTTTACTTTAAATTCAAACCGGAGGGAAAGTATCCACAAAATGTTTCTCCCCCCGTCTCTAATTATCTTTCATTTATTTGTTTCATTGAAGTTGCTCTCAAAGTTGCTGTTACAGGCCTAAACCTTCTGATTCCTACTGCCATACTTTCACCTAAAACTTAATCTCAGCAAAGCTGCAGACAGAACAAAACCTGAGACGAGCAGACAGTGAAATAATTCAAAAAGACGACATTCGTCTGCAAACTTCACCAATTTGTTTTTATAAATTGTTTTTTTAATATATAAATAGTTATTGCTTTGTAAGCAAACATTAAACATTCATATATCTATTAATCTGTCCAAAAAACGCCCCAACTTTGTCACGTTACATTACAGCAAACAAGCTAGTAAGTTTTTAAATTCATATTTTCAACCTTTCTTTTTATTTTCTATATTTTCACAAAAAAATCCCAAATTGTTAGACTACTTTGTAATAATAAATTATATTTGTAATAAAATCAAACAAGTTTTTAAAATGTGTTTCTTCTTCTTCTTCTTCTTCTTCTTCTTCTTATTATTATTATTATTATTATTATTATTATTATTATTATTATTATTATTATTATTATTATTATTATTATTATTATTCAGAGTTTGCAAATCAGAGGCGCGTGCATATGTGTCCGTATTCACAGGCCTTTGGAAAAATAATGCTCGTCTCACAAGGCTTTGTTTCATATTAAAAGCTTTTACGAGCATGGCTGGGTTTATATTTTCTGATAGAAACTGACAGCACAGACACAGCTTCCCATGACCACAAATGTTCTTCAGTATCCTCCAAACCCACACACAGCATGTCAACGAACTTCGATGAGCTTTTTAAGTGCAATTATACGACTGTATGTTTAGCTCTTCGTTTTATTTGGCACATTGCTTTTTGAGTATTCGGGATTATTAGAATAATGACGCTCTGACCTCCCCTGTTACCCGTGTAATTTATGCTCTCTTTGTAAAGGCTCTTCAGACTAATTGTAGCTCATTATTTCCTTTACTGAAACAAAAATACTCGTTTTAACATATCTAATTTCTTGTGTCTTTTGATGAAAAGAAGAGCAGCTACTTTAATTTTACTTTAATTTCAATATGTTGTATTATTGAAGCTTTTAAAATACTTTATTATTTTATTAAAATATCTATATCTATATATCTATTTGACAGATATATATCTATATATATCTATATAGATATATATCTATATAGATATATATCTATATAGATATATATAGATATATATATATCTATATAGATATATATATCTATATCTATAGGTATATATAGATATATAGATATAGATATTTTAATCTTTAGACTATTGTTCTTGCCACACGGGAGTGGTGGCCCTCAGCAGTGAGCTGATATTCGAGGAGAATATCGTAGAGATGCGGTCCTGTAGCTTTCAAGGATTTTACGGAATTTTATTTTGAGTCTCTCTCTCTCTTTGTTTTTTTTTTTTGTTCGTGTGTTTTTGTCCTGACGGCTTCGACCTGCAGTCCATGCCATGCATGACCAACGAGCGCGTGGCTCTGTGCGCGGGCTGCGGCAGGAAAATCGCGGACCGATATTACCTGTTGGCCGTGGACAAGCAGTGGCACATGCGCTGCCTCAAGTGCTGCGAGTGCAAACTCAACCTGGAGTCCGAGCTCACCTGCTTCAGCAAAGACGGCAGCATCTACTGCAAAGAGGACTACTACAGGTAGGAGAGCGCGCAGGGGCTCTAATCCCGGTCATGTGATTGGTGAATATTTGTATTATCTTCATCTAAAGCAGCACCGGGTTTGAGCAGGGGAGGGGGGTAGATTTAAAAACATTAGTAATTCTAAAATGTGTCAATGAAATAATTATTTTTTTTAGTTTCACATAAATAGAACTGATGCTGGCGTTGCAGCGGATTTTCTGCAGTGAATACAAGCTGTTTGCAACTCTTTAGAAAATGTGATGTTCGGAGTTTTCCTGTCAAAGCTCTTTGAGCATTTAAGACCCAAAGAAAAGCTGTGATTCATGCTGACAGTTGTGCTAAACCCCTCCCCTGAAAATCAGATAAAGAAAGCGTTAGTTTTAAGGTTAGCATCTCTCTAGGGGAGAGTGACCCCCACCACCCCCGCTACCCCCACCTTGCAATAAAAGAGAGCCTCAGGAATACTTTGGGCCCAAGAAAATTAAATAAAAAAATAGAATCCTATTTTGATTCTATTTTAAATACAAAAGGTATTTTTTTAAACACATTTAGCAAACTCCCTTATCTGCTGTCGAGGTTTTAGCACACTCGTCCACAGGGAAACTTTTTGCACCTTCTTTAAGTGCGTCAAAGTTGGTCTGTTTGCATAAAAACACGTGCCACTGCATAGTTTACCAGCACAGCCCACCAGCTTTCGCATCCAGCCGCTGATGAGGTTTCTGTGTTGTCCGCAGAAGATTTTCGGTGCAGAGATGCGCTCGGTGCCACCTGGGAATCTCGGCCTCGGAGATGGTGATGCGAGCTCGGGACCTGGTCTACCACCTCAACTGCTTCACCTGCACTACCTGCAGCAAGATGCTCACCACCGGGGACCACTTTGGCATGAAAGACAGTCTGGTGTACTGTCGGCTGCACTTTGAGACTCTCATCCAGGGAGAATATGAGACACATTTTAACCACGCGGACGTGGTGCCGCACAAAGGCCTGGGCCCGGCCAACACGCTCGGACTATCCTACTTCAGCAGCGTGGGGACGGTGCAGAAAGGAAGGCCGAGGAAGAGGAAAAGTCCTGGGCCAGGGGCCGAGCTGGCTGCTTATAATGCAGGTAAAATGAATCTCGACAAGCGAAAGAAAAAAATGATCGAAATTATATTGAAAACGTGATATAGTTATAATTTGCGTTTGTTCCTTTTTATTTAATTAATGCCAAGTTTTGCCTGAATCGTTTTAGACCTTTAAAGAAATTTAAGAAACAGTTCTTTGAGCTTTTGTCCAAAGTGGAGATCAAGAGCCACGAAGCGTGGAGGGAGCTGACTGAAGCTGACAGACTCCATTAATGAAAAATGTTTTTGTAACATTCCGTTAGAGGTTTTTACTGTGCTGTGGCGTCCTCAGTGGTGACGCTGTTTGAGCTTTACCATACAACTTATTCGATATTTAAAACAACATCTTTGTTGCTTTAATATCTCCATTTACAGTTCACTGTAACTTCAAACTGAGATATCAGAAGATTTAAACCCGTCCTGGTGTCTCTGTAATATTTTAACACCGAATTGTGCGTAATAGTGAACCTTTCCATTTGTTGTGCGTTTTTACATTTTTTGCGCACTTTCCCGTAACCTCTTCTGGATCATACACACTTTGTGAGTCTGCACATTTTCGGCTCAGTTTTGAAGTATCAGCAGCGCGTTGGTGTAGAATAGAATAGAATAGAATAGAATAGAATTCAACTTTATTGTCATTGCACATGCACAGGTACAGGGCAACGAAATGCAGTTTGCATCCATCCAGAAGTGCTTTAGTGATATAGATATATTACAATATATATTAGCAATAATATAGATATGTGAGTATATTACAGAAATGGGTCTATTATGGTATGTTATAATGTACACGGTATGAAGTATGTTGTGAATATGCTATAACTATAAGTATGTACAGGCTGTAGTGAGTACAAGCTATGTACAGGATATGAACAGGATATAAATATGAAAAACTATACAGAATATGAAATAAATAACTTTACAGAATCTCAGATATACAGCTATACAGAAATGGGAACTATGCAAGTTGTAAACAGTTGTAGGATTAAAGATTATTGAATGTACAGAATGATTATTTACACAGAGCTATACAGTAGTGCAGTTAAGATAAGTGAGGGTGTAGATAGTTTCTACAGAGGCTATATAAAGTGCTAGTGGTTGTGAGTGGTGTAGACGCTAAACACCCTGCACGAATAAGCCTGAACTAATAAACAAAGAAAAAGCTCGCGGGCCACGTGTGGGGCCACGGGACAAAAACAGCCACAGGTTACAAAGCAGAAAAGTGCAGCATAGAAACAAGTTAGACCTTATTTATGGAAAACAGCCTCAATATGCGGACTGAAATATGTGGACTGGACTTTTCATACAACTCAATACAACTAAATGTTCAGTGGCAACAGTGTGCGGATGCTAAACCTTTTTTCCTCCCATGTCCACTTTGTGGAGTGAAAAGAAAAGTTTTTTGATGTGCCGGCTTTTGCTTTCGCCCTTTTCCACTTGTCAGGCTCCATAGACATCTACAGACCCCACCCCCCTCCCCACCACCACCAGAACTCCTCACCCACGCACACACCACCTCACCCTATCCCCCAAACCACCTCCCTGTACCCCTCTCTCACTCGCTCGCACACACAGGCATACACACATTGAGTGAGCGTTTTTGTTTTTTTGTATTGGGACCAGGCCAAACTGGGTGTATTTCAGCCAGATCAATGTGATTTGATGAGTTATTCACTTGAAGAGGGAGTAGGGAGCGCAATAAGTTGCTAACGGCAGCAATATGTGGTTGGACTCTCATCCTTTTCCCATATTCACGTAAAAACAAGGCGATTGCAGCTAACATGGTGTTAAAGCCTCGGAGTGATCACACAAGAACGCTTTTTGTTCGGATTTCTCTTTCCTTAAAACGTAGACGTAGAAAAAGATGTGTAAGTTGACATAATTTCACAGAGTGATTGACGTTTAAATGTAAAAAAAAGTCAAAAGAAAACGCACGCACACACACACACACACACACACACACACACACACACACACACACACACACACACACACACACACACACACACACACACACACACAAAGGGCGTCATGATGACGATAACGGAAGGAAAAGTAATTTATATAAATAAAATGCTGTGAATTAGTTTATCTTTTTCAATGTGGGCATTTAAGAAAAAACAAGAAAAAGCTCGTGAAGCTGAGTGATGAGAGTGAAGAAGCGATGCGCCCTCTTCTGTTTGCAGCCACACACAACACGAAAGCTTCACCTGAATAGACTCATGAGAACAGCTCTAACCCTAACCTTGCGCCAGCTCCTACAAACGGCCATAACTGTGCAGGAAGACCAGGGAAAAGGAAACCGTCTACAAGCTGCTTTTCTCCTATTTTTTGTAAAAAAAAAAAAAAATGCTACAGCATATGTTTTGGCCAGAAAGCAGCATTTGTTCTGCCTGGTGTGTATCGGCTAATTAAGTGAAGTGTTATTCCGTTGGTTTTCACTCACTTCATATTCATCGTTTGCAGCGTTCTGATATTGAACGCGAACTGTTATGCATGCAGCAACACTTTGAATATTGCCAAGAATTTTTCAGGCTGGGGACAAATACATGTGTGTTGTTGTTACTGTGTGTGTGTGTGTGTGTGTGTGAGAGAGAGAGAGAGAGAGAGAGAGATGGCTGTATCCAGGCTCGCACCTCCTCCTAGGACAGAAAGACACAAACAAATAGACTGGTGTGGTGCACGAGGAGAGGAGGTGATCTGCAGCTGGAAGAAACAGCTGTTTGGTCACTTTGTATTTCTGTGCAGATTTAAACAGAATGAGGCGTTTTTATTGTATTTACAAAGAGATGTGTACAATAATAGAGCTTAGAAAACAATTTTCTTCTTTTTTTTACAGTTTAGTTATTTGGATCAGTCACACTGTCGTGCTTTACAGTCAGCGCCTCACGAAGCCCCTCAGTGCACAAAGTTTCTATAGATCTCTTGCTGAATTTAATGTAGACGTTTAAATAAAATAATATGTGAAAAGAATTACAAAATACCCCCCCCCCCCCAAATTTGCCACAACAGTTCTGCCAGAGGTCTGTTTCTGTGAAAAGGATTTTGTTTTTCACCAAGTGCTATATAAATAATATTAAATTGAACTGAAAGCGCAGGTTTTAAATGCCCAGGCTATTCTTTGAAATATATTTTCACCTCCTTGCTGGTAACAGTATAATACTCTGGGGACATGAGAATTTCATAAACAGCAGCAGAGGAATGAAATGATGACGTTAATAATGAGTTCCAACTTGTCTTAACCCACTGTCCTCCTTTCCCTGCTGACATGAAGCGCTGAGCTGTAACGAGAACGACGGCGAATCCATGGACAGGGACTCCCAGTACAGCTCCAGTCAGAAGACCAAGCGCATGCGGACGTCCTTCAAGCATCACCAGCTGAGGACCATGAAGTCCTACTTTGCCATCAACCACAACCCAGACGCCAAGGACCTCAAGCAGCTTGCCCAGAAAACTGGCCTCACCAAGCGGGTCTTACAGGTAGCGCCAGCAGCCTCTCACTTCTCGACCACAGTTCACTTTTCTGTTACTAAAAGTACCTCGCACAAGCCAACAGGGCGACATTTCCAGTGATAACCAGTGGTAATATAAATGAAGTGGTGTTTTACAGTTAGGAGCCAAATCAGCTGCTTTATTTTATGATTTTGCTGTTTTTCATCTCAAGTTCTTGGAAGACTTTTAGGAAACAAGTAAAACAAAATCAGAATTGGATTCCCTTACTTTGTTTCTGTTTTCTTTTCTCGTTTTCATAACAGCAGAAGCAGAATTTCTAATTGCCTTCAGGAAAAACAGACTTAATATTTCTGTTCATGCTGGAAACCAAAATTACCTGGAAATCAAAGAGAAATGTTAAAAAAAATGAAACGTAATATAACTCAGTGGATGATGTGATGTTGTGGTGACGAGTGAGGGATGAAAAGCAAAAAGCTCTGTAATACATGCAAAGAATGCGACAACACAACAGAGCATTTGATTTCCACAAAAGACGACAGCAAATTATCTGGGGTACTGAAAAGAAGAAAAATAAGACAAAAAGGTTTCTAAATCAAAATTTTACTGAGAAGGAAGAAAAAAAACATCCCGCTGCTTTAATTAACGCTCACAGAAAACAAAGCAGTCGTTTTGCTTTGATGCGTTCGAGTTTTCATGTCTGTTACTTCAGCTGAAGCGACTCTCTAGCCGCCCGATTCCCATGGCTCCATCATGACTCCATCACTAACACTTCCCAACACTCAGCTCGGCTGCTGCCTCGTTCGCTCTGCAAATCACAGAACACACTTTTATTACTGGAAAAAGAGAGGAAATCTTATATTCAAAAACATGACAAATAAATGAAAATCCCAGAGCAAAAAAAGAAGGTTGTGATAAAAAAATAAGGATATCGTTAATCTTATTGCAAATGTGTAAAATCATAACTGCATTTCTTTCTGCAAACACTGTAAATAGGACCCGTGTTGCTTTTTGCCAGGGTCAATGAAAGCAGGAGGACATTGCTCTCTATTTTCATGTGCAAGCATAATAAAAGAAATGGCTTAATTTCTTTTGTGTGAACAGCCATGAAAAGTAAAGGCTTTTATAGCTTTTACACACAGAGGACGAGCGCTCAGGCTTAGTGTTTCCAAGTGTTCTTTTATCTTTGTCTCCAGTCAGAACATCTGCAAACAGACTTTAAAGAGACACAAAGAGATGCTCGCTAGATAATGGAGATAATATGGGTATTCTTGAGATTCAGTGACATCACAAGCCGCGTTATATTTTGATATATTTACATTTTTGAAATATACTTATTCCCCAAGAGATACACGTCTGTTGCTTGACTGTGACAGTTTCTACATTTGTCACAGGCTGGTTTAGGTGCGGAGAAGTTTTGGTCTTAGTCAAAGAAAAATTGTGAAATGCGTTCAGTTAAAGCTGAGTTAAAATTTTCATACTTACATACTTACTTAGGTTTCAGATATTTAAACTCCTTTCTCTGGTTTTCATCACCAACTGTCGTGAAACACGTTTGGTGCTTTAGCTGTTAAAGTCAAGTAAGCAAACAATTATGTAATGAATTATTATTTGTCTGTGTCGGTCTTGTGATTGACCCTTTTGCCGTTTCCAACTGTGCGTTCTGGAAACATGAACATGTGTTAGTTACCTCTCAGCTGATACCTCACAACTAGCCAGTTTCCAACACAAGAGGCTGATACCCCTGAGAGGGCTTTTCCCAGCTTTCAGGCAGGTATGGGTCTCCTTTATTTTACTAGAGCATCAAAATTAGCTTCGAGACCTGCCTGGGATACAGTAGGTAATCCATCAGCATGAGTATCACGTCCTCTTTTTATTAGTGTCGGTGCTGTGTGGTGAGGCAGCTGAAGAGCCTGAACTGTATTACCTGCTGTAGGAAGTGACAAGACTGAGAGAAGAAATCATGTTCAGTGTGTTCACATTTTGTTAGAAATCCAGTTTACATACAGACTGTTAAAGGAGCGGGCTGGCATTTATGTAGCAGAACACTTCAGACTACAGTCTGCAGAAAACTGTATGACCAACAGCAAACATAATGCATAAAAGTAGTGTGTTGAACATGTTGGAAACAGGAGTTCCCGGTTAATCGAACAGTGTAGAAAGGGCAGAGGAACATATTGAAATCTATCTTTAGTGGTGTGCAGACTTTTAGCCCAATATACTGGAAGTGCTCACACCACTGAAAATTACATTTCAGCACCAAAACAAATATATGTGGAATTATTTTACTGAAGGAAACGGCTCCAAATAAAAAAATGTTTATATTTCAAAACCTGGACCCAAGAAAGCAAAACCATCTGCACACTCAGGAACGACCAAATAGCTTGAACTGAAAGTCCTGTAATAATGTAATAATAATGTTTTTCTGCATGAATGTTATTTCTTTATGATATCAAACACGCGTGGGTTTGTTTTGGTATTTAGAAGTGTACTAACAGATCATCCATCTGCAGGTGTGGTTCCAAAACGCTCGGGCCAAATTCAGGAGGAACCTGCTGCGGCAGGAGAGCACCGGGGTAGACAAGGCGTCCGACGGCTCCACGCTGCAGGGTGGTACACCGTCAGGCCCGGCCTCTGAGATCTCCAACGCCTCCATGAGTCCCTCCAGCACACCCACCACCCTTACGGACTTGACCAACCCCACCATGCCCACTGTCACCTCTGTGCTCACCTCCGTGCCGGGTAGCATGGATGTCCACGAGTGCCGGAGCCCATCACAGACCACGCTGACCAGCCTCTTCTGATAGATGGAGCCCTTCTTCACAGCCCCCTCTCCCCTGCCCTCCCTGGCCCCATCCCTTAGCTCCCCCCTGCTCACCTCTGCTCCTTGTGGATCTACAATTAAGCACGGTTCACTCCTTGGAACATTTAACGGATTAGAAAACAAAAGGAAGCAAACTGAAAAGGTTTCCTTTAGAGACTGTTTGATTAGTGAGGTGGCTGAGCCTTACACACCGAACATTTGTTGTTATTTTGATGTTGTCTTGTTGAGAACTGAGGAGACTTGATTTGCATTTTTCAATGTTTACAGAGAGAGACTGAAACTGGTCAAAAAAAATTTGGAATATTGTTTTTTCCAGCACAGTATTTATGTTATATTGTACAAGAGTCACTGTTAGAAGGATTGTAAAAAATCGTTTTCTTTCTTTCTTTCTTTCTTTCTTTCTTTCTTTCTTTCTTTCTTTCTTTCTTTCTTTCTTTCTTTCTTTCTTTCTTTCTTTCTTTCTTTCTTTCTTTTGTTTTGGAAATCTGAGATTAAACACAGGTTACAATATCCTATGACTGCCACGTGCCTTACGGTCCACTTATCTTAACTGCTGTTTCTAAAAGTCGGTCACACGTGAGTGATTTGCATCAGAACAAAGCAGTATGACTGAATTAACTCGACTCCTTGTGCGCATTTATGTATGTGTGTGAGTTCTGGCTTGTTCCTCTTTGTGTTTGTGTGAACGTGCAGTAAAGCCCATTCGGCTGCACTTTAATTTAAAAGAAAAAGGCGAGAGGCAAATAATTCTTGTTTTTGATCTCAACTCTTTTGAATCGTCTTCATTTAAACTTGGCTAAAAAGCTGTTGTTCAAAGTCTCGACTTTTAGTTTAATGCACTGGCGGCCCGATGCAGATCAGTTCATGATACTAAACCTCACCAAATGATGCGATCGATTTCATTAACATCCACCAGGTTACTGAGACCCGTCTCGGTGCATGCCCATTCCTTTTCCTTTTCCTTTTCCTCCACTTTGGACAAAAGCTCAAAGAACTGTTTTAAAATATAGTTTTTACCAATAAACAGCTGGCAATAAACAATGAAAATAACAATGAAATTTTGGGGGTTAAACTGTAAAGGTGTGTGTGAGTGTGTGTGTGTGTGTGTGAGAGCGAGATGGAAATATATATGCTGTGAATGGGGGAGAGCTGTCGCTGCTGCTTGTGGAATACGGTGATCTGTCCCAGGCTGCTGTAACAAACCTCACTGAGCTCTTCATGTTGTGCTGCTTCTGCACATTCTTGTACGCGTCACTGTTGTCCTCGGTTTTGTGAGAAATATAAACACTATCGATAATAAGACTTGTCTGTTGGAAGAGAGTTTGTACCTCCGAGTGCGAGTTTTCTACATGTGTACATATCGTATTCATTCAGAGATGGCGTGCTGTGAGGGGTCAGAGGCGTTTGTGATGCAGTGATGAGTGGAGTGGCAGTTAAATCAAGCCGCTGTGAGGTTGGATGGGCATTTGGCATTTTTATTATTTCTATTTTTTTATTTTGAAGATTTCTTTTCATTTTTTGACTTTTACGAGCGAACTGTAAAACAGACCATCAATAAATATTTATATTTATTTTAAGTTGAAGCATGTCAGATACCCCGACATTTACTTATTTAGCAGTTTGGATCAACATGCCGCAGTCAACATCGCTAACATGCTACACAAGCTAAGGGTAGTTTCAGTTTTCACTGAACGATACCGCTGTTTTCCTTCTTCCCCTCGCCCCTCCAACCAATCACACTCAGAGCTGACCCTCACTGATGCTGGTTCTGCCAGAGGTCTTTTCCTATTAAAGGGAATTCTTCCTTCCCACCGTCACCAAGTACTTGGTCATAGGGAATCATCACATCATTGGGTTTCTCTCTTGTCTTTCTTTTACCTTACAATATCAAGCATCTTGATATCATGTTGTGAACTGGCTGCTATATAAATAATAGTGATTTGAATTGAAAAAACAAGTATCCATGTTTCTTTGATGATCCTGAAAGGCATATGCCACAAATTCAGCACAGGTGAAATTTCTTGTTGGGTTGACCCAAGACTCAGTCGAAAGTACAGATTCAAAATATTTGGGGAGTATTTTTGCCTTTATTCACCGATTGCAGCAACAGACAGAGCTGTGTGAAAGACTCAAAGCTCCCTGTTTAGAATGAAACTCCAGTCCTGTGCTGATTCCACTTTGAGTTGTTTATATTTTTCAAAACTGCTGAATAGTCCAGACTACAAGAACACTAGTAAAGCATGTTTGAAAGCCGCGTAGCAGGTGTTAGGAAATAGAACCTGAATATTTGGAAATGTGAAAGCTAAAGCTGAACTATCACAGGCAACCACGACAGCTGTCTGCTGTGTGGACTGTTGATTCATTTCAGCAGACCCAAATGCAGGAAATGGGAATTATTAAGCTCAAAGCATTTAATGCTGTTAGTGCAGGAATTACATGACGTCCGAAAATCCCAAAACATTTCAGGACCAAAGCCAGGGAATCTGAAGATCAGATGTCAATAGGAATACAAATTCAGGAAGTACAGAGAACATGGAAGCACAAGGAGACACGCGGCTACATGGACGACACAACAAGGACAACATAGACAAGAGATAATGAGCAAATGGGAAACAGGTGGGGAACACAGCTGAAGATAATTAAAATAATGACATGAGGGAAGTTAAACTCAACACAGGACACAGGAAAAACAGCTACTAAAATAAAACAGGAAGTAAGATGCAACTTAACATGGGAAAGAAATTAACTCAGCACAAGGAAGGCAGAGGCAGGGGAACTCACAAATCCTCAAAGCTCTGGGTCCAAGACGCTGGGAATATGACAGCAGGACTGCCAGTAATAACACAGTGATTTAATGAAACAAAGCAAAGCTGCAGCTGTCATCTTTTTCCTTTACAAACACAACACGTGAGTCCATGCAAGATTTCCACTGCCAGCTTGTAAAGAGTGCTAATAATTCATCAGCTAGCAGCAACATGACTCAGCTGCTAAAACCAGCGCAGAGGTTCTTGCAGTTTCCACATCTGTCCGTCTGTACATGTGTCCAATAACTAGAATCAAGATACAATTAAGCTCACAAACACTTAACCACCATTATGGTAGTAAATGAGTAATTCACTCCAAAATGGATGCTAATTGGACAACAGGCTTAAAACATCATTCAGTCACCAGCAAAACTGCTCAAATACGTTTGGAACGCAGCTAAATGCTGAAAAAAGGGTTTGGCCTCTACCTGTCAGAGGCCAAACCCTGGATTATACGTAACTTTATACCAAAATAACATTTAAACAGAAGTTTTGAGTTTTTAAGGCTCACCCAAAGCATTCATCTGACGAACTGCAGTCTCTGGCACTTGCTCTCCTGGTCCTGACTGACAGAACGGTTGGATCAGCTGCAGGATTATTCTGTTCTAGTATGAGTGGTTTTCTGTCAGGCAGTTACTGAACCTTTGGTTATTGCAAAAGATTGTGTAGTAGCATGTAGCATGAAACTACTGTCGTACACCCTTAAAGCAAATATAGTTTTAGCATAAAGAGGAAAGCCTATAAAAATTCAGGATATAATGACTGGCTTATTGATATTATCATGATTGTTCAACTAACTGCTCAAATTACTGTTATTAAAGGAAATGAGCAAATTTGCCAATAATAAGACTGAATTGAATTTTGCTAGCTAGCTGCTAGCTGCTGACCCTACAGCCCCTGAGCTGTCTTTAAAGTCAAAGCTTTGAGAGATGCAGTGATCCCAGTTTCTCAGAATAGTGTAGTATCCAATAGAAAAGAACTTCTGAGAATTATAATATGATATTATATCGTCCAAACATGTATAACAGTGCTACATAGATGTGTGCATATGTATGATTTCATACAGCAAACTGTCACTGAGTTTGTGTGCGAGCTCTTTGTGTCTGTGCCTTTTATATGTGATTATTTCAAAAGCACTGTTACATCCAGCCACTTTCTCAGAACTGCAGCACTAAAAAAAAAAGATCATTTTGAAAAACTTTATTTCCTTTAAATGAGCATCTGTGCCAAAGCTGAGCGTGGTAGGAGTTGGCAGCCTTCCTGAAACTATAATTCTAAAAAAGGGGAAAAATTGTGTCCATGAGCAGCTTTTCCTTACTCTGCTGGAGCAAATGTGTTCAGTTTTCTCATGGCTGGAGCAGCAGGAACTTGCGCTAATCATAACGGTAGGATGAGTTTCCACTTTAAAAAAATATTAGTTTAAACTCAGCACCAACACAAAAATTTAACAAGGACTTGGTGGGTGGAGGAGTGAGTGAGAGGTCTGGCGAACAGCAGTCTTTACACTTTGTAAGCAAAACATGAATTATGAAAAACAGACCTTAGCTTCCCTTGCAGTGCATAATTAGAAATGGGTGCACATAAAAAGAGGGAAAAGAGGAGGAGTCCCTCGCAGCGAGCGGACCCGGTAATTATCCTCACACCGGTGGAGAGGAGTTTGAGGACACAATCAGGGACGGGGACGAAACACACCCCGAGCGACTAAATCTCTCCTGTCCAGAACACTGACCACATCCCTACAAGTCTGCCTACGAAGCAAGAATACGACTTGTGTGTGTGCTGAAGCCTTCACTCCAGCAACTCAGTTAGGTCAAGCAAACATATTCATCTGTTGGCCAAGCTTGGCTAAAACTGCATCTCAGTGTGATATAAGGACAAAACATAGTTCAGGATATAAATTCTCAGTGTTGGAATAAAACATATTTGGCTGCCTGCTTCATGTTAATGTGTGACGTGAATTTGATCCAGTAATTACAGGCAAAGGAAGACCCTTGGCAAGCATCACAGAGCAACACTACAGGCTCATAACCAAATTTTACTGTGTGTTAATAGATGCTTATGTTTTCATTTTCCCAGAAATTGTTATTCTAAGGATAATAAACTTTGTACTGAGGATTTTCCAGAAAACCTGTCGAGGATACAAAAGAAAAAAATGTTTTGAAAACGGAGTCTGTCTGGTTTAGTGTTCACAGAGATGTCTGTGAACGTAGCACGAGTCAGTGCAACAATCCTGATGACGTTTCACTTTTTATTATTAAAATGAGGATGAAAAAACAGCACAGTAGATAGTAGTGTCTTAGAATTCCTGCATGTTTTATTACATACTGGTCTTAATATTATTTCATTCAGCTTTTTTGTTTTTTTAGATTTTGGGGGGTTTTCACTGGTTTCTATTCATCTATTTATTGTCCACTAGTTTGAATTTATTTTGGATTTTCTCTAATCCACACATGGTCAAATTTTATATACAAGTTCAAATACATACATCCCCACCATAGCTCTTCATCTGACTCTTTCATTTACCGGGCACAGACCCCGTTTTCAGGCTTAGGCCACAAATTTTCAGTCCACTTATTAAGGCTACGTTCACACTGCAGGCAAAAGCGCACCAAATCCGACTTTTCTGACCCTCTGCGACCATCTATCCGATCATGGTGTAACAGTGTGAACGGCACAAATCCAATATTTTCAAATCAGATCTGGGTCACTTTCGTATGTGGTTCTGAATCCGATACATATATGTGATGTTTCAGAAAGCGACTGCTGTTTGAACGGTCATGTCGCATTAAATCCTTCTTTTACGTCACTGACACGAGACAGACGCCGATTATCAGCGCCGGAGAAGACATCGCAAACGCTTCCTGGCCATCCCGTGTAGATGTCAGTGAAACTGTTGGGAAGACAACGTTGGAGAAACGTGAACATTTTATTTGTTCTGTATAATCTGCAGATTCTGACAGAAATCTGCAGCTATCCTTTGAAGCTCCTCTAAAACAGCAATAAGGATCATTATTAGACCAAATGTAGATAACAAACTTTACAACTTTAAGCAAAATTGGGAAACGTAAAGTCTAGAACAGTCAAACAACACTGTTCGGTCTGGGTCTAAACAGAGCGCGTTGTGTGTGAAGTCTTCTTTTGCATGTTTGCTGTCGCATTTTAATTGTAGTGTGAACGAGCAGACAGAAAAATCGGATTTGATCAAAAAATCGGAATTGATCATTAAGACCTGCAGAGTGAACGTAGCCTCAGTGATGATGTACCAACGCTGCTTCAGAGTCCAAGCTCCTCCTCCGATAACTAAGGCAGATGATGACATGTTGTAATACTTTCTGATCATCGTATGCGTCTTTTTATTAGCAATATTGGTGTGTGTTGCATGTTTTCAGTTTTGAAAACCTTATGATAAAACTACTGCCCTCTCAGACGCCAAACAGACAATGACGTCTACTTGGAGGCTAACTGAGACATCAGTGTGGAGGATCAGGAATTTTTCAAGCAAGCAATCCAAACTATTTATGACTCAGCTCGTGCTGTGAATGGATCATCAGTGAGGTTCTCTTTGGGGACCCTCACATAAACGTTATCTTCACTCTGAAGCTAGCCACTAGTTATATGCCACCTAGCACAACTTCAGTGACCATCCAAGCATCACTGCTGTTTGGTTTTCTGTCTTCATTCATGTCTGAAGTGATAGCAGAGCTGCGTGGTTTAGTTTTGTAGAAATGCATCAGTCAGAAAATAGTATCTGTTCAAAGAGGCTCATATGATTGTTGGGATTTTCCCTGTTTTTAGGGTCTTTACCTCACAATATAAAACATCCTAGAGACAATTGTTGTTGTGATTTGGCACTATATAAAAATATAAATAAAACTGAATTGAATTGAATAGATGGAAACTAGCAATGTTAAAAGTCCGCTTGTTCATTGTAACTGTTTATACTACGTTACCCATGATGCACCTCGGTATCTGTACTTCCGGTTGGGAACGTGTTCAGCGCAGTTCTGCACAGATGAGAGGTGTGTCGGAGGATAACGTATTTACTTGCATTCCTGTGTGAGTTAATACTGTGTGCGTGCTTACCATATGACCACACACACCCATATACACACTCATACCCCCTTCACCTGCATGTGAATACTGTAATGCCTCCCTACAAACGCTGTACATCCTGTTGATGTCATCTGCCACCTCCTTAGTAAAGTTATTTGAACTACTTCACTGTGGAGTACCATTCCTTCTGACCGAGGACGACTCAGTTGAAGCGTGATCGGCAATCAGTGCAAACATACATTACAAGCAAGTTAACTTTTTGCTATCTCTGTTAAACTTGGTAAATCCTTTTTTTATGGATGCCTGGACGTTAATCTTTATTGTAACATGTAGGAGAGCAGCTACACTGATCATTGTATTGCTATTGTATAGCTAATGACGTCTAATTAAAGAGGTGGCTTGGGCTGAGGTTGGGGCTTCGGGAAAGCTTAATGTTACCCTGATTTATCCATTCCTAAACCGGTTAAAGGTACCACTGCTTCCAAACAGAGTCTGTGTCATTTTAAAAACGCAGTGCTGCTAAACTCAACATCCCGTCATTTGGAGACTTTGCGCTTAGTTTTCTCTACACTTCATTTATCATCTACTTGATTACGTGTTTGATAGCCCATTGAACCATGAAAATGTTACAGTGTTTTGTTAGGTAACACAAAACTGAGAACCAATTTAACGTATATTCTATTTTTATGAGAACATTATTCACGCTTTTTTTCTTTATTTTTAAAGATTATTCTTGGGTTTTATACTGATCAGCACCACGTAAACCGCCATATGAATTGCCATATGAATTGCCATATGAATTGTCTTACCCGAATGGGCGGAGTAACACCCCAAAGGTCATGACAACATGTCACAGCCTGTTGTGACTATTGCAGAATTGCAGTACATTAACCAAAACACTGCACTGTGATATCCTTTTAAAAATGCTTTGTAGCTATGCAACCATTGGTGTAAACTTCAAGGTGTAATTATTTTTTCAAAATGAGAGAAATAGAAATATCCAAAGGTGTTATGAGCCATTAGAGCTAACCCAACTATATCACTTGTCATTTTAATTGTTACGTCATTACTATGGCTAAAGTAATACAACTTACAGTCTTCTCTTTGCAATCTGATTTATTCACTATGGACCTGGACCCACATTCGCATTTGCAGTCCAGGCATTTAGCTTGGCACACTTCTGCAGAATGACGCACAACCACTTACAGCTACTTAGAGAACAGCAGAAGAGGCTTAAATTCCTGGATCACCACCATTGCAAGAAAACTAAATGTAAGTAGAGCAAGGTCAATGTCCTCTCTCGCTCTGTTTTACACACACACACACATGCAGCCAACTCCCAGTTCTTCCAGCTTTCCCAGGGGAGTGGGTGCTGGGCAGTTGTGGTTTGGAGGCCTTTTAGATATCATGTTAGGAGCCTGAGCCAGAATTAACAGAGGATACCAAATATATTGGCCAGATGTACCCACACATTCATATAAAGTGGTGTGATGAAGGCTTTAATAGAGAGAGGCCCGTCTTAGCAACCGTGACAAGCAATACAGAAACTCTGGGCCCTGTAAAGTTTAATATGCAGGAACAATGCCAAATACCAGCATAAGAACAGGCCTGTAAATATCTGAATTTTCTTCCTTGTGTTGGGCGGATGAATCTAAAAACATGGCTGAAACATGGCATTAATCACAACCAGAAATCCAATTAACATGTCATCAGTGTATCTTCACATATAGCTCACAAGTGCTTGACTTATTCACTTAACTTTATTGAACTTTCCATTAAAAATAAAACCATTGCTACACTCTGTTTTCACTTAGGCTTTGGGAGAGGGCATATATTTGTTGGGTACAATTTTAATTTTGAATTTAGGGTTTAGCATACACAGAGAGTTCCAAGGAAACTCCAAGGAAGGAAATTCCAGGAGAGTCATTCCAGGCAGTTATTCTAGAAGAGCTGGACAGACCCATCAGGGTTCCTTAACCAATTACCAGTACTGGTGTCTGCTCCTTTCTGCATGGAGGACAATGAGGAGCACTGCCAGAGCTATAAAATGATGCATGCTACTCATACGAATTCCTCTGACCAAACAATCAGAAACAGACTTCATGAGGGTGACCTGAGGGCCCGACGTTTTCTAGCGGGCTCTGTGTTCACTGCACGGCACCGTAGAGCCCGACTGGCAACCGCCAATGGTGAACCTGCCATTACCAGAACCAGCAGATCCACCACTGGCACCCCGTGTTTTTCAAAAATGAGAGCCAGTTCACCCTGAGCACATGTGACAGATGTGGCATCCTTCCATTCCTAACACATTACCTAGTCCATATCAGTATAGATATCCAGCTTGGAGATCTGATTTGTTTTCTGAGGCCATTTTCACACCTAAAAATAATTTACTCTGGTCTGAATCAGCTGATGAGTTTCTAAACTTGTAGCTTTTCCCTGCTTTGCTTTGTTCCTCTTTAAATTTTGACCATGATTATTCTCCCTGTATTACAATCAATGGAAAGACAAAAACTATCATTGAAAAAAAAACTAAAAATATTTTTAATCAATAAAAACAAATTTGAAACTTCAAACTAACTTCAAAACACAATAAAATAAAACCTTTTCAAATATTCAAGGTAGTATAAATCTGATCCACTGCAATAAAAATATATCAAATTATATCAGCACATAACTCTGTAGGAGTTTGACATTAGATCCAGTTTTATTTTGTTTGGGTTACAAAGAGCTCTGGATATTCCAGATTAAAAAAGAAGCATTCAGGTAAACTGGTCAAACAGTTTCTGGGTTTTTCCCAGATAAAATCTGTGTGTTATACAGACAGATTTAAATTTTCATCTTTCTGAAGAAATACTCACTACCCCAGCAGACGCTAGAGTCTCTGATGAACAATGAGCCGCCTCAGCTCTGATTGTTTGGAGAAACCACATCTACTTAGGTGAGAGAGATGCAATTGCTGAGACAGGGGTGGAGAACTTGAATGTAATATATAAAGAAAACGAGCTGGGCTCCAATTCCTGTTCCCTTGGTCATTATGCAGCCATTTAGGCCGGCTTTAGCCCCTCGCCTCTCACCCTGAGGGCCTCTCCATCTCAGGGCTAGCATCTAATTAGCATGAGGAGACTCAGCTAACACGTAGACTGCTCTCCCTCTGATCACATTCACTCAATGGCTGAGGATGCATGGAGAGATGAAATTAGAGTGATTAATTAGGCTTTGACACTCCGCCAAAGGTTCTCAATTTAGTGCCGTCACATCAATAAAAAAGGCATTTCCCCAGCTGCACACCAGGGTGACCTAAAGGAAAACGGCATGGGGGTATTACCAACAATTAAGACCAATTAGTGGGAGCAAGCCACCAATGGGAAGACATAGATACACATGATAGCGCACTCACAAAGTTGCATTAAAGTGGCCTACTGAAGAAGTCTATTTGTGACTGCAGTTAACAGAGTAGGTCCATAAGTTTCCACACACGAGTGGTGTGCGATGCTGCATATTTTGGTATCGAGTCAATACCAAGTAAATACAGCCAGTATCACCGATACCGATACTGTTCAATAAATAAGGTGGATCCGTCATTGAATTAATAAATCTCAAATCATATTCATGACCTTAAGTGTTTTTTTGTCATGTTTGCTTTTTGTTAAAACCCAGGACACTATTAGTACAAAGTTAATAATTAAATAGCAAATGCTTAGAAAAACAAACAAGTACTGTTGAGAAACGATAATACAGATATTACAATTAAAATTCTCAACAATAAAAACAACCACTGGTGAAAATATAAATAATATGTAAACAACTTAACAACCCTCAAAGCGTCTAAGTCACGTCACATGACCGTGCAACATTTTAACACGAGAGGGGAGGGGGGAGTGTGCCTGCTCCGCGCTGACACGGGAGCGGCGAGTCCGGCGACCTGGCTGTTTCTTCTTTGCCGAAACCACAGCATTGCAGACGAGAGCGGAACTTAAAGTAAAGAATCGACCTCACCAGGCTGGTATCGATCCGATGCCCACTTGGTATCGATACAGCCGATATTTGCATCACTGCCCACCACTACCAAACACCACAGTGACTTTGAAATCAAACAATCAAGATGTTACTGAAGGACAGGCTTTCAGCTTTATTTATGTATTAACTATCTGGGAGTTATGTCTGTGAAGGTTCTCAGTCATCCAGGTCATCGTAGTCAAAGGAGCTTGCAAAGAAAAGCGTCTGGACTTCTTCAAGTTTCCTTGAAGACGTTTCACCTCTGATCCGAGAAGCTTCTTCAGTTCTAAGAGCCATTGGTGGAGAGTCACAGATTTTAAGCCCTATGGGAGTGTCCGCAAAAGTGTGACTCCATGTGATTGTGCGGTCACTGTTGAAAATAAATGGACACTTTTCCTGCAACGCTGCTTGTGTGTGTCTCAGGTCCTGTGCAGAGTGTTGCTGATATTTTTTGCCAAAATGTCCAAAAAGTCACAAAAAACTAGGGCTGCTCGATTATGGCAAAAATGATAATCACGATTATTTTCACTGAAATTGAGATCACGATTATTTGACGATATTTATTTAACCCTTTAAGACCATAGAACCAAGTCCGCCAGAGCTCATATTATTTTTTTTACATGTTGTAGTGCCATTTGTGGGAGCATTTCAAGTTGCTATACATCAATACAACTGTTATAGCCCATATTTTAATAATATGTATGCATTAAGTCCATAGTAACTACATTAATTGCAAAAAAAGTGCAATAAACTACAAAAAAATTGAAAATCTTTTTTGTTTTTTTTTTTTACATATATATCTACTTGGAGAAATTTAAGAGGTTTATCCCTCAAAACTTTAAATACAAAAAAGTTGCAAGAAATAGTTTACAACAACAGGAAACTTATTTTGAGTGTCTTCATAGTTTTATTTTGGAGATACAGCAATTTTTATATACTGCAGGAAAAACAAAAAAACAATCCTATGATGCAAATTTGCAAAGAAAACAGCAGGTGCATCAAAATAAACTATTTCCAGCAGTGCAATTCGAGTTCTAAGCATCCCAGAAACTATTCAGAAAAGTCAAACATGACTTATAAAAACACCAGTATAGGCTTTTAAGGACTAGAAGTAAAAAACTACATTTTCCGCGAAAATGGCGGAAGTCTGTTTCAATGTGGGAAGTGTTACAAACAGCTGATCGGATCGGCAAAGCCTGTTTCTTAAAAATGTTTTTGTTCCTGCAAGCGCTTTTTATGCAATTTTTGCAAAGCTTTATGTGGAAGGAAACCGTGACCGAGGACAAGCTGATGGCATGAGATATAAGTACAACTCCTCCGGTTTCATATGCAAAAAAAGTTATTGCGCTAGCTTATGCGGTTCCGGTTCTACAGGGATTTAAAAATAGTTACACAAAACGGCTTTAAAGGGTTAACAATAACAATGTATTGAATAATGACTTTAAAGATTGTCAAAAATATATATAAAATAGTGTGCAAATACTGATAACAGTGCAAATGTTTGCAATATAAGAAATCAATGAAAAATGTAAACATCTATGTTTAGTGAACTTTGCAGTGTTGCTCTGTGGTGCAGCTACGACACCGTAGCAAAGTTTACACACTGTGTCTACTTGATCCACGTCTGACTGAACCCATAATGTTTCCACACCACAGAAGTTTTTTTTTTTTTACCTCTCTTTTCAACCAACAGCAGTCACTCTCCTCTCCAAATAACTTCTGCTGAGCTTTCCGAGCTTCCCTCGGGTCCTCTTAATTGTTGTGATGCGTGTTCGAAATGCAGAGAGGTGCGCTCGATTTGCCACACGGAGCAGCGCCAGAGTAAAGCACGAGGGAGGGGCTAATAATCGGCTCAGTCATTTTTAATGATCGTTGAAAGCCCAGATCGTAATCGTGATTAAAATTCGATTAATTGAGCAGCCCTACAAAAAACCCACTGAAAATTAAAAAAAAGAACTTTTTTGTTTTTTTTATAACGTCTGGAGTGATATGAATATTAAGATCAATAACAACACTGTTTTAAGAAGTCTGACAGTGCAAAAAGATAATTGCAAGGTATAAATTTGTCTTAGGATGTGCAAAAAGACAAAACAGACAACATTTGTTTTACTTTCTCTTTGGTAGTTTTATGCTTCAATGCTGTGTTTCAATTTGGGACTTTCAGAGAAACATCACACCTTTAGGCACAAAATATTACAGCTAGCATTAACGTGTACACCAGCCATGTTAACATTTAACATGAGATTTAGTGTCCTCTTAACACTTAACACTCATAATGTGTTGTTCATTGTTAGGAAGAGACTGGTAGTAATGAAGGGCTATGTGCCTGCCTGCAGCAGTGCTGCATGAAGTTATGTCACCTGGAAGAAGTGAAGACTGCACTGTAAACCCGAATGTTCAAAGTAATTAAATAGATTAAGTAGTGTATACTCAAAGTCTTTAAAAAGTTCTGTTAACTTAAATATGTCAAGTTCGTGTAACATGTTCTTCTTTTTGAGTAAATGAAACTAATAATATTTGATTGAATTGAACTATTTCTATATTAAGTAAGCATCACTTAAAATCATAACTTAAGCACAACGTAACACAGTTAAGTTAGGACATATAAGAATGGTAAAGTCCTGTTATTTTTGTTGTTTCAAGTATAGGATTTAATAATAAACTTAATTTATGTAGCACATGCTAAAATACAATAAAATCTCAAAGTGTTTCACCAAATAAGTGAAATCAAATTGTCTTAAATGCATTAGTGGAAGACAAAATGTATTTATTTTAATATTCATTGTTTTATCAATGTATCCTACATATATATTTTTAATTTTTTCCGCAAGTGTTGAGCAGCTGCAGGAATCAATTTTTATTCCGAGTTAATCTCTGATTCACCCTCCGAAGCGGAAGGCGGCGCTAATGAGCATTAATACGAAACACAGAAGAAGTAAAGGTATATGGGCGGGAACAGCACCAAAGAGGCACGGACACGGACGACTGGAGAAAGTTGGACCTAACGGCAGCAACTAGCATCACTGGACTTACAGTAAGTTTTCAATGTTGATATTAGTTTATTGTTAAAATACGAATATTTAGTTGTATTTTGGGTGCGTGTCGAAAAGAATAGCAGAAATGTCGGGTCCGTGTTTTTTATGTGCTTTGCTGCTCTCCCCGAAGGAAACTTTGCGCTTGCAGAGCTAGCATTAAGTTGTTGTAATGAGGGTCGCAGGCTGTTTAAAAAGTTAGATACTACTTGTTCTAGAGGTGGCGCCCGGTCGCCTTGTATGAAACAAAGTGTTTTAATCTCTCTAAATTTTTAAACCCCCTCTCATGACTCAGAATAGTTGGGTCCAAACAAGCCCGTTGTCCCTGCAGTTACACAACGGAGATGCCTGTCTGCAGTGAGAGTGCTTTCAAGCAGTTTTCTTGTTAGAAACGCTATATTTTAAACTATATGTGCAGGGTTAGGGTTGTGAAGGAGTGAAGGAGCTCTTGGACCTCTGGCCTGCTCTAAAAATGGAGTCTGAGGTAATATGGATCAGCTCTCTTTAAAATGAAAATTGTAATTCTTACTCATGTGGCAGCTTTTTGCTGCTTTATAAAGATGTGCGAGATTCTTCAAATTGAACTGTATTGTCCTTCTGCTGTAGTTGTATGCAGAGTTTCAGCGGATTACAAATCAGAACCTGCCCAATACATTCTACGCTGAACTTGACCGCCATCTTCCTCGACTGATGACCTTATTCAGCCAGGGCATCAAAAACTGGGAAGACAGCAGATGCCCTGGTTGAAATTCTAAGAATTCACGATGAACAGGTAATAATAGATTGTTACACATTTCATAGGTTGAACCAGTGGAACATTGGACAGGTTCAATGATTTAAATGAGCTTTTTGAATTTTGCTATTAGTCCACTTTGTGTTTGCTATTTGTCTGACTGTATTAAAGATGTGAACAGGTTATTTGTGGACATATGTTCTGATTTGACTGTTGTTGTTGTTGTTGTTCAGTAAACTCACCAGTATATACAATTCTGTTTTTAATCTGGAAATAGGAAATCCATGATATCCACACCAAGCGCACTACCGTTCTCCACGCCCTTCCTGTCTATCTGCGTGAGGATGTCTCTGGATTTTTCAGAACCTGCACTGTGAGTGTCCTTAAGTATCTAACAGATACTACTGTGTATATAAACAGTGCATCAAAGTACAAACATGTATTTTGATGCACTGTTTGGACTTACCTTTGTTTAGTCTACCCATACGGTTTCCATGTATGGTCTTTTCTGTCTCCTCACTACGAATGAACTGAATTGGTGTTTTGTTGAAAGTGATAAGATGTTTAGTAAAACCTTTTCCTGTGTATTTCCTTTAGCTTAGTTTCAGTCTATGTCACACCACTTGATTCTCTGGTGAATTAGCTGATTTATGTGTGCAGAACATGGATCTTCTGTTTTTCACCTCTTACAGTGAGACTCAGGTCTCCCTTGTAAAAGAGGTATTGGATCTCAATTGGAGTTGGTAAAATGAGAAATTATATGTCGTCTGTTGTATTTCTTGGGTTAGATTGTGATTAGTATCTCTTTTTCATTAATTCAGGACGAATCTGATGAGTTGGAGCTTGATGGTGTTGAAGTGGCCCTCTTCACTGTCATTAGTGACCATGACACGACAAGTCCAGTTCACTACCAACCTGTGAAAATCTCTGTCGTCATTGAAAGTGATGCCGTGTTCAGTCTCCCCAGATTTGGTGAAGCCTTCCTGGTAATGTTTGGACTGATCTATGCACCTCAGCTACCCCAAAGCCCTGACCAACACTTTAGAATTTACTCAAAAGATTTTACTTGGTCTAGAAAGTGGTAAACTGTCACCCAGGTTACAGACCCTCAAGAATGACTTGGTTATGTAGGAACTCATCTGAAAGAAGGATGCAGGGTGAAGCATTATAAAAGGCTAGTTCAAAGTTCTCTCCTTTTATCTAAATAATGCCTCAAAACGTTATTGCATTCAGCCAATAGGTCCAAACTATACAACGTGCCTTTGTTCTCATTAACATAATGCAAAGCAACACTAATGTTTTGTGTGTTTTAATGTTTTTCGTAATACTATTTCCAAAACATTGTGGGCTGCGCAAGATGACCTAAATTTCACTGTTTGATACTGGTTAATGTAAAACAAATAGCATTGTAATTCACTCAAATTGCTGCCCTGTTGCCTGATTCAGATATTCAGATATTATTCAGATATTAGCCAGAGAGCCAAAAGCACATTTTGATATTATTAATTATTATTTTTCATTACTCTGACAGTTTTCCTGACTAAACAATTTTTGGTCTACTTATTTTAATTTATAAATGTTTTTGTTAATTATTTTTAATCAATTTATTTATTTTTTAAAAAAATGTATTTAATTTCAACATAGTGCTAAAAGGGAGCAGGCAAGATACTGTTCAATGGCAGATGTTTATGACTTTTGCATATTAAGTTACCGATACTCAGAGTAATTGAGGCAATCAATTGCCTCAAAAATTTTATGTTTTGGGTCACATGTTTTTAAGTATCAAGTAGTCAACATATTTGACTAACGTGTACTTAAAATAATGACAACACAAACTAATAAGCATTTGAGTTTTGTTAACATAAAAATGTTGTGATTGTGTACTTATTTTTTATAAGTTCTGTGAACTTATTTCTTTGAATTTGTAAACTTGAAACTTTAAGTCATATTAACTGCAAATATTTGAGTTGACCGTTCTCAAAAGATACAAGTACCATGTAATCCAAACTTTTATGTTCTGGAAAAATTTGACTTTTGAGTTGATCAACTCAAAAAAATTGAGGCAATCGATTGCCTCAATTTTTTTGAGTTCTGGTAACTTATTCGGGTTTACAGTGTGTTGGTATTGATACTGTGGACAATGAGTGTTTTATCCTGTAGTTATTTTTATTACCCATTAAGACCTGAGTGTTGATTTTGTTGTGCCGCACACAGAAAGACAGAGCAGTATGAAAACAAGCGCGTGTCCTGTGAAAGTCCAGCACTACTGCTGTTTGAATGCTCGAGTACAAAAGCAATATATGAGAACCAGAAATTCAAAATATAATACTAGTTCAGTTTTTATTTTATGCTTTCTATATAACATGTAATATGTTTCATATAATAATCAAAATGTGACTAACTGCCAATAGCAGACCACTAAAACAAGCAAACACTTTTATTGTGAAGCAAAATGGTAAAAAAAAAAACCAAACGATTCAGTGCAAATACTATGCACATCATCTTCTACGGCATTTTATACCCATCATAACGTTTACATATTCCTTAATTTCTAATTTGTAAATTTCTACTCTAATCTCTGTAGTTAGTTGGAGTATTGTGTGTGTTTTTAATATTTTTTGTTTATTTGTTTGTTTGTTTTTTGCACTATGACAGCAAATTTCTCCTTTGTGCAGAAACTTGGCAATAAATTCTACAGGCCTCAGTTATTTAAATGTTAAAATTCATGACAACACGGTTAGAAAAACTAAACAAGTACGTTTTTTATTGTTTGGAGGGTTAGAGCCTCAGCACTCGAAAACAAATATGACAGCATGGCTTAGATTGACAAAGGCTTTTATGCAGACAAGATGAAAGTGGAGATATCATGTTATAATGCACAGCACCACATTTAGAGCAAGGCAAACACCTCATATCAGCTCTCGAGCACCATTGTGGAGACCGGAGCATTTAGACTTCAATGCCAAGACAAGCTGAACTCTCAAGCTGCTGTGATTACTCAGCTATTAGCTGCTGTATCTGATGATCTGTTCACTATTGTCTGCACCATTCACAGTTCACAACAGGAGGATTCTCTGTACAATATCTCACTTTGTATAATCAGCTGTAGAGTGAATCTCCTCCAGGACACAGTTATTCCATCAGTTCACTTGCTGAGCACATATTTTGCTCATATACTTATTTCAGTACTGAACATTATGTTATAATGTGCTGATCAGAGATTGGCAGTAACGAGTAATCCGATTACTTTTTTCAAGTAACAAGTAAGGGATTACTGTTGCAAAAACGGTAATTAGATTACTGTTACTTTCCTGTAAGCACGCTGCGTTACTGCGTTACTGCGTTACTAAAACCGTGATTTTTTTTGCAAGAGTGTCTCATGACAGTGACGTAAGCGAGTGCACCGTTCGTGACAACAGCTGTGTGCAGATCAACAATGGATCATATATCGAGTGCAGAGAGAGTATGAGCGTGCAGCGTTTAAAGCGTGGAAGTACTGACCTTTGAGTTTGATTCCATAAAAAGTGACAAAAACATTAGTGTCCGCTGTTCACTGCGTGGGAAGAAAACTTCTTTTTACAGCGAAAAAACCCCTAAACATCTGAGAAAGCACCGAGTAGCTACGACGTAATGGGAAACTCACAGAGAAACTCACGGATTCTTCCACTGACCGCAGCACACCTGCACCAGGGTAAACCTCCGCCTGCCCCACTCCTGCTTTACAGGTGAAAATAGAGCAACAGGACTGCTGAGTCTTTGACTTTATTTATTTTCTGCTGTGTTTTACTTGCATCTATTTGAAGGACTGAGTGTAAACACAAAAAAATATTTTATTTTATGTGCTGGAATGTGTAGAAAATAGGTTTAAATGTTAAACAAATTTCTTCCAGTCAGAGAATGTTGCAGATAATTAAATTTTTGCTTGATGCATAAAGTTAAAAGATTAAAACTAATAAAACAAGTTTTAAAAAGAGACTTTTCCATTTGATTACATTTTGTATGATGGATTATGCAGAAAAAGTAGAATTGGGCTGAAAGATCTATCACTTTATCACCTATTCAGGGTGTAAATCGTGTTTTTAAAAAGTAACTAAGTAGGTAACTAATTACTTATAAAATAAGTAATCAGTAAAGTAACGGGATTACTTTTGGGGGGGAGTAATCAGTAATTAGTTACTGAAAGTTATGAAAGAAGAAAAAGAAGAGAAGAGAAAGGAAATCCCCAAGACACACGTCTCTGTCAGCGTCCTTTCAGAAACTCATACAGTAGTGTAATGTTTCAGTCAGCATTGGTTAATGTTAAAGTGTCACTGGTCATCATAACTGCTGCTAATCTGTTACTTATAGGCTATATTCACACATTTAAATAATATATGAGCTGTTACACATATTATTGAACTAAATAAATTATTTTATTGTAACTGAACTGACACAGTTACGTTTCAGGTCTCCAAAAATACATGAAAAGCTGCAAAGTGAGTTTTGTTGTGTTAACTAGTGGAAAGAGAAAATCACAGCTATTTAGTGGTCGTAAAAATGTGCTCAGAATTTGCAGATTAATGATGATTTATCTCATCTTCTCTCCCCCTGTATAAGCTGTGTTTATAAGCAAAAAGTTTAAATATCATCATTGGTATCTGGGATATACTTGGTATGAGAGCAATACCAAAACTGGCAGCACTGCACACCACCACAATTACTTAATAACTCCATGCTGTCAACTGAAAGTGACGCTGACCTGGAAAACATGAAAAATTGACTGTAAAGTATTAAAGTATTAAATATCATTATTATTAAATATTACTATTATTATTGTTTGAAGGAACAATAATGTTGTCCATGTTAACCCGGATTATGCTGCCAGTAAAAAAGAGCATTAAATGCTCCATAACTACAAAATGACTGCCATGAAGAATACAACCTTTAAATGTCCAAATCAGGTTCCACCCAAAATTACAGCTCAACATTTCCTTAATGACACCAGGTTTCCCCAAACTTTAAATACATGTTAAAACACTGGCTAAAATTTTCACTTCTGTTAATAGAGATTCCATTACATCAGCTATTAGCTATTGTGAGGTCGACACAAAACTGTAACGAAGCCTGCGTCAGGATGTTTCACTATCCATGTGGTAATGTCGTTATCTCACAGACGCAAAATACAGAGCAAGTTACACTGTATTTTCAGAACACTCACTCAGTGCATGAAGAAACATGAAAAAACTTATTTTATATGACAGTTCTACAGTTCTAAACCTAATAATAAAATAAAAATGATTTAAAAATGATTTAATTGATTTAATTGAGTTATTAATATTTTTAAATAGCCAAAAAGTTTTAAAGGTACAATTCAAAGGAATGTATAGTTTAAAATTAACTTTGCAGTAATTACTTGCATGTGACATATTTTCTGTGTAATTTTACAGAAAACATATTTTCCTAGTTAAATTTGGGATTTCTACATTTTACAGTAATTAAATGTTTCTACTATATACCATTTTGAACTTTACAGTTGCTATTTGGCAATTTTCATTACCAGCTTTTGAAATTTCTTTTAAAAGTGTAGCGTAACTTCCTGAGTTGAACCAATATATTCTTCTAATTGTGTAACAAGCTGTAACTAGAAAGTGCATTTTCTGAAGAAACTGCAGTGTGAATGCTTGAATCTGAATGTATGCATTGAAATGAAATAAATACTGAATTTAAGTTAAAAATTTTGAATGAGATAAAAAAAAAACCCGAATTTAACCTGAAAACAAAAGTGCTGAACTGCTAAAAGCTGAAGGTTACACAGAAGAAGAAGTTGGAAAAAAGCTGAAAATGTTTTAATTGTAAATTGGAAAAACCTAAGAAATGAGAAAAGAACATTTAGAGTCAGAAAACATCTGAAAGAATATTAAAAGGTCATATTCTTTGAATCACTGAATGACTAAAATGTGATCCCTCCACTTGGACCCACACAGTTTAAAAAGTTTACATCTCTGAGCTTTGAAAGACAAGATGTTGGAAAAAGAACAACGATGGCGACGTTTTGAGGGTAAAATGATGGCTGTAACACTGTGGACACAGCAGCAGTTGAAAGAGAAGTGCTTAAGATGAATCTTGGTACAGTGGCAGAGAGAGCTCGTTAAGCAGGCAGGTGTGAGCCTGGTTGCTATAGTGACCGCACCCAATGGCTCCATACACACGGACACAGACATGCACCTCACTTTTGCTGCTTAAAATGAACAGAAAAGTCAGGCCGAAACAAATCGTTCCCAAATGAAAAGTAAAAGTCGTATTGACAAAATTCTTTCACTGTGAGCGACAGCAATGTCTAGTCTACCAAATTCTCAGTTTTCATGTCTGTGGAGTTTATTATATGGACGTGGTGACAGTGGAAAGACACCATGCTCTTCTGATTTTCAAACGAACCTTCTGAGCCATTTTAACATTAGAGTCTATGGAAGAGTTGGAGGGAGGAGGCTGTGCATTGGTGACATTTATGAAAGAACCATAACACCTAGTACAATAGTAAACACATTGGATGAAAGAGGACAGCCATGGCTACGTTTTGAGGGTAAAATCATACCTGTAGAGCAAACGCTGCGGACACAGCAGCAGTTTTAAAAAAGATTTTAAGATTATTTTTTTTGCTCCTCTCACTCTAGCAGTTGAGCTGCCTCACTCTAGCCCCAACATTCCGTCCCATACACACCCATTATAAACTCTGAAACGGGTGAAAAAACATCATGAAACTTAAACTGGAACTGAAGAAAAAGTATAATAGATATTGAAAAGATAAATGCAAGTTGAATAGTTGAATGTCTTGTCTTCGTTTTAAAGTTTGAATGGTGGCTCTATGTCAATGTATGTGGAAGTAGTAAGAGTTTAAAAATGAGTAAGTTGAATGAGGATTTGAAGGGTCTCCCCATTGAAATACATTATAAATTTTTGTTGAATAAAGTTGAATAAAATTAAAAATATAAATGTTAAAAATATGAAAAATGGAAGCAGTGTTGTCCAAAAGAATAGGAATCTAACGGTGTTGGAATGGTTTTTCTAAGTTGAACGGTTTTGAAGGAGTAGGATTACAAAAAACGTACGGAATACAGAATAAAATATAACTAGAAAGTGCATTTTCTGAAGAAACTGCAGTGTGAATGCTTGAATCTGAATGTATGCACTGAAATGAATTAATTACTGAATTTAAGTTAAAAATCTTGAATGAGATAAAAAAAAAAACCGAATTTAACCTGAAAACAAAAGTGCTGAACTGCTAAAAGCTGAAGGTTACACAGAAGAAGAAGTTGGAAAAAAAGCTGAAAATGTTTTAATTGTAAATTAGAAAAACCTAAGAAATGAGAAAAGAACATTTAGAGTCAGAAAACATCTGAAAGAATATTAAAAGGTCATATTCTTTGAATCACTGAATGACTAAAATGTGATCCCTCCACTTGGACCCACACAGTTTAAAAAGTTTACATCTCTGAGCTTTGAAAGACAAGATGTTGGAAAAAGAACAACGATGGCAACGTTTTGAGGGTAAAATGATGGCTGTAACACTGTGGACACAGCAGCAGTTGAAAGAGAAGTGCTTAAGATGAATCTTGGTACAGTGGCAGGCAGAGCTCGTTAAGCAGGCAGGTGTGAGCCTGGTTGCTATAGTGACTGCACCCAACGGCTCCATACACACGGACACAGACATGCGCCTCACTTTTGCTGCTTAAAATGAACAGAAAAGTCAGGCCGAAACAAATCGCTCCCAAATGAAAAGTACATGTCGTACTGACAAAATTCTTTCACCGTGAGCGACAGCCATGTCTAGTCTACCTAATTCTCAGTTTTCATGCCTGTGGAGTTTATTATATGGACGTGGTGACAGTGTAAAGACACCATGCTCTTCTGATTTTCAAACGAACCTTCTGAGCCATTTTAACATTAGAGTCTATGGAAGAGTTGGAGGGAGGAGGCTGTGCATTGGTGACATTTATGAAAGAACCATAACACCTAGGACAATAGTAAACACATTGGATGAAAGAGGACAGCCATGGCTATGTTTTGAGGGTAAAATCATACCTGTAGAGCAAACGCTGCGGACACAGCAGCAGTTTTAAAAAAGATTTTAAGATTAATTTTTTTGCTCCTCTCACTCTAGCAGTTGAGCTGCCTCACTCTAGCCCCAACATTCCGTCCCATACACACCCATTATAAACTCTGAAACGGGTGAAAAAACATCATGAAACTTAAACTGGAACTGAAGAAAAAGTATAATAGATATTGAAAAGATAAATACAAGTTGAATAGTTGAATGTCTTGTCTTCGTTTTAAAGTTTGAATGGTGGCTCTATGTCAATGTATGTGGAAGTAGTAAGAGTTTAAAAATGAGTAAGTTGAATGAGGATTTGAAGGGTCTCCCCATTGAAATACATTATAAATTTTTGTTGAATAAAGTTGAATAAAATTAAAAATATAAATGTTAAAAATATGAAAAATAGAAGCAGTGTTGTCCAAAAGAATAGGAATCTAACGGTGTTTGAATGGTTTTTCTAAGTTGAACGGTTTTGAAGGAGTAGGCTTTGAAAAAACGTACGGAAAAATAAAATATAATAATAATAATAACTAGAAAGTGCATTTTCTGAAGAAACTGCAGTGTGAATGCTTGAATCTGAATGTATGCACTGAAATGAATTAATTGCTGAATTTTGAGTTAAAAATATTGAATGAGATAAAAAAAAACAAAAAAAACAAACGAATTTAACCTGAAAACAAAGGTGCTGAACTGCTAAAAGCTGAAGGTTACACAGAAGAAGGAGTTGGAAAAAAACTGAAAATGTTTTAAATGTAAATTAGAAAACCCTAAGAAATGAGAAAAGAACATTTAGAGTCAGAAAACATCTGAATGAATATTAAAAGGTCATATTCTTTGAATCACTGAATGACTCAAATGTGATCCCTCCACTTTGATCCACACAGTTTAAAAAGTTTAAATGCCTGAGCTTTGAAAGATACGGTGTTGGAAAGAGAACAATAATGGCGACAATTTGAGGGTAAAATGATGGCTGTAACACTGTGGACACAGCAGCAGTTGAAAGAGAAGTGCTTAAGATGAATCTTGGTACAGTGGCAGGCAGAGCTCGTTAAGCAGGCAGGTGTGAGCCTGGTTGCTATAGTGACCGCACCCAATGGCTCCATACACACGTACACAGACATGCGCCTCACTTTTGCTGCTTAAAATGAACAGAAAAGTCAGGCCGAAACAAATCGCTCCCAAATGAAAAGTAAAAGTCGTATTGACAAAATTCTTTCACCGTGAGCGACAGCAATGTCTAGTCTACCTAATTCTCAGTTTTCATGCCTGTGGAGCTTATTATATGGACGTGGTGACAGTGGAAAGACACCATGCTCTTCTGATTTTCAAACGAACCTTCTGAGCCATTTTAACATTAGAGTCTATGGAAGAGTTGGAGGGAGGAGGCTGTGCATTGGTGACATTTATGAAAGAACCATAACACCTAGTACAATAGTAAACACATTGGATGAAAGAGGACAGCCATGGCTACGTTTTGAGGGTAAAATCATACCTGTAGAGCAAACGCTGCGGACACAGCAGCAGTTTTAAAAAAGATTTTAAGATTAATTTTTTTGCTCCTCTCACTCTAGCAGTTAAGCTGCCTCACTCTAGCCCCAACATTCCGTCCCATACACACCCATTATAAACTCTGAAACGGGTGAAAAAACATCATGAAACTTAAACTGGAACTGAAGAAAAAGTATAAAAGATATTGAAAAGATAAATACAAGTTGAATAGTTGAATGTCTTGTCTTCGTTTTAAAGTTTGAATGGTGGCTCTATGTCAATGTATGTGGAAGTAGTAAGAGTTTAAAAATGAGTAAGTTGAATGAGGATTTGAAGGGTCTCCCCATTGAAATACATTATAAATTTTTGTTGAATAAAGTTGAATAAAATTAAAAATATAAATGTTAAAAATATGAAAAATAGAAGCAGTGTTGTCCAAAAGAATAGGAATCTAACGGTGTTTGAATGGTTTTTCTAAGTTGAACGGTTTTGAAGGAGTAGGCTTACAAAAAACGTACGGAAAAATAAAATATAATAATAATAATAATAAAGATTCGAATAACAATACTGTGAATGCTTTTCAAGCATTCACACTAATAACTAGAAAGTGCATTTTCTGAAGAAACTGCAGTGTGAATGCTTGAATCTGAATGTATGCATTGAAATGAAATAATTACTGAATTTAAGTTAAAAAAAATTTGAATGAGATAAAAAAAAAAAAACCCGAATTTAACCTGAAAACAAAAGTGCTGAACTGCTAAAAGCTGAAGGTTACACAGAAGAAGAAGTTGGAAAAAAGCTGAAAATGTTTTAATTGTAAATTAGAAAAACCTAAGAAATGAGAAAAGAACATTTAGAGTCAGAAAACATCTGAAAGAATATTAAAAGGTCATATTCTTTGAATCACTGAATGACTAAAATGTGATTCCTCCACTTGGACCCACACAGTTTAAAAAGTTTACATCTCTGAGCTTTGAAAGACAAGATGTTGGAAAAAGAACAACGATGGCGACGTTTTGAGGGTAAAATGATGGCTTTAACACTGTGGACACAGCAGCATTTGAAAGAGAAGTGTTTCAGATTAATCTTGGCAGAGAGAGAGAGAGAGCTCGTTAAGCAGGCAGGTGTGAGCCTGGTTGCTATAGTGACTGCACCCAATGGCTCCATACACACGACACAGACATGCACCTCACTTTTGCTGCTTAAAATGAACAGAAAAGTCAGGCCGAAACAAATCGTTCCCATATGAAAAGTACAAGTCGTATTGACGAAATTCTTTCACCGTGAGCGACAGCAGCTTCTAGTCTACTGAATTCTCAGTTTTCATGCCTGTGGAGCTTATTATATGGACGTGGTGACAGTGTAAAGACACCATGCTCTTCTGATTTTCAAACGAACCTTCTGAGCCATTTTAACATTAGAGTCTATGGAAGAGTTGGAGGGAGGAGGCTGCGCATTGGTGACATTTATGAAAGAACCATAACACCTAGGACAATAGTAAACACATTGGATGAAAGAGGACAGCGATGGCTACGTTTTGAGGGTAAAATCATACCTGTAGAGCAAACGCTGCGGACACAGCAGCAGTTTTAAAAAAGATTTTAAGATTAATTTTTTTGCTCCTCTCACTCTAGCAGTTGAGCTGCCTCACTCTAGCCCCAACATTCCGTCCCATACACACCCATTATAAACTCTGAAACGGGTGAAAAAACATCATGAAACTTAAACTGGAACTGAAGAAAAAGTATAATAGATATTGAAAAGATAAATACAAGTTGAATAGTTGAATGTCTTGTCTTCGTTTTAAAGTTTGAATGGTGGCTCTATGTCAATGTATGTGGAAGTAGTAAGAGTTTAAAAATGAGTAAGTTGAATGAGAATTTGAAGGGTCTCCCCATTGAAATACATGGGAAATTTTTGTTGAATAAAGTTTAATAAAATTAAAAATATAAATGTTAAAAATGAGAAAAATAGAAGCAGTCATGTCCAAAATAATAGGAATCTAACGATGTTTGAATGGTTTTTCTAAGTTGAACGGTTTTGAAGGAGTAGGCTTTCAAAAAACGTACGGAATAAGAAAATATAACTAGAAAGTGCATTTTCTGAAGAAACTGCAGTGTGAATGCTTGAATCTGAATGTATGCACTGAAATGAATTAATTGCTGAATTTTGAGTTAAAAATATTGAATGAGATTAAAAAAAAACAAAAAAAAAAAACGAATTTAACCTGAAAACAAAGGTGCTGAACTGCTAAAAGCTGAAGGTTACACAGAAGAAGGAGTTGGAAAAAAACTGAAAATGTTTTAAATGTAAATTAGAAAACCCTAAGAAATGAGAAAAGAACATTTAGAGTCAGAAAACATCTGAATGAATATTAAAAGGTCATATTCTTTGAATCACTGAATGACTCAAATGTGATCCCTCCACTTGGACCCACACAGTTTAAAAAGTTTAAATGCCTGAGCTTTGAAAGATACGGTGTTGGAAAGAGAACAATAATGGCGACAATTTGAGGGTAAAATGATGGCTGTAACACTGTGGACACAGCAGCAGTTGAAAGAGAAGTGTTTAAGATGAATCTTGGTACAGTGGCAGGCAGAGCTCGTTAAGCAGGCAGGTGTGAGCCTGGTTGCTATAGTGACCGCACCCAATGGCTCCATACACACGTACACAGACATGCGCCTCACTTTTGCTGCTTAAAATGAACAGAAAAGTCAGGCCGAAACAAATCGTTCCCAAATGAAAAGTAAAAGTCGTATTGACAAAATTCTTTCACCGTGAGTGACAGCAATGTCTAGTCTACTGAATTCTCAGTTTTCATGCCTGTGGAGTTTATTATATGGACGTGGTGACAGTGGAAAGACACCATGCTCTTCTGATTTTCAAACGAACCTTCTGAGCCATTTTAACATTAGAGTCTATGGAAGAGTTGGAAGGAGGAGGCTGTGCATTGGTGACATTTATGAAAGAACCGTAACACCTAGGACAATAGTAAACACATTGGATGAAAGAGGACAGCCATGGCTACGTTTTGAGGGTAAAATCATACCTGTAGAGCAAACGCTGAGGACACAGCAGCAGTTTTAAAAAAGATTTTAAGATTAATTTTTTTGCTCCTCTCACTCTAGCAGTTGAGCTGCCTCACTCTAGCCCCAACATTCCGTCCCATACACACCCATTATAAACTCTGAAACGGGTGAAAAAACATCATGAAACTTAAACTGGAACTGAAGAAAAAGTATAATAGATATTGAAAAGATAAATACAAGTTGAATAGTTGAATGTCTTGTCTTCGTTTTAAAGTTTGAATGGTGGCTCTATGTGAACGTATGTTGAAGTAGTAAGAGTTTAAAAATGAGTAAGTTGAATGAGAATTTGAAGGGTCTCCCCATTGAAATACATGGGAAATTTTTGTTGAATAAAGTTGAATAAAATTAAAAATATAAATGTTAAAAATGAGAAAAATAGAAGCAGTGTTGTCCAAAAGAATAGGAATCTAACGGTGTTTGAATGGTTTTTCTAAGTTGAACGGTTTTGAAGTTATAGGATTACAAAAAACGTACGGAATAGATAAAATATAATAATAATAATAACTAGAAAGTGCATTTTCTGAAGAAACTGCAGTGTGAATGCTTGAATCTGAATGTATGCACTGAAATGAATTAATTACTGAATTTAAGTTAAAAATCTTGAATGAGATTAAAAAAAACCCCGAATTTAACCTGAAAACAAAAGTGCTGAACTGCTAAAAGCTGAAGGTTACACAGAAGAAGAAGTTGGAAAAAAGCTGAAAATGTTTTAATTGTAAATTAGAAAAACCTAAGAAATGAGAAAAGAACATTTAGAGTCAGAAAACATCTGAAAGAATATTAAAAAGTCATATTCTTTGAATCACTGAATGACTAAAATGTGATCCCTCCACTTGGACCCACACAGTTTAAAAAGTTTACATCTCTGAGCTTTGAAAGACAAGATGTTGGAAAAAGAACAACGATGGCGACGTTTTGAGGGTAAAATGATGGCTTTAACACTGTGGACACAGCAGCAGTTGAAAGAGAAGTGTTTAAGATGAATCTTGGCAGAGTGGCAGGCAGAGCTCGTTAAGCAGGCAGGTGTGAGCCTGGTTGCTATAGTGACCGCACCCAATGGCTCCATACACACGACACAGACATGCACCTCACTTTTGCTGCTTAAAATGAACAGAAAAGTCAGGCCGAAACAAATCGCTCCCAAATGAAAAGTACATGTCGTACTGACAAAATTCTTTCACCGTGAGCGACAGCCATGTCTAGTCTACCTAATTCTCAGTTTTCATGCCTGTGGAGCTTATTATATGGACGTGGTGACAGTGTAAAGACACCATGCTCTTCTGATTTTCAAACGAACCTTCTGAGCCATTTTAACATTAGAGTCTATGGAAGAGTTGGAGGGAGGAGGCTGTGCATTGGTGACATTTATGAAAGAACCATAACACCTAGGACAATAGTAAACACATTGGATGAAAGAGGACAGCCATGGCTACGTTTTGAGGGTAAAATCATACCTGTAGAGCAAACGCTGCGGACACAGCAGCAGTTTTAAAAAAGATTTTAAGATTAATTTTTTTGCTCCTCTCACTCTAGCAGTTGAGCTGCCTCACTCTAGCCCCAACATTCCGTCCCATACACACCCATTATAAACTCTGAAACGGGTGAAAAAACATCATGAAACTTAAACTGGAACTGAAGAAAAAGTATAATAGATATTGAAAAGATAAATACAAGTTGAATAGTTGAATGTCTTGTCTTCGTTTTAAAGTTTGAATGGTGGCTCTATGTGAACGTATGTTGAAGTAGTAAGAGTTTAAAAATGAGTAAGTTGAATGAGAATTTGAAGGGTCTCCCCATTGAAATACATGGGAAATTTTTGTTGAAAAAAGTTGAATAAAATTAAAAATATAAATGTTAAAAATGAGAAAAATAGAAGCAATGTTGTCCAAAAGAATAGGAATCTAACGGTGTTTGAATGGTTTTTCTAAGTTGAACGGTTTTGAAGGAGTAGGCTTTCAAAAAACGTACGGAAAAATAAAATATAACTAGAAAGTGCATTTTCTGAAGAAACTGCAGTGTGAATGCTTGAATCTGAATGTATGCACTGAAATGAATTAATTGCTGAATTTTGAGTTAAAAATATTGAATGAGATAAAAAACAAAACAAAAAAAACCCCCCGAATTTAACCTGAAAACAAAGGTGCTGAACTGCTAAAAGCTGAAGGTTACACAGAAGAAGAAGTTGGAAAAAAACTGAAAATGTTTTAAATGTAAATTAGAAAACCCTAAGAAATGAGAAAAGAACATTTAGAGTCAGAAAACATCTGAATGAATATTAAAAGGTCATATTCTTTGAATCACTGAATGACTAAAATGTGATCCCTCCACTTTGATCCACACAGTTTAAAAAGTTTAAATGCCTGAGCTTTGAAAGATACGGTGTTGGAAAGAGAACAATAATGGCGACAATTTGAGGGTAAAATGATGGCTGTAACACTGTGGACACAGCAGCAGTTGAAAGAGAAGTGCTTAAGATGAATCTTGGTACAGTGGCAGGCAGAGCTCGTTAAGCAGGCAGGTGTGAGCCTGGTTGCTATAGTGACCGCACCCAATGGCTCCATACACACGTACACAGACATGCGCCTCACTTTTGCTGCTTAAAATGAACAGAAAAGTCAGGCCGAAACAAATCGCTCCCAAATGAAAAGTAAAAGTCGTATTGACAAAATTCTTTCACCGTGAGCGACAGCAATGTCTAGTCTACCTAATTCTCAGTTTTCATGCCTGTGGAGCTTATTATATGGACGTGGTGACAGTGGAAAGACACCATGCTCTTCTGATTTTCAAACGAACCTTCTGAGCCATTTTAACATTAGAGTCTATGGAAGAGTTGGAGGGAGGAGGCTGTGCATTGGTGACATTTATGAAAGAACCATAACACCTAGTACAATAGTAAACACATTGGATGAAAGAGGACAGCGATGGCTACGTTTTGAGGGTAAAATCATACCTGTAGAGCAAACGCTGCGGACACAGCAGCAGTTTTAAAAAAGATTTTAAGATTAATTTTTTTGCTCCTCTCACTCTAGCAGTTGAGCTGCCTCACTCTAGCCCCAACATTCCGTCCCATACACACCCATTATAAACTCTGAAACGGGTGAAAAAACATCATGAAACTTAAACTGGAACTGAAGAAAAAGTATAATAGATATTGAAAAGATAAATACAAGTTGAATAGTTGAATGTCTTGTCTTCGTTTTAAAGTTTGAATGGTGGCTCTATGTCAATGTATGTGGAAGTAGTAAGAGTTTAAAAATGAGTAAGTTGAATGAGGATTTGAAGGGTCTCCCCATTGAAATACATTATAAATTTTTGTTGAATAAAGTTGAATAAAATTAAAAATATAAATGTTAAAAATATGAAAAATAGAAGCAGTGTTGTCCAAAATAATAGGAATCTAACGGTGTTTGAATGGTTTTTCTAAGTTGAACGGTTTTGAAGGAGTAGGCTTACAAAAAACGTACGGAAAAATAAAATATAATAATAATAATAATAAAGATTCGAATAACAATACTGTGAATGCTTTTCAAGCATTCACACTAATAATAAAGATTAGAATAACAATACTGTGAATGCTTTTCAAGCATTCACACTAATAACTAGAAAGTGCATTTTCTGAAGAAACTGCAGTGTGAATGCTTGAATCTGAATGTATGCACTGAAATGAATTAATTACTGAATTTAAGTTAAAAATCTTGAATGAGATAAAAAAAAAAACCGAATTTAACCTGAAAACAAAAGTGCTGAACTGCTAAAAGCTGAAGGTTACACAGAAGAAGAAGTTGGAAAAAAAGCTGAAAATGTTTTAATTGTAAATTAGAAAAACCTAAGAAATGAGAAAAGAACATTTAGAGTCAGAAAACATCTGAAAGAATATTAAAAGGTCATATTCTTTGAATCACTGAATGACTAAAATGTGATCCCTCCACTTGGACCCACACAGTTTAAAAAGTTTACATCTCTGAGCTTTGAAAGACAAGATGTTGGAAAAAGAACAACGATGGCAACGTTTTGAGGGTAAAATGATGGCTGTAACACTGTGGACACAGCAGCAGTTGAAAGAGAAGTGCTTAAGATGAATCTTGGTACAGTGGCAGGCAGAGCTCGTTAAGCAGGCAGGTGTGAGCCTGGTTGCTATAGTGACTGCACCCAACGGCTCCATACACACGGACACAGACATGCGCCTCACTTTTGCTGCTTAAAATGAACAGAAAAGTCAGGCCGAAACAAATCGCTCCCAAATGAAAAGTACATGTCGTACTGACAAAATTCTTTCACCGTGAGCGACAGCCATGTCTAGTCTACCTAATTCTCAGTTTTCATGCCTGTGGAGTTTATTATATGGACGTGGTGACAGTGTAAAGACACCATGCTCTTCTGATTTTCAAACGAACCTTCTGAGCCATTTTAACATTAGAGTCTATGGAAGAGTTGGAGGGAGGAGGCTGTGCATTGGTGACATTTATGAAAGAACCATAACACCTAGGACAATAGTAAACACATTGGATGAAAGAGGACAGCCATGGCTATGTTTTGAGGGTAAAATCATACCTGTAGAGCAAACGCTGCGGACACAGCAGCAGTTTTAAAAAAGATTTTAAGATTAATTTTTTTGCTCCTCTCACTCTAGCAGTTGAGCTGCCTCACTCTAGCCCCAACATTCCGTCCCATACACACCCATTATAAACTCTGAAACGGGTGAAAAAACATCATGAAACTTAAACTGGAACTGAAGAAAAAGTATAATAGATATTGAAAAGATAAATACAAGTTGAATAGTTGAATGTCTTGTCTTCGTTTTAAAGTTTGAATGGTGGCTCTATGTCAATGTATGTGGAAGTAGTAAGAGTTTAAAAATGAGTAAGTTGAATGAGGATTTGAAGGGTCTCCCCATTGAAATACATTATAAATTTTTGTTGAATAAAGTTGAATAAAATTAAAAATATAAATGTTAAAAATATGAAAAATAGAAGCAGTGTTGTCCAAAAGAATAGGAATCTAACGGTGTTTGAATGGTTTTTCTAAGTTGAACGGTTTTGAAGGAGTAGGCTTTGAAAAAACGTACGGAAAAATAAAATATAATAATAATAATAACTAGAAAGTGCATTTTCTGAAGAAACTGCAGTGTGAATGCTTGAATCTGAATGTATGCACTGAAATGAATTAATTGCTGAATTTTGAGTTAAAAATATTGAATGAGATAAAAAAAAACAAAAAAAACAAACGAATTTAACCTGAAAACAAAGGTGCTGAACTGCTAAAAGCTGAAGGTTACACAGAAGAAGGAGTTGGAAAAAAACTGAAAATGTTTTAAATGTAAATTAGAAAACCCTAAGAAATGAGAAAAGAACATTTAGAGTCAGAAAACATCTGAATGAATATTAAAAGGTCATATTCTTTGAATCACTGAATGACTCAAATGTGATCCCTCCACTTTGATCCACACAGTTTAAAAAGTTTAAATGCCTGAGCTTTGAAAGATACGGTGTTGGAAAGAGAACAATAATGGCGACAATTTGAGGGTAAAATGATGGCTGTAACACTGTGGACACAGCAGCAGTTGAAAGAGAAGTGCTTAAGATGAATCTTGGTACAGTGGCAGGCAGAGCTCGTTAAGCAGGCAGGTGTGAGCCTGGTTGCTATAGTGACCGCACCCAATGGCTCCATACACACGTACACAGACATGCGCCTCACTTTTGCTGCTTAAAATGAACAGAAAAGTCAGGCCGAAACAAATCGCTCCCAAATGAAAAGTAAAAGTCGTATTGACAAAATTCTTTCACCGTGAGCGACAGCAATGTCTAGTCTACCTAATTCTCAGTTTTCATGCCTGTGGAGCTTATTATATGGACGTGGTGACAGTGGAAAGACACCATGCTCTTCTGATTTTCAAACGAACCTTCTGAGCCATTTTAACATTAGAGTCTATGGAAGAGTTGGAGGGAGGAGGCTGTGCATTGGTGACATTTATGAAAGAACCATAACACCTAGTACAATAGTAAACACATTGGATGAAAGAGGACAGCCATGGCTACGTTTTGAGGGTAAAATCATACCTGTAGAGCAAACGCTGCGGACACAGCAGCAGTTTTAAAAAAGATTTTAAGATTAATTTTTTTGCTCCTCTCACTCTAGCAGTTAAGCTGCCTCACTCTAGCCCCAACATTCCGTCCCATACACACCCATTATAAACTCTGAAACGGGTGAAAAAACATCATGAAACTTAAACTGGAACTGAAGAAAAAGTATAAAAGATATTGAAAAGATAAATACAAGTTGAATAGTTGAATGTCTTGTCTTCGTTTTAAAGTTTGAATGGTGGCTCTATGTCAATGTATGTGGAAGTAGTAAGAGTTTAAAAATGAGTAAGTTGAATGAGGATTTGAAGGGTCTCCCCATTGAAATACATTATAAATTTTTGTTGAATAAAGTTGAATAAAATTAAAAATATAAATGTTAAAAATATGAAAAATAGAAGCAGTGTTGTCCAAAAGAATAGGAATCTAACGGTGTTTGAATGGTTTTTCTAAGTTGAACGGTTTTGAAGGAGTAGGCTTACAAAAAACGTACGGAAAAATAAAATATAATAATAATAATAACTAGAAAGTGCATTTTCTGAAGAAACTGCAGTGTGAATGCTTGAATCTGAATGTATGGACTGAAATGAATTAATTACTGAATTTTGAGTTAAAAATATTGAATGAGATTAAAAAAAACAAACAAAAAAAACCCGAATTTAACCTGAAAACAAAGGTGCTGAACTGCTAAAAGCTGAAGGTTACACAGAAGAAGGAGTTGGAAAAAAACTGAAAATGTTTTAAATGTAAATTAGAAAACCCTAAGAAATGAGAAAAGAACATTTAGAGTCAGAAAACATCTGAATGAATATTAAAAGGTCATATTCTTTGAATCACTGAATGACTCAAATGTGATCCCTCCACTTTGATCCACACAGTTTAAAAAGTTTAAATGCCTGAGCTTTGAAAGATACGGTGTTGGAAAGAGAACAATAATGGCGACAATTTGAGGGTAAAATGATGGCTGTAACACTGTGGACACAGCAGCAGTTGAAAGAGAAGTGCTTAAGATGAATCTTGGTACAGTGGCAGGCAGAGCTCGTTAAGCAGGCAGGTGTGAGCCTGGTTGCTATAGTGACCGCACCCAATGGCTCCATACACACGTACACAGACATGCGCCTCACTTTTGCTGCTTAAAATGAACAGAAAAGTCAGGCCGAAACAAATCGCTCCCAAATGAAAAGTAAAAGTCGTATTGACGAAATTCTTTCACTGTGAGCGACAGCAATGTCTAGTCTACCGAATTCTCAGTTTTCATGTCTGTGGAGTTTATTATATGGACGTGGTGACAGTGGAAAGACACCATGCTCTTCTGATTTTCAAACGAACCTTCTGAGCCATTTTAACATTAGAGTCTATGGAAGAGTTGGAGGGAGGAGGCTGTGCATTGGTGACATTTATGAAAGAACCATAACACCTAGTACAATAGTAAACACATTGGATGAAAGAGGACAGCCATGGCTACGTTTTGAGGGTAAAATCATACCTGTAGAGCAAACGCTGTGGACACAGCAGCAGTTTTAAAAAAGATTTTAAGATTATTTTTTTTGCTCCTCTCACTCTAGCAGTTGAGCTGTCTCACTCTAGCCCCAACATTCCGTCCCATACACACCCATTATAAACTCTGAAACGGGTGAAAAAACATCATGAAACTTAAACTGGAACTGAAGAAAAAGTATAATAGATATTGAAAAGATAAATACAAGTTGAATAGTTGAATGTCTTGTCTTCGTTTTAAAGTTTGAATGGTGGCTCTATGTCAATGTATGTGGAAGTAGTAAGAGTTTAAAAATGAGTAAGTTGAATGAGAATTTGAAGGGTCTCCCCATTGAAATACATGGGAAATTTTTGTTGAATAAAGTTGAATAAAATTAAAAATATAAATGTTAGAAATGAGAAAAATAGAAGCAGTCATGTCCAAAATAATAGGAATCTAACGGTGTTTGAATGGTTTTTCTAAGTTGAACGGTTTTGAAGGAGTTAGATGCCAAAAAACGTACGGAAGATGATATAATAATAAAGATTAGAAGAACAATACTGTGAATGCTTTTCAAGCATTCACACTAATAAAGATTCGAATAACAATACTGTGAATGCTTTTCAAGCATTCACACTAATAAAGATTAGAAGAACAATACTGTGAATGCTTTTCAAGCATTCACACTAATAAAGATTAGAAGAACAATACTGTGAATGCTTTTCAAGCATTCACACTAATAATAATAAATATAATAATAATAATAATAACTAGAAAGTGCATTTTCTGAAGAAACTGCAGTGTGAATGCTTGAATCTGAATGTATGCACTGAAATGAATTAATTACTGAATTTAAGTTAAAAATCTTGAATGAGATTAAAAAAAAACCCGAATTTAACCTGAAAACAAAAGTGCTGAACTGCTAAAAGCTGAAGGTTACACAGAAGAAGAAGTTGGAAAAAAGCTGAAAATGTTTTAATTGTAAATTAGAAAACCCTAAGAAATGAGAAAAGAACATTTAGAATCAGAAAACATCTGAAAGAATATTAAAAGGTCATATTCTTTGAATCACTGAATGACTAAAATGTGATCCCTCCACTTGGACCCACACAGTTTAAAAAGTTTACATCTCTGAACTTTGAAAGACAAGATGTTGGAAAAAGAACAACGATGGCGACGTTTTGAGGGTAAAATGATGGCTTTAACACTGTGGACACAGCAGCAGTTGAAAGAGAAGTGTTTAAGATGAATCTTGGCAGAGTGGCAGGCAGAGCTCGTTAAGCAGGCAGGTGTGAGCCTGGTTGCTATAGTGACCGCACCCAATGGCTCCATACACACGCACACAGACATGCGCCTCACTTTTGCTGCTTAAAATGAACAGAAAAGTCAGGCCGAAACAAATCGTTCCCAAATGAAAAGTAAAAGTCGTATTGACAAAATTCTTTCACCGTGAGCGACAGCAGCTTCTAGTCTACCGAATTCTCAGTTTTCATGTCTGTGGAGTTTATTATATGGACGTGGTGACAGTGGAAAGACACCATGCTCTTCTGATTTTCAAACGAACCTTCTGAGCCATTTTAACATTAGAGTCTATGGAAGAGTTGGAGGGAGGAGGCTGTGCATTGGTGACATTTATGAAAGAACCATAACACCTAGTACAATAGTAAACACATTGGATGAAAGAGGACAGCCATGGCTACGTTTTGAGGGTAAAATCATACCTGTAGAGCAAACGCTGTGGACACAGCAGCAGTTTTAAAAAAGATTTTAAGATTAATTTTTTTGCTCCTCTCACTCTAGCAGTTGAGCTGTCTCACTCTAGCCCCAACATTCCGTCCCATACACACCCATTATAAACTCTGAAACGGGTGAAAAAACATCATGAAACTTAAACTGGAACTGAAGAAAAAGTATAATAGATATTGAAAAGATAAATACAAGTTGAATAGTTGAATGTCTTGTCTTCGTTTTAAAGTTTGAATGGTGGCTCTATGTCAATGTATGTGGAAGTAGTAAGAGTTTAAAAATGAGTAAGTTGAATGAGGATTTGAAGGGTCTCCCCATTGAAATACATTATAAATTTTTGTTGAATAAAGTTGAATAAAATTAAAAATATAAATGTTAAAAATATGAAAAATAGAAGCAGTGTTGTCCAAAAGAATAGGAATCTAACGGTGTTTGAATGGTTTTTCTAAGTTGAACGGTTTTGAAGTTATAGGATTACAAAAAACGTACGGAATACAGAATAAACTAGAAAGTGCATTTTCTGAAGAAACTGCAGTGTGAATGCTTGAATCTGAATGTATGCACTGAAATGAATTAATTGCTGAATTTAAGTTATAAATTTTGAATGAGATGAAAAATACAGAAATTTTCACCTGAAAACAAAAGTGCTGAACTGCTAAAAGCTGATATCCACACAGAAGAAGTTGGAAAATAGCTGAAAATGTTTTAAATGTAAATTAGAAAAACCTAAGTAATGAGAAAAGAAAATTTAGAGTCAGAAAACATCTGAATGAATATTAAAAGTTCATATTCTTTGAATCACTGAATGACTCAAATGTGATCCCTCCACTTGGATCCACACAGTTTAAAAAATTTAAAAGTCTGAGCTTTGAAAGACACGGTGTTGGAAAGAGAACAACGATGGCGACGTTTTGAGGGTAAAAATGATGGCTGTAACACTGTGGACACAGCAGCAGTTGAAAGAGAAGTGTTTAATATGAATCTTGGCCCAGTGGCAGGCAGAGCTCGTTAAGCAGGCAGGTGTGAGCCTGGTTGCTATAGTGACTGCACCCAATGGCTCCATACACACGTACACAGACATGCACCTCACTTTTGCTGCTTAAAATGAACAGAAACGTCAGGCCGAAACAAATCGTTCCCAAATGAAAAGTATAGGTCGTATTGACGAAATTCTTTCACCGTGAGCGGCAGCAATGTCTAGTCTACTGAATTCTCAGTTTTCATGCCTGTGGAGTTTATTATATGGACGTGGTGACAGTGTAAAGACACCATGCTCTTCTGATTTTCAAACGAACCTTCTGAGACATTTTAACATTGGAGTCTATGGAAGAGTTGGAGGGAGGAGGCTGTGCATTGGTGACATTTATGAAAGAACCATAACACCTAGGACAATAGTAAACACATTGGATGAAAGAGGACAGCGATGGCTACGTTTTGAGGGTAAAATCATACCTGTAGAGCAAACGCTGCGGACACAGCAGCAGTTTTAAAAAAGATTTTAAGATTAATTTTTTTGCTCCTCTCACTCTAGCAGTTGAGCTGCCTCACTCTAGCCCCAACATTCCGTCCCATACACACCCATTATAAACTCTGAAACGGGTGAAAAAACATCATGAAACTTAAACTGGAACTGAAGAAAAAGTATAATAGATATTGAAAAGATAAATACAAGTTGAATAGTTGAATGTCTTGTCTTCGTTTTAAAGTTTGAATGGTGGCTCTATGTCAATGTATGTGGAAGTAGATACAGTTTAAAGAGGAGGAAGTTGAATGAGAATTTGAAGGGTCTCCCCATTGAAATACATGGGAAATTTTTGTTGAAAAAAGTTGAATAAAATTAAAAATATAAATGTTAAAAATGAGAAAAATAGAAGCAGTCATGTCCAAAAGAATAGGAATCTAATGGTGTTTGAATGGTTTTTCTAAGTTGAACGGTTTTGAAGGAGATAGAGTACAAAAAACGTACGGAATCCATAATAATAAAATACTAGAAAGTGCATTTTCTGAAGAAACTGCAGTGTGAATGCTTGAATCTGAATGTATGCATTGAAATGAAATAATTACTGAATTTAAGTTAAAAATTTTGAATGAGATTAAAAAAAAAACCCGAATTTAACCTGAAAACAAAAGTGCTGAACTGCTAAAAGCTGAAGGTTACACAGAAGAAGAAGTTGGAAAAAAGCTGAAAATGTTTTAATTGTAAATTAGAAAAACCTAAGAAATGAGAAAAGAACATTTAGAGTCAGAAAACATCTGAAAGAATATTAAAAGGTCATATTCTTTGAATCACTGAATGACTAAAATGTGATCCCTCCACTTGGATCCACACAGTTTAAAAAGTTTAAATGTCTGAGCTTTGAAAGACAAGATGTTGGAAAAAGAACAACGATGGCGACGTTTTGAGGGTAAAATGATGGCTTTAACACTGTGGACACAGCAGCAGTTGAAAGAGAAGTGTTTAAGATGAATCTTGGCAGAGTGGCAGGCAGAGCTCGTTAAGCAGGCAGGTGTGAGCCTGGTTGCTATAGTGACCGCACCCAATGGCTCCATACACACGACACAGACATGCACCTCACTTTTGCTGCTTAAAATGAACAGAAAAGTCAGGCCAAAACAAATCGTTCCCAAATGAAAAGTACATGTCGTACTGACAAAATTCTTTCACCGTGAGCGACAGCCATGTCTAGTCTACCTAATTCTCAGTTTTCATGCCTGTGGAGCTTATTATATGGACGTGGTGACAGTGGAAAGACACCATGCTCTTCTGATTTTCAAACGAACCTTCTGAGCCATTTTAACATTAGAGTCTATGGAAGAGTTGGAGGGAGGAGGCTGTGCATTGGTGACATTTATGAAAGAACCGTAACACCTAGGACAATAGTAAACACATTGGATGAAAGAGGACAGCCATGGCTACGTTTTGAGGGTAAAATCATACCTGTAGAGCAAACGCTGCGGACACAGCAGCAGTTTTAAAAAATATTTTAAGATTAATTTTTTTGCTCCTCTCACTCTAGCAGTTGAGCTGCCTCACTCTAGCCCCAACATTCCGTCCCATACACACCCATTATAAACTCTGAAACGGGTGAAAAAACATCATGAAACTTAAACTGGAACTGAAGAAAAAGTATAATAGATATTGAAAAGATAAATACAAGTTGAATAGTTGAATGTCTTGTCTTCGTTTTAAAGTTTGAATGGTGGCTCTATGTCAATGTATGTGGAAGTAGTAAGAGTTTAAAAATGAGTAAGTTGAATGAGAATTTGAAGGGTCTCCCCATTGAAATACATGGGAAATTTTTGTTGAATAAAGTTGAATAAAATTAAAAATATAAATGTTAAAAATGAGAAAATTAGAAGCAGTCATGTCCAAAATAATAGGAATCTAACGATGTTTGAATGGTTTTTCTAAGTTGAACGGTTTTGAAGGAGTAGGCTTTGAAAAAACGTACGGAAAAATAAAATATAATAATAATAATAATAATAATAAAGATTAGAAGAACAATACTGTGAATGCTTTTCAAGCATTCACACTAAATATAATAATAATAATAATAAAGATTCGAATAACAATACTGTGAATGCTTTTCAAGCATTCACACTAATAATAAAGATTACAACAACAATACTGTGAATGCTTTTCAAGCATTCACACTAATAATAATAAAGATTACAACAACAATACTGTGAATGCTTTTCAAGCATTCACACTAATTAAGATCAAATGATAAAAGCACACATTTTAAAAAGACATGGCAGCAAATAGTAAGAATGACTGGGGATTTTTGCTTCAGCCGATGATCTACGCCATCGCTATGTCTTAACCACAAAAGCCTCTGGACCGTGCAACCTCACTGGAAATGTAACTACATGCAATTACTGTTATTGGCCAGTTCTGTTATTCCTCCCATGTATTCACAGCTGCTTTTTAAATTTCTCAGTGAGAGAATAATAATCGCCATCTCATTATAAGTAATAATCGTCATAGCATAAATATAACGACCCACAAATTCCTTGTGCAACAAATATGTTTGTCCTTTAAAAAACTGACGCCAGCAGTGACACAACTTGTGTTAAATGCTCTTCAGTGACTCCCCCAGAAGTCTACATCAGGCCTGACCCAGCAAAAAACTTTCCCTTGGCTGAATAAAGGATTGAGTGCTCTGAAAACAAGCACTGTAAAGTTACAACAACAACTGTTTATTTCACAATTCATTTTTTGTTTTGGATCTGATACTATCCTGTCGTTAAGTCTGACGTCACTAGCCGTGTCTGGGCCTAAACTCTGCTGCAGGTCCATATATCAAACGATCACTATGGCATTACTGAGAGTTGAAAAACTGTCTAAAGTCTTTCATCTTTAATAAAATGATCAGCGTTCTGCTCTACCAGGTGTAACAATTGAGTTTAACATCCAGGCATCCATGAAAACGGAATTTATGACATTTAACGGAGTTAGAAGTTAGCAGGAAGTTAGCTCACTAGCTTCTATCTAAATACAATATAGCATGTCCTGACTGCGGGGTTTTGGAAACAAATTAAAACATACAGCTCTGCTATCACTTCCAACATAAATGAAGACAGAAAACTAAACAGCAGTGACGTTTGTAGGGTTACTGAAGTTGGGCTAGCTGGTATATAATGATGTGCTACGTGACCGCTAGCGACACAGCTATGTTAGCATAATATAAACAAGCTAATTTTTTTTCCACTCGATAAAAGTTACCGTGAGTGTTCTCGGTGGTCAGGAACAAATGTAATCGCATGGCAGGATGCTGTAAAAGGACCAAACTTCAGCCAGGAGAACAACTGAGATAATCCATCCACAATACGAGGTTAGTCATTCATATACTGCTGCATGGGCTGGGCTGTAGTTGCATCCTAAGGTTTTAAAAACTGAGCTTAAATAAATGATTAGCGGTAATAAAAGCCGAGGGAGGTCAACAGTGATCACTGACTGTTTTAGGAGCTTTTTGAGATTAAATAGAAGAAAATACAAAACATTAAACATGTTAACAACACAAAGGCCATATTAAACGCAGACTACTTTAGGCCCGGAAGTAGGATTCGTCATGTCATCACTTAACGACCGGGATAGGTCATAGTCAGTTACAGTTCATACTGCATTCTCTGAGTCCTCAACTTAAGCTATGTACCCCATTGCAATGAAGCCATTGCATTGACTTTGAATGCTTTATGCTATTCTTTATTAGGGTTGAGCAGTTTGTTCCATAGTCCAGTACTTCTATACTTCCTCTTTGTTATTGCCATTGGCTAATAGCATCACCACGGGGCAGCAGAGGAGATTATCCACCCTCCACAATGAGTGGACCAAATGTCAACAAAATACAAGTCAAAGTGAAACACACACACTGGGAGTTTATTTCTGCATGAAGAGAGCATTGACTGATTTAGCTGACTGTACAAAGTTAGCAAAAGTTAACATCAGCTGAAACAGTGATAAGTCATAACACTCATCTGCTCTTTACTTATTTACGTTAGACTTGTAGTTCTTTTGTATGGTCCAGTTTGTTTCCACAGTTTCACAGTATATGTACAGTCACAATAAAGTATCACCTGTCGCTCCTGCACATTTTCACCAACAGAAATGCAACAAAATGAAATGTAAAAACGCAACATGACACATGAACCTGTGTGCAGACACCAGTGCACACCAGGACCTGTGTTTGCTGCAAATGTCAGTCATATGTGAGCATCAAATATGAAGCTATAGTGAGGCACATTCAATTTATTATGATAGTAATCATATTAATTTACTGCATGAATGAGCAAATGAGATTAAAAAAATCAACGTGACTCAAAAATGATTGATATCAATATCTACTCGCACAAACCTGCTCCTTACTAATAAAGATAACCCATGGTTTGTTTTGCTCCAGATTAACCTTTCTTTGTACCACTAAGAATGCGATGTTCTGAATGTTAATAATCATGTGGTCCCATCTCATCAATGCCGTTTCCAACTGTTTGAGTCTGAGCCTCACAGTGTGCACGCCGTTGATCTTTAGTTGTTGGTTTTTGGCTTATTGTATGATTCTTTTGGCCCAGCACTTGCCCCAAGGCTTACCTAATGAAGCCCTTTCTGTTTAATGGAACAAAATATGTTTTTTAAAAACATCATTTGTAATATAACTTAGGGGAATAGCAGTATCCCTGCAATTTCGTAAATGTCAGGAGACTTTGCGTACCTTGTGCTCGGCAGCCTTGGCAGCGAGATCAGCTATGACTAAAACTATCTAAAGCCAATGTCTTCAGTCGAACACCCGACTTTTTTCATTTTGCACCCTAATCATATTCATTTAATACCCTTACAGCTTAAAACAAAACCTACAAGTTTCACAGATCTCACCTTGACAGACAAGTAGGAGAGCTCATTTAATCCAATCCAGCCATTACCATGTCTGCAGGAAAGGACTGCCTTGAACAACCAGAGAAGAAACACTGCTTCATTATCCTCCTTCCCAGGTGACAAATCCTCCTTGAATGGAGGGGAATGTAAAAGTTTCCCTGGGACACGCTGGGCTCCTGGTCTATTTAGATATATAGTGAAGTGCTGTCAGGGCAGCGAGCGGCAGGTTTGGGGATCTGTACTTAGCGTGGTGGCGCGCAGAGCCGGTTGGTGAGCTGCCGGGCTCATTCCCTGCGGGTGCCAGTATGAGTGCAGCACAGGCAGCTGTCAGCAGCGAGGTGGCATTTCCTGGTCTGGTGCTGACAGAGGCTGTCTGCAGGTAGCAGGAGCACAGCCAGACTGACACCCTGTTTATTCACAGATGACATGCAGGCCGAGGATGGATGTCACTGGCATTTTGATTCACCTGGCAGTGTGAAAACTTCCCCGAAACACCGTGTGATGAAGTCTTTGTAGATAACACATAACCAGAATAATTGAGAAGTTCCAGTGTGTGTGGGCCCCATCATCCTGGCGCCGGCTGTGCAATGAGTAGCATGGAACCAACATGCACACACAGACACGCACACATGCACAGCAGAGGGAAGGAGAACACATTTTCTCACGTAGTTCCACCCACACATTCAGTGTAAAAAATCTGTCCCAGATTTGCTGCTACCCCCCCACCACCACCACACACACAGACAACCCTCCCAACCCCCCTGCCACCCCCCCCCCCCCCCCCCCCCCCCCACACACACACACACACAAAGTGGAAACCAAAATTTTCCTCTATAAAAGCTGTAGATATCATAAAGATACCCTGTAATGAAATCTCCACCTACTCACAGGGCCTGTCTAACACCTCTCAGTGTCAGATAGAATTATCATAGCAGCCAGTGAGAATGCACTTTAGTGCTGTTCGATATAAGGATATATATCGGGTGACGATATAAAAACGTCTGTCGTTTCATTTTACGCTGTCGTTTGTTTCGTGGTGTCGCAAAATAAACTGTTTACAGCAATATTTTTTCATCGTTCTGATGTCACTGTAGTGGCTGTAATCATTTATTAAAGTTCTCTCTTTCTCTTATATTTAAGATAACCACACTACGGACGGACAAGCGCCTGTTTTTATGCACGACGGTAAAACCACCGCGTGTCCGCTTGTTTATTTTCCACATAAACCTTTCACAATAAAGGTCAAGATCCTGTTGAGACTTTTCAAAATAAACTGAATCATGTGAAAGATGCAGAGTATTTACGGATGAGAAGTAAAAAAGAGCCGCCAGGTGCTAAAAAAATCAACCTTAGAGTCAAACGTTAGAACAGGCTTTTCCCCGCAGCACGCCGTGTAATAAATACTTCAAAAAAAAAAAGGCATCCGTTACAACTTTTGTCTAAAAATGTATCGTTTCATGCATCAGTTAAAACACTCGACTCCAGCTACATGGAAACACTTCACGCAAGTCGAGATTCACAGAATTTACAGAAAATGTTACATTCTTGTGATTTATATCGTTATCGGGACGATAGATGTCTTATATCGGGATATGAGATTTTGGTCATATCCCACCGCCCTAATGCACATGAGCTAAGTTTTGTCATTTAAAGACAGAATATACAAATTAAAGGAAACACAGACCTTTGGTGACAGCATCCTATTGCTGGTAGGATGTAGGTCTAGTGCAGCCTCTTCACAGCAAAAAGGTTCTGGGTTCAAAGCTCCGAGTATGCATGTTCCACTTCTGCCTGCAAGGTCGTCTTCAACTGGTTCAGTTTCCTCAAACAGTCGTTTTTGATGAAGCTTGTGGAGTAAATAGTTAAAGGTGATCAACTTGTTTCCCTAAGATGTGCCAGAATTTAATTACATGCTATGACTTTTCTGTCATTTCTTTTCAATCCTTACGAGTGATTTGGGACTAATAATGGGGCACTCTCCACTACCACTATCTGAACACAGCATGAGTGAACACATTTGAGTAACAAGGACACAGAGAATCAGTGGTAAGGTGAATCATTGGGTTTTTCTCTGTATGTAATATTGTAGAGTCTACCTTACAATATAAAGCGCCGTGAGGTGACTGTTGCTGTGACTGTGGCTGTATAAATGAAACTGAATTGAAATTCTGCTGGTCATGGGTCAAATCAGTGTTGACATGATTTACTGGGATATTTTGTTGTCTGTGTGTGTGTGTGTGTGTGTGTGTGTACATGTTTAGACATCTTTGTAAGGACCAAAAATTGGAATGCTACTATACTTGTGTAGACCAAAAGTGCTGTACCCACGAGATTGAAGACATTTTTTTTAACTCTAAATGTGTTTTAGTGTCAGGGTTACACTTAAGTTATGGTCAGGTTTAGGCTGTGTGTGTGTGTGTGTGTGGGGGGGGGGGGGGGGGGGGGGGGGTGACATAAAAGTTATTGCCCAATATTCTCACAAAAAAATCCCATTGTTGTGTCTTGTTTTGTTTATTTGTTTGTTTGTTTACTAAAAAAGTCACTCATTTAAAAAGAAATGCTATTTAGACATAGAGTGAGAAAAATGTGAACTTCCATATTTTCTTTGCTGGGTGCTTCAGAAGAATCAGCTTGTTTAGTTGCTGGTATGAGGTGAGAAAGAAGCGACGCTGAAAGCATTGACAGGCTAGTTTTGAGTTTATATGACTTGCAGTACTTGGAATAAGTGTTTTTAACACTTGTTTTTATGATATTTCTCACCTGTTTGAAATCTAGATATTATTCTTATTTCAAGAAATCTTTCCAAGTGTTCTGTCAGTGCACTAGCAGATTATTTCACTTGATTATAATCTGGATTGTCTCAAATAAAGTTTTACCATTTTAGAAAATCGCTACTCTTACTTGAGAAAAAAAGTCTGGCTACTCGGCTCAGTGTGAGTAACTTCAGTGAATGAATATAATGAATAGTTAAACACGTTTTAACCAAAAATGCATGCGACGCAGACACAAACCTGCAGTTTATATCTGCTGAGCCTGTGTGTCATTCGGAGCAGTAAGGTAACTTTGTTAAAGTAAATGTAATCGTGTTATTTATATGTAGCCTTTAAAATACCAACATTTGCACTAAGCTTTATATTTTTGTCTGTCTTTCTGTCTTGTTTCTAAACATTAAATCAGATGTTATGATCAGTTACTCAGTACTCAAGTAGCCATTTTTACTAAATACTTTTTTACTCTTACTTGAGTAATTTCTTGGACTGCTACTTTTTACTTTTACTATGTTGAGGTAGTGCTACTACTACTTGAGTAAAATCTTGGCTACTCTACTAACCTGAGCAGACCTGCATCAAAAACTGACAAACCTTTGTTACTTAAGGAACGTGTGACACTGTGTACAAACATGTTGGTGATGAAAATGTCAAAGGTCTCTTTAAAAAGGTCCACTGTCTGCTTCATCTGACAGGCATGCATGTTCACTCCACTGAAAGATGAGATGGCTTTCTTTGTGGTGGCACGAACACTATTTTTAGATGAACAGAGTCATCCTTCAACTCTGACATGTCTAAGTCAAATGTTTGAACGTGATTTTCTAAGGTGAGATGACACACTGGATGATCATGATCAGCAACATTCAATAAAGAATTACATTTTAATCATTCATGTAAAAATTGATGTCAATTTTTAGATGTTAAACTCTGCAAGTTTTACACTCCACATAGCAAAATTACAAATTACAGTCTTGTTCACACATGATTTCAAGTTTTTAAATGTTTATTGTTAAAAAAGTGAAATGCAGATTTCAAAAGCTCATTTTCTGTTTGAAATGATACGATTTTATACCAGTTGTTACATTTGTGTCATAGCAAACTGTTTTAAAGAGCCATGTTGTCTTTGAAGAACTGGAAATAAAAAATGCTTCTCAAAGAAAAGTCTTGTAATGTTTCAACATCTTTACACAATTTAAAACAGAATAATAAAAATCAAGGTCTGTGCTGGTTATAACCTGGTGAGACCCAATGCCCTCCTCCTGCTGTTAACACTGTACACTCAGCACTGACATGGAGCTCAGGTAATGTCAAACCTGCACTGTGAATGAAGACAATGGAGTTAAATTAGTATGTGTAACTAAATTTAAACTAGTATCGATTTTGCTTTCTCACACTCACTTTTTCGTGCTTTTTAACTGTAATATAATCATAATAATAATAATAATGTAATAATCATAGGAAATATTAAAATAAATAAAATATTAAAACAATTTAAATTGTAATCAAATGTAATTGAAATACAGTTTGCAGCTGTAGTTTGCGTATTTTAGGGGACATTTATGTTAATAAAAGATATTTACCTGTAAAACAATGAAATTACCTGTAAATCTGGTCAAAAAGTTCTGTGATTTCACCACTGCTGTCAAAATCTGAGAGGGAGCACAAAGGTTGTGGTTCACCACAGTCAAACACTAATTCGACCCTGGTGAACTGTGTATCAGCACAGAGCCAACTGACAATGCAGTTTGCATTTATGGTGAAAACAACACAATCCTGGGTTAGTTACACATGACATTCCCACTGCTTTTCCTAAATGTTGCTTAGGGCTGTTACTACACATGGCTGCATTGTCCACTTTGAAAGACCAGCTGAGGACTAGCTAAGGATCAGCGAATGCTCCTGTATCTGCACCACCTGCACCACACACCAGATCTACCACCATGTGACTGAATTCATTTCTCATTCGTGGGTTCATGTTGATGGAGTAGGAGATCCACTAAACACCACAAGGTCAAGTTTATTTCTATAGCACATTTCAAACAGCCGATGCTGCACAAAGTGCTTAACAATATAAAAATGGCATTACAAAGCTACAATGTAATACAATAAAAACAATAGAAAACAATAAAAGGACAATAAAAGAATTAAAACAATAACTAAAACTATTTAAAATAAGACCAGAATGCTTGGGTCATAGTGAGTTAAAAGCCAGGTCATAGAAATGTGTCTTTAGTAATGATTTAAATTGCTCAAGTGTTTGTGCAGATCTAATATTTAGGGGGAGACTATTCCAAAGTCTGGGACCTGCCACAGAGAAGGATCTATCACCACGGGATTTGAGATAAGTCCATGAGAGATTTCCATGAGGTCTAGCTCAAAATTTGTATATTCCCATATAAAGGGAATATACTGAAACAGGTATGCCATGCAGTGACAGAAATAGGAACCATACTGAAAGCTGTCGAGAGACACGTGACGAGAAGATAATAAATTGGTGATTAGTTAGATTCAGATCAGTCAAGACTAGAATTAGTTGATATATTTTGCAGTGGCCCAGTTTGCCTGGTTAACTCTCCTTGGCCACATTGTAAGATGATGGTTGAACCTACAATTTGCACAACAAAGGCAAACAATACAATTAAGTATGAACAACAGTTACTGTGTTATTTTGCTGCTTCACAGACATTTACATTAAGCACACATCGCACAAACACACACACAGAAGAAGCTTGGCTATAAATAAAGTCAGCTGAAAGAGCCAAGGAGCAGTGACGTATGATTGGAGGAAACATGCACATGAAAAAGGTTACAAGCAGCCAGTGGCCCATTCGTCTTGTTTGGATACAAACTACTTGATTCCCCAAATGAGTGGTGAGGAATCCTGTGACATCAGCACTTAATCACAGCCTGTTCGCCATTATAAATCAGTTGAACTACTGACACCTGAACTTTATTCTGCGCACGCTGTAAAGGCCACAGGCGCAGGCTCTCGCTATTAGCAGCAGGCTGATCCATTGCATGAGCATTCAGGTCAGAAAGCAGGGCACGGGATGCACACCACATGCATCACCTGAGTTTTGTGAGAGCAGAAACAATAATATGACAAGAAAGCAAACAGCAAAAAGGATGAATGAATATCTTGCTTCCTTTTCGAGCCTTTTTTTGTTGAACGGAGCATTTTTTTAAATCTGCTACATACAAACAGCTCCATGCCATTTGTGATCTCCAGTGATTTTGTGTTTCATTTGTAAGTATAATAAAAATTGAAAAAAAACATCCTATATCCGATCACAATGTTTTAGATATTTTTAAGTATAACCAGTTTTATGAGTCTAATGAAGTTTAATACAAGGACCCAGACAGAGAGCAAACAGGCAGCTGAGCAACAGGAGCACATGACATATACAATATAAAATATATGAGAAGGTAGAAAACCTGAAAAACAGGGGAGGAGATAAATAAAACATACACAGGTGAGTTATATAAATTTATATATGATACAATTTGGCTGGTGTCACTTTGTTGCTGAGTCCTAATGTATAACAAACAGTTATACATCCTGTCGTGTAAGCTAAGGGTAATCAGGTTTAAGCATGCTATAATGTAACATAGCTCAATACGTTAATTATTACAAAATTATGTTACTTTTTTACACTTTAACAAATGCTTTAATAATTAGAGTATAATAAAAACAGGTTTAGGTTTAAACAAATGGGCACCTCATCCCTGAGATAACAAATACAACAGTGTTTTTCCACTAAGACCGCACCAGTGTCAACTGTCCCTGTGAGAAGACAGCTTCTACTCTCGAATTTCTACAAATATTATTCTCAATTTAATTTTTTTTTTTAATAGCCATCTTCAGATACCTAAGAGGACTTATGTTAGCTGTTATTTTGAAGCTTTGGCATTAACTTTAAACTGAATTATTGACCATAAAATGAAAACTTTATATAAAAACTAGTGAAATAGTTGTTCTATAGATTTAAATTCTAAATTCTTTGAAAACAACTCCTACAGATCTCAACAACTGCAGCTGCAGACTATTTTGTGTTATATTAGAGAAGGATGAAAAGAATGAATATGAATATGAATGATGTTAATAGACCTCTCTGCATTGAATCCTACCTGTTATTAATCTCCGTCTCTCTTCCACAGCATGTCTTCATTCTGTCTTCCTTCTCTCACTCCAACCAATCACAGCAGATGGCCCCGCCCCTCCCTGAACCTGGTTCTGCCGGAGGTTTCTTCCTGTTAAAAGGGAGTTTTTCCTTCCCACTGTCACCAAAGTGCTTGCTCATAGGGGGTCATATGATTGTTGGGTTTTTCTCTGTATGTATTATTGTAGGATCTACCTTACAATATAAAGCACCTTGAGATGACTGTTGTTGTGATTTGGTTCTGTATAAATAAAATTGAATAAAATTGAATTGAATCATTAAAAAAGTACAGGTATCTCAAACCACCTAACCAAATATGGACCCAAGAACCATGTTAGTACTGCCAAACTCACCCTTATTGCAGAAGGACCAGTAACCATGCTGTGTGTAGTGGATAAAAGAGCTTTTACTTTTAACATCTGCTAGCTGTCCGTACTCTGCTACTTTCCTTTTGCTCACATCATTTTTTGTGTTCTTTATGTTCTTTTGACAATTTCTGTTCTGGGAGGAAAAAACTGAGCAGAATGTATATATAGACGGAGTTTATGCGTGCAGCGCAGTGAATCTGCAAGTAGTCATTTGTGGGGGACAGGTATCATTACAATAAGACAGTTCAATTAGTGATTGACAGCTTTCTGTTTAACTCAGACATCAACATAAACCCCACCTGAAAGGACGAACATGAACCCATGTGTCCAACTCCACAGTGTTCAAAACAGCTATTGTGAAGGAGTTGTTAAAGAGGTAAAGAGATGAATCTCTATTGTTTGGACACTGAAAGAAAGAAAGGAAACTACATCCCACTAAAATGTGAGAATATTAATCACCACAGCTGCATGTGTGACCTATGTCATAAGTGTTTATGAGGTGAGTTTAAAAAAAAGTATTTATGATATTTGATTGAATATGTGATCTTTCATCGCTTGCTTTTTTACGTAAGGAGCATCACACCGCATCTCTTGATGCATCAGCGACATGGTCAGTGAGTGTGTGTGCTCTGCAGCGGCTTGTTGGGCTGAGTTGTAAAGCCTTGTCTCCAGCTTGTCCTGCCTTTATGTAGTAGAGACAATAAGCAGACCTCCCAGCTATGCAGCTGGGCCTGGCTCTCCATACAATAGCACTTGTCTGTACACTGTAAAACTAGATTTGGGTTAAATTTACTCAACAGCTACTGTTAAAGAAAAAAGTAGCTGCTGACATCAGTTCTACAGTGGGGCAAAAAAGTATTTAGTCAGCCACCGATTGTGCAAGTTCCCCCACTTAAAATGATGACAGAGGTCAGTAATTTGCACCAGAGGTACACTTCAACTGTGAGAGACAGAATGTGAAAAAAAAATCCATGAATCCACATGGTAGGATTTGTAAAGAATTTATTCGTAAATTAGGGTGGAAAATAAGTATTTGGTCACCTCAAACAAGGAAAATCTCTGGCTCTCACAGACCTGTAACGTCCTCTGTAAGAAGCTTTTCTGTCCCCCACTTGTTACCTGTATGAATGGCACCTGTTTGAACTCATCATCTGTATAAAAGACACCTGTCCACAGCCTCAAACAGTCAGACTCCAAACTCCGCCATGGCCAAGACCAAAGAGCTTTTGAAGGACACCAGGAAAAGTATTGTAGACCTGCACCAGACTGGGAAGAGTGAATCTACAATAGGCAAGCAGCTTGGTGTGAAAAAATCAACTGTGGGAGCAATCATCAGAAAATGGAAGACATACAAGACCACTGATAATCTCCCTCGATCTGGGGCTCCACGCAAGATCTCATCCCGTGGGGTCAAAATGATCATGAGAACGGTGAGCAAAGATCCCAGAACCACACGGGGGGACCTGGTGAATGACCTGCAGAGAGCTGGGACCAAAGTAACAAAGGTCACCATCAGTAACACACTACAACGGCAGGGAATCAAATCCCGCAGTGCCAGACGTGTTCCGCTGCTGAAGCCAGTGCATGTCCAGGCCCGTCTGAAATTTGCCAGAGAGCACATGGATGATACAGCAGAGGATTGGGAGAATGTCATGTGGTCAGATGAAACCAAAGTAGAACTTTTTGGTATAAACTCAACTCGTCGTGTTTGGAGGAAGAAGAATACTGAGTTGCATCCCAAGAACACCATACCTACTGTGAAGCATGGGGGTGGAAACATCATGCTATGGGGCTGTTTTTCTGCCAAGGGGACAGGACGACTGATCCGTGTTAAGGACAGAATGAATGGGGCCATGTATCGTGAGATTTTGAGCCAAAACCTCCTTCCATCAGTGAGAACTTTGAAGATGAAACGAGGCTGGGTCTTCCAACATGACAATGATCCAAAACACACCGCCCGGGCAACAAAGGAGTGGCTCCGTAAGAAGCATTTGAAAGTCCTGGAGTGGCCTAGCCAGTCTCCAGACCTCAACCCCATAGAAAATCTGTGGCGGGAGTTGAAAGTCCGTGTTGCTCGGCGACAGCCCCAAAACATCACTGCTCTCGAGAAGATCTGCATGGAGGAATGGGCCAAAATACCAGCTACTGTGTGTGCAAACCTGGTAAAGACCTATAGTAAACGTTTGACCTCTGTTATTGCCAACAAAGGTTATGTTACAAAGTATTGAGTTGTATTTTTGTTATTGACCAAATACTTATTTTCCACCCTGATTTACGAATAAATTCTTTACAAATCCTACCATGTGGATTCATGGATTTTTTTTTCACATTCTGTCTCTCACAGTTGAAGTGTACCTCTGGTGCAAATTACTGACCTCTGTCATCATTTTAGGTGGGGGAACTTGCACAATCGGTGGCTGACTAAATACTTTTTTGCCCCACTGTATATGTGATGATTGGTTTGCTGAGACAATTTTCGATTCCCCAAATGCCACTTTACAGGAGACACTTTCAGAGTCAGCAAACTGTCAGCATCGTCTAAAACGTTAGCATTTCATTAGATGATCTTGCCATTTTGCAAAGAAAATGTGCAAAATATTCTCACAGATGTCATATGATAATCCATCCTTTAACTAGTTATAAAGAATGGGCTTGAGTTATTGTTGCACTATCATGCTTTAAGGTTGTATGGAATTACCAAGTGGTAAACCAACGTAGACCAGCAAATAAATAACTAATATAGAAAGTATAATGCGGCCTTTTCAGTTTCATTGTGTAATTTAGTTAGATTCGATCAACTCTTGAGAAGACTCTTCTTCTTCTATGAAGGACCTCTTGTTTCTTATTGTAAACACATTATAATTCTCAGAGCTTTACTCGTTATTTAATCTACAGCCTCTTTTATCTGCACAAGCTCCACGATCGTTATGTAGAGGGTGAAGTTTGTCTTTGGACACTGCTATCTAGTGCAGCGGTCCCCAACCTTATTTGCACCACGGACAGCTTTATGTCCAACAATATTTTCACGGACCGGCGTTTAAGGTGTCGTGGATAAATACAACAAAATAAAACCAGGGGTTGACCGCTGATATAGTGTCATACAGTATTTTTCATATTGTTTTATGTTGGTGCCAAATGCCCTCAACCCAAAAGTTCACTTCATTGTTGGTGTTAAAGCTCTACTTTGAAAGCTTTTTTAAATTAAAGCCATTCTATTTTTACCAGTTTTGAGCCCAATTGTTTGCTGAAATGCAAAAATTTTGAGTTTTATTTAGTCATTTTTAAGCTTTCTTATTTCTCAAATCATACGAACGTTCTTTAGTTTTTAGTTAATGGTGTTCTCCACAAACCACAACTGTGTGTTTGAATTTTGCTGAAATATTTCTACAGTGTAGTCACACCGGCTCCTGTACTTGGGAAAAGTTCAGTGTGATTCAACTGTCACTCATGAGCGGCCAAAAGCTCAGTGAAAGGCATTGCACTGGCTGAGTGGTGAGCATTTCTGAGGCCCAGGCGGGTGGGGAAGAAAGGCTTTTGTTCCAGGCTTCCCACTCCACCAGCCTGCTTTTGGGCTCTCTGGAAATGGGGGCACGGTAAACAAATGTCCCGTTGAATGGATAATGATGCACATGTTTACTGAGTGAGATTTCTGCAGCACACACTTTGTTCGCTCAGCAAAAAAAGAGGATGGATGGATAAACAGGCATTTTAGTTTATATTGTCAATCTGTCTTCCATGAAAGAAAAATAAAAACATCTTTGTCTCCATCATCAACAGTTTCAGCTGCGTTAAAGTTGTATGCTTATGTTACTGTATGTTTGCACAGTAATTTTCATACCTCTGAAACAAAAACTATATGAATCTCTATGACTCAAAGACAGAGACCATGATTAAAACGCGTCTGTAAGAACATGCAGCTTTTTCTGAAGTCCGTTTAAGATATCCTTTACTTTTGTTTTTGTCATCAACACAGTAAAAATCTGACAACATGGACTGACTCTTAGTCGACACAAGCCCGCTTTATTGTCCAGAAATGCATACATGCTGGGGAAAAAGGATTTTCCTATTTGTTTAAAAGGGATTAAGACATCGGGCAGACAACGTCAACAGATTGGTGCAGACTGAAGGATGTATCCTTTGTCCTAAAGAGAATAAAAGACTGGGTTCTATTGTTCTGTGTGCTGCACACTGGAAGACTCTGGGTTGTTGGCCACACCGGAAGAGGGGCTGGGAACAATAAGCCACATACAATCCTTCTCTTCACCTCAGAAACGCCTTAGTCTTCCATTCCCATGCCAGAGAAGCATCAGGCACAGGGGGCAGTCCATCAGAGTCACTTGACTCAGGAGAGCTCCTCTCATAGAGGTAGGGGGCAATGTCCTCTCTGGGGCCATTAAACTCAAGCACCACTGAGGGTGCTTACTCTGGGCCTGAAGGACTTTGTTCTTGTTAAATTCCTTCCCTCATAATTCTTCCCAACCAAATACAACTCAAGTAAATATAACTCGCATTTATTTGTCCCATATGCTCGATGGAACCAATCTGTTTTAATTAATTGTTTGGGCGGTGATGAACTGACACAACCTTAGGCAGCAGACTGTTGTTTACAACTATTTAAAGGTGATCTTTAAGATAATAAATAAATTCAATTCTAATCCTATAGCGCCAAATTATAGCAAGTCGGCTCAAGGGGTTTTATATTTAAAGGTAAAGACCCTACAATAATAGAGAGGAAACCCCAACATTCAAACAACCCCCTTTTAGCAAGCACTTTGGTGACAGAGGGAACCAGGCTCAGGGAGGGGCGGGGATCTGCCATGACCTGTTGGAGGCGATGGGAGGAAGACGGGATAACAGACACACTGTGGAAGAGAAGCGAAGATGGATAAATACTAACAATTAAATGCAGAGTGGTTCATAAACACATGTTGAGTGAAAAAGGTAATTGAAGAACAAATACTCGAATACCCAACAGCCTTGGAACTACAAGCAAGCCAGCAGTCTGAGGGCAAAGTTCTCTGTTGGGGTAATGACGTGTTTAAGATGGGGCCTGATTATTCCAGACATTGTATGTGATTAAAAGGATTTTAAATTCAATTCTGGATTTAAGAAGAACCCAGTGAAGAGAAGCCAATATAGGAGAAATCTCTTTCTAGTGCCTGTCAGCCATCAACTGACTTTCCAATGATTTTTTAGGACAGCCTAATAATATTCAATTACATTAGTCCAGTAATAAAGGCATGAACTAGTTTTTGGATCTGACTAATTTAAGAAATAATATGAAAATGCAAGAAACCAGTCCTACATATTTGTACGTATTGAAGGACATATGCTGGTGAAAAGTGACATCAAGCTTTCTTACAGTGTTACTGTAAGAAAGTTAGCGTAAGTGCATCTTTTCAGATGAACAGCAAAAGAAATTTCCCTCGTACACTCCCGGTACTGGTAATTCTTCTTATACAGACGAGGCCTTACTTCTGTACCATTATTTAATTCCAGAGGTTTTTAAGTTATTTCTTTGCACTTGTTGACTTGTAAAAGCCTATATGACATTAACCACAGAGAAGGCATCATTTAAATATGATGAAGTTTTCTTTAAGCAGTTCTTCATGACTGGGCCAAGTGTCCTCTTTTTTGGAAATCAAAGTATGATCACCCTACAATATTTGGAAAGAGGGTAAACTCCTAATTATAAGCTTACAGTATAAACTAGAAAGCTCCATCTTTCAACTATATATTTTGTGTTAATTACTGCTAAGTAATGACTAAGATAAGGGACTAATAAAACACTTGAAACTAAAAAAATGAATCACATAGTTCTTGGACGATCTACCACAAAGCACACCACTTTTTCCCCTTTTCATTAAAAGCCACCAAAGGCATGAACACTGCAGATAGGTTAAGTTTATCATCCTGTGTCAGCACACCTGATAATCAAACTAGCTACCAACCTATGTTTAAGTGTGGGTCATTTATCTAATACAATTGCTCACAGTGCAGTTTATATTAAAGGGAAACTAGCCACAAAGACCTGTTGTCCTTCCAGAATGTAAACATAATGGGTGATTGCTATTAATTTAGGTATTTTAACACTGGAGTCTGTAAAGATGAACTCATTTTTGGATTCAGTCTTAAGTTAAAACTGCAGTTTTTGGTGCTTCCATGCTGACTTTATTTTTCAAACATAGAGGAGCTTTTCAATAGAGATGAACCGATCCGATATTACGTATCGGTATCGGTCTGATACTGACGTAAATTACTGGATCGGATATCGGAGAGAAATAAAAAATGTAATCCCATCCATTAAATAACAAAAAAAGCACCTCACAAAACTTGCTACACGGCGTAACTCAGCTCATAACCGCAGCACGTCGCAGCAGTGTGGTCACGTGATAGAGCGGCTGTGTGTATTTGTAGCCTCGCTACCAAACCAGCATTTCATCTCCGAGGAAGTGATCCCAGAGAGAAGTAAAGCAAGTGTGTAAGTCCATCTCTGAATGTTTGTAAAGCATTCCAGCGTTAAAGAGTACAGAAATATTAAGCAATCTAATCAATAGGGTTGCAAACTCCCAGCAAAAAAAAATAAAAAATAAGGAACCACCCCTCACCTCATGATGCTTAATCGACGTAATCAACTTTAATTTGATGCAGTGTGAAAACAAGATGCACAGAAATAAATTATTTTTCAAGAAAAATAAATAGATCCAACATCTTTCTTCAACAGAACTGCAGACTGCACTGATGGTATCATCCCAAAGGAAAAAGTACTATAGCTTACTGGGGTATATTAGACTTAACAGTTATATATGCAGTAATGGACTTCTATACATTTTACATCAGATTAAAACTTTGGGTGTAAGATTTGGATACTTATTTATTAAAAGCTAGACATTTTAAATGAGAATAAGAAAGAAAAGTATGTCTTTGTGCCCCCTTTTCCCTGTTCATGCCCTATCGGCCCCCCTGGCTAAACTTTGCTAGATCCGCCCCTGCACAGTTACCAGCGTCAGCTACGTAGAAAAAGATCCTCGAGTAGAAAGTAATATTAAATACATTCTAACAACAGCTGATCAAGCTTAAACGTGCTGCTGTTGTTCAGCCGCTGGTTTCCTCTTTCTGGCGCGAAGTGAACCAAAAACAAAGAAGAGAGACGGACTCGCGACCAGAGATGGGCAGTAACGCGTTACTTGTAACGCGTTACTGTAATCCGATTACTTTTTTCAAGTAACGAGTAAAGTAAGGGATTACTATTGCAAAAACGGTAATTAGATTACCATTACTTTCCCGTAGGAACGCTGCGTTACTGCGTTACTAAAACTGATTTTTTGCGAGTGTCTCACGACAGTGACGTAAGCGAGTGCGACGTTTGTGACAACAGCTGTGTGCAGATCAACAATGGATCATATATTGAGTGCAGAGAGAGTATGAGCGTGCAGCGTTTAAAGCGTGGAAGTACTGACCTTACTTTGAGTTTGATTCCATAAAAAGTGACAAAAACATTAGTATGAACTTGAGTATGAACTTATACAAAATGCAGCAATATATTAAAAAAACAGTTTTATTGATTAAAAAAACACTATATCGGATTCATATCGTATCGGCAGATATCCAAATTTATGATATCGGTATCGGATATAAAAAAGTGGTATCGTGCCATCTCTGCTTTTCAACATGTGCTAGATAAATGCTGTATTTTAAGCGGACTTGTGCCACAGCCCCCTTTAGCCAAATAAGTTGGTCGTTGTCACTTTTTCAGTGTTAGCACTGCAGTTGTAACTATCACTGGACCACATGTCGCATTGCTATCTGTTTTGTATTTTACACACAGAAAAGTGTCCAAGGAAAGAAATAATTCCTTCATTTTCTTGTTGATATCACTTTCCTTTTGAGATATAATTTGTATTAGATATGATCTAATCATGTGAACTGTCTCTTGTTGTATCACATATTCCACTGTAATGCTTGCTGACTGCATTTTGTTACATTGACAAAGACAGACACCTAAGCAGATATCTAGAGAAAACACACAAACATGATTTATCAGTCTCTCCCTCTCTTTCACACACACACACACACACACACACACACACACACACACACACACACACACACACACACACACACACACACACACACACACACACACACCATGAACCTCCTGTGCAAACTTCAAAAGGTGCTTTGATCAGAAATCTGGCACTCAGCTCTCTTGGATTCTCTTTTCTGAGGTGTATTATATCTTTTACGACTTTCTCTTCTGTTGGCTTATGAGCATCAGATCTGCAGAGCTGCATAGACCTTATGTTTGTATTGTTGTATTTTTAAGGCTTTTCCATATGCCAGTCGCCCGCCATCCTTAGGAGTATACAGAGGATCAAAATCATGTCAGAAAGGCAGAAGTGGAATGGCTTTGCTGTGGGTTTTATCACAGAACTCCTGATTCTATTTCAACTACCAGGTACAGAGATAAAATAAACAAGGAGAAAAATGATAGATGATGGTGGAACAAACTATGATTTCCACATTTGGTTAAAAAAATCAAAAGCTCATTGATGACTGAGCACTTGTAATGCTATATCAGAGTCTGTTACACTGCTACGCTTTATATACCCAGGAGTCTAATCATCTGCAATATGTTATGTGTCCCTTTATTGTCCAATAATGTCGAGATCAAGCTATTAGCTATGGAAGGGGAGACCAGGAACACAAGCAGCGTAGAGGGCTGGGGGTATATTATTCACACAGTAACACTATGTGTCACTGAAATGACTTAATCTACCTGAGCTTCTCCCAAAAGGTATGAATTATGAAGGCATTTATGGGCACCCCATATATAGCTGTGTTTATTCTTAATTTATGGCTGACAGAAGCGAATGCAGGAAAGCCACTTTGAAACCTTTAAAAAAAATCCCAGGGCTTTATTGCACCACCGCAGCACTGCACAGTTACAGTAGGACCACAAACGACTCCCTGTGGACCTGCCTCCGCAGGCATCCTTACATTCTTAATTTCTGAGGCATAATTCTTTTCAGAAACACTCAGCCTCAGCGGAAGAACACGTTCATAAAAGTGATGAATTACCCTCATAAACATAGTTTTTTTTCTCATCAAAAGCAAAGAATTAAAACCCAGTTCAAGGATTCAAATATAGTGGAAACCTATGAAATGTGTCAGGATACGATGCTCAGCAGGACAAGAGGAAAACAGAATAATGTCATTGTGTAAAAGAGGAAAAGAAATGTAAGGAGGGGCTTATAGGATGAAAGTCAGCACATTTTACTTTGTTTTAAAATATTATTAAATCATTATTATTTAACATATGTTATTTTAAATACATGAAAATAGCTGATACATCTGACTTACTTGATCTTTAAATGGTTAGCATAAATTCTACCTCCTAAACATAGATGGTCAGAGTGTCTCAACTCACCAATGCTTAATGTTAACATTAGTTTGATCACCTGAACGTTCTGCATATACAGAATATCCAATTAAATCTGATTAATAAAGAAAAAAACAAATTTAAAATGTTGACTTTTTAAAGGTTTAAAAAGCTTTTTCCCTCACAAGTTCTTCTACGACCATCTTCACTGTTGTCACATTATAATATAAACTATAACAAAGTAAGCAAATTTATCTCTGGTTAATTATTTCTTGTTATAATCTTATGCTGTTGAAAGCTTGTTTATTTCCCTGTATGTGGTGCTGTGTTGTGGTCGCACCATGAAAAGCATCCCAGGTCTGCCAGTGGTGAACAGCTTTTTCTGCTGTTGACTCTTGTTCTGATGTTTTTTTCAGATTGGATGATTTAGTAACGGTAACATGTGGAAGAACCGTACACAGCCTGGCACCTGCTCCTCATGCTGGTCACCAATTTGATCACACACTGCTGTGGGATAACATCCCACTCTTTAACCAACATTAGACGCAAGTCAGCCGATGTGGTTGTCTCGGTCGTTCTGGCATGAACAGCATTCCAAGCTGACTGGAAATGTTCGATGGGGTTGAAGTCAGGATTGCAGGCAGGCCAGTCTCTCTACTCCCAAATTCTGTAGATAAATCCTACTCTGTGTGGGTGAGTGTTGTCATTTTGGAGGATAGCTTTCGGCCCCAGACTGTGGAGATATGGGACTCCTACTAGATGTCATCTCGATAGCTCTCTGTATCAAAGTTGCCTGCAATGATGACAATCCTTGTTTTCCAGTGAGTGAGATGCTGCCCACACTATAACACTGCCTCCATCAGAGGCTGTTATCCGTGTATCTGTTATTTTGCTGTTATCGATACAGCAATCCTTATGACATCCTCCACATCTTCTCTTGACCCTTTGACCCTATGATCCAGAATCTAGACTAGACTTAATCTAGACTCATTTCCGAACATACAGTAAGGGTCACATGTTCGCTATCCAGTGCACATTTTGCCGAGACCAGCACAAACAGACGTGATCATGAAGACCACACTGTAAAATGTAATTCTAGATGTTTGTTATTTCAACATATTATTCTATATCAGTTTGACGATAGATGACTGAAGTTGTTGTTATAACATAGAATTACAAGTTAAAAACGTCCCAATTACGCCAAAAAAAGCTAACTTGAAAACTCATGTCCAGCTAAATCAGCAACTTATGTGAACTTGACAATGTGGGGAAGTTGAGCACAGCAGGATTCAAAACTGTCCAACGTGACTGCTATCGAGGTGCATCATGGGGAATTGGCGGTTAACGACATGCTCACTTTACTTGGACGTTTTCTAATCGTCTTCTTTGGAATCTGCTTTCAAGGTGAGTAACATTGGTTATAACTATAAGGAAAGAGAGCTACAAAAGTTGGAACATGTTTTGAATTTATGGCATGGCGTGGGTTTTCTCTTTTACCGAAATGTTTGCTTTAGCTAATGTAACTTTAGCCGACAAGGTCCAGCATATGGCCTTTTTTATGGGTTTAATGTGGCACTGACCAAATCACAAGTATTGTGCCGCTAGCTTTAAGGTTGTGCACTCAACCACTGTTGCGATATTAGCAAGCTAACTCAGCTAATTAATAAAGCTCATTTCATATTGTCTCTGTACTTGTAACAACAGGCTGTTGTATTTTGGTGGAAGTTCATTTTGGCAATATTTCCAATAACTGGCTGGGTTCAAAAAGAACTTTTTGGCAGGACTGCTATGCTTGTTATCATCTGTTTACCCCTATGTAATCACTTAAGTTGTTATTAACTGCTGCATGCTAAGCTGCAAGAGTGCACTGAGGATTGAGACAAAATATGGTCTACAAACCAGCATTATATTAGTTTTTATCAGATAGTTCTCCAGTGTGTTTATTTTTTGCTTTAATTATATTGTGCAGTTATTTGTTACATGAACATGACATGAACCAGAACTGGTTTGTAAAAATGCTGCAGCTTCAGTGGTGTGGAACTGGTTTAGCTTTCGTCCGTCAGATACACAACAAAGGACTATTTTTGGTAGAGCATGCTAGCGGGCCGTCGTTATTTTGTTGTTTGGAAAATACGGCACACTTAAAGTCAATCCTTTGATTTTTCTGAAAGTCGACAGAGCCCCTTATAATCCCGTGTGCCTTATGTATGAACTCTGGTTGTGTTTACTGACCTCGAAACGATTTTATGTGCACGGTGCTCGAAAATCTGTCAAATGTTTCAGTACGACTTTGCTAAGCTACGAAGCCGCACCGCTTGATGGATTGTGGGAGCATTACGGCTATCGTAGGCGGAGCCTCGCGGAGTGATACGTACTGTGATTCAACATAATATTACTGTATTGTGTGTATAACCTCTTTTTAAGTGTTGTGGATATTATACATGGTTATGCTGAGGATATGTCGGCCAGTTTCCACTGGAAATGCCTTTTGGTTAAACTGTCAGCGAGGAATTTGCTTTTGCACTGTTAAATGTTTATATAACTTTAATGCAGATAAAAAACAGCTGCTTGTTTAAGTGAAAATACATTGATTGTTGGGGTTTTTGCACTAATAAAGTTGTGGAGTTGTAAAGTATTTTGTCTAGTGTCAATTATATCATCAGTTATATCGTTATCACAAATTTTCAAATGTATATCGTGATAAATATTTTTGGTCATATAGGCCTGCTCTAGTAATAATGCCTGGTTACCATCATGGGGTAGCTGACGGACTGGTGAAGAAATGAACCAGGACTTTTAATCGCCACATGGATCATTTTAGTTCAGCTTTCCTTCTGTTATATTTCTTTAAGAGTTCAAAATGTGTTAATTACATCAATAAAATGTAATTTTCTCTGTAGCACTTCATGGATTTCAAAAGCAACACACCTTAGTTGTTCACACAAAGCATAAAGGTAAAAAACAATATATACAGTGTGATTTTCTTTTTTATTTAAAATGTCAAAAAGTATTTGCGGCTCCCAGTGTTTTCTTTTGCGTGGAAACCGGGTCCAAATGGCTCTTTGGGTCTTAAAGGTTGCTGACCCCTGCCCTAGACGTTTACTCAGATCCTAACAGTACTGTCCAGTCTCATGATTATGACAAAATTCTGATAAATTTAGGCTGACTTTAAGAAAATATGGGGGTTTAATTTAAAATGTCTTCATTCATAGCAACATAGTCAGTGTTGAGAAGGTTACTTTTAAAATGTATTTCACTGCAGATTACAGATTACATGCCCCAAAATGTATTTTGTAACATATTCTGTTATGTTACTCAATGAGAGTAACGTATTCTGAATACTTTGGATTACTTAATATACTGTCATGCTTTTTACAACTACATGAATGTCCTATTGCTGTGTGATTTATTACTATTACTGAAGGCTACTCGCCACCAAGCTAATATTGTTAGCCGGCGTTCGCTGAGGTTAGTTCATAGACCGCAGACTGTTAGACTTGATGGACAGCATCAACAACCTGCTAGCTGCAAATAATCATGTGCAGTTCTGAAAGCCATACCAACTAGATTTTTATATCTTAATATAAAATGAGTAACAGTAGGGTGCACCTTAGGTAAGGCTGCACTTTTTACAGTGATTCCATATAGAAAACTATTTCTGTGTCAGTTATATGTTTTCTTTTTGTCTGCTTTCAGAACTGCACATGATTATTTGCAGCTAGCAGGTTGTAATGCAGCCTTCAGTAATAGTAATAACACAGCAATAGTACATTGAAGATACTTAAGTGGCAAATAACCCAGATAACTACCACAACTAAAACAAGGTAGTTGCAGTAGACCAGAGGTTCCCAAAGTGTGGGGCCCGCAGAGCCATTGCAGGGGGGGCGCGGTATGAAAAGAAAAAAGAAAGAACGCTTGTTTACCGCTAGCATAACGGACATGTTTTTGACGGGGCTCCCACACAAACGCAAAGCAGGAGATGAAGCATCGCCAACTATGTTTCCAAACCAACTTCCTTCCACACCAAAGACTAGAAAATGTGGTGAAGCAAATCTTCCCTTTGGCTTCACCTGCACAAGTGCCGAGGTAGGTCTCCCTGCAGGGTTGGGTTTCCCTGTGAGCAGCGCTGGGCTGTTCATATCACAGACAAACAGGATCCCACATTTGTGATTTTTAGTTCACAAACACTTGTTGTAATGACTAACTACTCCTGACATTTTGGAGATATACATACTATACTATACTTTATACAGTAAAGTTACAGTGGGATACAAATAATATCAGGCTGATCCTGCCACGATTTGTTCCCCGGTTCAAATCAGACAAACAGGATCCCACAGCTGTTTATGTTTTTAAACCCATTTTGCACAGAGAGGCATTTTTGAAAAATGTATTGACAGCAATGTTGAACATTATTACACAGGAAAAAAAACGACTACACATAAAATAATGACACCGTGACGCCTCTGCCTTTGTAAATGGAGGGACAGTAACTGCGTGTAAAACCTGCAGACAGTCAGATTAACAGTATTTCGTCTCTATCTGCCATTCTGCAGTTCATCTCATGTAAACAATAACGTGGCCACAGCGTGACGTGAAAAAAGGCGCATACCTTTGACGTTGTGTGACGAACTCTGTATTCCTCGTCCACACGTAAACGCAAAAAAGGAGATTTTCTTGTAAAACAAAGGGCGCCTAGCAAACAAAGTTTGGGAACCACTGCAGTAGGCTAACGTTAGCTTTTAAAAGGAACTTACTGTCAGATGTTTCTTTAGGTTGGAGTCTTTTGATGCTGAGGGCAGCTTGGCTGCTGGCAAACAGAGTTTGCATTGCACGGTCAGAGTTCATCTCTTTCTTCTTTAAATGTCAAACGGTGTCGGAATTTCTAAATAAGAAATACATTTCCTGCCCGTGCACTGCTGGCTCCGGGTCCATAGTGTAACTGATGCCAACGCGTTACTGTAATCCGATTACTTTTTTCAAGTAATGAATAAAGTAAGGGACATTAGCGTCCGCTGTTCACTGCGTAGGAAGAAAACGTCTTTTTACTGCGAAAAAAACCCCTAAACTTCCGCACAAGCACCGAGTGCGCTGCCACGGGAATGTGTAACTAACAGAGAAACTCCCGGATTCTTCCACTGACATGAGGGCTGCGCCACACCTGCACCAGGGTAAACCTCTGCCTGCCCCACCCCTGCTAAACATGTGAAAATAGAGCAGCAGGACCACTGAGTCTGTGATTGTATTTATTTTCTGCTGTGTTTTACTTGCATCTATTTGAAAGACTGAGTGTAAACACAAACTATTTTATTTTATGTGCTGGAATGTGCAGAAAATAGGTTTAAATGTTAAACAAATTTCTTCCAGTCAGAGAATGTTGCAGATAATTTAATGTTTGCTTGATGCATAAAGTTAAAAGACTAAAACTACACAGCCTAACATATGAAACAGGAAGTGACCGCCATGTTATCCATTTATTTCACCAAAGTAACTGTATTCTAATTATCACCTATTTTAAGCGGTAACTGCAACAGAAAACAGTTACTTATCCTTTATATTCTAAATATGTAACTTCGGTACATGTATTCCGTTACTCCCCAACACTGAACATAGTGCATGTTGAAAATGTATACTGCTGGAGTAGAGTAGTACCATGCAATGCAATGGGTCATCTCTAAAGATCCATATCTGAACAGTTAGAAATGAGAAAAGATTAGGATGTTCTGACTAAAGCTGTTAGGAACATCAAACTAATTTATCAATCCATGTGTGCTTTTAGATTTCACCAAACATATAGAATTTGTAGTTTATTTTCCTGGTGATTTGGTACACACTTACGTTAACTAAACGGTGGGTTCTGAAGTTTTAACAGTATCAGTACAGATTTTGAAGAGCGAAATACTGTTTGAATATCAAAAAATGAAAATGTAGAAAGAAAACAAAATAGCTCGAACATCTTATGACACAGTACACCACCATCAAAGACTGACCCAGAGTCTCAAACGAAGAAGAGAAAGAAACAAAGGACCCAGGAAGGAAAAGAAGTCCCAGCATTTTATATTTTCTACCGACTGGCACAGCATATGAAACATCGGGACGCAAACATTTAACATGTAACCAGAAACAAGCATAAATGTGGGCAACAACGTCAGCCACTTTTTAAATTAATTACCTCGTAGAAGTCTATTAGGCATCTTGAGGTGGCTGTCATGATGAATTGGTGCTATATAAACTGAACTTGAATTGAACTGAACTGACTTTTTGTGACTTGATTTGTTAAACGTTCTTTTTTCATTTCATTTTCATGCTGCCATTAAGTATCGATTGGTTAGGTTTACGAACTTGGCATCTACTTTGTTACGCCTCAGTGACACGTGCCTGGAGACCTGTTGGCAAATGCTGCACAGCCTCCTGTCCCTGGGGAAAATGTGTCTTCCTGGACTTGTACTTGTTGCTGGCTTTACCACATGAAACTGGTTGTGAAGCTGCACAAATACGCCCGTTTGCAGTTGCTTTGGTCAGTATAAGGTTGCCAAAGTTGCCCATGGAAAAATGATCGGCAAACACTCACTAACGGCAGCGGGCAGACACCTCTCTGAAATCAATTTCACCAAGCGACTGCCAGCATTTATAAGATAATGAAAATGTAATTAGGTAATCAGTCAGTTCACCTACCAAAATTCACAGAGCGTGGATGCCTTAGAAATATTTAACTGGATGCTTCCAATTCGAGATATGACACTTATTGATATCTATTCTTCCATTTGGAAATGACAACTATAAAAGGCTCAATTAGTACTTTGGTGATCATTTAAATAACTTCTGAAGGTTGTGAAATAGAGCTTAGCAAATACATTTGTCATGGTGGCACCTTTCTTACTGAATGTGGCTGCTCACAACAGGTAGTGTATGCTCACTGCAGGTACTGTACATCACACAGCGATAAATTTTTCATCACCTGTGTTTCTCAGAAAAGGAGTAAAGTGACTGGTAGAGGATCTGTTCCTGTACCCAGGGGAACACTGTTTTGCTCTGCAATTCACTCACTTTCATAGATGACTTGGCTGAGTTCTCCTGGGGAATGGGAGCACAGAGACACCCTTTGGAGAAAATCCTTGCTTTTTCCCTGTGATTTAAGGGAGCTGTGTGAAGATCAAAGCCTTGGTCCCAGTCCCTGTAGTCTCCACTGTTTAGAAGGGGAAAGTCAGGGGTGCTGGGAAATGGATGACCCCAGGGGGGAATCCGCCAAACAGCTGAACAAGGCTCTCCAAAACATACTGCAAGGTAAATGCACGTCAGTCGTCCTGACTTCTGTTATATTCTGCATCTGTAGGTATGTTGTTGTACAAGCGAGTTGTGTCAGCTTCATCATATGATGTGTATGTGTTGATTCTATTGTGCACGTGTGTGCTTGGGGCAAGGTATGGAAAGGTCAGTGCAGGATAACAAGTATTAGGAAGAGTTGCTTTGTTTTTCACTTCATATAGAAGTTGATCATTAGTTGAAAACTGGAATTCATCAACCTCCAGCATGTCCCCTGTGAGGAAGCCTGTGAAGTTCATCTTAATGAACACCCTCACCCCACCCAGCTCCACTGCCGTCATGCTGTACAGACTTACACGGGGATAGAGAGTAGGAGGCACACATCATGCATGGAAGGAAATAATGCACTCTTGGTTATCGATTTTGTGTTGCTTAACAATTCCACGAGTAGCCCACAGTGCTGATCCCTCTTACCTTGATAGGTGTGTTAATACCATCTGCATGGTGGGTAACCCCTACCGCCTGTATGAAATACGCCCCCACCTCTGCGCTGCTCCTCACCTGCTCTCTCAGGGAGCACTGAGGGGGAGGACCATCCCTGCTAATTAATAATTCACCCCAGGCCAAACTTCCTCCCCAGTGGCTCCATGTGATTACAACAAGCAGCCAGAAGTCAAGGTTAGTAGTAATGATAGAACAGCGCAACAACAATAACTAGCCCAGGATTGGCCTTCCCACTGGTGGATAGGAAGGAGTCAGAGATGAGCAAAGAATGAAGCCTTCACTGGAGTTTACAGAGAGGGGGGTTTAATGGTGTGAATGTGGAGTGGGTGGGAGGTGGGGGAAGGGGGAGTGGAGTTTAAGAGACCTGCATTAGGCCTTGTGCAGGAGTTTTTTGGATAGGCTGTCTTAGATGTATGGTGTAAATTAATGCAGAGGTCTTGGAGAGTAAATATTGAATAAGTGCAGCTCAATGGAGTTGAAAATCAAAAGCATCTCCTCGGGAGCTTTTGGCCTCCGAAAATCGTGTGCTGGTTTGCTGACCTCTGCATTAGCATTATTTTAACAGAGAAGATAGGAGGTATGTTGGGAGAGTAGAAGAGAAGGTTGTGGGGCAAGGCAGGGGGGACATGCGGCGAACATTAAGAGAGAGAGGAGCAAAGTCTGCAAGGCCGGGGTCCTTCCACTCTGCCAGATCCTTGCCGCGCACTCACAATGAACATGAGGAGGGAAGAAGAAGAGGAGGGGTGTGAGGGTTACTAGCAGCCAGCAGCCATCAGGAGTGCCAAGGCCCGAGGCCCTGACTAGCAGACTCACTGAGTAAAGCCTTGACTCTGTGCAATAACACAGCCCACACTCTGGATGGGAGACCTGACCTAAGACAGATTTTTGGCAGAGTTCTAGTTTTACATGAGTAGAGCTTGGCCAAGTTTTAACCCTGGACACGTAGCTTTTTAACTTTGGATACCAGGCTGTTAAAGATCTCAAAGAGCATGTTGCTCCTGCTCATATTTCACAACATCTGTCATGATCGATTACAGAACAAGTGCTAAACCACGTATCCCATGTCCAGGAGGCAAGTTCTGCCTCAGAATGATCACAGTGATTTGTAGGTTTAAAGTTTTCAACTTTACCCTGGTATCATCACATTTGGTGCACAATAGAAGCAACATTTAATTCAGAAATGGTTCTTTTGTTCGTAGTGTGTTTTTTTTTTCCTAAGAGTAATTCTCCACTATGCAAGTTGCAGTTCAGGGATCAGCGAGACGAGACTCTTACATACTTGCAGTGTACTTATACCACTGCCGATGTAGTGAAGTCACAAGGTAAAGTGAGGCGGACATCGCATTATCCGTTGGTGAAGAAAAAGAAAAAGTCAGATCAAAACTAACAGTCATATACTTACCTACAACCTTCTTATTTAATGTAACATTCAAAAGCCATTATGCAAAAGCAGCCATGAACCCTCAAATAATCTGTATTGCTAAATGGTAAATGCAGAAAAGTTTGCATTGTGCTGCTGTGTGAAGCTGTTTTTAGCCACAGTGGTAACCATTCGTTCTGCCTACCTGCGCTCTACATGGACATCTCCACCTCTGAATGAAAAATGAAGGTGGAGCAAAACGGTTAGACATATCACATTGAGACATTCTCACAGTTGTTAATCTGTGACAACTATAAGTGCTACTGAGCCTGCACGGTGTCAGCTTACCTGTTTTATTAGATCAGAAATAGTCAGATCTGCTGTCTGCTCTCCACCATGGTGAGCTTTCCTTGCTAATGATTAAAATGAGTTCTTAACAAGTTCTTGAAACTCCATCTTCTCTACGTCACACATGTTGATCAAGGTGATTAATAAGATCCATCTGTTACGTTGATAAATCACTGAAGCTCATTTACTTGCTCATTCTAGCATTGTTTTCATACAACACGCAGATCGTAACTGATCTCAGAGCAGTGAAAGCAGAGCCAGCAGCAGCTTGTATGTGCAAATCACCAAAAGAAGTTTCTCAGCTTGCCCAGCCTTTCATTCTTAAAAAGAACCAGACACACCAGTATAATAGAGAGAGCTACAGTTTCCTATGAGTACACAACAAGTGCAGACTTCAGCAAAAACAGCCAACTGAGGCCCCAAGGATACAGTAATCTAAAGCAGCGGTCCCCAACCTTTTTTGCACCACGGACCGGTTTAATGACAGACAATATTATCACGTACCGGCCTTTAAGGTGTCGCGGATAAATACAGATAAATAACATGATACAACCAAGACAAAAACTGTGGTATTTTGTAAATATAATAAGAAACGTGAATTCACTGTGTAATTGTGTAACTTTATTAGCAGCGTCCTCCTGAAATGCGCCAACAACATTGAGAGTAACATCCTCCTCTCTGCCGCTTAATGCTCTCTGGTCACTCTGGTAATGCGCAAATATTTCTTTCAAAATAAGACGCACGACTACAACACGGGAAAAGACCCGGGGAAACCGAGTTAATCATAAAAACCCTGAGAACCATAAATTTCACACCCGAGCCTCAACTCTAGTGGCCCGGTACCAAACGACTCACGGACCGGTACCGGGGGTTGGGGACCGCTGATGTAAAGGATGGATGCAAATAGGTAAGGGGGTCTATGATGACACTGTGTGTGACATGAAAAGAGAAAGATCGCTTTACTTTGGTATGTAAAAAAATGTCTGTTTTTAGATTTTCCAATTCAATTCAATTCAATTTTATTTATGCAGAACCAAATCACAGCAACAGTCGCCTCAAGGTGTTTTATATTGTAAGGTAGACCCTACAATAATACATACAGAGAAAAACCCAACAATCATATGACCCCTTTGAGCAAGCACTTTGGCAACAGTGGGAAGGAAAAACTCCCTTTTAACAGGAAGAAACCTCCAGCAGAACCAGGCTCAGGGAGGGGCGGGGCCATCTGCTGTGATTGGTTGGGGAGAGAGAAGGAAGACAGATTTGGCAAGGGAGGCACTGTTTGCCTTGCTTGCCCTGACAGAATGCCACTGACTCACAGCAATATTACTAACTTGCTAAATATATAGAAGGTTGTCACGTTCATCGTCCTTTAACCTCCTTCCTATTCAAGTTAGGAAGTAAGAAGTTGCAGTATATAGAATGCTTTCAACCCTATATTAAGTTAAAATGTATACTACTTTTTGAAATACACTTGTGCTGTTTTCTGTACTTTTTGCCCACATACTATGTAGTCTAGTTGTGCACTTGTTTTAATTAATAATTTTTATTTGACTTTTTGGTGCAAAATACCTCTGGAGTGACGATGGCAATGGGTTGCTCCCTCTCCAGCGCTCCAGGAGCCATTTGAACTTGTAGGCTATGTGTCCTATTAGTGGTCATGGGAAGCAGACACATCATCTGTCTCCACATCCTTTTTCCTAAAAGGGAAGAATGTCAAGCAAATCATTTCAATTATTGGAGTGCATGTGGATTTGCACTATACATGCAGAAGTGCAGGGTAGCTATGAGTTTCATTAACATGGAGGGTGGTCTTTAACCAGTGCTGGTCGTTTAACTGGTGCTCAATGGCAAGCATGTTTTAATCCACCAGTGAAGGGTAGTTCCTTTAAAACAGATGAAAGACAAGATATGCAAGAGTGTTTAAAATTTCATGTCAGATTTATAGACTTAGGCCTTTTCTTTCATGTATTAATAAGCCTACTGAACATCTGAGCTAAGAGATTATGGACTGAAATCAGCCTAAATATGAATAAGTCAGTTCGTGTTAATGTGATTTGGATCTCTGCTTTTCATCTTCCTAAGTGTCAGAGGAGAGAGAGTGGGAATCATTATAGGGATCGGGTGATGAGGCCCCTGCTATTTCCAACAAACCTCATCCCTGGTATCTGCTATAAGGGCCTCAGCATTAAGATGCATAAAGTTTGGAGGAATTTGTCAGTGTGTGTGTGTGTGTGTGTGTGTGTGTGTGTGTGTGTGCGTGTGTGTGTGTGTGTGTGTGTGTGTGTGTGTGTGTGTGTGTGTGTGAGTGATTCCTTGTTGATTATATTCTGTATGTCAAAATGGGATTCTAGTGGGAAGACTACTTACGAGGACAGGAGAGATCAAAACTGTGCTTGTTTTATTTACTGGGGGTGGAAACTTTTGGCTGAATTTCCACAGTTGTTTCCACCACTTCTCTGAGCGCTTCCCAGTAATACCAGCTGTCTTGTGCTACTGGTAACTGGTAATAACTGCATAACTGGGATAGTAAGCCATGTCAGGAAGATAGCAGACGTTTTTAATTACAAAAAAATTGAAGATAAAATGTGTTAAATTTTTTAAAACATACCATGTGAAATCAGACTACATTTTTTTTTCAACAGGTTTAAGAAGCTCCAAGCAGACTGTCATAGGTCATTCTACAGGTACATGTTTACAACCAATACATACATTTTAAAATTCAGCACTTTTATCATGAAAAATCTTTGAATCCAAATGTAAAATCTATTAAATATAAAATAACTGGTCATGAAGCTTGTATAAATGTATAAAGGCATAAAGATTAGCAAGTGTCTTTGAAGCTGGGTTTAAGAAATAATTGTTTAATGTTCTTTAGAGAACATAATTAGTGCCATCTCGTGCCACTAAATGTAAGTGAAGGTGAGTGTAAAGTGGAATTCTTTCTCCTGCGGACATGCTGATGAATGTTGTTTCCGATTGTGCTTCGGTAAGAAATTTAGTTATGTTTGTGGTGTGTTGTGCATGTAGCAACCACTAATGCTGTAAACTGTCTCCGGGGTGCTTGGAAAAGAGGATATTTTATTGCATGAAATAGCTTTGCCAGCTGTTTGTGCGGTTTGGTAAACAAAAGGAAGGTGTCAAGGAAAAGTGTCGGACTCCAGCTTCTCTGGTGCACCTGACTCAGGCAAGCTGTCACCGACACTGTCCTCATTCATTTCATATTCATTTCATTGTATGAGAAGCATACAAGAGTGAAAACAGATATAAGATACCTTGAAAAATTATATAAATGAAACTTGTATGTTTTGGATACTTACTAAAACAATATATGAAAGTGGCCACTTTCATGAGTAAATCATATGAGGCTTATATAATTCACTATATGAAGTAGGCCACATCTGATGCAAGTCTTTTATACGTTTTTTCTATTTCATTATTTCTTTTCCATATGGGTTGGCTTATCGTGGCATCACCTCCCCGCTGCCAGAACCATTCCACAGCGAGTTAGGTTGCTGTTTATTTTGTCTTGTTGACCGGTTTCCCCTGCACCAATGGTGAGTTCCTTGAGGGGTTCAAAAAGACCTTTGCTCACCCGGTGCTTGAAGGCAGCGCAGCGAAGAAGCTGTTGAGTCTACCACAGTCAACAGAACCCAAGTTGTAAACTTTGTAACACTGTATATCCAACATATAGTAGCAGGATGTAAGATGTAAGCTAAGAGGCACAACAAAGTGGCAGAACAGTATACTGGAACATCTGTGTCGCATATGGACTAGAAGTCCCTGAGGCTACGTTCACACTGCAGGCAAAAGCGCATCAAATCCGATTTTTTTGACCCTCTGCGACCCATCTATCCGATCATGGTATGACAGTGTGGACGGCGCAAATCTGATATTTTCAGATCCGATCTGGGTCACTTTCGTATGTGGTGCTGAATCCGATACATATCCGATGTTTTAGAAAGCCACTGCTGTTTGAACAGTCATGTCGCATTAAATCCGTCTTTTACGTCACTGACACAAGACAGACGCCAATTATCAGCGCCAGAGAAGCGCCAGAGAAGCGCCCGAGAAGACATCGCGAACGCGTCCTGGCCATCCCATGTAGATGTCAGTGAAACTGTTGGGAAGATAACGTTGGAGAAACGTTAACATTTTATTTGTACTGTATAATCTTTTCAAGTCAAGTCAAGTCAAGTTGGCTTTATTGTCACTTCAACTATATACAGTTAGTACACAGTGAAGCGAAACAACGTTCCTCCAGGACCAAGGTGCTACATGCAACATAAATTTACAACATAAATGAACAGAAAACACTAAACTAGCTAACTAAGAGGCCTAGTTAGCTGGCTAGCGGAGACAAGACAGACTGACCTAACATAAATTACAACATAAATTAACAAAAACTAACTATCTAACTATCTAAGGAAGACTTTTTTTTTTTTTTTATACAGACAGCAGACAACAAAGTGCACGTGCAAATGTGCAAACAAGAGCAGCAAAGTGACAGTGTGACAAAAAAACCCACAATGTAACATAATAATAATAATAAGGTTTTGTGATGATGAGTTGAGGTAGTGGAGGAACAGTAAACATTCCTTAGTGTAGCAGCAAAAATTAGGAAGTAAAGAAGTTAGTGGCACCACTTTGGCTCCGGAGCGGCCGCTGCGTGCTACTGCCGCGCCGCCATCGTGTAAAGGAGGATCTGCAGATTCTGACAGAAATCTTTGAAGCACCGCTCCTCTAAAACAGCAATAAGGATCATTATTAGGTTATTTACATTATTATGTAAATAACAAAATAACTTAATACAAAAATTGGGAAACGTAAAGTCCGAAGTCTTTATATTAATGGCCATCTGTCAAACAATACTGTTTGCTCTGGGTCTAAACAGAGCGCGTTGTGTGTGAAGTCTTCTTTTGCGCATGCGGCCGCTTTGAGCGTTCACACTAGAGCGCGTTTGCTGTCGCATTTTATTTGTAGTGTGAACACGAAGACATTTTTTGATCAAAAAATCGGAATTGAGCATTTAGACCTGCAGAGTGAACGTAGCCTAAGTCTCAACTGGGGATGCCATCTTTGATGGCTAATAACAACAAAGCTGAGAGTGTGTGGGACTTTGATTTCCGGACAGGCAAGTAGCTGCTGGCTGACCAACTAACACAGTGTTGGCCGACAGGGAGGAGAAGGCCGTGCATAGATGTGGCAATCCTAGCAGATAGCAACATCAGAAAGAAGGAGTATGAGAAAATGGAGAGGCACCACAGCCTGAAGGAACAGTTGGAGCAGTTATGGAAGGTAAAGTCCGAAGTGGTCCCAGTGGTAATAAAAGCTTTAGGAGCTGTTACCCCAAAACAGGAAGAGTGGCTGCAGCAGATTCTAGTCAACACGTCAGAGGTCTCTGTCTATAAGAGTGCAGCAATTTAATTTCAAAATACTGTTTGCATTGTCAAATATCAGCCTTACTTTACTCTTTACTGCTACAACCTGCTGATGCACATTCCTATTCCTTTTTCATAGAATGAAATTACTGTGTGTTTATGCAATGCAATTGTAAAACACTTGTGCCAGGATTGCTCCCACTCAACACATGGTCCCTCCCCACCCAGATCCAATATGGAAAAACCCCACAAGAAACACCCCAGAGTGGAGGATGGTGATGATAACAGCATTCTTGGTGTTCACCTTATTTTTGTATCTAATTTGATTAGCTTCTAAAGTACCTTATCATGATTCATTTGTTAGTAACATATATAACGAGTCCTCATTGCTGGAACTTGATCGGAGCCATATGGAGCGTGTATATAAGCTCTATTATTAAAATATTACATTACTGGCTTGTTCAGTGATTCTACAAATAACTTCAAATGACCAGTCAGAAAGCAGTGGTCAACAATGTCATGATGAGTATGAGCTGAAAGCAACTTCTAAATATCTGAATTGTTTTTTGACTGAAATGTGGATTCTGACTTCCAGGATTTTAAGGGATGATGGAAAGATTAATTTTGTTTCGAAATAGTGAAGCTGGTGGGTGGCTGACTGTTTGGTAGTGTGTCTTATTGTCATACTGCCCCAACAGTGCCTGGAGCACCCCAGCCCAGCCTTGGTTCACCCTATCTCTCCAATGCTCCCACCAGGTCCCACAGGGAGGCTTCAGCTGGTGTAAATCAGCAGATATGGAGCTTTCAGGGAACACAATGAGAACTGCAGAGCTCCTGTGGTTTTAAATAGAGGGAGTGCCCCCGGCTCAATTACTGTCTTATGGAAAGTGGAAGAGCCGTAATTGAATGTGACACAAGCAAGCTGTGTGCACTTGGCTGTGGCAGCACATCTCACAGTCAGAATGCAGCTCTGACAGCGATCTGTCGGATTGTGCACACACCAACAACATGGATGCACAAACAAATTGGTGGAGACATCATTAAAGTCACACAAAGCATTTTTATAGTGCGAAAACACCTGTCTGATCAACCTAAGACCATAAGAAAAGCAGCAACAGAAAAGTGGGGCACCTTCGCAGGTTCACTATATCTTCCTAAATGAAACCATCTCAGTGCTCAGAGCAAGAGACGAGTCCAAAAATGCCTGAAATCCCAACGCTAACCAACAACAGCTTTCCATGTGTTAGTTACTGATCTCACCTGATAAGATTTGAGAGAAATTAAGTTCAAAACTGTATAAGCAACTGCAGAAATAGAAACAGTGTTTCAAGTGAACTATTTTCACCTTGTCATCTTTTTGTCCAACTTCAAAAATAAAGCTGCCAACCCTTAAAAATCTCTCACATGTTAATCTCAGCCTGGAAATTATCAAACATTTTCGAGTTTGCTACTATTACTAAGTTACCAATTAGTAGAGTAGCAAAATACCTTAGTAACAATGTGATAACCTGGTAGAAATAAGAAGGAAATGCCTGTGAGTTTGAATTTGCACATTTTTATAGAGTTTAAATTGTTATGACCTCATACTAAGGTAATATCGGCTGATGTTTTAGCATATTTGGATAGCATTACTATATTATTGTCATGAATCGCTGTGTGGCAGGCAAGCAGGAGTGGTGGACCCAAAATGCAGAACTCAGACACGGAAGTGAAACTTAAGGCGCAGCTTTATTGCTGGGAAAAACCTCGTACAAACTAAACTCACCAAAAGAAAACCAAAAGTCAGAACAGAGGAACCAAGGACTGAAACACTGGAAAGAAACACTAAACTGGAGCAGGAGACCAAACACTAGGAACATAGAAGCAGAACACACAGCTAGTTGAGGGTACGACACGACACTGACACAGAGAAACACAGGGCTTAAATACACAGATGGCAGTAATCAAGGGATGAGAGACAGGAGGGGAACACACCTGGGAGAAATCACAGCTGACGAGACAGGGGAAACGTAAACTGAGCACACTCACATACGACACAGACCTTCACAATAAAACAGGAAACTCAGACACATGGAACCAGACAAGACATTGAACTAAACAGACAGATTCACAAACAGATGGGGTGACACCATAGACAGAGACACAGACTCAAAGGCAGACCAAATATAACACACAGAACTCAAACAATAATCATCATCATCATAAACTAGAAAATGATAACTAAAAGCGCTGGGTCACCGACCCAGGACCATGACAATTATAATGCTTGAATTAATCCTACCTAGGTTCCCAGCATTCTGCTTTGCATAAACGCAATCATGTACATATCACGTTCAATGCTCCACAGTGATTCTAAACCTTGTGGAAAGCCTTCCCAGAAAAGCTGAAGCTGTTATAACTGCAGCGGGTGGGCTTACAACACATTAAACTCTATGGATTAAGAATGGGATTTCTCTCAAGTCTATGTGTGAAGGCAGATGAATGAATACTTTTGGCAATGTAGTGTACATGACAACTCCAGTCCCTTATCTATGTCCACACAGGATATGTCACAGTCAGCCGCATCAGATATACAAAAATAAACTTCATGTTCCTCCTGTTAAGCCAACTCTCCTCTGATTGGCTGCTGCTGACAAACAGAAGGCTTGAGCAGCAGGCCAATGAGGTGCATGTACCCACAGCCTGGCTGTGTAACTGAGATAACCTTATTAAGAAATGATTCTCTTTTTGACATCATACAGAGGCAAGAATAGAATCCCACTGAGGTGACCATCAGGTATTGTGATATGAAAAACCCCCACAAGAACAAATGATTAGCCAATCAGCACCATCAGGTGCCATTATCAAGCTGTGCTCCAGGGCAGAGTAATAAGAGTAATAAGAACAGTGAAAGACTGCATAATAACACCAATAATGGCCTTACATGTTGTAATTTATTTTAAAACATTACCTGTGGGCAGATACATTGGTCTCTCCTCTAAAACCACTAAAGTTGGTTAGACTGTCAAATGAAAGTGGAAAAAAGTCAAGTGAGTTCACTCCTGCCCGACATCAGGCGAGGGTTTGTTTGTTTCTCTGTTTGTTTGTTTTTTGTGTCTTTTTGTTGTTATATCATTCAGGTCATATGCAAATATGCACATTTGCACTAGTTGGTTTTGCACTTAGTTTGTATAGTTTCTTAAGACTTTTTGTAAATTGTCTTTTTCTTTTTATCTATTTCTTTTATTTTGCATGAAGAAATCAAAGTGAAGCAAAGTCAAATTCCTTGTTTGCTCACACAAACTTGACCAAATAAAGATGATTCTGATTCTGATTGTCTTTGTTTATAACTACATTAAACTTCAGAGTCTTCGATCAACAGTTTTTTAATCCTTGCTCTATCCATATACCTGTTATGGGAAGGAAAACAAAAAGCTGTGGACCTAAAAATCAAAAAGATTAAATTGTGAAAGGGAGTGAAAATAAGCCAAATACAAGTTCACTGCAACATAACATACTTTTGAATCATTTCCTGTGTCTTTCAGAAAATATTAAAAGGAACTTCTCTAATTAAAATCCTGCTTCCTTGCAACTCACACCGTTATCAGCTGTTAGAGCTTCATGAAAATAAGTGCCAGGTGTACAGATAGGTACACATACATGTGTTTAAAGCACATCTATGTGCTCTTTTTGGGGAACTAATCTTTTTACGCAAATTTCAGTTCAGGTTTGGCTAAGGCAAACAGTTACGGTCAAGTCACTTGCAAGTCAATGTAATTTTGTCTGGAGTTATGGAAACATGAGCGTGTGTGTCTGTGTGTGTGTGTGTGTGCCCACGTATGTGACTGCTCTCACTGCGGCAGGTGTCTGTCTGACAGGCGTGTGATGAGTTGAGCCCTGCATTGAGCCTGTCTAAGCCCAGTGACTGGGCTTCCTCTCTATCCCAATAAGCTGCCCTGGGTCTGCTGGGCTGATTCTGACTCCCCACCTCAACCCTGCACCTTTGACTGCACCAGTTACTAGAATACCAATGACTCAGTGTCCCTTATGTCTCTCTGCTCCCTGGCATGTATGCATATTTGATGCTGAGTCCCCTGATCTGAATTGCACTGGCATTTTAATAGTGCCCCCTGTAACCTGTAAAGAATATAGCTTCCCTTTAGAGTTTAACCAGTACTTAGAGCATTGACTGTGCAGAGCACACTACATGATCCCATGGGTTTACAAATAAATACATATATTACAGGCACATCTCACATGTTTTCTATCTCTTTTAAGCTCTTTTATATTAAGACAATAAGTGGCTTGACTTGGTACACCATTCAGTTACACAATAGTATGCTAACACAGCACTCTCCCTCAGAGTTCTGTTCTGTCCTCGTGCGCTTTAGCTTCTGAGAAGCTAGCACAGAGCATGGCTTTGGCATTCTGACCCTCGAGGGACAATTAACAGTGACAGCTTTGTGAATGAAAACAGCCTCAGTAATGCACTCCTCTCCTGATGCATCAGCTTCTGGTTTGCTGCTTCTGAAAACTGCTTGGTTGTAACTGGAGAACTAGCTCTTACCACCAGCTATGACCCTCAAACATAAGCTGTCTTCATCTTATGCTGTCTGCGCAAGTCTGAGGTCTGTCAAGAAACGTGGTGAAATTATGGTTTCTCTCCATCCTGTAAATGCTTGATTGTTTCGAGATTGAGTTTAGAGATGTGCTGAACACTTTGGCTTATTGTTGGGTTTCTTTTAAATGTTTGTGGATAAGCTTTGCTGCACTGTCCTGCTGGGTGAGGCTGCTGTTGTGAGAGTTCAGTTGCCAAGGAAGCTGTGTATATATATGTACATTTTAATGTTTGTGGAAATATCTCCCTTTGTGTCTGTTAGAGTGGGTTAACTTACATTTTAGTTGGACCATTCTCAATAGCTGCTGGGTCCTGATGGATTCTAGCTGTTATTACTTTTATTTCAAATCAAAATTCTCTTTTTCACATCTGTTCTTGTGCATTGCTGCTCAGTTCCTTACACTGATACAATGCACAAAAATAAAACGGAAGAAATGTTATGGGTTATCAGTATATTTCATAATACGATCCTTTTTTCGTATATGACTAGGAATACTGAATAGTATCCAGTATAGGAAAGATTTAGACCATAAAACTTGCCTGAGTTAGGCTGAGTAAGGGGTCAATAAAAATAGGTTTGTTTGGCTTTTTTTGCATGTATCGATTTAGAGTGGCAGTAGCTCAGGCGGTCTACTAACCAGAAGGCTGATGGTTCGATCTCTGGTTGCTCCAGTCTGCATGCCAAATATCTTAACCTCAAGTTGCAGCCAAATTCATTGTGGGGATGAATGTTTGTGATTGCACATAGAAAGCCCCCACTTTGCAGTGTTAACCAACCAGTATTTAAGCTGCCACAAGTCTTTTCTAATTTGTCAGTGTTTGTCAGCCAGTACAGGGCGCTATGGTGCACGGTCTAACAGACATAAGAGAACTTTAGTGTGTCATTTTGTTTTAAGTGCTTTTTTAGACGCCTTCATGCAATTAAAACAATCAACAGACAGAATCATTAATGTTCTTGTGTATTGGTTCAAAGTACACAGCCGTGTAAGATGCGATGCTTTGAGAGGAATACTATGTCAGTCACTGCTTTTCGATTCTTCCATATCAAACAGCTCGCAGTTTCCAGTTCATTTTGCCACTGTGTGAAAACCTAAATGTCAAAGTGATGTCATTGGTTGGAATTGCTTTTTAATTTAAAGCCAGTCGTATTCTAGTTGTTTTGCTCTTCATGAGAACACTGCTCAGCACAGCCCAGTAAATGTATCTACTAATAGAAAGTGAAGCGAAGAACAGAGAGAAACACAAACGAGCTGCTGATTATGCATTCTCAATGTAATTGAAAAAGCAATGAATGCTAAAGTAAAGAGCCACTGCACCGGAAATAAATTCAATTATCAAGCAGATTTTCACAATATTTATTCATATTTCTTTTTGAATAAGAAAATTATAAATGGGAAAATAATGAGCTGCAGGCTGAACAACAAGTTAGTCGAATAGCCACTGCACACCAACACAAGGCACATAAAACCAGACACATGACACATAAACATAGCCTTTCTGCACAGTTAGTATGTCTACAAGCAGCTTCTTAGTTAAACCTTCCAAAGTATTTTTTCTCTAAAGAAGAACCTCACATTTCTGTCTGCCAACCCTTAAAATGGAGTGAGTAATAAAACCTCGTAGTCCCAGTATGAGTAACATTTAATGTTATTAATCGGTCACTTTAAGCCAAATATTTCAACATTATATACAAGATACTGTTAATGTTTCAACATGCAGCTCACATATTTAGCTGTTACTATAAGTAGAGGATTTAATATAACGGCTACATTTATCTGTTTCCTGTCTATATTTACAGTTCCAGAAATGCTTTCTTTAAACTTGACAGATTGGTATCATACCATCTTTCTCCAGAATAAAATGATGCTCATTGTCACCACTAAGCATCCTGTAAGTCAAGTGTTTAGGCAGCCTTCTATACAGACCATAGTTAACCCCCACCTCTTTGTGCACCCACAGCACCCTTTGGTTTTGTGGTTTGCGTGCACTGCAAAGCATATCTGTTGGCGTGGTCTAACAATAAGAAAATGCTGCATTCACAACAATGTGAACAATAGTGGGGAACAGTGAGGCTGTGAAATGTTTATTCAGCACATTAAAGAGTAATGAGTAGCCTCCTCCAATGACTGAGACCACATAACTAACATGCTCACAGTTTAAAGGCGGCTCTCTCCCAGGTTTAATGGGTTACTTGGGTAAAGATAAACAACACCATAATGAGCTAAGATCCATATTTTCCTCATTTTCTGTTGATAAGCAAAAATGGTTCTGGTAAGCAAAATTAGCCCGTTGCATCTTTAGGCAAAAAGACGTGCACACACAGACAGCAGCGCGCAGCGATCGCACACACACACACACACACCTTACTCTGAAGTGCTTTTCTTGAAGCGTGCAATTAGCACTTTACAGAACTCATTTGCACTGTAACTCACACACAGGTTTGTCATTCCTTCCACGTCTCCACATTCACTTTGTCCCTGTTGTTCTTCCAGTGTTAAGTAGAGGAAGGATGACGGTGCCTGGATGGCTCATATCCTTAAACGCACATCTGGCGAAGCTCTCATAGTCGGTTGTTTTCACTGCTTCATCAAAAAAACAAGCATTACAACTTTGTCGGCAAAAGACAAGCTTGCAGTGTCATCATATTTACTGCCATGCGAATGGAGTTTTTGTTCATGCAATCTACATTTTGCTTAGGCAGCAAAAAAGCAGCCTCTTCTCCTGGACAGCGGGTACGCTGAGAGAATGGGAGGTGAAATCCCTCGCCTATTAAAAGTGAACATGGAGTGGAATGTGAGGGATAGGACACTGTGGCATCCGTTCAGTGCTCGTTTTTCAGTGTATTTTTTGTGACAAGCTGGGTATTAGTTAAGATAGCTCCCTATTATGCCATGTGCTAGGGATAAATTTGTCTAGATTACATAATTGGGCTCCCCCATGCGCGGTAGTGGCTGAAGCTTTACCTGCATGAAGTGGATGATTAGTTTGGCGCAGCACAGGGACAGTAGGCATCTCGACTCACAGCCAGAGCCTCACTGAAGAGGATCCGACGTGGAATCAGTAGCAGCAGGAGAAAGGCCTTGAGCTAATAGATCATCACTGGAGCCACTTCAGATGCTCAACCAATTTACCATATTAAGTCTCTTAGTCACATCCATTTCCCTGTAATTCATTCGCTGCTAAAGCCCAGATGCTGTTTGGAAATTAAGGTTAATCATCTCCTTATTCATCAAAGCCAAGAGGGCAATTACTGCATGGAGTGCAGGGAGTGGCTCTTGCTGGAGAGCCACAGCTTAGTTTTTGTCATCACACACTGCCGACGTTGTGATTACATCATAATAAAGTGCAATTAGTTAATGAATGGGAGCGTATGCTGCTAATGACAAGCTGCGATCTGCTGCTTCTTTGCTGCCGTGCATTCACACACTTCTCTGCACCGGCGACACTCCTTGAGCTGTCTGTGCGCACGTGGCCTGCGTGGGGGCTCCTCCATATAATACAAGTTAAAAGAAAACCAGCAGCTAATATGTAGTGGCCCCAGAAATAGCATTTAAACAAATTTCAATTATTGCAATGAATGGTTAAATGATTATCCCAATTACTTACAATAAACAGCAGATTTACCTACCAGCTGATTTCATTCTCCAAGTCAGTGGTTTTCAAGCCAAAAGTCGAAAGTTGCATGTATGCCATCTAACATGTGATTAGCTTTATTTTTAATTGCATTGTTTTGAATGCCCATTTGCAGCAAACGGTTGACACATGCAATCTTTTAATGAATAGGCCTGCCAGTACACTGTCGCCTTATCAGGGACAGTGAAAGACGTGTACGTAGCTCAGGAGGTCGAGCGGGTCATCTGCTAATTAGAAGGTTGGTGGTTTGAGTCTACATGCCAAATATCCTTGGGCAAGATACCAACCCCAAGTTGTACTCCGATGCATCCATCAGAGTATGAACGTGTGAATGGCAGATAGAGAGCACAGGCAGAAAAACCATAGCATAGCAAAAAGTGCTTGTGAGAGTAGAAAAGCACCTTACAAGAACCAGCAGCTTAAAACAAACAGTCATGCTGTCTCTGGTCCAGTTCTGATTTCAAACCAAATTACAGTCTTTCTGTGAAAACTTTGACCCTTATATGAGGTTAAAAGTGGACTAAGAGCAGTGCTGATGAATTTTAAAATCTCTTTGGGTGTTTGAGCCTCTTTCCACACGTTTATTCAAATCTAATAACACTGCTTTCCCGGCATGATTTGACAATATTCCAAAGAGATTCTTGTGATAGTCACAAATGTCTGAATGTCTCTGCTTTTGCATACCACATAAACAACTAGAAGAAAGTCCACGGGTCCACATTCCTCAGTCTTAGGCTTCAAGTGTCAAAGCGAAAGGATGGAGTTCTACTTGTATTTTGTCTTTTTTCCATTTTATTTTCTGATTTAATTTGCAGAGTTAAACCAATATACCCACATTCTGTAGTCAGTATGGTGGTAAATAGTTATATTCATACTTCTACATGTTCACGTGTAATCCTGCCAACTCTGTACAAACCAGAAAACATTTGTGCTGCGCATGTTTTACAGTAGTTCTTCATCGAATCATCTCAATAAAGCTGTTTGCTGATTTAATATTATATATCAACAAATTAAACAAATCAAAACTATCCCTGTAGACAGACCCTTTAATTTATTCGCCAACTCTTTCAATACACTGTAAATGATTTAATGAATTCAAAGTTTTACAAATCAACAAAAAAATCTGTTTTTTTTACAGGATGAATTCTTTAATTAATGCTTATCCAAACTTCAACTTCTTTGCTGTCATTGTCAAGCCAGTGAGCATTCAAGCTGAGACTGGTGTGCATATTCACACAAAGAGGTTGCTGTGGTCACTGGGACATGCTGGACAGGCGTTACTTTAACTAGACTGCTCTAATCAGTGTCGATGGAGTGTGAGGAGGGATGCTAATCTGGGTCATTGCATATGTAAATGCACAGCTGGGATCTTCTCAGTGCCAAAACACATCAGCCAGGGTGTCTGAGTGTCACCCAACATTAGCTCCAATGTACTGAATGGGCAGCAGTTATGAACACACCCCACAGTGGGCTATGTTTTGATGGACGCAGTGGTGGGTATTAGTGCGATCACATGTGGTGTCAAACTTCCTGTCTGTCTCAGTGGACTATATTCTAAACAGAAATGCTACTGACATTACATTTTTCCTTTAGCGCTAGAGCCTATTTGGGTATGAAAAGTGGGATTTAACCAACAACAAAACAACAACAAATGTTCCAGCTTGTGTCCAAAATGTACAAATACAATGGAGCTTATAACTTGAGAGAAAAAGAGTCAGATCCACTGATTTATGAAGGTAATGTTAGAGTATTGCAGATTTTTTTAAATAAAATTTAAAGGTAGAAATTAGTATCCTCTTGCAGTCTAAAGCTCTTTTAGTCCTCAGTAAGACTAGAAAAGAGCTGTATTAATGTCAGTCCATTCCATCCACTGTATATAGAATGATCGTCTCTATAATAATTTATCACTTGCCAACATAAATTGTGTTGAAACAAGAAACATCATATTCTTACATTTAGATCTTTTCACGCATTGCTGTCAGTCTTTAAAATCTCTTTAGTTCCTGTCGAGTCTGAGGTGTCAGTTCCTCTTGTCTACGCTCCTCTGTCCACCAGATGTGCCCTGCGGCATTTGGAGTTCATTTGCTTTGGTCTCAATCAGCTGATGAGTTGAACGTTGAGGATTTTCCCTTTGTCTGAATTCTTTTAAGAATAAGAAATTTTCAGGTAAAAGAAATTCCTTAAACGAAACAGCTGAGTTCCTTATTGGTCAGATGTGTCTGGATTGCACTCATCCCATATGGAAAAGATATTTATAAATCTTATAAAGTTTGTATCCGTCTTGTGCGAAACTTGTATGAAAAGCATACAAGAGTGAAAACAGATATAAGGTCCCTTGAAAAATTATATAAATGAAACTTGTATGTTTTGGATACTTACTAAAACAATATATGAAAGTAATGAGAAAGTGGCCACTTTCATGAGTAAATCATAAGTTTTTACTATTTCTTTTCCATATGGGATCTGCTGCCTGATACAGTTTTCCATCGCTATGATCAAATCAATGCTGCGGTGTTTGTAACAGGCATGTGCGCATCTGGAGGATGTACACACAATCTCATTCAACCACTTTTCATAATTTAAACATTATCATGTAGAATAAAGTTGGGGACAAAAAACAATGAAATGACGCATACAGAACTGTAAACAGTAATATATAAAGGGGAAACATGCTTTGCTGCAACGTGGTGACCATAGAAAGTAAACAATACGGTAACTTCAAGCAGCTACCGGTGAAACAGGACACAGTGAGTGGGACCTGTGATAAACCTTTAAACCTGAAGAGTGTCTGAAGAAACTACCAATGAAAGTGAAAAATACAGCTGATTGACATAACTGGGTAGTAACAGGGTCGCTTAGGCAACCAGAGCCATGTCAACAATCAGCGATCCGTCAGCTTCAAACACAGAGCAATGAGTGAAACGCTTCCAGTGTGTAAGAGACGTGTGTAACGATCTTTCATTTGAGCACGTCATGTGGTCATGTCCAGGACATTGAGTTTTGTCAGCTACTATTTGTGTACTGCAGACAGACGTGCTGCCACGCCAGAAGCATGGACATAAAATGAAGCTATACAAGATGAGTGCCATTATCAACAAGCTGAACAACTACCTACTTGCAAGGCTGGGTTATAAGTACTAATTCTTCTTCACTGTAAATTTGCTGTTGCTACTTTCTACTATCTGTATGTAAAAACGTTATAAATAGCATTTAAGTTATACATTAGTAACTCTACAGTCACAGCATGACATTATTCAGGACTATAATGTAACCTACTGTTAGTTATGTACGCCTTTCATGAACTGCATACTGTATAATATTATTTAGACTGCTTACAATATTAAACGCTTGGTCTTATGAAGGCTAATCGTTATAGGTTAGGGTCATAGGGCCATGCAGCCGCACTGCTTTTAAAAGCTGGTGGGAAGGACACAAGAAGAACTTCAGGGACCAACATGTGGTTAAGCCAGCAGAGTCAGATCAAGAATGATCAGAAGCAAATTATTCCAGCCTGTTTTCTAAACTTCTGGCCTGTTTCCATGCAGCTCAGTGTCCGTCTCTCTTTTAAACCTGTTCATCAATTTTAAATCGAACAAGTCACTCTGAGGGGAAACACAAGCTTCAACCTTACAACAGAAGGTACCTTTGTTTATTTGGTCCCAAAAATTGTGAAGACGTTCTGTTGTCTGCCAACGTGCAGCTGTGACGATCACATGATAACGTGGGCACATTTCCTTAATCAGGGGCGGGTATTAAACAGGTGACAGAGAAAAGGATGCAGGTAAACTCGAGGTTCTGTCAAGCTGATGAGTGGTGGGAAAAACGTTCATGGTTTATGTTACAGAAACACAGAGGTATGACACTAGGCATGTGTTTTATTTTAAACTGTTTCATTGTTGTCTGAAGATAATATTGATACATGGGTTATAGATGCATGGATTTGCATGAGCTGGAGGTGGCAACTTTTCCTTTTTCTACAAGGCCTTTAATCATGTCAAACCACATGATCCACTGGCAACCAGAGGTGACTGTTCAGTGAAAATGACAAACCTGTGGATGAACGCAGAAAGTAGAAAATGGAAACAAAACTAACTAGTTAAGGTTAAAACACATACTGTTGTTACTGAAAACATGCAGGCAGGGGTTCAGAGTTTGGCTATGATATGTTGACACAGCGTGTACAGCTGTTGCAGGGATCGGGGGAGCGACTCTTCAGCTCAACACAATCTATCGAACCTGCCATTGTGTCGTCTTGTGGCGAATGATAGTGGAAAAAATTGCGAGCGCTAGCTGTCCTTCATCGCAGCCTCTTCTTGTGGTTGAAGTGCTGCTATTAGCGAGCACTTGAGCGGCACAGGGCTCTGTTACCCTATAAAAGGGAGAAGACCCTTTTATACCTAAGCAGCACTAATTACCTCAAGTGTTTTACCCAGCCAGGACTCTTCCATAGTGTTGGCTGTCTTAATAGTATCTCTTCCTGCTTTAGCTTTACCATAACTCACTAAGCAGTGCAGAACATAGCAGATCAGATAAGCTAATTAGGTTTTAATGCAGAACCATTACCAGTTTCTTTATACTGAACGCCTAATAATTAGGTTTAAGCCACATTTACTGTTTCATTACTCACAAAACGGTATTTGATAACTAAACTTTATTTCCATTTGGCTAATTTCCCTCTTCAAGATTATTTTGTGCCGTCCGTCTGGGTGGCTTTCAGCATGGGTATTATTTTTAGATTCATCTTTTGAAACATGAATGTCTCTCCTCTAACGGCCAGTCGTGTGTTTCAGGATGATCCCAGGAACTTGTAAGAGATCATGTCTATACATCAAGCGGTGCTGAAGTTTTTTCACCAAAACTTTGATGGAGCAAACACTACCCGACTCTTAAGCAACAAATAAACTATATACACCAAGTAAACATGTCCATATTGTTTCTTTCATTAAATATATATCCTGTACTTAATGACACTGTGATATCAACAACACGCTGGAGAATACATCGGAAAATATGAGTATAGTATAGTATCTTTAACCCTCATAGTCACCTGTGATATTTCTCTACTCGGCCCCACAGTTTGCCTCCTTCCCATCTCATGCTCAGCTGACTTAGCTGAATGTGTGTTTGGTGTCAAGTCTGATTCTATCCAGTTGATGTTGGCGTGAGGGTGGTGGGGGTAGGTGACAAGGGAGTTGGGCAGAATGATGATCAGAGCCTCTGGTGCCCTTTTCTTCTGATCACACATTACTGTGCAACAGACTTGTGTCAGAACAGCAGCAGCAGCAGCATCGAGATGTGCACAAAGGCCAGCATCAATCAAGAGGGTTATTCATCAGTCTGGGGTTGTAACTCCCCACACCTTCTTCTGTTCCTCCTACCTGTTTGTCTGACAGTTGGCTGTACAGGCTTGCCAGAGCTGAAGAGCTGCCAACCGCACTGCAACTGAGACGAATGGAGATTCTCAGTGGTTTTATACAACATCTTCTTATACGTAGGAATTAATAAAAGAAAAGCACAACATTCAAAGAAGTGGCAGGGCAACTATAATTTGTAGACAATCTGTAGATGGTTACCGAGGTGTACGCACCATTGTCTCGTCCTCTTTTAAAACTAGAATCAGTACACATCATTTGAAAGCACAAGGCTTTAATACCACCGATCAGCAATAATAGTACCTTATATTGCAATATGTTATTATGAAGAGCAAATTGGTAGCTTTCTCTGGTAGTTTTATATTTATATGTTTAAACCACATATTTATGTCCACATTTTAAAACAAATGAAACTGCCTATGTTCATTCATTCAATAAAGACTAAATGCAAACAGAAGACATTCAAATGTTTACACTTTATATTCGTAATCTTCAAACTAAAAATAGCCAGAGGACCAAACAAAACAAAGACTTTAGTATTTCAATTTGCACTTGATGTAAAATGAAGCATGTTTATGCACAGAGCTGCGTCACACACTGCAGCAACGGCGCGTGATTTGACACAGAGCCCAGAGGAGATGCTGTCTGCTCTGCTTCAGAATGACTGACGGTGAGCCTCTGCAGCCCCTCATAGTGCCTGACACTCTCAATTACAGCTGAACATGAAATCAAAAACCCTGTTGATTAAAAGTATAAAGGTAACCGTGTGTTTTTCATTTTACACAGTCCTTGATCATTTTAAATAACAAAAATAAAACTGGAGTAGAAAATAATAATAATTATAAAACTGATATGATATTGACTGATGACGTCATAAACGCCTGTTCAGATGTGATTTTAAAAATTGTACTATTGGAGTTGGCAGTAGGATTCTGATGAATGTCTATTTAATCCTTAAAGCAAATGTGTTTCATTTTTAGCTCCACCTCTGGTATCCACAGTATCACAGACATTCTGATGAGATGAAATGATGTCCTGTTGTCTGTACTGATTCACATTTCACTGCATCGTTATCTCCACTAAGACTGTCTGATTCCAGCAGGTTTGCATTAACGTCTGCGCTCAGCACTGGGTTGAGCCTTCGTTCTTTTGTCAGAGAATTAATGCACAGTGCAATTCACCTGCAGGCAAGGTCACTGTCAGAAAACAGAGCCTTTCGTGTTAGTGTGGTGCCAGCAGAGGAAAGCTTTCTCTATGAATCATTACATTATTATGAAATGAAGGACACTATGGCAGAAGATGTTTTGCTGCAGGTGTTACTCCAATTATTGAACATCCTGGTGAATTTCTACCTGCATGCAGAGACAATTCATTTTATAAGGAATGTTTCTTTCTAGAAGGATATTGAGGACCCCCCCCCCCACACACACACACGCACACATGCACACACAGACACACACAGACACACACACACACACATACACGCACACACACACACACACACACACACACACAGACACACACACACACACATACACGCACACACACACACACATACACGCACACACACACACACACGCACACACACACACACACACACATACATCAGGGTCTGTGGTGATTTTTATTAATATTTATTACCAGAAACAACAGAAACAGTATGGTGGTGACCCCCATCCCCCCATAAAAAAATAAATTAATTAAATGGTGTTGATGATAATGGACGTGACCAAGATGATTTTATTTTAGTAAACTCTTTCTCTCTTTTGGCAGCAGAAACAGGGATTCTACAGTTGAGCTAGTTTGTCCAGCCTTTGATTTCCCAGCATGACGCGACAATGTTGAGGTCAGGCGACAACAGACAAAAGCACAGTCCGTTGTCTTTTACCTTCTTTGGTTTTTATAAGAAGTTCTTAAAATGTTTGAAGTTTGTTTTGAGCTCACCTGCTGCAATATAAATCCATCTGCACAAAGATGCTAAATGGTTCTTAAATAGCACTTTTCTCTTCTACATGATCACTCAAAGTGCTTCATGCAACTTCATTCACAAAACCTTTTACTACGCTTTTTCTACGTCACTGAGCTGTTGTTTAAGATAAGATAGGTCTTTATTGTCACTGTTACAAGAACTTGTCATCATGAAGTGCCTGGAGCGGCTGGTCAAAGGTCACATCTTCTCCTCCCTCCCTGACACACTGGACCCTCTTCAGTTTGCCTATCGGACAAACAGAGCCACAGAGGATGCCATCGCCCTGGCAACGCACCCCACCCTCACTCACCTGGAAAAAGGGAATACATATGCAAGGATGCTCTTCATCGACTACAGCTCGGCATTTAACCCTTTAAGACCTACCATAGAACCAAGTCCGCCAGAGCTTATAGTATATGTTTACATGCTGTGGAGCCATTTTTTGGAGCATTTCAAGTTGCTATACATCAATACAACCATTATAGCCCAAATTTTAATGATATGTCTGCATTAAGTGCATAGTAATTACATAAAATGCAAAAAAGTGCAATAAACTACAAAAAAATGTAAAATCATTTTTGATTTTTTAACATATATTTCTAGTTAGAGAAATTTAAGAGGTTTATCCCTCAAAACTGTAAATACAAAAGAGTTGCACAAACTAGTTTCCCACCAAAGGAAATTTATTTTAAGTGTCTTCATAGTTTTATTTTTGAGATACACCAATTTTCATATACTGCAGGAAAAACGAAAAAATAACAGCATGTGCATCAAAATAAACTATTTCCAGCAGTGCAATATGAGTCCTCAGCATCCCAGAAACGACACAGGAAGTCATAAATTCAAAGATAACTTTTAAAAACACCAGTATAGGCTCATAAGGCCACGATGGTAAAAAACTACATTTCCGCAAAATGACGTCACTTCCGGTTTCGGGCAGGTCATGGCGGACATGTGATAGTTCACGCTGATGGACGTAGGAAGTGTTACAAACAGCTGATCGGATCGGCAAAGCGTGTTTCTGGGATATTATGTTTTTGTTGCTGCAAGCGCTTTTTATGCAGTTTTTGCAAAGCTATATGTGGAAGGGAACCGTGACCGAGGACAAGCTGATGGCATCAGATGTAAGTACAACTCCTCCAGTTTCATATGCAAGAAAATTATTGCGCTAGCTTACGCGGTTGCAGTGCTACCGGGATTTAAAAATAGTTACGCAAAATGGAGCGTGTCCGCTCCGACCGGAACACCGATCTGCAGATGGATTCTAAACTTCCTCACAAACAGGCCCCAGGTGGTGAGAGTTGGTAAGCACACCTCCTCATCACTCATCCTAAACACAGGTACGCCACAGGGTTGTGTGCTTAGCCCCCTCCTATATTCCCTGTTTACACACAACTGTGTTGCTAAACAAGAGTCCAACATCATCATCAAGTTTGCGGATGACACAACCATCATAGGCCTCATCACAGACAACGATGAGACGGCCTTTGGAGAGGAGGTGATGGCGCTGTACAAGTGGTGTCTGGAAAACAACCTGACTCTCAACATCAGCAAAACTAGAGAAATGATAGTGGACTACCGGAAACGACCAGTCAGAGAACACCAGCCCATCCACATCAACGGTGTCAAGGTCGAAAGGGTCAGCAGCTTCAAGTTCCTTGGAGTCAACATCACAGAGGACTTCTCCTGGACCCTTCACACAGACACTGCTATCAGGAAAGCTCGCCAGCGGCTTTACTTCCTGAGGAGGCTGAGGAAGTTTGGCATGAACGCCAACATCACCTCAAATTTCTACAGGTGTGCAATTGAGAGCTTGCTGACGAGCTGCATCACAGTTTGGTATGAAGCTGCTCTGCCAGCAGCCGTAAATCACAGAGGGTGAAGGCAGCAGAGCACATCACTGGCACGAGGCTTCCTGCCATTCAGGACATTTATCTCCAGCGATGCCTCCGTAAAGCACACAGCATCATCAAGGACCACAGCCACCCAGCACATCAGTTCTCCTTGCTACCATCTGGCAGACGTTACAGGAGCCTGTCTGCTCGGACTACAAGACTTAAACACAGTTTCTACCATCAAGCCATACGACACCTCAACCACAACACTTAAACACACACACACAGTCCACAGGACGCACTCAGAAGCTACCTGCAGCTTCACAAGTTCTCTGTTTAATCTGCACTGGTCACTCCACTTTATTGTTATTGATATTTATATTTAAAAGTGCAATACTGTGATTTTCTGCTGCTCATTCCTGTGCAATATCCCATCTGCCCTCCCGTCATATTTCTTATTTAATCACTAGTGTACATATATTTATATTTATAGATACATATATATTTAGTCATCTTTTCTCTTTTACCACGTCTCTCTAATATTTTGCTCCTTACTATTTTTCTATTTTTCTATTTTTTTATTTTATTATATTTTCTTCTACTGTATCATGCTGCTGAGTGACTGCTGCTAGTCAAACACATTTCATTGCAATGTTGACCCTGTGCTAACTTGCATATGACATTTAAAACTGAAAACTGAAACTATGAAAGACAGTTTGGCATCTCTCCATTAGCAGTATGTAGATTTTTACATTAAAATTACTAAAAGATAAAAGATGCAAAGACATATAGCTATTAGCTGCATTTAATACACTTTTTGTTTATATCCACGTAAACAAGAATTCATCAGTCATATGAAATGTGTTTTGTTCATGACTTAATTTATATTTACATACACTCAAATTAAAAAAAGACAGCCAGTCCTTCATTAAAATGCCTCAGTACATTAGAAAAATAACGGTGAAAGTCAGTGAACACTTGGATAAACCTCTTCCCAAGTATTAGCGTTTAGTGTAGCGGAGTTGCTACTACTCCAACCCAAGTGCTCGTCCCGTCTTCGCCTCCTGGAAAGCTGATTAGAGCATTCACCAGTTTGGCCTCTTTTGACAGAACGTTTGCTCATTGTTGCAGTTTTGAGTTCTTTATTTCTTATCTTTTAAACACTATCAGTCTCACCGTGGTCTGACTAAAAACGTCCCTCTGTGTTCATGAGAATCTCACATAGTGGTGAATTCATGTAACTGTAACTGGCAGGATGTCGCTCAGAATTGTTCTGCTGAAAATTTGAAAACAGTTAACAACAGATGCAAGTTTATTTACCTGAAAAAGTCACAAAGGAGTTAACACAATAACTCCACTGCTCCTCTAATTCTACAGCCTGTCTGGGTCCAAGTACAGGTAAAGATACCCAAATATCTCAGTTTAGGCGACATATCAGTGCGTTGCTGAATGAATATATTTTACATGGTCATAGTGCAGGTCCAGTTCTTTCTCTGTTGTATGAAGAAAATGTAAAACTTCAAAACAGACTATGCATGTGAAAAGAAGAAGGAGAAAAGTAAGAGTTAAACACACAGAGACATAAAAAATAAAAACCTGAGTGATAAAAGAACAAGTGTGAGAAGATGGTGAAGTAAAAAAAATGAAGAGTCTGATTTTAGATACAGAAGAAAGAAAGAAGCAGAAACTGAGCTGAAAAAATAGAAAAAAGGAGAGGCTGGTGATGTAGGTGAGGGCCATGTGATGTAGGGAGAGATAAGAAGAGTGAGCGAGCGCGAGAGCCCCAGCTGTTGTCGGTGTCATGGTGGTGACGGCCTCCTCCTGCCTCTGCCGCTCTGTAATAACTTGTCAGATCGATGGCTCCCCACACAGCAGGGGCTTTTTTCTGTCACACAAATGAAATGTGTGACATTTCTGCCACTTTCACAGTTCAGCGCTGCTACACTCCTACACTTCTGCAAAGCCAACAAGGACTGAGAAAAGCCATTCGTTTACTGGGACGTACGCCACCTGAAGGACACGCTTGGCAACTATAAGGCTCGAGGACAACAACAGGCGGTCGTCCGATCTTATTTCACTCTGAAAACACACTGAGCAGAAGAGTTTATAGTGCAATACGTAAAATAAATGTGTGTCACACACAGTTGTCATTTTAATCTACAGAATACTTTTATTCACGTAATTACAAAATATGTCACATCCATCCTGCTAATGTCTCTGCTTGTTTCACCCAAGCACAGTCACTTTCTGTTGTATTTCCCTTTATGTAATCTCAGAGGCGTCCTGTACAAAAATATAAGGAATTTAGTTTAACTGTTATTTTTTTCTGATTTTTGAAATGTCCTCCTCACAGCGACGCCTTTGATCAAGGAATAAAATCACCAATCGGTGCTTACAGTCGAGTTTGTGAACCCTCTGTTCATAGAAACAAGACAGAGGCGGTAACCTTCAGCAGCAACAGCTATGCAAACGTGTCGTTCACTAATTTGAGTCCCTGAATTGGACCCTCTACGTTGGTGCTTACTGGACCATTTTAATGGGATCATCAGACAACTGGTATACTTGTTTCCCCAACACTCCTTTTTTCAAATTCGTCCTTGTTATAACAATAAACACCCCGTCACAGCATTAGCTGATGGTTAAAATGACCCAATTAAAAGCAAAGCTGGTTGGTTTCACATTACATTAACTGACATGTACAGATTTTTTTCTCAGTAGGTTCGTATCGGTGTTGTCTATCTACACAATAGGTATAAAAAGATGATTACAAACACGATTACAGGAACAAACATCGGCTGACAAACCCCTTGTAACAGTTTTGTGTTTAATTAATCATACGTGATCCTTTATGTGTCAGAATGTGTCATTTTTCTTCCTCTAAATTATTCTCCCAACTCTTGGCAATCACAGGTCAAAGTAAAGATTTTTTTTCCTTAGTTCAACTCCAAAACATCACTCAGACGGTTCATTCTGAAGACACCTGGTGTGCTTCCCTCTGTTGTCCCTCTCAGTTCTCACTTGTCATTTTGAACATCCTTAATCCCTTTACTTTCCTCCTCCCCTGTACCTCAGTCCCTCCTACCAGAGATGCAAGAGGATGTGAAATGAGGATGAGGAGTTGGGGCAACACATGCTTAACGATGTGCTTCTTCAGAGCCATTATTTCAAAGCAAAGGAATTTAAATAGGACATGTGGTATCAGTATTTTGTTACTGTTACTGTTGTTTTATATCTGTAAGATGAACAAAGCAGAGCCATGAACTATTTAAGGATTTACTTTTCTTTAAAATCAGTGTGGCAGAGTGTAACAAACACTGAGAAGTTGGTTACCTTAGATAAATGATGCAATTTCATAATTAGGTATTTATTACTATCTATCTGATCAACACAAAACAACAATAAAAACAGACTTTAAACAACCACAAAGTGACAATGTAAGGACTCTTATGCATCCAAAAAAAAACCACCTTAAAGATGACTTTGAATACTCAGACGTCTAAATAATGCTGAGATAAGCTTCAAAATGCAAAGGTCAAATCCCATCGACTTTTGATATCTGTAACTGTAAACAAACAGATTCAGATCCAACATTTGTGGAGCTATTTCATTTTGTTTATTCCAGCTCATCCCTTTAAGTTCCTGCTAAAAAGATTTCCATAAAGCATATAGCTATGCATCGTGTTTTATACCTCAAACGTGTCGACACAAATTTCAGGAAATGAGACATCCATGCAGATAAGTTTCTCTGGCAAGAGAACAGAGGAAAGAGGAGAAAACGAGAAAAGTCTTTAGTACATTTAACTATGAATAACGTCTAAAATGTCTTTTTTTGTCGTTTCTTTGTTTTTACATAAGTGTACACGGGAGCCGCATTTGCATTGAGTGCACTTGACGGTTATCATATGCCAGTAAGGCTCTGAACACTCTGGAGATGGTGTTGAAGGGCAGACAGAAAAGTGAAAAGAAACAGGTTTGGGTGGAGAGGAAAGTGGTGCAAGAGGTACTAGGGTGAAAACGCAGTTGCAAGAGGAAGTGGTGGGGGGCTAAGGGTGAGGGCCTTTTGCTGCATCTCTGTGCAGCAACAGTCAAAGACGATTTTCCTTGCCTCCCACTGTACTACTGAGATGGAGGAAGCAGCAGTGTGATCCATGAACCTGCATGAAAATCAATGCGGGCAGCCCAAACATGAAATCAATGGTTAGGCAGAAGTGGGAGCTAGTAAGAGGAGGGAGGAGGAGGAAGGGAGAGAGGAGTTAAGGGAAGGAGGTGGGGCGAAAGAGTTCACTGAAGTCTGCTGGAGTGGGACGATCTCCTCCTGAGCTGGGCCGCGCGGGGGAGTTGAGGTCGGGCCAATGTGGGAGGGGAAACAAAGAGGTGAAGTTAGTTAATGTAGTAACGGAGCAGTGCTGCAGAGAGCTTCTGCAATACAAGGCGTAAAGATGTTTACCAGAGTAAAGCTACTGTTAGTAATGTTCAGTTTAATGGTAAAAAATCACATTCAGCAGTTCATCTGGAAGCTTCAATGCTGAATATCATGTGATCCTATAACCCTCTTAAAGCTAAAATTTCTTTGATTTGAACACTAACGCTAACCTGGCTGCTATTGCTGCTGTAGTGTGGATTAAGCCCAGCATAGACTGATTGCCAATCCATCATATGTGTCTTTGATATCAGCTGCACACATCAGAAACAAAAGATTCAGAACAGTTGGCCCCTGTGGTGGGTAGCTGGTTCAATCCAGAACTGCCATACAGCAGGTGAGCAGTGCAGCAGAGCAGCAACCTCACCATACTGCAGCTGACATGCACACTAAAGCCTTCACCACACTGCATTTCATTCATTCTAGTGAGCTCACTATAATAATAATAATAATAATAATAATAATAATAATAATAATAATAATAATAATAAAACATGTGTATTGGTATAAAACAATTATTTACATTTAAAAGAATATCCCTAAACTTATTAGAAGTTTAGTTTGAGTCCAGGCTGTCACAAAAATGTGATCAACATGAGCTGTTATACTGCTCGCCATAAACGTTTGTAAACTTAAGTGATTTTCTTAATTCCCCTGAGTTGCCACCAAATAGATGTGTGGTGTTTCCCTGTGGTCTGCAGGTCCAGGGCCAGCTTGATGGATCTACAACAGGCATAACTAAAGTTATTCTGCTGGTCTGCAAAGAGATAACCACAAAGCAGAATAACTATTAGCACACAGCAGCTACAAGCATGGTGTGTAACATAGTTGCAAGACCCTTTACATTTACACAAAATGATAACAACAACAACCTGAACTGTTTATCAGACACTAGCTGAGAAAAATGAGCTACTTACCAAAGACATCCTGTCACATCCTGCTCTCTGTCCACTCCACAGACTCTGTTCAAAGAACCTGAAATAGTATCTGAATGAACTGTTACAGTGGAGCCTGAAACCACAGTGAGTGGAGCTCTGCAGCCAGATGTGCACAGCTGTTCAGTGAGTAAAGCACTGGCAGCAACACATTTTATATTTGTTCACATTATATAAGGTTAACGTCTTGATGCATTCTCAATCATCCAGGTAAGTAAATCTCCAAAAGGTTGATTCTGTTCATCTGGACGTTTTCAGTGGGAGAAACGTTTCGTCACTCATCCAGGTGACTTCTTCAGTCTCAGCTGACTGCAGGTTTCCCCAAACTTATAAATAGGGATGGGTATCGTTTAGGTTTTATCCGGTACTTTTGAAACGGTGCCGGTCCTTAAACGGTGCTCGAACCAGTGCTTAAAGAATGGAGAACACAAAATTGGTCCAAAAACCTCTCATGTTCAGCTGTTTTTTTTGTAAAAAGATAACAATGTTAGCATTTTCTGCAGCTATGGGGCATATATGGTATCACTCTTGGCTGGAAGCAGTGCTTAAACAATGGAAAAAACACAAACTTTGTCCAAAAACCTCTCATGTTCAGCTGTTTTCCACTTTTTCTTTGGTCATTTTAGCCTTTTTGGCCAGGGTGAAGGGAGTATCTGCCATCAAACAAGAAGACAGCCGCATGTAACTACGACGGTGTTTGCTAGTTCACCTTACGTGCATTAATGTAATAACGTGGTTAGCCCACTCAACGTAAATTACACACGAACAACATTAAGCTACTCACGCAGAGAAGAACGGCTGCTGCTGCATCATCATCCTCATCATTTCTGCTACACTGGCAGGGCTAGGGGCCAGGACTCTCCTCTTCGGGTTCTTGGGGGATGTTGCTAACTCCGGGTCCGATAACAGGCACCACACCCGCAGTAGATGTGCTCGGTGTGAGGTCTCGCAGCAAGCTATCAAATACGGCGCATTTCTGGGCTTTTAAAAAAAAAACTCTATGCGTCGCCAGGTGTTTCATCAGATTCGAGGTGTTACCTCCTTTGACAGTATCACAGTATCAGCTTAAAGCACTTGTTGCTGCTGAGTTTGCATCTTTTGCTGTGAAGTACAGCCAGACTTTTGACCGCTTCGCTTTGGGCATTTTAAACCTGTAGCTCTGCTCTAAAAGAACGTACGTACCTGGACCCGCCTACTATCCTCGGAAACGTAAAATGATTGGCTAGAATCTAAAGTGTATCACAGCTCAGGAAAAAAAAAAACACCGAAATAAAGCACCGAAATGTGCGCTGCTTTTCGGTCTGGTTACTACCATTTATGTCAGAACCGGTGCCATCATGGCACTGGATACCGGTACCCATCCCTACTTATAAACAGCACATTTGCACAATGACTGACACCAGCCCAGTGAAGGAACAATGGGCTGGGAGGTCAGCTCCTTAATCTTAATTATGCAGATTCTCATGACCATTGTCTCCAATGTTTATAAGAAACTTTTCTCCCACAAAATGCTACATCCAGATGAACAGAATCAACTTTTGGAGATATATAAGGTTAAGTTTACTCAACTGAGTAAGAAACAATTTGACCTGTTTCTTAGGAATGATGTGTTTCTTTTTAAGACGATTTACTTTTTAAATCATAGAAGCAACCGAGTAATGATACAGGGGTTCAGAACTTGCCTTAGAATCACTTGGATTTCAAATATTTCTTCAACATGATATACAACCATATTATCACTGAACCTGAAGTGTCCATCAAAGTGACCAATCACATCAGGACCCCATCCTTCTTTGGGCTCTGCCTCCAAAATATCAAAAGAGAGTTAGACGGTGGAGAGCTACCCACGAGTGTGAAACAGCAGCAGACTCTTTGTGCACGCGGCTGCTGAGAGCTATGTGTGTGATTGTTGAATTTACGCTTGTTTAACTTGTGTTTTTGCTTGCTTGTTATGACATGAATATCATTCTAAATAAAAAGGTCTAAATGTCGATACCTTAAGAATAAAACTGGTTTACATATACACTTAAGGATATGGATGAGGCTTACTGTAGAGGTATATTTGTTTTGACAGATAGGTTTCCTGACCTGGGGATACTGTATGTAGTTGTCCTTATTACCACCACTAAATTCAGTCACTGAGCTGGATCTCATCGCTATGCCAGTGCTGTTGGGGTCATCTGATTTTTAGACTGTTGAAAAACTTTGTGTTTTTTGGACTGCTCCTTTTATGGGCTACCACAGCAGATGATCTTCATACTTCACCCTGTCACACACCCTCTGCATGTCCTCCTTCACTACATTCAAGAACCTCAGATTAGGTCTTCCTCTGCTCCTCCTGCCCGGCAGCTCCATATCCACCATCTCAACCTTGCTTCTCTAACTTTGTCTCTGAACGGCTCAGCCTTCTGCTTTTGTTAGTGCCACGTCTCCAAACCATATATTATAGCATCATCTAAGCTTTCCTTTCATTATTGCTCTTTACCCCTTCTCTGACAAATCACCCCTGATGCTCATCTCCACCTAATTCACCCTCCTTGCACTGTTCTTCATTTCTCTTGTGCTGTTGGGTGGTGGACTCCAGGTATTTAAATGCATCTGCCTTCACTCCCTCTGCTCCTTGCTGCTTCTCCTCCTGTCTCCCTTTCATTCACACACATGTATTCTGTCTTGTTTCTACTGACTTTCATTCCTCTTCTACTCAGTGCATGACCCCATCTCTGCAGGTTCTCCTCCACCTGCTCCCTGCTCTCACTACAGATCACAGTGTCATCTGCTCTCCTGCATGACATCATTGACCAATCTGTCAATCACCATCAGCAAGAAGGGGCTCAGAGCTGATCCAATCATCCCACCCCCACCTTAAAATATCTACACCTCACCAACTGTCTCACTGTTGTCATACATGTCATGTACCAGCCTCACATTCGTCTGTTCCACTCCTGGCGTCCTCATGCAGTACCACAGCTCCTCTTTTGCTTTCTCTAGATCCACAAACACATGGTGTAGCTCCCTTTGACCTCTGTTATACTTCTCCATCAAGACTCTCAAAACAGACAGTGACTCTCTACTGCTGTTGTTTGGCATGAAACATTACTGCCACTTACCTTTGTTCTTTAAAACCAGTACTAGTACACTTCTTCTCTATTCCTTTCACTCTCCAAAACTGTGTTAAACAAACTGGTCAAGGTATGTTATCTGTCCACATGTCTGTTCACTCTTCATCTTCTTCAAAGCTGCCCTCATGTCATCCCTAACACCTTAAATCCAGACAGGCACTGGGAGAACAAGCAGCTTCACACAGAAACACTGGTAACCACTGTATCACTGTGCTGTCACTGTGCCATGTGCACATTGTAGATCCAAAAGTGTACATTGTAACTATGCAGCCTGTGGATCCAACTTCTGGCTCCAAAGAGCCAACATGCTAGCCAATGTTAGCATGTCCAACCAGACTGTAATGGCCACATTAATGGAAAATGTACCAGGTTTAATTGACTGAAATTATCCTTTAAATTACTTTTTCAAAGTCCATGCTAAAACAACTGACAGACGCTTGTGACCACTGTGGCAAATGAAAACTATTAAATTATCTCAAAGCTTCAAACTTGCTAACATAATGCTAGCAATGCATTTAATGCACATTCACTTTATACAAAAGTCATGCAGATCAATGTATCTGGTAATCTGTAATATGATTGAAAATGACCTGCTTAAGTCAAAAGTTAATAAGATTTGCTAGTTTTACCTTTTCATGAAAGTATTATCAAAAACGTGATGGTTTATTTTTGACATTTTCAGACATTTCTTGTAATACTCTGTTAACCCTCTGAGGGCCTAACATTTACAGGTGGTAAACCTGCAAGTGTTTCGAACAGTAAAACAGTAAAATGTGGATTTTTAAACATTAGGTCTCTCGTACATCACATGATCCACTGAGTGTTTCTTCTTCACTCACCTTTTTTACTCACTATGTGTTTCAAATGCATTTAATCATTAGTGATTATTAATCTCTGTCTCTCTTCCACAACATGTCTTTGTCCTGTCACACAACCAGTCACGGCAGATGGCCCCACCCCTCCCTGAGCCCGGATTTTTTGGAGGTTTCTTATTGTTAAAAAGGAGTTTTATCTTCCCACTGTCGCCAACATGCTTGCTCATATGAGGGTTATGTGATTTCTGGTGTCTCTCTGTAATATTGTATGCTCTTTACCTTACAGAATAAAGTGCCTTGAGGCAACTGTTGTTGTGATTTTGCGCTATATAGAGAATTGAATTGAATTATTACTTCTATAGATGAAAAATATTATATAATATACAATAAAATCTTTAGTGTTAGCTGACAGTGAAAAGTGGTTGAATTTCATTTAGGAAAGGAAGCGATGAACCCTATGAAAACACCTCATTACACATAAAATCTGTAGGAAAATTGTGGAAAATTGTACAAAAAGTAAAATTATCCTTTAAATTACTTTTTACAGATTCCATGCTAAAACACTATTCACAGTTTGACTGACAAACCTCGTGGCCACTGTGGCAAATGAGACTATTAAATGATCTCAAAACCTGCCTGTCAGGGAGGAAAAACATGGATATTGTTCTCGGCTTTTCACACAGCAGTGCAACGGCTCATCAGTCTTGTGTTTAAAGTCAACGTCCCTCTCTACGGCTGCCTCACTGTAAGTAAGTTTGTGAATAGCTGACTTTATCCTTTTATAGTTACAGGCTCTCTTCCACCTGCTCCCAGTAGCTGTGGTTCGGACAGTGAGTTGACCCAAGCGGTCAGACAGCAAGCAGGTGATTGATTACTTATAGAAGTCCATGTGGTTGAAAGGCCTCTGGAGCTGTGTGGCATTTCAGGAAGCGCCAAGCTTGCAGGTCAAGGGTCTCTGGGCTCTTCCTAAGGGCTCCCATGGGAAGCGGCTGCATCATGGCAGAGCTGAACAGCCGTACTCAGGGTCTCGTTAAAGCCATCGACTACCCAGCGATAATGGGACCAGTCAGGCTCAGACACCTGGGTACAGGACTGTCACCGACGCTCCCTCGGCCTCAATCAGAATGACTGACATGCCATGTTATGAGGAGCTGCTCAACATGTTGATACAAGGAAACAGCTTGTACGCTATCATTCACACCACGGGCAGAGTGGAGAAACTGCCACAAGCCACCCTTTAAATCGTCACTAGGAATACGCTTGTCTCCTGTGCTGCTCGTGCTGCAGCTTCTTCAGTGTGTCTCCTGCATTAAAATCATCTCACCCTCACTTTCTTCGATAGTGCTCAAAATCCAGCATTTACAGTTCAGTCCAGTATTGTTTTCCTTTGCTGTTGTGTGTAGCTTCCTGAGAAGTGGGCAGCTGGTTGGTATTCAGCGCAGCTCCTCTGCCCACTGTGTCTGGAGCGTGCAGCAGTCAGGGCATCCTCCAGGTCAGAGCAGGGGTAAGGGGGTTTGCCAGAAGCATTGCCCCCAGCAGACTGAGCCCTCACTGGGCACGGCTCTCTGATCTGCTCCCCTCCTCCCCTTCTTCATGCCTGAGACAATACCAGACTATTGAAATCTCTGAAATACACAGTCTAGCCTGCTTTCCTATTTTCACTTTTATATCTGGCTTTTGATTTTGTTTTCAGCTTGAATTTCCACAGACTTCAAGTGTGCTACTCTTTGCCTGTTTTGCTTCACTGTTTCAAGAAAGAGAAGAAAAGTGGGTGCTGGGTAAAGGGGAGTGCGAGGAGAGTAGACGCCTGAGGTTGTGTCCTTCAGGGTGATGGAGGACAGTGTCTGAGCTTTGATCATGGTCAAGCCATGTCCATCTGGATGCCCCGATGCCAGGGGCAGTTTGCCAGCCTACTTAGTATTTGGGATGTCAAATCTTCCACTGGGGACATGTCAGCCAAACTTGAAACATGCACTCGATTGGGGTAATGTATCCTTCAACTCTTTTGGCCCGTGCATATCTGACCCCTTTACCGAGAATTAAATTATCTGGAGCTCTCCATAAAGGACATTCTGTAATGATGCCATAACGATTACAGTGTGAATCAGGCCTGGTAGCTCATCTCTACTCATGCCCAAATGAAGGTCTTTATTAGGAGAGGCAGGGTCCTCCTTTGCATACAGCTCCATGGTGCCACAGAGTAAAAGGGCAGCACGGAGCAGTCAGTATGCCCTTTACTACCAGAAAATGAGAGGCCTAATGAAGGCCACAAGCAGCACTACTATATATAGCCATAATGAGCACAGTCACTATTGTGACCGGGTGTGGAGTGAAGAGAACAAGAATTCCAGTTTGTTTGTGTTTTCTCTGCTCACAAGCTCCATCCTTTATTGTAGGGATAATTGTTCCTTAGAGAAGGTATCATTTTTTATCACGACTGCTGGTGGGAGCATAATATGGCAACATGGTGACAGAGATGCTAAAGTCCGGCTAGCAATGCATCTAATGCACATTCACTTCATACAAAAATCATGCAAATCATTTTAACCTGGTTTTTCTGAAGGTTTCTTCTTGTTAAAAGCGAGTTTTTCCTCGTTGCTCATATGACAGTTATGTGATTTCTCTGTGTTAGTGTACGGTCTTCACCTTACAGTATAAAATGCCTTGAGCAACTGTGTTGTGATTTTGCATTATACATATAATTGAACTATTACCTCTATAGATGAAAGAAATTAGTGCTGTCAGCATTAATGTCATTAAAATGACGTTAACGCCATAACTGCATTAACGCAGCAAATCTCCGTTAACGAGTTACCGTCATTTAATGTCATTTTAACGAGATTAATGCGGACAGCACTAGAAAAAATATTATTTATACAATGTAATCTTTAGTGTCAGCTAACAGTGAAAACTGGTTGAATCAATGGTTGGATTAGGAAAGGAAGCAATGAAGCACTACATAAAAACTTTAGGAAAACTGTGGAAAATTGTACAAAAAGTAAAAATAATTATTCTGGATAAAAATGTTTCCCATCACTGTTAGATGCATTAATATTACCGGTCCATATGTTTAAGATTGAGCTCATTTTCTGTGGGTTTTTATGTCTATCATCATATTCTATAAACCATGTTTGAAATGACGGAGCTGTATGCAAAGGAGGAGCCTGCTCAGCAAACAGTTATTTATGATTTTACTTTAAAAGCTATCAATAAAGAAAACATCTCAATTAAAATATGTGATAATACGTGAAGACCTGTTGTAGTAGCATGTTCTATATCATGTTTAACATTGGTTTATTACAAGTATTTGTCTTCTTCTTTGTCTGTTTGGAGAATAACGTGCAATGTAGATAATGCACAGTGCGAGGTGCCGCACATTTAGGTGGCATTGTTCACTGTTAAAGAATGTGATTAATGGTTTTAAACGTCATTGTTGTTCGTTTTTGACATTCATCACTAAACAGTTCTCAAATTTAATTTAAGATCTGAGTGCGTCTTAGTTTTAAACTAGTGGGTCATTTTTTTCCCCTCATTTAGTCGACTAAGAAATGAGTTCCTAGAGTTTTCAAAATGGGAGGCAGAGCCTTCAGTTATCATCTCCCCTACTATGGAACAAGCTCCCAGTTTGGATTCAGGAAACACTCTGCCTTTAAGATTTAAGACTTAAAACTTTCATTTTTGACAGGTTAGGTCTGGATCAGGTGACCCTGAACCATCCCTTGGTTATTCTGCAATAAGCTTAGGCTGCTAGAAGACTTCCCACAATGCACTGAGCATTTCTTCTTCACTAGTTTCATTTTGACTCTAATATGTTACAACATATTGATTTTATTAGACAGTTCACTGTCAAAGGGAGTTTTTTCACAAAGTGGATTTCTTGCTTAGCTACCTGGTAGAGCTTTTTATTGTGATCAGTTTAGAAAATACTGATATATATTTGATAATTAATGCTTTCATTTACTTAATTAAGCACCAAAGTACATTAGAATTTGTCCATATGTCGTGCAGTATTTCAACTGTCCAAAACAATCTGTGATGTGATTCATTTACGGCTTTTCTTTGATGTTTTATTTCATCACGTAGCTCTGTTACGTACTGAAAAACAATATGTTGCATAAGTGCATGCTATTGTGGATTACATGTTGACTGTTCCTACACACATGCACACGTATTTTTATGCTGAACATCTATGCCAGCTTGCTCATTCTTGTGGTAGTCACACACAAAGCACATACACACAGCTGGAACGTGCGTGCACATTATCATGCAGGGTGGTGTCTCTGGCCTACTGCATTATGCATGGCGCTCAGGGGAGCCAGGCCAGTGGAGTGTGAGAGGGAGGCCCAGGAGCGAGCAATGCTGTTGGACACATGTCAGCGCAGTCACACCACCTCTCTGCGGACCTCAAACATACACATACACAGCTACGCAAGGTACATAGTCACACACAATGCTCAGTAGCCTGACAAATCTGAACAAGCACTCACTCACCCATGGCCTGTCAGACAAAAGTCAATGTGATCCGTTCCATGTCTTGATTTCACATCTTGTGAATCAGTTACACTAATGCAACACAACTCAACCACTCAGCCAGGCGACAAGCTGACAGACAGTTTTTCATCAGAGAACCTGCACTGCATGCTGTCCGGCGTTGTGCAGTTGCTTAATGCCATTTGTGTTAATTATGTGGAACATTCACATGCTGTCGAGCCTCATTACACTACAGGTGCTAATTGGCCTCTAAAGGTGGAAGGGAGCTGGTTAAACTCCCAGCAAAAATGAATAATTCTTTTGATGTTGAGCAGCATTCTGGCTGTTGTGCAAAAGTCAATAAGAGCAACTCGCATGAGCGTATCACAGACATGTGAGTACGTGTACAGATCAGCACATCCACATGAGGAAAAAGCTCTATGAAGATTTGTGCATGTGTGCTTGTCACACACTAGTTGTGCTGATGGACGCTGGTGAGATGCAGACAAAGAGCATGCTGTATATTTTGTTAACATGTTTTTTTACACTGCCTTGAAACCCATGGCTGCTCTCTGGCTGGCTAATGCTAACTTAGGTAAAGCTGGCCTTCCCTGAGCCATACCGTCCACTACGCTTATTAAGGGTTTAGCCTGCAGGTCTGCCCGCTGTGCCTCCAACCCTGTGGACCATGGATGGATCCTACTGTCAACAGCCTAAGGTGAGAGTTGGTCAGTGAATGTGAAACAATCAGGCAGTGTCACAAGGACATTAGTAACTGCAGATTGTAATGTGATTGGACACATTTTTTCTAAAGGTGAGTTCAATTTCTCTGGCCACACCCAAACCTGTTGGATCAAGAAATCATTTAAATAGGATCTAAGCAGGTTCAAATATTTTAAAAAGCAACGTATCATGTTACTATCTAAAGTCACAGCTGAGAAACAACATCGCTGATGTATTTCAGTCTGGAGAAGTTTACAACGCCATGTCTAAGACTCCACTGTCAGAGCCATTATCTACAAATGGAGAAAGCTTGGAATTGTAGTGAACTTTTCCAGGAGTGACCAGCCTACCAAAAATTCCAGGAACAACTTAATGGCTCATCCTGGAGGTACCAAAAGAGCAAAAACATCTATTGTAAAGAACTGCAAGCCTCACTTGTCTCACTTAAGGCCAGCATTTAGGATTCATCATTGAGAATGAGACTGGACAAAACTGGCGTCCAAAACTGGCGTCCCTCTCCTGTCTGATCATTTCCTGATAACATTTACATTTACAATAATTGATTACACAGCGGTGGAGAGTAGACTTTATCAAAGTAGATGTCTTTCTGAAAGCACTGTAACTAAGTTTAAGAATATAGTCCACCCACTGTTATCATCTTCAATGCCCTGTACCAACATAGAGCAGAGCAGCTATCTGAACGCTACCCCAACAGAGGTCGATTATCTTGTTAATAATTTCACCTCCTCACTACGTACGACTCTGGATACTGTAGCTCCTGTGAAAACTAAGGTCTCTAATCAGAAGTATTTGACTCCATGGTATAATTCTCAAACACGTACCCTAAAGCAGATGACTCGTAATCTGGAGAGGAAATGGCGTGTCACAAATTTAGAGGATCATCATTTAGCCTGGAGAAATAGTTTGCTGCTTTATAAGAAAGCCCTCCGCAAAGCCAGAACATCTTACTATTCATCACTGATTGAAGAAAATAAGAACAACCCCAGGTTTCTCTTCAGCACTGTAGCCAGGCTGACAAAGAGTCAGAGCTCTTTTGAGCCAACCATCCCTTTAACGTTAACTAGTAATGACTTCATGAACTTCTTCACAAATAAAATTTTTATCATTAGAGAAAAAATTACCAGTAATCATCCCACAGATGTAATATTATCTACAGCTACTCTTAGTACCATTGATGTTAAGTTAGACTCTTTTTCTCCAATTGATCTTTCTGAGTTAACTTCAATAATTACTTCCTCCAAACCTTCAACGTGTCTTTTAGACCCCATTCCTACAAAACTGCTCAAAGAAGTCCTGCCATTAATTAATGCTTCGATCTTAAATATGATCAACCTATCTCTAATAATCGGCTATGTACCACAGGCCTTCAAGCTGGCTGTAGTTAAACCTTTACTCAAAAAGCATCTCTAGACCCAGCAGCACACATTACTGAAGCACTTGGAACACAGGAACACCTATGCACGGCTCCTCTTTGTAGACTACAGCTCGGCTTTTAATACCATCCGGCCATACAAACTCCGTCCCAAACTCCACCAACTGGGACTTAACTCCTCTCTGTGCAACTGGATTGTGGACTTCCTCACTAACCGTAGACAGAGTGTCAGAGTGGGTAAGAACACCTCTTCCACCCTTGTGGTCAACACCGGTGCCCCTCAGGGGTGTGTTCTGAGCCCTCTGCTATACACTCTCTTCACCCATGACTGTATTTCCTCCTGCGCGTCCAATCTCATTGTTAAGTTTGCAGATGACACTACAGTGCTCGGACTTATATCCAACAATGATGAGACAAACTATAGGACAGAGGTGCAACAACTAGAGTCATGGTGCCACGACAATAACTTGGTCTTAAACACCAAAAAGACCAAGGAGATCATTGTAGATTTCTGGAAGAGGGGCCATAACAACCATCTGCCTCTCTTCATTGGCAGTGAGGCGGTGGAGAGGGTGAGCAGTTTTAAATTCTTGGGGGTAACTGTGACCGAGGACCTGTCCTGGGGCAACCATATCACCTCAGTTGCACGGAAGGCCCAACAGCGCCTCTACTACCTGAGGAGACTGCGGAGCGCACACATTCCCAGATCTCTGATGTTGAACTTCTACAACTGTGCCATCAGCAGCGTTCTGACGTATGGATTTCTAGTGTGGTTCCCCAGCTGCACCAAGGCCGATCAGCAAGCACTCCAGCGGGTGGTGAAAGAAGCTGGCAGAATTATTGGAACAAGTCTGCCAGAGATCAGTAATATCTTCCCCACTCGCTGTCTGAGGAGGGTGCACAGTATCCTGCGGGACCAACATCACCCTGCGCGCCACCTTTTCCATCTGCTGCCCTCAGGGAGAAGGTACAGGTCTATACAGGCCAGAACATCCAGACTGGCCAACAGCCTGTATCCACAGGCTGTGAGGCTCCTGAACTCTCTGCCCCCCTCTCACGGACAATAACCATATCCAACTTCTTAATAGCAATGAACTGGTCTGCATTGGTGCATCATATCTTTATTCTCTTCCCCCTCCTGCCCCCCCCCCTCTTTCTTAAATAGATAACTATCATATCTGATATCATATCTCACAGTACAATAATATTGAATGGGTTGCATTGTTGTATTTTGTCATGTTTCTCAGGTCTTTGTCTGAATTTCTACGAACATTATTGCTAAGGATTGTCTTATTGCATTGGAGTCACACTGGGTTAAATATGTACACTTGGGTTTTAAGGGGTATTTATTATTTTCTTCTTTTTTTTGGGTTGTATGGAAGCCCCAAACGCAATTTCATTGTTCTTGACAATGACAATAAATAAATAAATACTAAATACTAAATAGTCTTAGCTAATTATAGGCCAATCTCCAACCTTCCTTTCATATCAAAAATCCTTGAAAGAGTAGTTGTCAAACAGCTAACAGATCATCTGCAGAGGAATGGTTTATTTGAAGAGTTTCAGTCAGGTTTCAGAGCTCATCACAGCACAGAAACAGCTTTAGTGAAGGTTACAAATGATCTTCTTATGGCCTCTGACAGTGGACTCATCTCTGTGCTTGTCCTGCTAGACCTCAGTGCAGCATTCGATACTGTCGACCATAATATCCTATTAGAGCGATTAGAACTTGCTGTAAGTATTTCAGGTACTGCACTGCAGTGGTTTGTATCATATCTATCTAATAGACTCCAATTTGTGCATGTAAATGGAGAGTCCTCTTCACACACTGAGGTTAATTATGGAGTTCTACAGGGTTCAGTGCTAGGACCAATTCTGTTTACATTATACATGCTTCCCTTAGGCAGTATCATTAGAAGACATAGCATACATTTTCACTGCTATGCCGATGACACCCAGCTCTATCTGTCCATGAAGCCAGATAACACACACCAATGAGTTAAACTGCAGGAATGTCTTAAAAACATAAAGACCTGGATGGCCGCTAACTTTCTGCTTCTTAATTCAGATAAAACTGAGGTTATTGTACTCGGCCCTGAAAAGCTTAGAAATATGGTATCTAACCAGATTCTTACTCTGGATAATGCCATCCAGAGTAAGAATCTGGTTGCATTACCTTGGCCTCCAGTAACGCTGTGAGGAACCTTGGAGTCATTTTTGACCAGGACATGTCCTTCAATGCACATATTAAACAAATATGTAAGACTGCTTTCTTCCATTTGCGCAACATCTCTAAAGTTAGAAATATCCTGTCTCAGAGTGACGCTGAAAAACTAGTTCATGCATTTATTACTTCCAGGCTGGACGACTGTAATTCATTATTATCAGGAAGTCCTAAAAACTCCCTGAAAAGCCTTCAGCTAATCCAAAATGCTGCAGCAAGAGTACTGACAGGGACTAGAAAGAGAGAGCAGATTTCTCCTGTTTTGGCTTCCTGTTAAATCCAGAATTGAATTCAAAATCCTGCTCCTCACATACAAGGTCTTAAATAATCAGGCCCCATCTTATCTTAATGACCTTGTAGTACCATATCACCCTATTAGAGCACTTCGCTCTCGCTCTGCAGGCCTACTTGTTGTTCCTAGAGTATTTAAAAGTAGAATGGGAGGCAGAGCCTTCAGTTTTCAGGCCCCTCTTCTGTGGAACCAGCTTCCAGTTTGGATTCGGGAGACAGACACTATCTCTACTTTCAAGATTAGGCTTCAAACTTTCCTTTTTGCTAAATCATATAGTTAGGGCTGGACCAGGTGACCCTGAATCCTCCCTTAGTTATGCTGCAATAGACGTAGGCTGCCGGGGATTCCCATGATGCATTGAGTTTTTCCTTTCCAGTCACCTTTCTCACTCACTATGTATTAATAGACCTCTCTGCATTGAATCATATCTGTTATTAACCTCTGTCTCTCTTCCACAGCATGTCTTTTATCCTGTCTTCCTTCTCTCACCCCAACCGGTCGCAGCAGATGGCCCGCCCCTCCCTGAGCCTGGTTCTGCTGGAGGTTTCTTCCTGTTAAAAGGGAGTTTTTCCTTCCCACTGTCGCCAAAGTGCTTGCTCATAGGGGGTCATATGATTGTTGGGTTTTTCTCTGTATCTATGAAGCGCCTTGAGGCGACTTTTGTTGTGATTTGGCGCTATATAAATAAAATTGAATTGAATTGAATTGAGAGAATTCCAAGGCAAAAACCAGTGTGCTGACCAAAAAGAACAAAAAAGCTATTTTCATTTTTGATTAAAAAATATCCATCTTGAAACTTTTCAGAAAATATTCTGAAACAACAACCAGCCACCAGTTCACATCACACTTGGATTATGCAGAAGGATGAAGATCAAAAACCAGTAAGTCCACCTGTGAATGGCTCAAGAAAACCAAAATAAAGGTTTTGGAGTCGCCTAATCAAAATGCGAACTTCAAATCGATTACTTAGGTATAACCTTGAACATGCTGTTCATGTCAGAAAACTCTCCAATGTGGCTAAATGAAAACAAATTTTGCAAAGAAGTGCAGGACAAAATTCTCATTGCCAGTTATTGCAAATGATTAATTACATTTCTTGCAGCCAAGAAAAGCACAACTAGTAGGTTTAAGGGGCAAAGACTTTTGGGTAGGTTTAGATACTTAGGCGCTTTATATTTTAAGGTGAAGACCCTACATTAATACAAAGAAAACACATAAAACCACAGCCATCACAACCTCCTGTGAGTAAGTGCTTTGGTGAAAGTGGAAAGGAAAATTGGTCCATGAACCATTATGGCTACTCCCCTGAAGGCACGCCAAGCCTGAAGGCAGATGTCTGGCAGCACTTTGGATTCAAGAAATGTGAAGACAGTGTAGAGCTTGACAAAACCAAAGCCATATGTAATATGCACAAAATGGAGGTAAGACACTGTGGAAATCTTCCAGATATTCTAGCAAAAATAATAATGTATATTAAAGTTGTCTAATTTGTCTATTTCAATTTTACGGATTGCTGTATTTTGGCCTATGACCTATAACTGTTAACTGGCAGTCCCAACTGGACCACTGTGCAAGTACATGCAGGAAATTTAAGAGTTTCTCTCGTCCACCAACCAAAACAAATCTGCCCTTGGTGTCAAAAACTTTAAGGGAATTTGACCATAAGTGACATTTATGGTGTTGTTACCCTGTCAGGTTTTACCTCCATATCAGACATGTGCAGTTGCCCTCCTTTTGCATGAAAACTGGCGGTGTGGTCAAGTTGGGTACTATAGGAAACTAAAGCTCAGGACAGAACAGTTATCAGGCATGTGTTGCATATGCAAAGCTAGCATACATTTAAATTATTCTTGATCCTCTGGGTGTAATTGTACATTACACTTGGATTTATAAAACTTAAACTCAGTGGGTTACATTTTTCTTTCTTTTTTTTTTACTTTTTCTCTCTTTTGCAGCACCACATCCTGCATATGCCCCTGCTAGTTGTATTGTTCTTTTTAGTAATTGGTTATTTTTAGGGGGAAAACCTCAGTCATGTGGACCAGTGTTTGTTATTACATAACTGTTACGGTCCTGGCCGGCTGTATATTTTGTGGTGTTCTATGTCTTTAAGAATCTTCCTGATTGGAGAGCTGGCGGCAGCTGATTGGTCCCCTCATCATGTGGCTGTTTTTAAAAGATCCCTCATCAGCAGTTGTGGACGGCAGCAACTTACGGCAGCAGCAGACCTGACCCTGGCTTCCAAACCTTGTGTTCTTCGTGTGTGGTTCCTCAGATTTACTGAGCTTCATATATCGTGTATAAATTAGTCTTCACTTGTAAATAGACACTGAAACAGAAGGGAAGAGCTACCTTATTATTTTCTTGTATTGTTTTCTGGTTATTTCAGTTAGGGAGTTAGGTGTAGCATATGTCAAATTTCCCACGTGTGGGACTAATAAAGGTTATCTTATCTTATCTTATCTTATCTTATGTCTTTTGTTTGGTTTTTGTTTCACATAGAAGATAGCACCTCCTCTCCTGACTTAGCTTGTTTTGTTTGTTATTTTGTCCTTTGTTCGCCCCAGAGTTCAGTTTTCAGTGTAGACACAAATAAACCACCATTCACTTCAAAGATTGGCTTCTGGGTATGGTTTTGGGGACCAGGGCGGGGTCACTTCCTTTTTTACCCTTATGCTACGTTCCTGATCTCATAGGCTCCTGCCTCTTTTTGCATTGTTTTGATGTGATCTTCTGACCTGGAAGGCTGTGTAAAGATGCCCCTAAGACAATCCAGCACATAACAGCAGGGTACAAGATGCTACCAAGCAGGGCATACATGGAAGGACATAATCAAGTGGTCGGCATAGTATACAGAAACATCTGTGCTGAATGGCCTGGAAGTCCCGGGGTCAAAATGGGAGACATATCAAAGCCTGGTGGAGAATGACTGAGCTAAGATCCTGTGGGATAAGATCCTGAGACCATCGAAGTGAAAGCCTTCCACCACTTGGCTACACCTAGAAATTCTGTCCATAAAAATTATGAACACAATCAGTGGGCAGCCCTGGCGGAGCCCATCACCCACCAGGAACGAGTCTGACTTATTGCCGGCTATGCTGACCAAGCTCTTGCAATGGTCGTATAAGGACTGAATGGCCCGTAGCAATGGGCCAGACACCCCATACTCTTGGAGCACTCCCCACAGGACACCCCGAGAGACACGGTTGAATGTCTTCTCCAAGTCCATAAAAACACATGTAGACTGGTTGGGCAAACTCTCATTCGCCCTCGAGTATCCTCGAGAGGATAAAGAGCTGGTCCAGTGTTCCATGACCAGGACGAAAACTGCATCGTTTCTCCTGTATCCGAGGTCCGACTAACGGACGAACTCTCCTCTCCAGCCCCTGGCATACCGGGGCCCTGCCCTGGAGCCAGGCCCGGCTGAGGGTGCCTGTGGGCGAGCGTCTGGTGGCCGGGCCTTAGTTCATGGGGCCTGGCTGGGCACAGCCCGAAAAAAGGACATGGGCCCATCTTCCTGCAGGCCCACCACTCGCAGGAGGCACTGTAGGGGTCGGGTGCAATATGAGTCCAATATGAGTTGGACGGAGACCCTGGCGGACCGATCCCCGGCTACCAAGGCTGGCAATTGGGATTCAAAATCGAATCTAATAAAATCATGACCCTGTGAATTAGAATCGAATCGGTTGTAGAAATCAGTGACGATACCCAGCCCTTCTTCTACCTCAACGAGCAGGAAATCAGGCCTTTATGGTCAAATAGCTGCTAAGAAACCACGACTAAGCAACAGCAACAAGCAGAAGAGATTTGTTTGGGCCAAGAAACACAAGGAATGGACATTAGACCAGTGGAAATCTGTGCTTTGGTCTGACGAATTCAAATTTGAGATCTTTGGCTCCACCCGCCATGTCTTTGTGCAACAGGAAAACTGAACGGATGGTCTCTACAAGCATGGTTCCCACCATGAAGTATGGAGAAGGTGGTGTGATGGTGTGGGGGTGCTTTACTGGTGACATTGTTGGGGGTTTATTCAAAATTGATGCACAGTGAACCAGCATGGCTACCACAGCATCCAGCAGCGACATGCCATACCCTCAAGTTTGTGTTTCGTTGGACCATCATTTATTTCTCAACAGGACAATGACCCAAACCCACCTCCAGGCTGTGTAAGTGCTATTTGACCAAGAAGGAGAGCGATGGAGTGCTGCACGAGATAGCCTGGCCTCCACAGTCACCTGACATAAACCCAATCAAGTTGTTCTGGGATGAGATTGACCACAGAGTGAAGGCAAAAGGGCCAACGAGTGCTCAGCTTCACTGGGATCTCCCTCTGTCATGGTCCGTGGTCCTGTGTCTGTGGAATGCGTGATGCTCGGGTAGCCACACCCCCGGGCTGGGCCATCACCGGCACACCTGCTCTCCATCGCGGTGATTACATGAAGATCTACTTAACCCGGCGCTGACGGATGCTCCACGCCAGTCCGTTAGTCACCTCACAGTGGTAACTAGACTTCCACGAAAGCGTGCATTCACTTCTGGTTGGAACTGTGTTTAATCCGCCTACTTGTGTCCAGGTTTAGACTCGGCGTCTGCCACCTGCCTGTCCTCCGGCTCAGCTGGATCACTCGGTGCATCATCTGGCCCATTCGCTATCCCCACGGACTTCCTGCTCACGGACTGCCACACTTCACTCCCGAGCTCCCACGGTCCCGTTCTATCGTAAGCCCCCTACTCTAACTCAGTCCTGATGTGTTTTCCCCGCTTCCCGGCTCCCTAGAAATCATCTCCCCTTTCTATTGCAGCCTCCCACGGGCCCGATTCCGGCTTCCTCGTGTCATTGTTTCCCCGGGTTTTTAGTTCCTTGTTTTGCTCCCTAGTTTTCCCGGGTCGCCTTTCGTTATTATAATAAAGTGTCTTTTCTGTTAGCGCGGAGTCTGCGTCTGGATCCTTTTGTGCACCCGCGCCGCGGCGCATGACACCCTCAAGACCATTTCAGGTGACTACATCATGAAACTCATCAACAAAATGTCAAGAGTGTGCAAAGCAGTAATCAAAGCAAAGGGTGGCTATTTTGAAGAATCTAAAATATAAAACATATTTGAGTTATTTCAAACGTTGTTTGTTTACTACATAATTCCATATGTTTTCATACATAGCTCTGATGCCTTGAGTAAGAATCTACATCGTAAATAGTAATGAAACTATAGAAAAACCATTAAATGATAAGACGTTCAGACAGAAACTGGTTCACCCGAAAGACAAAACGCCAAAACACAAACTTAACAATGTGGTGTTTGCTGTACAGTGCAGCGAGGAATGCTCAGACCTCTACATTGGAGAGACCAAACAGCCACTTCACAAGCGCATGGCACAACACAGAAGAGCCACCTCCACAGGACAAGACTCAGCAGTCCATCTGCATCTTAAGGATAAAGGACACTCTTTCGAGGATGCCAATGTTCACATTTTGGACAGAGAAGACAGATGGTTTGAAAGAGGAGTGAAAGAAGCCATCTATGTCCACTGTGAGCGACCATCTTTGAACAGAGGCGGGGGTTTACGACACCAACTCTCTGCCATCTATAATCCAGTTTTGAGATCCCTTCCCAGACGCCTTAACGCCCACTCACATCCTGGGCCATCTGACCTCAGGAATTCGCATGATAAGGTGGGGCCAGGTTTCACAATGAACACACCCGAAACTCTGGCTGATTGGGACCCACACCCAGTTTCACACCTTGGCTCAGGCGATTAGAGGATCATCAGGGGGTCCGTTTGTCCCTCTGTGGGGGGTCACTCCCACTAGGTTTATATCTGGGACTCTCCACCATTTGACCTTAGAACTGAAGAAGCTTCTCGGATGAGAGGTGAAACGTCTTCAAGCAACTTAAAGAAATCCAGACGCTTTTCTTTGCAAGCTCCTTTGACTACGATGACCTGGATGACTGAGAACCTTCACAGACATTAAATGATAAGGTGTGCCTAAACTTTTGATTTGTAATGTATCTATAAAGCCCACATTGTTTTTTGGACACATTTGAGATAGCCAGAAATTTAAGGAGAATACACGGGTAAAAAAAAAAAAAAAAGTCAGATTACACCATCTACATATCTCATAGTTGCTCAACATAGCATGAAGTTTAAAGGAAATTAAATGAAATTAAAGTGATTTTCTTAATTTTCTTAATTTTTGTAATTTTTTGTTTTCTATATGTTTCTTTTCGCATTATTGTGAAATACAACTACATTCCTTTTAAGACGTTTTTTAATGCATTTCTCCCAAATTACAGAAAGTGATTCATTTTGGTAGTAAGAAAGACTACTGAAAACTTCAGGCTTTTATCTTTAATATTTTTTGAGATATTCGTGCTCAAACATTGCTGCAGATTTTAATGTGAATAAAAGGTTTTTAGGAATCCCTGGAATTTTTCGATTGTGCCAGTGGTTCATCCATTAAAACTGGGTTAATATTAGAAACTGGTGTACACATTTTTGAGGGCCACTTAAGCTATCATAGTGTTCCCTCTGACATGAAGTACAAAAAACTCTTCTCTTGTTAGCCCTCAAAACACTGTATCCAGACCAACAAAAAACAAGCAACAAACAATTTAAGCAGAAAAAATCCAAAGGAGCATCAGAAAGTAAAATAGTGAATTGTGGATCATTAAACATTAAATCCCTGTTAGTACATGAATGAATAACTGATTAACAAATTTACTCTGTCTTCTGATCAACCTAGTTACAGCAGGATGATCATGATAGTTTAAAGGAATCAATGCCCTTGAGTAATACTAATTGTCAGAATCCTCAAAGTACAGACGGAGGAGGGGGTTTGGTAGCAATCTTCTACTTCAGCTTATTAATCAACTAAAGACCCAGACACACATTTACTTCATTTGAAAGCCTGACACTTGGCAGCCACCCAGAAAAGAGCTGAGGAGAGCCCCGGACATCCTCTCTGGACCCAGCTCCCCCGCTTACCCCCATGGGCACCCCCCTTCCCCAAAATCCATCAAGGGCAGGGGGCCCAAGCCCATCCAGACCGGGGCCAATTGCAGCAGCCCTACCAAGCCCCACAGAGTTTGCCCACTTAAACCCACCACAGAGGAAAACTACACGCACCCCAACGTTCAGTCAACTCACAGACTACGTAAGACAATAGACACCCAGGTTGAGTTCACCCTCCACCTCTCCTGGATCACCCCCACCTGCAGAGTGGACTAAACAAGACCAGAGAACACCTGCAAAAGATGGTAACAAACTTCCCACCACTTATAGAGGGCTCCGTCCACCAGTGCACCAAAGGCCAGTGCACATGAACCCATGCACAACCCTTGGCAACACATCAACTGGGATCCAAGCCCCCAGGCCCAGCCAAAACCCCAGCCCAGAGGCAGAGCGCACCCAGAACCCCATCTCCCCAATCCCACCGCAGACTCACACTGGTGCAACAGGGGTACCACTGAACTTATCTCTGCTGGCATAGACCCCACCAGCCTTGCCGCATGCAGCCACCAGAGCCATCCAACATCCATCAATTACAATAGCTGAGGTGGGACAAAACCACGACCCCTGCCCACCTCAAGCTGACTGATAGATCCTCCTCCCATTTCACAATAGAAAGGATATTGATTAATCTATTTTGAAGAGTGTCTTGTATGTTCTCTGTTGTATTATTGTAGATTCTACTATACAATATCAAGTGCCTTCAAACGACTGTTGTTGTGTTTGGCACTGTATAAATAAAATTGAATTAAACAGACTTTTATTCTGTTTTAGTGCTCAGCTCAGAGAAAATAATTCTTGTGGGGGATTTTAAGATCCACATAGGTGGGCCATTTATATGGATACACCGTAATAAAATGGGAATCGTTGGTGATATTAAAGTCCTGTTTGTAGCACATTAGAATGTGTAAGGGGGAAAACTCACATATACTGCAATTGTCTATGGTGTGAAGATACGAGATGTGCAGCACCTGAAACTACGGATACTGGATGCCTGTGCTGGCATTTCTCCTGCGGTGTTGCTATCAGTGTGTGAAGAGTGGGAGAAGAGGGTTGCATTGACAATCCAACACAATGGGCAGCACATTGAATACATTTTATAAGTGGTCACAAGATATCAAAAACAATTTAGATCCGCTCCTCACGTGTTAACCTCTTCGACATGTCAATGGCTGTGAACAAAGAGAAACTTATAAATAACTCATGAAAGAATAAAGTTACGTTGAAACCAAGCACACCATTGTTTTTCTTGTGACATTACCAATAAGTTTGATGTGTCACATGGCCCTCTTCCTACTGAAAAAGCAAAAGTTGTATCCAAGATGGCCGACTTGTAAATGGCCACCATGGTCACCACCCATCTTGAGGAGTTTGCCCCCTCACATATACTAATGTGCCACAAACAGGACTTTAATATCACCAACCATTCCCATGTTATTACGGTGTATCCATATAAATGGCCCACCCTGTATAATCAAACTCAGTTTCTTCGTTCAAGATGTAAAAGAACGCATCCACCACTTTAATGACACTCTAGATCTTGTTCTGACATATGACATAGAAAGTGAACATTTAACAGTATTTCTTGAAAAACCCTAATTTCCTTATAACATTTAAATTTATAATAATGAATTACACAGCGGTGGGGAATAGATTTCGTCACAGTAGATGTCTTAAAGCACTGTGACTACATTTAAGGATATAGTTTATGCACTGTGATCTTCTTCTTCCATGTCATGTGCCAGCACAGTGCAGAACAGTTACCTGAACTCTGATTATCGTGTTAATACTTTAACATCTTCACTGTGCATGACTCTGGATACTGTAGCTCCTCTGAAAATGAAGGGCTCAAATCAGAAGTACTTAACTCTCTTGTAAAACTCAAAGTAGATAACTTGTAAGCTGGAGAGGAAATGGTATCTCACTAATTTAGAAGATAATCATTTATCCTGGAGAAATAGTTTGTTGTTCTATTAACAAAAAACAAATAAAACCTTTTTGAAGCTAGCTATTCATCAGATGATTTCTTTTTGCACATCATATCGATTGGTCATCAAGAACACCTTCTTCAATCATAAGTGCATCCACAACGCAACATGGAGAGCCCTGGGCAGTAGATATGCAAACGAGATTGACTATGTGTGCATCTCCTTTCACTGGCCATCAGTTATCCGGTCGTTAAGTCTGACGTCACTAGCCATGTCTGGGCCTAAACTCCGCTGCAGGTCCATATATCAAACGATCACTATGGCATTACTGAGAGTTGAAAAACTGTCTAAAGTCTTTCATCTGTAATAAAATGATCAGCGTTCTGCTCTACCAGGTGTAACAATTGAGTTTAACATCCAGGCATCCATGAAAACGGAATTTATGACATTTAACGGAGTTAGAAGTTAGCAGGGAGTTAGCTCGCTAGCTTCTATCTAAATACAATATAGCATGTCCTGACTGCGGGGTTTTGGAAACAAATTAAAACGTACAGCTCTGCTATCACTTCCAGCATAAATGAAGACAGAAAACTAAACAGCAGTGATGTTTGTAGGGTTACTGAAGTTTGGCTAGCTGGTATATAATGATGTGCTACGTGACCGCTAGCTAACACAGCTATGTTAGCATAATATAAACAAGCTAATTTTTTTTCCACTCGATAAAAGTTAACGTGAGTGTTCTCGGTGGTCAGGAACAAATGTAATCGCATGGCAGGATGCTGTAAAAGGACCAAACTTCAGCCAGGAGAACAACTGAGATAATCCATCCACAATACGAGGTTAGTCATTCATATACTGCTGCATGGGCTGGGCTGTAGTTACATCCTAAGGTTTTAAAAACTGAGCTTAAATAAATGATTAGCGGTAATAAAAGCCGAGGGAGGTCAACAGTGATCACTGACTGTTTTAGGAGCTTTTTGAGATTAAATAGAAGAAAATACCAAACATTAAACATGTTAACAACACAAAAGCCATATTAAACGCAGACTACTTTAGGCCCGGAAGTAGGATTCGTCGTGTCATCACTTAACGACCAGATCAGCTATGTCAGTGTTCCACGAGGAGCAGGCTCTGATCATCACCTTCTCCTTGGGAATTGCACACTCTGCCTGAAACGCCTGCCATCTCACCAGAAGCGACCCCGCCCCTTTAATGTTAGATGTCTGCACAATGCAAGAGTGACTTTCAGCTCCTTGCCCAGGAAACCACAGGCGAAAATCTGGATGTGCTCTGGGATGGATTCAAGACAACCATCACCAGCGCCGCAAACTCAAAGGTGTGCCGGCGACCTGGCAGCTTCAAGGAACGCTGAATCTCAGATCACTCCTGGAATCTTATTGACAAGTGCGAAATTGATCCAGGACCTGATGACGCTGGACCCCAAAAGGGACACATGAACGAGCAAAGAAGACTAAGAGTAAACTCGCCCGACAGATCAAACACAGCTGCCACTGCAACAAAGTGTAAATAGATGGAATCAAAAGATATGAAGCCACGAGAAGCTAGAATGACACCAGGACTCTTTACTGCAGTTCGTCTGCGAACTGACAGGAGCTCGAAGTGGACATGGCATCCCTGTACGCAACAAGGATGGACGAGCCCTTCTTGCATCAGCCAAGCAAGACTAAAAGTGGATTGAACATTTCAACGGCACACTGAGCCAACCAGAACCCGCCCAACTGCACAACACGGGCGAGGTGGAGCTGGCGGCAGACGTCGCCATCAACGTCGGCCCAATTGCTGTCAGTGAAGTGAAGAAGGTGGTACACCTACTCAAAAGAGGCAAAGCAGCTGGGCTGGACGAGATATCTCTCAAACTACTGAAACATGGTGGCCCTGCGCTAAAGACTGCCCTCACAAGACTACTAAATGGCACTAACTGTGATGAAGCTGAAGCAATTGCTGCTGATCGCCAACAATGGAAAGCATTAGCTGCCCGATGCTCCGCACGGTGTAGGAGGAACTAAAGGCTGAAGGCCAGGTCTTCAAGCTGGCAGTAGTTAAACTGTGACTTTCTTCCTGTTAAAATGGAGTCTTCCTTCCCACTGTCTCCAAAGTGCTTGCTCATAGGGGGAAATTAATATTTATTTTCCAATGTTAGATATTTTAAACATGTTAGAAACAAGAATCCCAGTATTCTGATAAACTCCGACACTTGATTGAGCACATTCAGCACATCAAATTCTTTGTTTTACTATGGAATCTCTCCTTTCAAACAAAAAAAAATATTATCGTCTTTAGGGATGGGTATCGTTTAGGTTTTTTCCGATACCGGTGCTCAAACCGGTGCTTAAAGAATGGAGAACACAAAATTGGTCCAAAAACCTCTCATGTTCAGCTGGGTTTTTTTTGTAAAAAGATAATGTTAGCATTTTCTGCAGCTATGGGGCATATATGGTATCACTCTTGGCTGGAAGCAGTGCTTAAACAATGGAAAAAACACAAACTTTGTCCAAAAACCTCTCATATTTAACTGTTTCCCACTTTTTCTTTGGTCATTTTAGCCTTTTTGGCCAGGGTGAAGGGAGTATCTGCACTCAAACAAGAAGACAGCCGCATGTAACTACCACGGTGTTTGCTAGTTCACCTTACGTGCATTAATGTAATAATGTGGTTAGCCTACTCAACGTAAATTACACACGAACAACATTAAGCTACTCACGCAGAGAAGAACGGCTGCTGCTGCATCATCATCCTCATCATTTCTGCTACACTGGCAGGGCTAGGGGCCAGGACTCTCCTCTTCGGGTTCTTGGGGGATGTTGCTAACTCTGGGTCCGATAACAGGCACCACACCCGCAGTAGATGTGCACGGTGTGAGGTCTTGCAGCAAGCTATCAAATACGGCGCATTTTTCGGCTTTTAAAAAAACCGCTATGCATCGCCAAGTGTTTCATCGGATTTGAGGTGTTACTTCCCTTGACAGTATCACTTGTTGCAGGCTGCTGAGTTTGCATATTTTGCTGTGAAGTACAGCCAGACTTTGACCGCTTCGCCTTGGGGATTTTTAATCTGTAGCTCTGCTCTAAAAGAACGTACGTACCTGGACCCGCCTACTATCCTTGGAAATGTAAAATAATTGGCTAGAATTCAAAGTGTATGACATCTCAGGAAAAAAAAAGCACCGAAATAAAGCACAGAAATGTGCGCTGCTTTTCGGTCTGGCACCGGATACCGGTACCCATCCCTAATCATCATAATCTAAACCAAGCACCTATCTGTCTTTAAGCATATCAAACCTGTTTTGTATAGTGTGGATTGTAGGAAATCTGTCAAAAGTTACGTTTTTCAGCTTATCTAAAACGACATATTTAACTAAAAAATAAACACTTGAAACACTTGCTAGTGAAATTTGGAACACCCTTATCGAAAGAGATCACCTAAAGTTTGCCTTTTCAGCAAGCAGGCGATTTGTGCTGTCTCTCTTTTTCTCTCTTTTTCTCACATATATATATGTGGGTGTAGGTGTGTGTGTGTGCGCGCGAGTGTGTGTGTGCGCGCGAGTGTGTGTGTGTGCGCGCGAGTGTGTGTATGCCTAGGTGTGTGTGTGTGTGTTGCTGTGTGTGCGAACAGGCTGGTGGATGAGGTCCCAGGGGGCTGGATTACCCCTTTGCATGCCCCAGGCCAAGCAGCTCTTGGGGGATTACTGTGAGACCTGCACCCTGGCTGGATTAGAGCGCTGGACCTCATTTCCATCTCCTTATTTACCTCAGCCCACCAGAGGAAACGCTCAGCTGCACAAAAACATGCTAATTGATGCTGAGAAAGCCACGGAGAGGTGCAACACTCACTCAGTAAGCTTGTTTTTTTGGGATGGTTTAAGGTTTAAAGACGAGTTGTTGAAAAATGCTTCTCAGTTAGCTGCTGAGATGCTGTCAACCTATTGTTGTGTATGTGTGTGAGTTTGTGTGTGTGACTAGGCAGCTGTATGTCTGTGCAAATGTAGATGCTTTAATTTTTACACGTTTTTGTGCATTTTAGTATTGTTGGTGTCTGATGTCTTTTTGTGTGTTCTGGTGTTTTTACTCGTAATCTTATTGGTTTGTTATCTGTGTGTGATGCTGTTTTATTCTGTGTTTGTGTGCGCATGTGTGTGTGTGTCTGTGTATTGTGTATGGATGTCATGGCGGAGGTCCTCATTACTTGGCGAGGTCACATACAGACATGGCCACAGTGCGATGAGGACAGTTGGTGGACCTGTTCCTATTCCCGCAGCTCTTTAACGAGCTAGTGATGGGAAGAACAGCCCAGTTGCCCCGGCAACAAGGCTGAACTCCAACCTCGGAGGTTGGTAACCTGTATATATTAGGATCACAGGCATATGCAAATGGTCTGCCGCTCCTTCCCCCCCCCTTCTTTTTTTCTGCCAGAATGTCCTTCTTGTTCCATCCTGGACTTGACATGTGTGCTAACAGTGCCCTTGCTCTGAAGGGCGGGGGAGGTGGAGGAGGGGGGTGGTTGGTTGCTGGGACTTCCATTAGTGATGGCTGAGATGACAGGGGCTCTCACTTTGGCTCGGACTCTGCGTATGACCCTCCACCCAGCAGAACAGCCTGAGTAGCAGGAAAGTGGATCATTAACAGAAAGTGTGTGCTCACAATGATTAGGCACACTTTCTTGGCCTGTATTTTCTGGCTATTTTTTGTCTTTATTTTGTCTGTCTAACTCTTCGTCCTCTCAGACCTTCTTATGTTACCATTTAAACATTTGCTACCTACCTTTGTCATGAAAAACCACATTACATCCATCCCTGAGAAACACGATTTCTTGTTCCTTCCACCATCAACAATAAGTGAGGCAACAAACAGGATATTGGAGGTTTTCAAATGTGTAGCAAACTCATAGCATTGAGTATATTATTATTTTTTTAAATAAGGTTTTTGTTGAACAACTAATAGTGCTCTTAACGAGTAACAACTGTGATTTGGCTCCGCAAAGAGGCATTAACAAGGAGGAGTAATCACACTCAAGAAATCCTGAATCGAAATCTATTAGAGGAAAAAAACTTGGTTTTTATATTGTGACCATTGAAATTATATACAGGGAGTGCAGAATTATTAGGCAAATGAGTATTTTGTCCACATCATCCTCTTCATGCATGTTGTCTTACTCCAAGCTGTATAGGCTCGAAAGCCTACTACCAATTAAGCATATTAGGTGATGTGCATCTCTGTAATGAGAAGGGGTGTGGTCTAATGACATCAACACCCTATATCAGGTGTGCATAATTATTAGGCAACTTCCTTTCCTTTGGCAAAATGGGTCAAAAGAAGGACTTGACAGGCTCAGAAAAGTCAAAAATAGTGAGATATCTTGCAGAGGGATGCAGCAGTCTCAAAATTGCAAAGCTTCTGAAGAGTGATCATCGAACAATCAAGCGTTTCATTCAAAATAGTCAACAGGGTCGCAAGAAGCGTGTGGAAAAACCAAGGCGCAAAATAACTGCCCATGAACTGAGAAAAGTCAAGCGTGCAGCTGCCAAGATGCCACTTGCCACCAGTTTGGCCATATTTCAGAGCTGCAACATCACTGGAGTGCCCAAAAGCACAAGGTGTGCAATACTCAGAGACATGGCCAAGGTAAGAAAGGCTGAAAGACGACCACCACTGAACAAGACACACAAGCTGAAACGTCAAGACTGGGCCAAGAAATATCTCAAGACTGGTTTTTCTAAGGTTTTATGGACTGATGAAATGAGAGTGAGTCTTGATGGGCCAGATGGATGGGCCCGTGGCTGGATTGGTAAAGGGCAGAGAGCTCCAGTCCCACTCAGACGCCAGCAAGGTGGAGGTGGAGTACTGGTTTGGGCTGGTATCATCAAAGATGAGCTTGTGGGGCCTTTTCGGGTTGAGGATGGAGTCAAGCTCAACTCCCAGTCCTACTGCCAGTTTCTGGAAGACACCTTCTTCAAGCAGTGGTACAGGAAGAAGTCTGCATCCTTCAAGAAAAACATGATTTCCATGCAGGACAATGCTCCATCACACGCGTCCAAGTACTCCACAGCGTGGCTGGCAAGAAAGGGTATAAAAGAAGAAGAACTAATGACATGGCCTCCTTGTTCACCTGATCTGAACCCCATTGAGAACCTGTGGTCCATCATCAAATGTGAGATTTACAAGGAGGGAAAACAGTACACCTCTCTGAACAGTGTCTGGGAGGCTGTGGTTGCTACTGCACGCAATGTTGATGGTGAACAGATCAAAACACTGACAGAATCCATGGATGGCAGGCTTTTGAGTGTCCTTGCAAAGAAAGGTGGCTATATTGGTCGCTGATTTGTTTTTGTTTTGTTTTTGAATGTCAGAAATGTATATTTGTGAATGTGGAGATGTTATATTGGTGTCACTGGTAAAAATAAATCATTGAAATGGGTATATATTTGTTTTTTGTTAAGTTGCCTAATAATTATGCACAGTAATAGTCACCTGCACACACAGATATCCCCCTAAAATAGCTAAAACTAAAAACAAACTAAAAACTACTTCCAAAAACATTCAGCTTTGATATTAATGAGTTTTTTGGGTTCACTGAGAACATGGTTGTTGCTCAATAATAACATTATTCCTCAAAAATACAACTTGCCTAATAATTCTGCACTCCCTGTATATGCGTGTAAGATAGTGTTAGACTTCCAGATGCAGACAGACAAACTGGTGATGGCTAACCAACCAGAGACAGTAGTGGCAGATGAAGACAGCCGTAGTGATAGATGTAGCTAGTTCAGTTCAGTTTTATTTATAAAGCACCAAATCACAACAGCAGTCGCCTCAAGGAGCTTTATATTGTAAGGTATCTTCAACAAAGAAGGAACATAAGAAGCTGAAGACATACAAAGGGTTGAGAGAAGAACTCAGTAAGATGTGGTGGGTGAAGGTAACAGTAGTCCCAGTGGTAATCGGAGTATTCAGTGCTACACTGTAGCAGGCATCATGACATTTTGAAATGAGAGTCGGTGAATACAGTCACTTTGCACTAAGATCTGTAGCACTGCCGTATGCTAATGAGAAACACAGCAATACCATAGACGTAAAAATACTGAAATTGTTACTTTACAGAGTTGCTAGACGAGCAGATGCTGGGGCAGAGGAAGCATGTTCACTGCAGACCAAGTAACCCATATAGTCATTATGGCGATTGCAAATAATCCTATACTTGGAAATAAACACTTGTGTTTGTTTTGATGTGTTTGAATAAACACCAGTACTTGAAGTTTGGATCCCTCCATGTTTACAGACCTATGACAGAAGTATGAGCTCCAACTGACATGGCCTATTGTGCACAGAGAAAGCAAAAGCCAGATGTGTTTTTTATTCATACCATCAGTGTTTAGTTGGTGCATTGTGTGCTTATTAATGTGATGGCTTGTGTTAACTGTTGGATACGAAAATACCGTTTTTACAAAGGTGTGGAAAGTTAAGCAGGGTTGTTCACTTTTACAAGAAAACTACAATGTTTTGCTGATTGGGTGAAGAGTTTTCTTATTTGTGTGTAGAGTTTGGCAAAAATAGCCAACAGTTACAAAAAATGTGCTCAAGCCATCAGAACAAACTGTATTACAGATGCCACTGTGAAGCGGCTTAGATGTGGGTGGACTCTCTGCCCAGCTTCCCTCATAGTCAGGCCGTGGTTGATGACATGGTCCACCAAAGTTGCTCTTATATTATCAGAAATATGGGTCTGTGCATGGCCTCCTTCGACCTCCTCCTCCTCCTCTTCCTCCTCTTGCTCTCCCTCCATCCATGCTTGCAAAGTTCTTGAATTGGCTACGCTGAGGGCTTTTTGTAGTTGGCTAATTGGTGTTCAGTTTTGCAAGTTAGTGCCTTCAGGTGTGTATTTGAGTGGTTGCAATTACCCGATGTGTTTTGTATTTTGGATACATGTGTTTTCCAAATGGCACCCTGAAATTTCATTTTGTGAACGAAGTGTCTTATGTATGAAATAGAGTGTAGTATGCAGGACCATGTGTGTTGCATGCAGGAGTAAGTGTGTTGCATAACTGCAACTAGGGTGCAAAGCAGCGCTTTTGTTTAAGGTATGTATGTGTTTGAGGGATGGTAACAAAAGCTTCAAGTTGTGTTACTTTAGTCTAAGCATGGGTTTATAGTGTTCAAGCAACGGGCAAAAACTGCTAGCAGGACAAGCACAGAGAAAAGTCCACAGGCAGATAATTTCTAACCTTCACTAGTGCTGTTTCTGTACCGTGATTGAACACAAACCTTTCCTCTGCAGGTGATCAGTTAGCTGTTCACAACTATTCTTTCAAGAAGTTTGGAGAAGGTTGGAGATTGGCCTATAATTACCTAAGACTGCTGGGTCAAGTGATGGTGTTTTAAGTAATAGTTTAATTACTGCCACTTTAAAGGTCTGTGATATGTAGCTCATTAGTAGAGATGGGTTGATCATATTTAATTCCTTAATGAATCTTAGTACATATTTGAGAGTCTTGTAGGAAGGAGATCTACACATTGATTGTTTGGAGAAGGTGATTATTCCTCAGAAAGTTAACTCAGAAAGATCCATTAGAGAGAAAAAGTCTAAATAAATATCAATAGCATTGAAAGTAGGTGTACATAATGATCCGTGATCCAGATCCAGATGGTTATGAAATATTTAAAATACTTTGTGTTGCTCTTATGTTTTCCCATCAGTGATAAATAGTAAGATGATCTCGTTTTAAAGAGGGTTTTTCTTTTTCTTTTTATTGTGCAACAAACTCTATCTCGATCTTCTAAATTAGTGAGACATCATTTCCTCTCCAAGTTTAGGGTTGTCTGCTTTAACCTCCTAAGACTCGAACTCTTAGGAGGTTAAAGCAGAAATTAAAAATGGCATGCATTTTTAATTTCTCTTTAATATTTGGGCTGATTGGGACCCGATGAATGTAAAAACAAAGAATCACCAGATTTTTTCTTTTTTTACCTGATTTTTGTTTCTAAGAAAAATAAGAGCCACATATGAGGATATTCGTTTTAAATTTTGATAAAACAGAGACAGTATAACATCCTCGTAAGTGGATATCAGGCCCTTGTAGAGCAAAATTTAGTATTTTGGTCTAGACAACCAAAAATGTGATGTCCACATATGTGGACGCCAGGTCCCAGGAGGTTAAGGTGTATATTTATACCAGTGAGGCAAGCAATTCTGATTTTAGACTTTCTTTTTCAGAGGAGCCAAAGTATGAAGAGTTGTACAGCGCGAAGGTATAACACGTTGAACAAGATAAGCAAACTCTGGGAGTCGAGTTTAGGTAGCTGCTCTGCACTGTGTTGGCAAAAAAGCATTGAAGAGGACGATCACAGTGGGTGAATTTTATCCTATAATATAGTTACAGCACTTTCAGAAAGACATCTACTGTAACGAAGTATATTCCCCACTGTTATGTAATCCATTATTGTAAATTTAATGTTATTAAGAATTTATCAGACAAAAGGGAGAATACTTTCAAATGTTCACTTTCTAATTATTCATATAACACTCATTTATTCTTCAGCCTCGGGTGCAGTCTCTACCTCAGTCAACAAATGTGTTTTATTCAAACAGAGAACATGAAGCTTGGCATGCTGTACAGCATTTTGAAGGTGCGTTTGTGTCCCAGTCCAAACATAACTGCGTAAATGAACCAGTGTTTGACTGTCACTGTAGATTTTGGGTGATCCAAATGACAACTAGATGTAAGTCCAGACTCCCCGAAGCAAGTTTTTAATATTATCTACAGTACTTGGGGAGGACCATCTTCACTGACTACAGTCAGCACACCAAATGGTGATGGAGGGCTTGTTTTTCCCGTGTCCTGCAACAATCAGATTCTTTAGAACACCAAATTATAAGATACACAATCAAGCTGCGTTATCACATTGCTGCCATAGATACTAGACATGTGATAATGCCCTGAAATAGGGATGCACCATTACCACTTTTTGGAAAACGAGTACATGCATTTCAGTACTCGCCGATACCGATACCAAGTACTTAATAAAAACATGATTTAAATTTGCAGGTAACAGCTTTAGTCCTATAATTTAACAAAAAACAAACAAACAAGGGACTAGTTTGGAATTAAGAACATTTATTTAAAATGAAAAGCATGTTGTATGCAACATATTACAGAATAAATAATTATAAAAAGAACAAAATTTAATTTTAAATTTGTTCGTCTGTTTCTCTGTTTAGAAGTCTCACTAGCACAGTCACAGCTAGGATGACATCAGAGGCTAGTGCGTCGTAGATGCTCACTTTTTTAGTTATTTCCTCAAAGGGGGCGAGGATGGCAACAGTCGTCTCCATAAGAGCCCATTGGTGAGCGGCGAGATAGTCAGGGAGTTCATGCTCGGACACCCCCAGCACTCGCTTTTGCTCAATGAGGGACTCGAGCATGTAATACGTGCTGTTCCAGCGTGTCTGTACGTCCTGCTGCAGTCTCTTTATTGGCTGGTTGAGCTGTCCCTGAATGTCCTCGAGGCGGGAGTAGGCTAAGGCGGAATCTTTAAAATGCCCAACTATTTTCCGCCGCACTGCTAAAGCATCAGCTATGCTCCTCTGTGCTAATAAGCCCTCGTGAACAGCCAGTTGGAGCGTGTGCGCGACACATGGCAGACTTGGGAGCCCTGCGTCATTCATGGCTTTAATCATGTTTGTGGCATTGTCACAAAGGACAACATGTACTGATGTCTTAGGTATACCCCATGTCTGGAGCATTTCCTCAAACACATGCGCTATAGCCTGGCTGGTGTGCGAGCCGCGGAATTGTTTCGCATGTAATATGGCTCGCTGCGGCGTGAAACTCGTCTATCCACTGGGAGGTTAGGCTAATCAGCGACACGGGGCTAACACTGCTTGTTCAAATATCCGTGGTGAAACTAAATGCAGAGGAGGCTTGCAGCAGGCTGTGGATATGTTTTTTCACGGACTCGTGTAGTTTAGGCAGCTCCGTGTCAGTCATGTAGTGGCGGCTTGGGACATCATATCTGGGCTCCAGAACATGGAGGAGATGCAGGAATCCCACATTTTCTACCTCCGAGAGCGGCTGGTCACTCAATGCAATGTACTCGATAATTGCCTGTGTTATTTTCACAGCACGTAGATTGTCTCTGGACATTTTCTCTCGTCTTGCAGGAGTTTGCTGCAGCGTGGGTTGAGTTGGTTTAGAAGCGTGGGTAAACTCCTTGTACTCGTTGTCGTGTTGGGATTTTAGGTGCTTGATTAAATTACTTGTGTTAAATGCGCTACCTTTTGAGCCTCCTCTGGACAATTTTGCTGAGCACAATTTGCAGTCTGCCTTTGTTTTGTCGTCTTCATTCACTTTGAAATAGTTCCACACGGCTGACATGTCTCGCCTCGCCTTCTCCCCGCTCTAAGCTGCAGCCGGGGCCTGGGGGCGGGCACTCGGCGCCTGTGATTAACCCCTTACATGCCGCTCAAACATAGACATTTCTCAAACCGTGGTATCGGTCCTCGGTATCGGGGGAATTTTAATGAGTACGAGTACTTTAGAAAATGTGGTATCGAGGCCGATACCAGATACCGGTATCGGTATCGGTGCATCCCTACCCTGAAATCACTGTTCCAAAGCTTGCTGGCTTCATAGTGAATATGTGGGGACCAAACTGTTGTTGTGTGTAAGAACTTACACAGCATGACTTTACTGGAGTCAGTTAGCAATGAATGCCTCTGAGGACAACATCACAGTTATAACTAACAAATCTAACAACAGGAAGCAGAAACGATCAATAAAGAGGCAATTTTACCGAGTCGAAGCACAAATCAAACAGGAAATAAAACGAGTTCATCTAAATTCTAATTGAAGTTCAGTGTGATTAAAACACACTGAAGATTATTAAATTCAACAACCAGAAACACTTCACACCCAGTCGATGTCTTTTTGTCCAACAGTTCCTTTTCTAGAGTTTGATGTAACCTGAGAAGTTCTGTCCAGAGCCTCAAAGAAATCTTACCAGCAGTTCTACGAAACATCAGGATGTCTGAAAAAGCAGAAAGCAGGGAGAGTGAGAAGACTCACACATTCATTCAAATCTTACAGGTTTTATTGTACAACTTAGAAAATAAATGCAATCTTTGCCACAGCTAATTAGATTCACACATATAGCACTCATTAAAAAATACTAATTAAAAACAGCATCTACTACTATGAATGTCTGAATGTGTGATATTTAAGATAAAACACAACAAGACAACTTATGTTAAGTGTGTACGTTTGTTAAATGTTAACTTTATTCCAGTAAATAGAATTTCCAGGTTAATCATGCCGTAATATTTACATTTACCCTGAAACGTTTCTCGTGTTGTTTTCAAAGGACACGCTAAGTTATTTGATTATCAAACCATTTGAAACAATCATTCACTGATATGGTTTATGGAGGTCGTAAATTTGGCTTTGACTTGCACAACCAAATTTGTATCTGAATACAGTTTTTAATAAATGAAATACCATTAATATTTAAAATGTTTAAAATGAGGTTGAATATATTGATAAAACCAAAGTATCATGTGTTTGTAAATTAATGTGCTGGGTTGCCGCCTCACTTAACTGCCAGACTCTCCTTCACTGTTAATTGTTGTCTTCTAACATTAACTGTTAGCTCTGATAGCACAGACAGTGAAGTCAAAGAAAAGGTAACTTCTATGCTTTTGCCTTGTTTTTGCTGGTCTCATGAGATGAGCATGCTTTTTGTCCTCTGCTCACTGGCGTCACAGGTACACGTGGATTTCTTCAGCTTGTGCATCGACAGGAACCAGCCTCAATCTGCCAGTGACCTCAGCAGGAAATGTTTCAAACATTTACTCACCAACAGCTGGTAACTGATGACTGAAGGAGCTTCGATCCATAATGGAGTGTGAGGTTCTGCATATGCAGCTACATGGATTTGTGCACGGAGAGGAATTACTTATGGCTTAACAATGAATGCTGCTTCAATCTTGTACCTTTGTATTAAATGACCATCCTGAGAGATTTACTGTTGGAAAGTTGAGATTCTTCAAGCCCAAACACGAGCACTTTCCCTTAGCCGTAATTGCTAAATTTTCAGATGCATTTTCAGATTTGCATTTCAGTCCAAATGACACATCATTTTTGTACTATTTATATATAGTTTGTACTATTTAAATATCTTGACACTAGCTGGTTTGTTTTCAATTTGACTTAGCTTGCTTTAGTTTTTGTGAAAAAAACAACAACAACTGCAACTGAATGAAAATGCTACCTTGGCCTTAATCTATTATATATCATAGTGTTACATGAATTGTGAAAGAACGATGTCATTTATTCCTTTCATGCTGAGAGGATGCACAAAACGTTACTAATGATTAGCCCAGGGGTCTCACTTTGAGAACTATAGATCTAAGGGCTAAGGTCCAGGTAATTTGTCAGATAGCCTCAGAGCACTGACTTTACAAAGTATGCATCTACTATTACAAAAAGTCAAGAACTTGGTAAACACAATCCACAGGGCCAGCCTGTAGGAGTCACTAGTGAGGTAACAGTGACACGAGCCCTCACTTTGTTCCCACCCACAAATACTGTTCATTAAGATGGATGGAGTGCCTTGCCAAGCCAGGAGCACAGCTGCAGGGAATGAACTGTAAATTGGTCTCTCGGGTGGCCGGTAAGTGCTTTAACCCGCTTTTGGTCAAATTCCCCACTTTTTAAATGTGTGGTTGATGGACAGTGCTGTCCCATAATACAGCAAGTAACAGAAAGGATGGAGCTACTGGCAGATAGCAAAGAAGCTTGGTTCCATGTACATTACAAGCTTTTTATCATGAGGTCTGATAGTCATGCTTCCCTCCATTAGTTTTGTTCATTGGTTTGTTTCTGTGTCTCTCTTAGCTTCTTGCTGTAACTTGGATGAAGACCACACACACACACACACACACACACACACACACACACACACACACACACACACACACACACACACACACATACATATATATAATTTATACAGTATTTATAAACTGTATTGTAAAGAGCAAACGAGAGATAGACTTACTGATCCACTTCACCACTCAGACTGGATGAGTGTGGCAGGATGGATGCAAAGTGAGGGAAGTTGAGACTTAAACTTTTCCAGAATGAAGCTGTGGAGTTGCCAGAAGGTAGAATACCAGATTTATAGGACAGGTGCAAGTACCTGTGAACTATGCTAAAGATGCCCAAAGGTCATCTACAGTACTTTCAGAGTATCCAGAAGGTAAGACAGCTGTTGAAAGCCAGCTGAACAATAGGAACGCGATCTAAACCATGAATCCATAAACTCTACTGGTCATCAGATACCCAACTGGAATAATAAGGTGGCCACAGGAAGAGATAGAGGCAAGATGACAGTATACTAAAACTCCTCATAATGGATGGAGGTCTTCACTCGAAGTCTACGAGCAATGGAAAGAGGATCAGTGAGTTTCACTCCCTCAATCCAGGAGTAAACACACAGCGTCTGTGAATACATCAGGAAGATGGCTCCCCGGGATGAGTTGCTCCAAGAATGGCAGGCAGCTGAAGACAGATGGTGATGAGGAACAGAACAGGAAGAGGAAATATCATGGATGACCAAGCCCCTATATGGAATGTTACATTGACAAAAAGATAAAGTGGTTGACAACAAGAAATCCTACCAGTGGCTAGAAAAGGCTGCCTGAAAGCACACGGCAGAATAGGCCCTAAGCACAAGATCCATAGGAGCGGGCGTGTACCACAGCTGACAGGACCCAGGTTCAGACTGTGGGTGGCTGTAGCTCAGTAACCAGAGCAGGTCATCTACTGATCGGAAGGTTGGTATTTTGACTGGCTGCCCCAATTTGCATGCCAAATATTCCTGTTACCTCAAGTTACTCTCCAATCCATCCATCAGAGTACAAATGTGTGTAAATGGTAGATAAATGGTAAATGGCCTGTATTTGTATAGCGCTTTACTCAGTCCCTAAGGACCCCAATGTGCTTTACACTACATTCAATCATTCACCCATTCACACACACATTCACACACACTGGTGATGGCAGCTACATTGCAGCCACAGCTGCCCTGGGGCGCACTGACAGAGGCGATAGGAAGATAGAAGATAGAAAGCACTTACGGGAAAAAGCACTTGTATAAATGGGTGAATGATTCATCTTGTATAAAATGTTTTGAGTGCTCCTGAGAGTAGAACAGCGCTGTATAAGCATCAGTCCATTTACTGTGCAAGAGACTAACCAACAGATAATACCAGAATATAAAATACAGGCTGGGACAGGATACACTGAGAGACAGAACCAAATGACTGGGATAGTGTAAAGAAATATATGTGATTTACATGGACTATAGTCTCAAAGTCCCAGTAGGAGACAAAGTTAAAGCTGGTTGAGAAGAGCAGGTCTAGGATCCTGCGAGACTTCAGGTTCGAGACAGACCTGCTGGTTTACCAGACACACTGAATCTGATTGTGGATTTACAAGGAGCCAATGAAGAGAAGTCAATGTAGGAAATAAATTCTCAAATACAGTGTTGTATTTGAGAAGATGCAGGGGTAAGGTTGCTCTAAAAAACTGTGCATAGTACAGGTCAGTCAGTCAGGTCACCTGGAAGTGTTCCATAGAGTCTCATCAAAAAACAATGGACACAGCAGTGTAGTCACCTCAGCCTGCAGGACAGGACTGGACCCCAATTACAGGGTCTATACACTTTGTGGATGAGACTGTTATCAATGCTTTTAATAGCATTTTTCAAAAGGTGGAAGTAAACATGAGAAAAGTACATAGCATCAAGGGCAGTTCAGGGTTGTTTTGGTTGCTTGATGAACTGTTACTGCATGGAGGAATTTGACATTTTAAACATCAAAGTAATGTAGAGGTTTTTTAATGCCTTGTAAGATTTCCAGTTTTGTAATTCCTGGATATTAAACATTCTTTCAGCGGAGGTTTAGCCCACCAGCACAATTTCCTTGAACTTGTGTGTACTAATCTTTGGCAATTCCTCTTGTAATCAGGATGTTCATGTCCTACTGTAGGTTGGTAAAGAGAAAACTATAGAAGAGGATCAGTGACTGCTTGGCATCTGTCTTTTTTCTTTAGTGTAAAACAAGAGGATGGAGAAATTTTGACCTTTATTTTAATACAAAGTTTTTGTTTTGTATTTGTGCCCATTCTATACCATCAAAATGCTAAAATGAGGATTAATAAGTTTCCAGATGCTCTTAATTGTGTTGTCTACAAATAAAGATGCAAACACAAAGTCATTTCAGGAACTCCGTCTGGTCTTATTTCGTGGGTCTGCACTTACCACTCTGGAAGCAAGACTAAGTAAGAGTTTAATTCTGTTAACAGACTGCTCCCTGCACACTGGGGCAAGCCAGGCTCAATGGGGCCTGATTTATGTGCTGACAGGCTATGGAGGCTCAGTGTTCTGTGTGCACTGGAAGACAGATCACTGCTGGAAGCTAAATAAAAAATCAATGAGAGTGAAGCTGGTTGGTTAGGGAGAGCGTCCGCTCGGCTTGAGTTTAACAGCGTTTTAACTCTCCGCTGACTGAGGTTGGGGGAACGGCCATCGATTTTGCCCCACTGCAACCCCAGCCCCATCACCTTCCTTTCTGTCTTTTAATAAGTCAGTTTGGTGTGTGTGTGTGTGTGTGTGTGTGTGTGTGTGTGTGTGTGTGTGTGTGTGTGTGTGTGTGTACTTTAGTTTCTTTTTCTGTCAAAGACTGAGATGTGAGTATGTAAGTGAGGGTAACACACCTTTTAAGACTCACATAAACTTTTAATATACTTTTCAAAAAATTAAAGGAACTTCATCAAGTCATCAAGTCAAGTCCTTCAAACTTCTGGTGTATTGATCTGGTCGGTTCAGTAGCAGACGATGTTGTTAAGTTAATCTGTTTCAGCTGCATTGGTGCTATTGGAATTAACAACAGATGCACAGATGCATTGGCCATACTTGGACCAAGGTTGCACTGGTACTCCAACTCCAGGATGCCACATCATTATGTGCCATTTCCAGGAGTTTTGTTGTGTCTTCCAGCACAGACTCAAAAACACGGAAAAGATTCCAGGAAACAGACAATTACTCCAGGAGAGGTTGATAGGAGAGCTCTCTTACAGGCTTTCACAAAGCTTCACAGATGTTCCAGCATTTTCCATCACATTAAACTCTTTAAGATTTAAGTAACCCCTATGCTTTACTATAAAAATAACTTATAATGAATAAAAGAAAAGAACATATAGTGACTCTGTACATTTTGCTCAAAGAAACCACATGATGCCATCATGAATATGTCACACCGTCAAATGTATGTGGAGTTTATGGAAAGGACTAAGTTGTCTGTCGAGCAGCCTATTTAAATGTACGCCTTTCCCTGTCATATTAAACTTTAGAGTATTTGCTGCTTTTTTGAGGTGTTCCAGGAGAAGGTGTGGTGCTATGTTGCTTTTAATAAACTCTTTAGTATGGGGATAAAACTTACATTTGTAGACTTAAAGGTAAATACAAGGCTTTTATATACAGGGATTTGTTGCCATGTCTAGTACCACTAACTGAAAGGATCACCAATTACAGGTTACAGTTTCAGTCTTGAATGAATAAATATTTTACAACTTGTCGTTTCATTTAACGTATTCAAATCACAGGTGGAATAATGCTTTAATATTTGCTTAAAACGAAAGCTGTGAACATCCATCAAAAGCAAGTGAAAAAGTTTAAGAAAAATGAATTAATAATATGTAATGATGTACAGTGAGTACAGCTGAGATTGATAGAAAAAAGGACTTTTGTTTAGTACTGGGAAAATCTCAAATTTGACAGTGCCAGACAAGTAAGGGTCACCAACAGCACAACAATTAGTCCTGTGAAAAGACATTTTATGTCCGTGGAGCTGTTACCAAAATGTCTCAACAAATGGGCATCTAGTTTTAGATGTTGTGTAAAACAAAAGAAAAAACAAATCGGCCTGGCTGCTAAAGTACCGTAATGGACAAAAGTCAATGAGCAAAATGAGCCACCCCTCAATTTGTTGTGTTTTACTTTTTTTCCTCGTAATGTTTTAGTGGTCTTAAGCGGTTCTTCTCCAGGCTTTGTGAAGGTCTCTCAAACCTTGTCCTCATACACTGATTGCTTTTTTTCAGTTCGGTCCTTGTGCATGAGCATTTTCAGAGGAACCTTTGAATCATGTAAGCATAAAAATGGAACTAGGGGCGATCGTGGCTCAAGAGTTGGGCGTTGGTTTGGGTTAGGACCGGAGAGAAATGTTAATATTAGTTTGTTCCCTGATTTTTGGTGCCCACTTGTCATATAAGTTGGATTGTAGATAGGGGGCGGGGTTTAATAAGAATATTTTCTTCTTCCTGCTCCTTTTCACACATGATTGTAGTGCTTTATTGATAGAAAGTGTGGTTGGTTTGTTTGATCTGTTGTACCAAGTGTGAAATAAATTAATTAATTAAATGAAATGAAATGAGAGTTGGACGTTCCCCTTGTAATCGGAAGGTTGCCGGTTCGAGCCCCGGCTTGGACAGTCTCGGTCGTTGTGTCCTTGGGCAAGACACTTCACCCGTTGCCTACTGGTGGTGGTCAGAGGGCCCGGTGGCACCAGTGTCCGGCAGCCTCTGTCAGTGCGCCCCAGGGTGGCTGTGGCTACAATGTAGCTGCCATCACCAGTGTGTGAATGGGTGGATGACTGAGTGTATAAAGCGCTTTGGGGTCCTTAGGGACTAGTAAGGCGTTATATAAATACAGGCCATTTACCATTTAGACCAAGAAAAGAACCAGTGTTGTGTTTGCAGATGACAACCAACCAACAACACATCTGTCCCCATTTCTTTAGCTGCATCTATGAACAGTGCTGAAGATAACATAGTTCAACTTGAATAAAAGAGTAAATTCAGCAGACTCGAAAAACAGACATGACATTTAAAACAAGAAATCACATTTTGAAGCTGCTGATTTCATTCACTACACAAAAATACAACATTAATATTACAAAATAATATTTACTTTCATACAAGTGTGGGTGAATGCAGGACACAGACATTTAAACAGATGATAATATAGTCTGTTAAAAACGATTTCCCCTTCCTAATTTATTAACATTTCAATATTACTCACACCTGTGTAAATAGGCTTTCGATACCTGTGTCAAAAGGTAGGTGTGCTCTTTAGATTATAGAGGATTAATCCTTTAATCGTTTTTAGGACGCTGAGGTCAGTTTTGTGAGCCACACCAAAGGCCGATCACTATCAGACCTGCTGAGTCAAGAAATCACTGAAAAAGAAGCTGACAAAGTGAAGTAGGTTAAAAAAAGCAACACATCCTGCCATGATCTTAAAAAAATGTGATGTTAAGCTCAGAACAACAACAATTATTATATTATTAAAAATTAATAAAGAGACTGGGCTAAAGTGGCAGCAGTGGCAAAGCAAAAATCACTGTTGATGAAAAAAGAACAAAAACTCTTGTCTCACATTTACCAAAAAACATCTTAATATCCCCAAGCCTTGAAAAAATATTCTATGGACTCAAAAGAATTGATCTTTTTGGAAAGCTTGAGTCACATTATATCTGGCATAAAACACAGCATTTTAGAAAAATAACATCACAGCAGCAGTCAAACAGGAGGTGATGGATGAGGGAACCATGAAACCCGCTCTCTTCCAGATAAATCCTGAAGCACAATCTCCACCTATGAATGGCTCAACAAAAGTAAAACAGAAAAACAATATGAACATTCTGGAGTGGCCAAATCAGAGTCTGTACATAAATCAGAGAGAGATGCTTTGAAAGGACCTTAAACTCAAAAACGGTCCAATATGGCTGAATGAAGAACATTTCTCCACAGTGATGAAGCCTGGCAGGTCTGGATGACTTTCTTCCCTTAATAAATTAAATCCGCATTTAAAAACAGCATTTTGCATTTACTTGTTTATGTCTAATACAATACAATAAAATAACAACATTTGTTTGAGGATTTGAAACTTTTGAGTGTCGCCAATGTCTAGAATAAGAAATCAACTCGGAGGCCGATAGTTTTCTGTGGCACTGTCCACTTTCATTAATGACCAGACAAAAGCAGAGCTCGCACCAAGTCACCCAGTGTTTGTATAAATAAAATCCCTGGGCAACAATTTCTCAACATCATTACTGTTTTTAAAAAAATGTAAAAGTTTAGCAAGACTGCCAAACCGTAATGAAATATTTCCATGACACTTATGTTTAGATAAAAAAGTGTGCTGTATTGTGCCCTCTCACCCCTACTGCAGCCCTCTCTGACTGGCTCTCCCTGATCACCCTAATGAGGCCTGGGCATGAAGCAGGGCAAGAGGGCAGCGCCATTATCCCATGTCTCCCCCATTAAAATCACTTCCAACAGCAGTGACTGTCCAACATGCAGTCATCCTCCGCTACAATTAGCGAGTAAAATTATGCAAATATAAAACAGGGGAGCTGCTGTAAGGATGCACAACACAGAGATGGGGAGGTGATCTGAAGGAAAAGTGAGGAGGCGGGTCGTCCAGAGGGCAGACAGTGATTAGTAGCATCAATGTATCCATCGTCATGGAGATGATGTTGTTTGGGTGGGGACAAAGTGAGGTGACTGAGTGACAGGAGTAATTACTTAGGAGAGGTCACCCTGGGGTGATAGGGGGTGAGACGGCACTGCTAGGGACCCGCCGGCCCCCTGTGTCACTAACAGCCACCTACTGAACTTTGCACAGCCCCGTTACAGAGAGGTCGCTGTACATACGCTTTACTAACAATAGTAAGCGCTGAGCTTTACATGCATGTAAATCTGACTTTGCCCACCTCCAAACTCTTACAGTCCACTAAATGACCATTACGTTTGTTATTCTTGAACACATTCTGTCCTTTTTCCATCAGGACATTTCTAGTTGATTTGCATATTTTGAGTCTGTAGTGTTCAGCTAATGACTGTGACCTGTCCGGGGTGTACCCTGCCTCTCGCCCAGTGGCAGCAGGGGTAGACTCCAGCCCTGGATGGCTGGACCTAAGCTTATTAATTTATTTCTTGAGCAACAGGTGAGCAACTGAAAAGTAAAGATTTTTGTCCTGATGTTGGACACTGTCTTATGCTTAAAGCTACTGATTCGTTCATATTTGTGGACTGCATTTTTAAGCTAACGTTAGCAGGTTGTGCACATTCCTGGTGCTATGTGGGAAAGAACGGCATTGAGGTAAGGCGCTTTGGAGCAAGCATAAACCCTCCTCAAGTCCTTTATCTAGAAATTAAATCCAGCCATGAGGAAGTGCAAAAGTTAAAGAAGTTCTATTTTTTTAAGTTCTGTTCGAACAGTAAACAAAAAAAACAGAAAAACCCAAATGCATGAAAAGTGCTTCAGTATCGCACACAGAATCTTAAAGTTGTAATTTTAGCTCAAACCAAAATATTGTCCTGACCCTTGTCAGCCCCTACCATAGTATCACTAATAACAATTTAACTGTTTCACTATCAGTCGATGTCCCCCCTCTGATGGGCTGTTACATAATAAAAGGCTTTTTGCTGACAGGGACAAATGATTGCTTCAGTTCAGTTTGAGGAGCATGTTTTGTTGTTGCTCAGTCATATAAAATTACCACGTTGAGTCCACCCTGCACGCACTGATACAGTTTCTAAACTGTCCTTGAATATGTTAAAAAACACACGAGGACTAAAAATCTACCCTCTAAAAGCTTCAAACCGATGCTCACAAGCACAGAAGCACGAGAACACACAAAAACACACACTCACAGACAAAGCCTGAGGGGAAGTGACAGAGCCACCTGGAAGCGCTGCAGAGCCTGCTGTGAGTAGAGGAGTGGAGCTCTCTCCACAGATCAGCCCCACAAAGGGATCTCTCTGTCAGTGGTTTACTTCTCTTCATACGACTTGTCACCACGTTCTTCCTCTTTAGTGCTTTTCTCTCTTAGATGAAGCCGTGTTAGAGTGAGGGTGGAGGAACGGCGCTCTAATGCATTCAGAGGAGGTTGGTTGTGAAGTCTGGTTCCCCCCATGCTCTTCCTCCGAGGCTGGTCTATTGATTGTTGTGTGCGTTGCTGCTTCCTGAGATCCCCGTCAAGCCTTGTTATACCAGCAGCGTTCCTTTGCCTCCCTTTGGCAGGTAACTACAGCAGTGCAGTCTCGGATTTTAACAGTTCCTGAGCTTCATCTGACACGTTCAGGCTTTTTTCTCAGTATTAGTCTTCATTACATTTGGTCCTGAATGGGCATTACTTTGTAGTTTTGACACACTGCTTGCCAATTAAAATGTAAAACTAAATTTCTTCTTCATTTCTGTCAACAAAATTTTAATTTTTGTAGGTGCTGGTTTTCACGGTGTTTCCTCTGCTACTAAGGCGCTCTCGAATTCCTAAATAAAGCTTAGTGAATGTCTTTAATCGCCAGAATCTAAGCATGGACAGAGCAAATTTCAGCAAGCACCTTTAATATTAAAGACTGAGTAAACACAGTTTTTACATGACTTTTATTTATTAAGGGAAATGAGTTATCCAAACCTACCTGGCCCTATGTGAAAAGTAACTGTCTCCCTGGAAAACTGAGTAGAGTTTCACAAGCTGATCATCAATACGTGATTACTGCCAGACCCGCTGAATCGAGAAATCAGTGTAGTTGGCTAAAATATCTCAAAAAAATCCACCAATCAACAGAAAAAGCTGGGAAACAAACGTTTTCACATCTATGAGTTACAAAAATATCACAAAGTCATGTCGAAAGCTGGGAGCCAATGGAGAAAACCTGGAGTAGTGGTAAACTTTCCCAGGAGTCTTTCCCAAAATTACTCCAAGAGCACATCAACAACTCATCCAGGAGGGAACAAAACCCCAAACAACATTTAAAGAACTGCAGCTCTCACTTGTCCCAGTTAAAGTCCACAGCAGGTGAAAACCACTGCTGACCAAAAAGTCCGTTCTTTTTATATACATGTAGCACCAAATCACAACAACCATCACCTCAACAACACGACAATAACAGAAAGAAAACCCCAACAGTCAGCCTGAGCGACAGTGGGAAGGAAAAACTCCCCACAAGGCAAATGAATGTGACGCTGTATCTAAACATAATAAAGACTATGCAAAGCGAGATATCTGCTTGTGATAGAGCAGCTTATTGAGTGACAGTATATGAGCGAACCAAAGAGTGACTGGAAAGCCTTTAGGGTGCCGACAGCCGACTTTTCCTTCCCATGTTTTCCTGAACACGTTCACGGCAGTCACACGACTAACTGGGAAGCGCATGTTTGGCTGTTTTGTTCCCGCTGCACACTGGATAGCCTTAAAACTTTGTGGGGAGCTTCTGAAAAGTTGATCCGAGTAAATATTTTATGTAGGCCATTTTTGTGTTTGATTACCCAGCTTGCTGATGTGTATTGCAGCCCTGGGAGCACGGGGAGGACAAACTCGACCCACCGTTTGCCACTCATTTGATGCACTCATCCATACAAGCTCCCTCCTTCACTTTCTCTCGCTCTTTGCTCTGCCCATTAACTTCAATTAATGTGATGGTTCATCAGCGGTGAAGGACTCTGTCACGGGGATGTACCCCACTACTTATCTGATTACTCTTAATGGGAGAAAATACGATAAACAAATTCAATTATCCCTGACCTATTTCCAGTGGTGGGGACATGAGATTATTATTCATGTCATCTCTGACGTATGAATATGAAGAGGTCTAATTACCTTGGTGTCACATTATGGATGGACAGGGTATGTAAATATATTCCGTATTCATGGTGATGAACCTCTCTGTTTTGTAAAGGCCAGAAAGGGAGTGAGCGATACTGGAGATGAACACCCCCTGTTGTGTCCTCGGTGGCCATCAATTCTTCACCGAGAGCGGCCTTCGTCCGCCTGTATTGATGATAGGAGTGCCGGCACCACGGAGTCCTCCAGCAACCACACAAATGATGAAGACGGATGGATATAGATTTCATTAAATCTGGACCTGACTACATGAAGATTGAAGGAGGTAATTGAAGACAAAGGCACGCTATGTTTACCAATCCAGCTTCTTATCATCTAAATCCCACTTTTAAGCATTTCGCACACATGCGTTACAACAGCTGAGCCTGTAACGGCATGTAATTTTTGCTTTTTCTTCTTTATATTAAACACATAATTCCTCTTCAAATCAGTTCTGGTGGTTGGTTCAGTCGTCTCGTTTACCTTAACACTGTTTAACTGTAGGAGACGCGTTTACCAGCTTAGATTACACAGGTTACACATTTCTGAACATTGCTATCATCAAGAAGTAGGATTTAAAATGAACGTGTCTGCATGTCTGCTGGTTGCTCACAGATTTTAAGGTGAGGACATGCCGCGTGTTTCCAGCTCGTTCCGTTGCCTTGAAGTTGACAAAAGAAATAACACAGTCACCATGTGGAGTTAGGACTAAGGCCTTAACGAATAAGCTATTTTTTTAGAAACTAAAAGATGTAACTTTACACAAAGCCTTGGGGTTTTCAATTAATCTATTAAAAGGGTTCAAATGAAGTTAATCCAAACTCTGCGCCTGACCTTACACAATGACTGAAGACGTTACAAACATAAAGTGCCAGTATAGATGCTTCAATATAAAATGTTATAGAAAATAGGTGAAACTAAGACATACGATATAATAAATAAACTCCATATAGTCCTCTTTTTAATTTATTTTTGCTCAGTATGAAGACGATTTAAATATTGTGCACTATAAGGTGACTTTTATGTAGTGCTCCTCAGCATGGCCTGTCTATGGAATAGCATGGGCTCCCTCTGTTGGCCAGTTGCCGGCTTGTACTCTAGCTTTGATAGAGGTGATGTGGGGCCAGTGTGACTGTCAGCGGAGATAAAAGGAGGTTCAGGAGTGTTTGGGCCACTGCTCCTGTTTCATCTCATAAAGGGAAACAAAAACTGAAGAAATTCACTTGAATTAGCCGTTGCTGAGAATGAGTGTCTGCTGCTCTGAGTCCTGTGCTTCCTTACATTGAGCTGTTGACTGCTCATGTTCAAACCTTTATGCTTCTTTATGTGCCTTTCTTTCCCGTTTCTCTTCTCTAACTCACAGCCCTCTCCACTTTTCCCGTTTGTGTGTGTGCACGCATGTACATGTGAGAGAGAGTGTGTACATTTCTCTGAATACACTGGCGCTTGTGTCTCGGAGAGTTCACTGACTCTAAAGGATCGATGAAGGGAGGAGATTCAGAGCCAATTATTTTCAGCTTAATGGTCCCTGGGGTGTAGGGGTGAGCAACAACAAAACGCCTTCAAGAGACATCAATTCTGGACAAGCCAGATCCTCCATCTCTGCACTGCCACAGTGTGGGCATCAACTCCCAGCTCTCAGGAGGAGAGGGAAATGCACGCACACTGAGAAACACGTGCACGGCAACAACAGCTGGAATGTGTAGACTCCATGTGACACACTAAACCAGCTTGATGGCAGACAGGTAAAGGAAAAGAAATCTGCTCAAAGCCGGAGGAAAGGGAAAAGGAAGCCAGTCCACTTCTTATCCATCCTTGGTTAGGCTTCCATCTTGTTTTAGACACTTGCTAGATAAGCAAACATTACTGCAATGAAAACCTACATGAACCCAGACTGGCTCCCAGTGACCCAGTGGATGTTTACAGGTTCAAAAGTGATTGTTTTGTTGTCTTTTTCTCACTGTGCAAAGCAGTCACGGAGACTATTTGGCCGTGCATGGCCGCTTAGCACTTGACTGTTTCTCAGTTACGTCATTATGTCATTGATTTCATTAATGTCGTGATCTGGAGTTCTTGTTTTACCCTCAGTTGAAGGTGGGCAGGCCCTAGGCTCTGCCTGCTTGTGGAGCCTTCTGGTGTCCCGCCCTTCACACCTGAAGCGACCAGTATTTAAGGACCAACTCAAGCTTCTACTCTCTGCCAAACTGTCATATATTGGCTACAATAATCAGGCTCTTTCACGAGTCTTGTGGTCCCTGGTGCTAGCATCCTTGCTCAGATGACATCTCTCATCGGCTGAAGGGCTCATATTGCCAGACTGAGACCGTTTCCTCTGGTCTGCATTCTCCAGCCCAGAGGAAAGGTTTTGGAAAAGCTTTGATAAATACTTATAGTTACAGTCACGTGCCTGTCCACCCTGCACTGTGCAATCATAACCAGTTGATTCCAGTCAGAATCCACTCAGCTCCTGCAATATCCAAATAAGAATCCAGTTCACTCTGCACATTAAGTTTTCCTTTCATTAAGTCACACACACTAACTCCTTTCTCCTGTCTGGCAGAAGTGGCCTCTGGTGGTGCTCCTCTGTCCCCCACCTAATTCCTCTTTGCTAATCTCTGTGTGAACCTGGCGATAAACCATTTCAACTTCATGCTGTTGTTTTGGGTCGTTCAAGAATCCTCCATCACGAGTGCCGTGTTTGGCTTTGACAGTAATTTGTAAACCAAATTATTTGAACTACCTTAGTGTTTCCTTCACATGCTGTTGGAAAAACACCAAAATAATTTGGAGATATTTCCCCTGAGTTATGTGGAGGCCAGTTTTAAGACCAAACAATGCATTGTTTAATTAGCACATGCTTTAGCCATGATGATATTTGCATTTCACTCGCTGGGCCCATGTCCTCATTTTAGGTTTGGCAGCGTTTTAGTAGGTAAAGGTGATGCTTGGACATGAATTGAGCTGCGGTTTGGGGAAGGCCTCGAAGGGGACTGGCGACGGCTCCCGGGCCTGGCAGATCCCCATGCACTAAATAGGAGTGAAGAAGTTAAAGAATTGAGAACAAAGAGGAAGGGTGGGGCACGTTAACAAGAATGAACAGCTTGCACAACTGAGGGAACCTATATATTTCACAAGCATTTCTTGCTTACTTAAAAAAAAAAGATTTTTAAATATAAAACACTGCCTATTATAATATCTACATCAGTAAGGACAGCACTTTCTTTGTCACATCCCAAAGCTGATATTATATGCTTAACATGTCACTTCACCTACTACTGAATTACCTTCAATTAAACATATTATTAGAGACACATTATTTTAGGTAACAATGGAGCAACCTGAAAAATGAAGGCAGTGCACGAGTGCCACAAAAGATGGTTCCTCTTGGGGCCACATAATCTCCCATGTTCATATATATTAAGAGCTTTAAAAGAAACATTTATAGCCTGGCACAAAAAACTGTTCTGCCCTTTAAAGATAGTTTCCCCTGTCAGATCAATTCTGAGTTGAGTGATTTTTTTTATATAGATATATATAATATATCATATATTTTTTTTTGGTGTGTTGAGGCGCGTACTTCCCGAGTGAGAAAAGAAAAGAAAAACTCTCTTTAGAAACTTCCAGCAGAACCAGACTTGGGGAGGAGCCGCCATGTGATCTGCAGCGACTAGTTGTGGGTGAGGTGAGGAAGACAGGACAGAGACACGCTGTGGAAAAGAACCAGAGATTAATAATAACTAATAATTAAATGCAAAGTGGCGTATAAACACATGGGTGAGTGAAACAGCTGATAGAAGAAACACTCAAACACACTCAGTGCATCAGGTGAATCCCCCAGCAGCCAAGACCTATTGCAGTGTATCTAAGGGAGGATTCAGGCTCACCTAATTCAGCCATAACTATATGCTTTATTAAAAAGGAAAGTTTTAAGTTCAATTGTAAAAATAGAGAGGGTGTCTGTCTCCCGAATCCAAACTGGGAGTTGGTTCCACATTAGAGGGGCCTGAAAGCTGAAGGCTAGGATATTTAAAAGTAGAATGGGAGGCAGCTCCCATTCTACTTTTAAATGTCCTAGAAACCACAAGACTGCAGTCTGAGAGCAAAGTGCTCTGTTGGGGTGATATGGTACTAGTATGGTGATAATATGGCATATTTCTCCTATACTGGCTTCCCTTCATTGGCTTCCTGTTAAACCAAGAATTTAAGGTCTTAAATAATCAGGCCCCATCTCATCTTAATGACCTCATAATACCATGTGACCCTATTAGAGCACTTCGCTCTATTCGCTCAATGTTAATACTGCATTGCACTGGGTTATGATTTTGCCCATGTAGTGTTTGCATACTTATGAAAACTATCCACTTGGTCCGCTGCTAAATGCACATTATAGTTGAGTTCACTAAATGGTATATTAATAAGCAATGTGAGATTTAGATGCTAAGGCTAATCTGGTAATTGTGATGCGCCATGTGACGATTAGCTTGTTCAATATAGTGTTTGTCGAATACCTTTGTGTGTAAAGAGCGGCCTTTCTTGGCACTATTCCACTGCTAAAAGTTGTTTTTCGGCCAGTTTACATGTTGCTTAATCCAGTTTTTTGATTTTCCACATCCCAGTCAACCTTGAAAACTTCTTGGCCAAACTCTAAGCTCTCTACCAGTTGCAGCAGATGGCCATCCCGGAGTCTGGTTCTTCCCTCCCACTGTTGCCAAAGAGACAGAGATGACCTGATTGTTGGGGTTGTCTTTGTTTTCTCTGTATTATTGTGGGGTATTTAACTTACAACAAAATCACCTTGAGGCAACCGTTGGCATGATATGGCACTATATAAATAAAATTGAATTGAATTCACATGTTCCAGTTCTGTCTCATTTAGTCCATCAATCTATCAACAGAATAAAAGCATGTGATCAGTAACTCCTGAATGTCTCGTACTGTCATTTGTCCAGGGCATCATTTTACTTCTTGTTTCTTAAAAAAGTTTTATCCAGCACAAAGAAAGTCTCTTAATGTGACATTTTCCAATAATGCTTGGTAGCACAAAGTTTACATTAAACACGTATCTTAAATCTTTTCACAAAGACTGACAAACAAAGCAAACTGAAAACATCCATCAGCTTTCCAGCAAACCACTTGGAAGATGTATTACGTTCACCTTATGCAGACTGCTTATTGACTGCTGCTGCTACTGCAAAACTAAATAAAGATTAAACTGAACTGAAACCAAGTTTATGCATTTTGACAGTTTTTCTGTTGTAAGATTTGTCTGCATCAGGCAGGTGTGTAGGTGGTAAATGGGCCGTAACACCAAACAGCTCTGAGCTGGTGGATGTTTCATATTAAAGCTCCTCAACATTCACGTGTTTTATTTTACGTTATTGTATATGCAGTGTGATTCTGGTTTGTGCTGTTTCATTAAACTCTTCCTATAACTGGAAAGATTTAAGGTGTATTTAAAGTATAGATCTGTTATTCATGTTTTTAGCACATAAAATAAATTATAGTTACATAATGGAAACTGCATTAGAAGAAGATATTACCCTGTCACTAAAACATAAATGCTGACTTTTTTGTTCCCGATTTGACAAAAGACTAGAGATGGCACGATACCACTTTTTTATGTCCGATACCGATATCATAAATTTGGATATCTGCCGATACCGATATGAATCCGATATAGTGCTTTTTAATCAACAAAACTGTTTTTTTAAATATCTTGCTGCATTTTGTATAAGTTCATACTCAAGTTTAAAACAACAACTACACTAAAGCTATTCTGTTATACCTGTATGCAAAAAAAATATTTCATAGTTCAGCAATACTGATCAATCTAATAAACTTAAACCTACACCATCCTCCCTATTCTGGTATTTTAAAGAGTACTTAGCATAAATATTAAGCAACCTAACTAATAGGGTTCCAACTCCCAGCAACAACAAAAATAAATAAATAAAAAATAGGGAACCACCCCTCACGCTCCACCTCATGATGCTTAATCGACGTAATCAACCTTAATTTGATGCAGTGTGAAAAAAAATGCACAGAAATCAATTATTTTTCAAGAAATATTAAATAGATTCAACATCTTTCTTCAACAGAACTGCAGACTGCACAGATGGTACCTTCCCAAAGGAAAAAGTACTATAGCTTACTAGGGTATATATATTAGACTTAATAGTTACTATATACAGTAATTGACTTCTATTCATTTTACATCAAATTAAAACTTTGGGTGTCAGATAATTATTTATTGAAAGCTCGACATTTTAAATGAGAATAAGAAAGAAAAGTATGTCTTTGTGCCCCCTTTTCCCTGTTCATGCCCTATCGGCCCCCCTGGCTAAACTTTGCTAGATCCGCCTAGGGTTGCCAACCGTCCCTTAAAAAACGGAATCGTCCCGTATTTCGAAACAAAAGTACACGTCCCGTATTGAGCTAATAAGGGACGCACTTTGTCCCGTAATACAGTGAGAATCAAAAGTAGTCTATAAATGTTAATGGAATTAACGCTTTGTTTGAAAACATAATTCCCAGCCCCTCTCCTGCTTTGTGACCAATGAGCTGACAGCACACTTATGACAATTCGAGTATGACAATTCAGATTACCGCTCATCTCATTGGTCGAGGAAAGGTCGCTTACGGAGAAAATACCGGAAGACAACAGATGACCACAACAAGAAGCATGGCCAACAGGGAAACAAACGCCGACACTGCGGTGCAAGTCTCGGACGACAGTACACCTAAAGCTGGGCAGACACTGTGCGATTTTTTTCAGTCACGTTATTCAGCTCCTGCTCAAACTGCACAATTGACTCGCAGGGGTTAGAAGTTGGTAGGTCACGATGCAGGGTCTCACACTATACCGCCCGATGCTCTGATGCGACCTGAGTGCTCACACTGTGCCTCCATAAAATGAAGGTTATAACAGAAATTCTGTCGCGCTCTCTCTCTCTGTCTTTCACTCACACAGACACACCACCACCATCAACTTTGCTAAATTGAAAAACATGATCAGGCAGCTGTGACTGAGCAGCAATGTAAATCAAACTATTTTCACGGTTGTTGTGGTCGTGATAATTTTGTGATGCCACATCGAAAAGGCTCGGATGAGCTTTCCAAAGTTCTACAAGTTGTGCCTCCATCACTTGTGTCCAGATCACACGCTGCACAGCCGTGCTGCTCCGTCTTTTTCACGGCGTTTACGTGTTAGCGCGTGAGCAGTGTGAGCCCAGCATTGGAGCAGCAATGTTTGCTCGCTCAGAGAAAGAAAAAAAGGCTGCAAAAGTACAGAGAGGAATGGGAAAAGGAAAACACCTGGCTGGAAAAGTGCACGATAACACCTTTAAAGCGCACTGCACTGTGTGCCGGCGCACTTTTTCCATAGGCATGCTTCTAGTGGTGGGCACAAGAAGAACATGAGGGGTGTGAAAGCTCAGGGAACCCTTAACCAATTTTTTGTCCACCAGGCCACGGCAGAAGCAGATATGGTATGTAAACATTGGTTTGTTTTTTTAAACCCTCTGGTTAAGGTTAATATGGGCATGTGCAGTGAATATCAGCGCTATGTGGCCAGAAGTGTGATAATATAATTTATTTTGTGTAATAAACAACTGCAAGGATAGATGATTACAACAAATAGATGAATAATACATAAAAGTAATACATAGGTGAATAATGATGATGAGTTAAGATGCGTAATCATGGGAACAAGTGGGTTTACAAACAGGAGCAGCTGATTAGCATTAGAAAAGCTGAAATAATACCTCAACTGAAGCCAATTGTACTAAATGCACTATATGTGCACTGTTACAAGAATATTTTTTGTTCTATTGCTTTCTATTAATTTATATAATTTTAAGTTAAGCAGGACAGAGTTCTTTTAAAGAAAGATTTACTTATATTCTCAAAAGTTAAGCATGACAGGCTTCTGTTTAAGAAAGAGACCTGTTTTACTGTGTTAATGTTGTCATTTTGAGCTAAAAATAAATGGCTAAATGATCATTTGTTTCCCATATGGTCATATCACAAAGAATATGCATCTGCTTAAATCAAATTCAAGTCAAATGGTTAAAAAATAATTTCACACACAAAAAAAATAGCTACCACACTGGGAAGGGTGAAGGCAACTGGGTTGCCCGGCCCTGGCCACGAGGTGTCCCTTATTTATTTTTCAGGGAGTTGGCAACCCTAGATCCGCCCCTGCACAGTTACCAGCCGTCAGCTGTAGAAAAAGATCCTCGAGTAGAAAGTAATATTAAATACATTCTAACAACAGCTGATCAAGCTTAAACGTGCTGCTGTTGTTCAGCCGCTGGTTTCCTCTTTCTGGTGCAAAGTGAGCCAAAAACAAACAAGAGAGAAAAGCCGATCAGCTGATCATTGTTCAGTTTCATGATTGAAGTAGCAGCAAGAAGAGGCAGTCGCTCCATATATCGCTTGTTAAGCTTAACGCAGGAATGCTTTACAAACATTCAGAGATGGACTTACACACTTGCTTTACTTCTCTCGGGATAACTTTGTCGGAGATGAAATGCCGGGTTGCTAGCGAAGCTCCACATGCTATTCAGACCACCGACAGGTCCCGCATGCCACAGCCACTCTATCACGTGATGCATACTGCTCCGACTGCTAACGTTCTGAGGTGAGTTACGGCGTGTTGCAAGTTTTGTGAGGTGCTTTCGTGATATTTAATGGATCGGATTACATTTTTTATTTTTCTCCGATATCCGATCCAGTAATTTAGGTCAGTATCGGACCGATACCGATACGTAATATCGGATCGGTCCATCTCTACAAAAGACACTGTCAAAGTTCATGTATGCTCACACATGTAAAGTGACTTGAACTGAGAGCAAACCTCTCTCACGTCTTCTTTTGAAGGCTTGGAAATGTAAGAAATCATAAACAGTCACTGTCAAAACAGGTTGACAGGAAACGTGATCCCCCCAAAATAAAGGAGCACGTTTTCATGTACTGTAACACATTGATGAAGAATAACAGCATCAAGAGAAAGTCTTTGTTAAATCTGTGAATCTCCCTGCATACATCCGCTCCGTCTGCATTTTTACCTCCATCGTTTGATTGGAGTAAAAACACCGTTGTGTCTTCTGATAATTATCTTAAAAGACTGGAGAGGTGAGGGACCCGCTGGGCTCGGAACCATCTCCTTTCCCAGGTTGCAGAGCAGTGGGACGCCTGGTTGTTTAAAGCAATCCCACTGGGTGTCTCTGAGGCAGCTTTCAATGAGGCGCCACCGGCGACACTTTCCCCTTCCAGCTTAGTGCTCATCAACTATTTAGATATGCACTTAACGCTCCTGGGGAAGCTAACATCGAGCTGCTGGCGGGCAGAGGGAGAGGAAACACTTGTCAAAATAATGGCCAGGGGATGAGAAAAGAGGAGTTCTTTGGTGGACCATGCAAGGCCAAAACAAAGCAAAACTATACTGAGGTGGCTGGGGTTTTTTGCACAAGAGCGGCGAGAAGAATAAAGGGTGGTTTTAATCCAAGAGTGCCCCTGCACCCCCACCCCCTCCAGTTCTGCCTGTGAGTCCCCAGGCACAGAGCCATGAGGACTTCTTCCTCTTCCATCCTTCGCGTGTACAGACACATCCCTCTCTCTCACCCAGGCTCCCCCACATCCTGTGCTCCGACACCCTTACTAGCCTTCCACCACCACCGCACACCTCCAACACCAACTCTCCCCTCCTCCTCTTCCATCTCCATTGCATCCCCAGACTCCCACAAGCAACTCCATGAGGGGTCGCATGATGAATGAGCAGACAGTCAGCAGGACCTCTGTGTGTGTGTGTGTGTGTGTGTGTGTGTGTGTGTGTGTGTGTGTGTGTGTGTGTGTGTGTGTGTGTGTGTGTGAGAGAGAGAGAGAGAGAGAGAGAAAGGGGGAGTCTGCATGTGTGTGTGTTGGTCAGAGAGTGATGACCACAACTGCCAGAGTGATCACAGTGGGATTCATTATGGCGACAGACAGGGCCGCCTCTAAAAATCTGACCGAGTGTGTGCGTGTGTTTGTGCACGCGTGCCAGTGTGTGTGTCTTGACAGGCCCTCCACTAAAATGGCGTCTGAGGATTACACAATGACTGGGAAGGAATAAACAGCCTTGTGTGCGTGCGTGTGTGTGTGTGTGTAGGTTTGATAAATTATTTACATCAATGAGAAAGCAGCGTCGACACTGTTTATGCCTGCACCTGCTCTTCTCAGTGCTTAAAAGATGATTTATGTGTTATGGTCACATCGGATTTCGGCAACTATTGGTCTGCCGTCTTTTGGGACATAAAGCGGTGGTTACAAAGTGCCGCAGGCTTGTTTGGGAGGCGGCACAGTGAGAGAAGAGCAGCATCATATAACTGGACCATACAAACTCCTGTCCAGAGAGCTGTTACAGCAGTTTGTTTGCGCTTACACTCAAATGAGTTATGGACACACTAAGGGAGGGAAGGCTGGCAATGCTCTCCATGAATCTTGTAGTGTAAGAAGCTATCATCAGGATAGGTTGACACCACCTAAGATCCTCACTATTGCTTAGGAGAAGATAAAACAAGGCATCGCCGTGTGATGTCTCAGCTAATGGGGTTAATTAATGGGTATAAAACATGTTTCAGAAGTAACACAGGAAAAGATTCATGAGGAGTAACATCTGACATGACAATTGTTACTGTACTCAAGTAACAAAGATTAAAGTTGATACTGATTTAAACTATTTTTTAAAAAATGGGCACAATTCTGTAGTAAAATGATAAATGGTCTTTTTTAGTGAAAGCTGCACACTTCAGCCGGACAATGTCAGGTAAAGTTTTTCCAACAGCGTGGCTTCATACAACTACACTGCCCTCATTTCAAACGATATGACTGGGAGAACAGGGGAACAACAAAACGCAACAGAAAACCATTAGTTTACTCAGGTAACATACACTTAGTGCGTGTTGTTAAAAGATGATGAAACACAGTGATAAACATACTCCTGTCAACTTTTTTTAAAATGTGTTACTGGCATCAAGCTCTGAATGAGTAAACATGTCTGGAGGAAGAGTCGCAGTTTTCAGATTGAACAGTCATTATTTTGTCTTTGTTCTGTTTCAAAATCTTGTTTTTATTTTGGAATTTGTTTTCGCTGAATGTTTCACCCGTGTTCATACGTCAAATTACAAAACAAAGTGTGCTTGATGTGTTCTCTGCCGCTATAAACCTGACCTGACATAAAACAAGTAAAACAACAGGCTTGGATGTAGATTTGTGTCTTATTGTAAGGGAGGAATAAAAAATGTAATTAAAATTCAAATTAAATGTTCTGTTCTGAAGCATTGAAAATGTGTTTTGGATAAATCATGTCACTGATTTATACCAGCAGAGCTGCACTTCTTAGTGAGCACTGTCAGTGCCATGTACTGAATAACTGTTAACCCCCTCAATGGAATAATTTCACCTGCTGTAATTAGTGAACATAAATTCTGACAACTAAAAGTAGAAAGAAGTCATATGTACCTATTTTATAATAAAAAGGTTTTGCTACCCAGGCTGCTTGTTGTAAATGGAAAGACGCAGAAAGCTAATAATAAACAAGCAGCATAAAAAATAATAAAAACTGTCAATGGTAAACAATGTTTGTAAACTTGACCATATACTTTTACATTGAAAAAAGTTTTTATTCACTTTTAAAATGCATGTCCAAATTTTTAACTTTAACCTCCTAGGACCTGCGTCCACATATGTGGACGTCACATTTTGGGTTATTTAGACCAAAATACTCCATTTTGCTCTACAAGGGCCTGATATCCACTTACGAGGACATTATCCTGCTACCGTTCTATCAAAATCTTAAACAAATATCCTCATATGTGGCTCTTATTTTTCTTAAAAGCAAAAATAAGGTAAAAAAAAATAAATCTGGTAATTCTTTGTTTTTAAATTCATCGGGCCCCAATCAGCCCAAATATCAAAGAGAAAGTAAAAATGCTGCTGTGGAAGAGTTCGGGTCTTAGGCGGTTAAATTGTAAATCTAACGATTTGTGTATTATATTAACAACTGCCTGTAAGTAAATGTGGTATATGGTCACCGTGTGATACAGCAGGGTCTGCAAGCGTTACATGTCATAAAATCTGTAGAAAGTTTTCAGTTTAAAATTTGCTCAGTATAATAATATCAAATTATAATAAAGGCCAAACTTTTAAAGATTATTCTAGTTGATTCTTTAAGATTCGGTGTGAGATGAATACTGAATGAACAAAATCCTTCTTTTCTGTTTGTCTTCATATCCACGCTTTACATGCTCTCTTACTTGAACTTTTACCAACATCATTGCACATCTTACATTAATTTGCCTCCAAAGTTGCACCAACATTGCTCCACTGTAGCAAGCAGAATGTGATACTGCACTCGTCTGGAGCGTCTTAGCTTCACATTGCATCATTTTCCCTGTAGTAGCTCCCAACATGTCCCAGATATCAGTCTCCTGCTGCAGACAGGGGTGTCACAGCCAGATTTACATACAGCCCCAACAACACAGACACCCAGCGGTACCACAATGCCACACACCAGTTCAATATTTCATAGCCCTATGAAATATGCCTGAATATGTGCTCGGCATCTGCCATCTTTGGGGCTTTGCAGCCCCCAGGAGGCCTGTTTGATCTGTAATTGGGAAGTGTGCTGAATTAATCAGCAGTTTATCCGCTTTTTAATTGAAATAACACTTTCAAAAAACACAGATAACACAGCACCACTGATCCTCCTCATATTGTCTTTCGCCTATTGTCAATTTTCATCTGTGTATTCACGAATGGTCCGTTGAGATTCAAGGGAAATAACAGTGTTGGGAATCAGAAAAAAGCTAATAAAGACAGAAATATCTTCACTGTGCAGACAAAACAGCGTTCCATGGAGATTTCCTCTGATGTTTCGATTTTTTTTTTCCACTGTTGTGTTGCTTGTTGATTTTTCATCCTAATGCTCTTCAGTTAAATAGCAACAGTCAAATAATACTGGATTATATAATCCATAAAGCATAGTTTGCATTTTGCTTAGTGATGCCTGAGGCCATGAGCTTCTGTCATACGCGCTTGGCTTACAACCTTGTAGCATGTAGCATGCTAATGCTGTTTGCAAGATGCCATAGAAAGAATTATGCTGCTATATGAAAACGAGTGAACTCTCACAGATAGAGTAGTAGAGCTGTGGGCATTCAGAAACAGCTTCCCTTTAAGTATGTTTTTATATATTTCCTAAATCATTTTATTAGCTTTGGTGTCTGCAACTCTAAAACAGAATTCAAAGTTGCCTCCCTTCCACTACAGCATAGGTGTCAAACTCTGGCCCGCGGGCCAAATTTGGCCCGCAGCCTAATTACATTTGGCCCGCGAAGCCATACCAAATTACTATTAGAGCTGGCCTACTGGTATTATACAGCTAATATATATATTGTTTAGTATTAAGCTTTGCTTGTTCCATATTCATGTCACGGTCTGGCTGGCAGACCGTGGGGATGTGGGGAAAGGAGGACCCAAAACGCAGACTCTGCGATGCAAACAGTGCTCTTTATTTACAGTGAAAAGGCTGTAAAAACAATAACTCCCCGTTGCTCCCTCGAACCCCGTGTGCGTGCTTCCCTCCGATATCTGTGCTCGTGCTCCCCGCTGTTGTGTTTCCGCACCCCCGTGCGTGCTGCCTCTCCGGACCACTCCTCCTCCTGTAGGGAAACCAGAGACGCAGCCGTCAACACTAACCCTCGGCGGGCATATACGCACAGCACAGACCTACGCTAACACACACTGACTTGGTAAGATAACTCAATGATCCCGAGTCGGTGGGAGCTCCAAGACTCTCCTAAGTAGCTCCCCCGACGAGCCCTGATCAGCGGCAGGTGTGTGGCTTCGGGTGTGGCCAGTCCCTCCGCAGGGCCACACCCCTCAGGCCTGCAGGTGGCCGAGCTCCATCCTCCAGGCACACCCGCAGACATACACACCCATACCTCGCCTAAACATATGAGTGGGACACAGACTAACACAGCACAGAGAAACACACATATGTACACGCACAGAGAAGGAGAAACGACACCAAAAATACATAATAATAATACACAGGTCCATGACTGCCCAGGGATCCTGGGTCGCCCAGTCCCAGGACCCTGACAATTCAGTTTTTCAGCAAAACGTGTTTGAGTCCATAAGAAAAGATTAATTCTTATATCTGGAGGAATAAATATATTTCAGTAAATATTAATGTTAGCCCGCAACTTTGTTCCAGTTTTGAATTTTGGCCCACTGTGTATTTGAGTTTGACACCCCTGCACTACAGCAACACGAGCTGAACAAGGTAAATTTGAATGGTCTTAATCAGTCATATTAGCCTTTGAAAGACTGATGAGGTGATTCATTAGTTTTGCAACATCTGTGTCTAATGTAACTAAATTTCATGAATAACTATGGATAATAGTGAAAAAAAAAACAACAGAACAAAAACAACAGGACCAGAGGAAACCAGGTTTGTGTTCATTTCTATGCCAAATATTCTTTTTTGTGTGTGTGTGAGCAGCAATCTGCTCATCTCTGTCTTGCTTCTGGTTGGTTTCTTGGGTTTTTAAAAAAACTGCATCTTTTCCAAAGCTCTCAGGAGTATATAAGTATTTTAATCTAAAGAACAGTTATGTCCTACTGGAGCAGTTCCTGTAGCTGAGACGTATATTGTGGTGTGGGCCACTTTGAGACTATTTGCTTCCAATTATTTGTAAGAAAAACGCAGCAATCACAGAGGTAAGTCAGCACGACAGACTTCTATATTAATATGCTCATCAGCTATAAGAAATAACAAAGGATAGTGTTAAGATCTGAAATTACAGCCATGGCTGCCTTAATCGACAGTGTGGGGACAAAGCAGGGCTGCTAGCGCCTCCACGTCACGTAACTGGACCACTTCAGCACAATTTTTATGAAATTATTTCACAATTAATATACCCAACTATGACACATAGACAGTCCAAAAATTCTATCCTTCAGTTCTGGTCAATGACATTCTTGTATTTTATTTGTATGTCACTATAACAGGTGTCTGTATCTGTGCATATAGAGATGATGGGTGCAGGTTGCTAATCAAACTTTCTAGAATAAAATCATTACTTGGCACTCTACCCTCTCAACAAGTTTCAAGAAGAGGAAAAATGTCAGATGTGATTCAAAAATGTCGTTTTACATTCTGATTATTCAGGATTTTAGTTAATGATAATTGTTTGTTAAATCCTTGGCTATACCAGCTTTAATGGCTTTATTATTGCAGAACAGTCTCAGTGCTGCATAGCTCAGGGTTGAGATCTGAGTATCCATATGCTGTCACTACAGTACAAAAATGGTTTCTCTCAGCTGCCTGTAATGTAGCTATATTTATACTGCTTGAAAAAAACGTGGAAGTGTCTCCAAGCATCCCCCCGACAGCAGCCATATGTGATATAATAAATTGTTGCAGTGTAGATCAATGTCTGTGGGAAGAGGTGAGGGAGGAAGGGAGCAAGTCTCATTGTTCCTGCTCTCTATATTTTTGCTCTTAAGGAAGATCCTCCGCTGCCTACATGACGGATTGCGACCATTCTGGAGTGGCCGTTTGGTACTTGGCATCAAGGTGGACTGGGAGCCCGGGGCCGTCAGGTCTGAGACGGCGGCTGTCCCCAGCGCTCTTCAGACTCATCCCCAAGGGTCTCTGTACTGCCTGCATCGAAAGGAGACACCATAAATCAGCCCATCTGGGGGGCTGTGTTCTGCCTCACCATCCATCTCAGCCCCTGGTCCCCACTGGGGAAAATGGGGCAAGAGGGGTTGCAAGGCAGAGGGTATATGGGGTTCACATACCTGGGGAAATGTAGGAGTAGCTACAGGGAGGCAGGGCAGGGGTCTCTACCAACCCAATGAACCAGTAACCTAGCAGGCAGGAGACAGTGTGAAAAAAACAACCAGAGGAAAGGCCACACCAAGAGTCAAGAGCAGGTAGTGGACTGAAACACTGCGTATGTACCGTGCATCAGATTTTGGCCATTGTTCCATTCAGCAATAAAACTGGCGAGATCTGTGAAAATAAAACAGCAGCTAATTAATAACTCTATAACTACCAGCCACACTAACTGAACTCTAGTTAGGCATTAAATTTAAACATGTAAGTTAGTTAAGCTAAGGACTGAACCACATTTATTCATAGTAATCATTGACAGTGGTAGTAGAGCCTGTTTTATTCATCTCTTTAATCAATGATAATCACTACTACATTAAATCTCTCATTGTTTTAAGTTATATGATTTGTCCAATCACCTGAAAAGTTTTTTTAAGTGCCAAACATGCAAAACTGTTTCCACCAAAGGTCACCAAACCTTCCTTGATGTTCCCTGGAGAGTGTCCAACAGCGGGTGTTTGTTTGTGATGCACACTGACAGCTCAGTCTGCATATAAATAAGTGTCTGGCTGATCCCATTAGCCAATTCTAGATCCTTCGGTTCCCATTATAAAACGCATAACCCTCATGAGGTAACCAATAATATGAACAGTGTGGCTGTTCTCCCAGTTATTAAAAGTTTAACTTCGAGCATCAATTAAAAGGAGGATTTACAAGCTTTACCAGCATTAAACCTCAGATGGGCAAAGACATCTGCAACGCCATCATTTGGGAGGAAGCAGACCTGTCACACGATGAGAAGAGAAAACACACACAAGGTTAGTTATTAATGTGTCACATGGTTGGGAGCACTTACAGTCAACAAGTCCTGATCCTAAGCTTAACGTGCACGCTGAAGTCCTAATCAGCCTCTGAAGTGTTCAAATATTTGGTGTCCTGAATGCTGAGGCCATCGGATCTTAAAAGCTTAAAAACGTGCTACAGATGAATGATAGTCACTTACTACATGCACTAACTAGCCACAAGATTTCATTTGAGGAGTTTTGCAGAAATTTTGCACCGACGGTTTAGAAATTACAGCCCTTGTTTTACAAACTCCCCGATTTTTAGAGGCTCAAAATTAATGGGACATCTAGCAGTGACACACTGTGTCATGGTCATGGTGAATGGCTGTTCTCTAGTTGTTTTGTGACAAATGAAGCAGACATAATATCTGAAGCTGATTCAGATTGTTGAATCTGTATCTTTTGACTGTCATTTTAAATATGAGGTCTGAAGAAATCTATCATTAGCCTGAAAAAGAACTTTGTAGTGAGAGCTGTTTCACTGCCGCACTGCAAAGATTACTCAGGATCGGCTTTGAGCAAAAAGACAAAGGATGAAAGCAAACTCAGTGAATCTCGATGTGGTCGAACACCAGCAGGATGCTCCAGAACAGGCTGCCGAAGAACTTCTACCTCGCAACAAACAGGGCCATCACACATCAGCATCTGACACATCTGCACAGTATGTATTTGTACATAAGGAAGCTATAGTTAACCAACAGTTTATTAGCATTTGTAAAAATCTCTCCAGTTAAGCCAGATTGTTGTTTTGAACCTAAATCTGTGCCAAGCTGCAGCAACCAATGCTTACCCTGAATAAATGATAAAAACACAACTAAATAAAATGTTATGTTACAACTCTAAGACCACTGTTGCTGCTTGTTACTGGGGTCTGAGAGGGTGGGAGTCAGACCATGGGCGCATATCAAAGGGTAACAAGAAGAAGCTGAGACTGATTTTGATTGTGTGAGTGGGAATGTGTGTGTGTGTGTGTGTGTGTGTGTGTGTGTGTGTGTGTGTGTGTGTGTGTGTGTGTGTGTGTGTGTGTGAAAGAGACAGAGAGAAAAGCATTCATGTCTACGTATCAATGTATGTGTGTGTGTGCCTGTGGCAGTAGCAGGGGTCGAGGCGAGAAGCCTTTCACTCCATATCTTCAAACAGCGGCACGGTTCTGTACAGCAGGACCCTGTAGACGGTGGCAGTGCCGGGGGCTGCCGGGGTGGCTGAGAGGAGTCACACCGCTTCAAAGAAACAAGATACAACTGCAGGGCAGAGCATCCGATCCAAGCACGCGCCTTCACCCTCCAACCAACCACAGCAAGGATGGTAGGGGTAAGGGTGGTGGGGTGACTTCTCTATTCACTGCTGCCTTACTCTCTCTCCAGTGCAAACAAGAGAGAAGGAGTGAAGAGGCTACAATTACAGCCTGTCATGCAGCTTAAACACCCTGCTCCATCTCTCTCAATCTCTCCTCCTGGGAGTGGAGCAGCAGAAAATTTGCCAAAAGCTACAGAATAAACTAGAAAAGATACATTAAAAAAGAAGAAGAAGTGTTCACACGGCATGAAAAAGTTCACATTGTGATGTGACCACTTTAAATCTTCAAAGCAGTGGTATTTGAAGCAGCAGTCCTGGTAACAATAGTTCTAGCTGAGTTTGGAATGGTCTATAGCAGAGGTTACAAATAAGAGTGTTATGAGTGATTGTAATAAAGGTGATCATCAAACAGCAATAGCACTGGAAGCTAAAGCAGTAGAAACACTGACGGTCATCCAAGGACTACGGGGCTATTTCCAGCTATCAATATGTGAACATGGTGGATTTAGCCATCTAGTTTTTCTCTAGTCCCTGAATGGTTGATGCCATTTATCCGGTCGTTCAGTCTGACGTCACTAGCCGTGTCTGGGCCTAAACTCCGCTGCAGGTCCATATATCAAATGATCACTATGGCATTACTGAGAGTTGAAAAACTGTCTAAAGTCTTTCATCTTTAATAAAATGATCAGCGTTTTGCTCTACCAGGTGTAACAATTGAGTTTAACATCCAGGCATCCATGAAAACGGAATTTATGACATTTAACGGAGTTAGAAGTTAGCAGGGAGTTAGCTCGCTAGCTTCTATCTAAATACAATATAGCATGTCCTGACTGCGGGGTTTTGGAAACAAATTAAAACGTACAGCTCTGTTATCACTTCCAACATAAATGAAGACAGAAAACTAAACAGCAGTGACGTTTGTAGGGTTACTGAAGTTGGGCTAGCTGGTATATAATGATGTGCTACGTGACCGCTAGCGACACAGCTATGTTAGCATAATATAAACAAGCTAACTTTTTTTCCACTCGATAAAAGTTAACGTGAGTGTTCTCGGTGGTCAGGAACAAATGTAATCGCATGGCAGGATGCTGTAAAAGGACCAAACTTCAGCCAGGAGAACAACTGATCCATCCACAATACGAGGTTAGTCATTCATATACTGCTGCATGGGCTGGGCTGTAGTTGCATCCTAAGGTTTTAAAAACTGAGCTTAAATAAATGATTAGCGGTAATAAAAGCCGAGGGAGGTCAACAGTGATCACTGACTGTTTTAGGAGCTTTTTGAGATTAAATAGAAGAAAATACATAACATTAAACATGTTAACAACACAAAAGCCATATTAAACGCAGACTACTTTAGATCACTAAACGACCGGATAGAATGACAACACAAATATGTAGAGAGGAAAAGCAACGCTTTGTAGATCCTCCAACAACAGCAACTGTCACAAGATTCATGAAGAATGAAACAAGTGAACTCCCTAAATGAGAACGATGCTTTAACACTGTAACTGACAGAAGAGACGTCTTTGGCCGTGTCCACACTGAGATCTTTTTCTCTCCGTTTTGTCCTTCTGTCCACAGTGAGACACTGTTTTTGGTGAAGGAAAACTGAGCTTTTTGAAAACGCTCTCCAAAGCGGATAAATTTGAAAGCGCTGTTTTTCGTGTTGCAGTGTGGACTGCAAAAATGGAGGCTTTGGAAAAATATTACGCATTTTAGTCCTATGATGCAGTCATGTGACCTATTCAACTAAGATGGCAAAACTTCATTGTACAGCAGTTCTTTTGTTTGCTCTCAATTGTGACAGCCTCATTAAAGATTAATACCAGTTTGTACATGCTGCAGTTGGCTCCAGATAAAACTCGGCACTTTTCCTCGACATTTCGCCGCAACGTTTCAAAAAGCCGGAAAGTAAACAAACGGCAGATGGAAATCAGGCAGATCGAATCGTCTTACTTTTCATGGATGTGCAGTACAGGAACGTAGTGTTTTCAGTGTGGATGAAAACGACTGACAACGATAGTGTGGACACGGAGCGTTTCAAATTTATCTGGATTAATGTAGACGTAGAGGTGTATATGACACATCAGTTCTAAGTTGTAAGTTATTGTTGTTGATGTGATTTCATTACATCAATGATGTGATTTCATTACATCAACTTGTCTTAATGTTGGTTTAAAATGGAGCACTGTAACAAAAAATAATTTCCCCCAGGGATCAATAAAGTATTCTGATTCTGATTCTGATGAAATGTCTTCACATATTGTACTTTTCGTGCATCTTTTAAATGTCATGCCATGGGCCTTCTACTTGATGCTACAAGGTACAAAATCAATGAGAAAAGCTAAAATAATATATATGTGGCAAAATCACAAAAATAGGCAAGGGCAAAGCTATACGCTATATTATGCTATATTTTCATTCATTATGTCATCACTAATCATTACTAATATGACTGGACACTACTACAAAGAGATTTGCCTGAATCATAGAAGTTGTGGTCTTTTTCTGCACAATGTGGCAAAAGCCAGTTTTAAAGGGTTTTTTATGTAGTATCCACAGCAGCAGCAGCAGTGTTACCAGTCACAAGGAGTTCCACTGCAGTCACACTGCTTCAAAGTAAAAAGAGCCTTTTGCAGGCCAGAGCATCTGATCCTTGTGCGCACTTCCACCCTTCGATCACCGCGACAAGCAAAGAGGAGAGGGCGACTTGGCTTCTCGCTGCTGCCTAACACTCTGCAGTGCAAACAAGAAAGAAAAAGTGCAAAAGTTACCATTATAGCACGTCACACATCTTAAACACCCTGCTCGATCTCCCTCTAACTCTCCTCCTGGGAGTGGAGAACCAGAAAATGTGCCAAAAGCTACAGAATAAATAACAGAGCTGTAAGGAGGAGGGGGCTCTCTTCAAATGAATGCTAATTCTATTCACACCCACCATCCCCGCACCCCACCACCAACAACTTTGTTCACATATTGATGCGCACTGCAATCAACTTCAATGGCACGAGCCATCTTGTGGGAAGAGAGAGGTTGATCAAGCGAGGGAATGGGGGAGAGAGAGAGCGAGAAAGTCAGAAAAGAGGGGGAAAGTGAAATAGGGGTCCCAGATTATTTCTTCACTGGAGCCCAACCACTGCTTTCATTAGCCCCTCCATTAATTAGCCTCCTTGAGCTCATTTGCAAGTCAATGGCTGTGGCTCTAGGACCAGCAGCTTTGAGCCACAGCGCCCCTGTGATCTCTGGGTCCTCCAGCCCCTCCACCCCTCACACACTGGATGCAAGCCTTCCTGACAATTAGTACAAAAGAGATTCATGCTCCGTATAGCCAATACATTATTCATATTTTCTCCTCACTTAAATAAATCATAATGTTCTTGAGGGTTTTACTTAAACAACATGCTTTCTCTCCTTCTCTGTCTCCCAGCCACAGCCAACTCACTTAGCTAACACACAAATGAAATTGGTTTGCAATGACCTTGCCCCGTATTTGGGTCACTTCCTCAACAGTGCAAGACAATCAGACACCCCACCCCCCCAAGATCATCGTTATAGCTCATGGAAACGAGGACAGTTTGTCCACTAGTCTCCTCTGTCATCTGTAAAAGGACAGATCAGACTCTTTGCGTTTAACTTCTAAGAATTCCACCGTTTCAGATTCATCGAAACAGCCTCCCATTTTTATTATGCAAAATAGGTTTTGATGCTTCCAACTAATCAGCCCCTTTTTCCCCACCACAAACGCCCGAGTTGAAAGTCCTCCTGAGTTCTGAGCGCTCGCGCTGAAAGCAAGCCGAGGCTTCGTCTGGAGGATCGTGGGCCTCGACGCCTCTTATGTCCTCCACATTGATCTGTTAGCAGTGTTGTGCTGGACCGGTGCAGTCTGGACAGAGCAGAGAAGCTGTCTCAATGATTTAGCAGCCCTTTGTACTATTATTCATCTGACTGGAGGGAGTCAGTGTCCAGCTGAGGGCCTGCATCTTTTATGACCACTTGCACTCCATTCAGACAAAGGTACTTCCATAGAATACTTTTGAGACCCACAGCACATGTATATTGATGTACAGTATGTGGCTGCATATTGGTTTTGAACATCTTTATTTCATTGTGAAAAGGAGACGCTTTGCTATGATAACATGTGAATTTCTCGGGTTACCTTTAAATGGTCTGTCTTGTCTTCTCCCTACGTGGCAGTGCTATTATGAGACAGATGCTGTCATATTTCCCAGCACACTTGTCACATTAGCTAATCCATCGGCACCTGCCCGACCACTATCTCTTTTTGCAGCTAACTCGTTTGGAAAATTAACGCTGTTCAAGGAACAGAATCCATGTTCCCTCTCAGAAGTTGCTCAGCCTCATTGTGGCTGTTATATTTTGTGCGTTACCCCAGCATCAGGAGATCTGAAGCTTCAGCTAGAGACAACTAGCCTGTCAGCGTAGTGCAGTTAGCCAGCTGACAATATGTTTATTAGTCAGCCCAAAGACAAGATAGGAAGGCTCTGAGGAGAGCGGATGCTCAGGTCCTTTTAACTCTACTCAGGCTACTGGACCAGCTGAAGTAATATATAAAGTTAAGCTTCAGTAAATGATGCAAACTGTCAGTATAAATGAGTGCAAATATAAAAATGAAAGTAATAAATTGAAAGGACTACTTCACATAAAAATACCTCAAAAAAACTCATCACTTCTACTTGGTCTCTTCAGAAAGGTTGTTCCAAAGCTTGGTGCTGCTGAGGGGAGGTGCACGGACGTAAGTGCACGGATCCCCACCTAAGAGGCTGAGGCTCATACTGGGTGAGCTTTTCTGTTATTTAGCTTGAAGGAAAACACAGAAATGGTTTCAAAGTGATCAGAAAATTGTTGTGATGTGATTTGCTAAAAAAAGGAATCCTGGCTTCTTGCCTAGTTGGAGACAAATACATTTTCATGTATACTAGAGAGAATGAGTTACAGCTGTCAAACTTGAATTACTTTGAATACTTTTTCTAACCCTAGAAAGAAGTTACAGAGGTTTCAGGTTTATCTTTCAGGAGAAAATCTTTTGCATCCCCTTCAGGCTGTCATATTTTTTATTCGGTTTTGCTTTTTTTTCCACTCACGATTTCATTTTCTTTTAAGTGTCTTTCAATTCAAACCACAATTCATGTTTAGGCACTGAAAAAATTATACTTGGTTAAGTTTTAGTAAAGATTTAATTCCACTGTTGAAACACTGGTAAGCCTTCATAAAAGCAGGCGTCGCTGCATAAAGACATCTTCATACTGGAGACACAGCAGCAGCTTCAACAAAACTTCTTTATTTTTCACCTTTGGAATCCAGGCTGGCCCTGTGAACCGCAGAGTTCCCAATAACCAGGATGAAGGTGGTCTGAGGGGGGAGGCCATGAGGACCTGAGAGGGGGGCTGAAACAGGTAAAAGGTGGTGCTGGGGGCTTCTTTAGAGAGCTAATTTCTAGATAGAAAAAGGGGAATACCAGTACTTTCACCCCCTCGATCCAATTAGTAGAAGATTCCTCCTTCTTCAGCATTTATTACACCTATTCAGTATTCGGGATGCTGCAATCAGTTTTCCATAACTAGGCTGCACAAAGAGCAAACGCTCCATTTGGTGTGATTTGTTGCCCCGCTTGACCACTTCTTTGTCTCAGCCGGGCTGCCTAAGCGCTGTGGAATGGGGCACCCCTGCTGTTTTATCAAGTCTGCTGAATCTGTAATGAAATAAGTGAGGGTGACAGTGACACGAGCGGGAGGGGAAGCGGAGATACGAGCAATAGAAGGCCTTATTTGAATCATTTAAGCAAGGTGCAATTACAGCTGTGCCCAATGTGGAGGAAACAGCCCATTTTAAAGGCAACACAAATCAATGGGCACAGCGTTGGTGATGTGTTTGACAGAAGTGCCTGTTAGTGGAATATGGTTGCTCTCAGGGATCATTAGACACCCTGCAGACAATACATTATCACCAAAAGAGAGGAATGAAAACAAAGAGCAGTGGGAGTTGAGCAGGAGCCATTGGGCCATCTGTATGATGGTCCTGAACCGTCTTACCGAGACAGGAAATGACACTTGGTTTGCATGTTTTGAATACGCTCACATTCTTTTGGCAGTTTTGCACATTTTAAAGGATATCTGCACATTTTGCTTTTCCCAAAGTGCTCAGTGTGAATCTTAGACTTCATATCATGGACAACAGAATCACAATACTATGCCAAATAAATGCAACTTGCAATTAAAGTTTACATATCTGAGAATGACATTTACACTGCCCATGTGGAAAAGATATTTATGAATCTTACAAAGTTTGTATCTGTCTTGTGTGAAACTTGTATGAAAAGCATACAAGGGTGAAAACACATATAAGATCCCTTGAAAAATTACTTAATGAAACTTGTATGTTTTGGATGCTTACTAAAACGATATATGAAAGTAATGAGAAAGTGGCCACTTTCATGAGTAAATCATGTAAGTTTTTACTATTTCTTTTCCATATGGGTGGTAACAAATGTGCCAAATGGTCCATTTATTTTTTTCCTCAAAATTCGCTTTTTATCCGTTGTATCAGGTGCTTGGATATAGTATGTCTAATGCATGTCAAGCTTTACTTAATCTCTTTCACAATAATGTTCCATCTTTTTGTTTATCGAAGTACTGTGTTTCCATTATGCTAATTTATGATACGACCTATAGATCTTGTTAAATTTTTCCACTGTTTCTTTTACTTTTACTTAACAAGCCATCACTTGACCCAGCTATCTTACCTAATTAGAGACCAATGTACAAACTTCCTTTCTCTAAAATTCTTGAAAGAGTTGTTGTAAAAGAGCTAACTGGTTTATCTGAAGACTTTCAGGATTCAGAACTCATCGCAGTACAGAAAGAGCACTAGTGAAAGCTACGAATGATCTTCTTATGATCTTGGACAGTGGACTCATCTCTGTGCTTGTTCTGCTAGACCTCAGCGCAGTATTTAATACTGTTGACCACAATAGTCTACTACAAAGGTTATAACATGCTATAGGGATTACAGGTATTCTGATGCAGTGGTTTGAATAACATCTGTCTAACTGACTCTGATTTGACCAGACTATGTCCTTCACTGTGTATATTAAACAAACTGACAGTTTTCTTGCAATATCTCTAAAATTACAGATATTTTTAGAAACAAACTTTTTCAGAGTAATGCTGAACAAGTAGACTGTTGCAAGTCATTACTATCAAGTTGCTCTAAAAGCTCCCTGAAAGCCCTCAGTCGATCCAGAATGCTGCAGCAGGGAACGAGAGACCATATTTCTCCTATAATAGCTTTTTATTATTGGCTCCCAGTTAAATCTGGAACCAAATTTTAAATGCTTCTCCTCACATATAAAGTCTTGAATACACACAGCTGTTATATACCAGAACAAGCATGGACTGAAGGTCTGTTCCTAATATGTTTGAGCAATTAGAGGTTAAGGAAGATTCTCAGTGTCAAAAATGTATATAAGAGAGTGGTGCACCTGATTATGTTTGAGGGCTTCATGCCATCCAAGCCTTGGGTCCTCGTGTTTCTTGACACGCTTTTCAACATGAGTAGTTCAGGCGTGAGCTTCCTCCCCACTCTTTTAATCCACTGCCACATTGTGACTGCTGCATCCCAACATCCCCCAATGCCACTGCAGCCTTACAGCTCATTGATGGGGCCACGTCCATGTCCCCACAATAAAAAGTGTGGCCCCCAACTGCAGACTCAGCAGCCCCAGTCTGCCAGCGCTGGGTAGTCTACGCAGCCCTCATTCAAACCTGCATGTCAGGCCACATCTCCTGACACCGGGCCACCTGACATTAGTGCCACAGTGAGTAAAACTGTCTTATTCCCTTGTAATCTAAAGTGTGTGTGTTAGTCCCCATAGGGAAATAGTTCCTCTGCATTTAACCCATTCACCCAGTGAAGCAGTGGGCAGCCGCCAGTGCAGCGCCCGGGGAGCAGTGTGTAGGGACGGTACCTTGCTCAGGGGTACCTCAGGGTAGCCGTTCAGTGGAATCGAACCCCCGACCTTCCGATCATGGGGCCACCACTCTACCTACTGAGCTATCCCTGCCTAGTACATCATCTACATCAGCCTATAAGTAAATTCAGTATTCTGATTTTGAACTGGGAAGTGATCGTTTTTATTCCTGAGCTTTAGTTTCTGTGTTTTTTGTTCATGAGCTTGCCAACGTAAAGACTGTATTTTGTGTTTCTGAGCCAGTGAGAGTCTATATTTTGTTTTTCAACTGATAAAATCGTTTTTGTGGTTTCCACATGTGACCATCTTCAGCCAAGCTTACCTAAGATTTTCCATCACATTGATCTCCGGCCATACCACCAGCAGCATCAATGTTGCATTATACCACATGATTGTATGTCTCCCTGCTCCGTGCTCCTGGTTTTCACTTTCTCTGGCCCTGCCCTGTATCTGTTGTATTTTACGTGGCATTAGAGCTGATTTTTAAATGTATTCTGCCTTCCACACAGCTGCTCTATGACACTTTATGTGTTTATATGCAGCTTTGTGTAGCACTTACATGGAGTTATATACAGTACCAATGGATAATAACCAAGGTAAGCCACAGCTCGTGAAGCCACAGCTCAGTAAACCTTCCGGGTTTTTTTAAACTTGTTAGAGATTAATTTCTCCAGCTTACCGATAACAAAGTTTTAGCCTGCCTGGTCTGTTCGGCTGTAGAAGCAAGAGACTGAAAACTGGAGCTGGTACTGAGGAGGGACAAGAGCTGCCTAGAGCTTCACCGATTGGTTGACACGCGAGGAGGAGTAAAACAATAGGCTCATCTCATCAGAGCTCATCAATCCTTGGAGAAACTTAACCCTTGTTTAACCAGAACAAATATATAAATCTGTGTCCCCCCCTTTTTTTTTTAATAAATATTTTGATCTCGTTTCACTTTCATTAAACAAGGACAGTAAGAACAGAAACAATGAACATAAAATCTTTTACTTTTTCTTCTTTTTTGTTTAAGATGATTTTAGGAACAGGGTTACATTTGCATTTAATCCTTAGTTATTAAACTCGTGCTCTCTTCCACAGTGTGTCTTTTGTCCTGTCTCCTCCACCTCACAAAAAAGAGATTTACATCAGTGCATCGCCAAATTTGACATAACTGAGTGTTCCAACATGACAATGACTCCAAACACACATCAAAAGTTTGTGGATGGATAGAGCAGACCAACATAAAGGCTGTGCTTATAAGTCAGGTCCATGCTGGGATCAACTTAAATGAACCAATTCTGCTAAGACGACTGGTCAAGTAAGAATTATCTCAGAAGCTTTTTGATGGCTACAGTGTGGTCCAGGCAGAAATTGCTGAGAGACATTTATCAACTATAAGTGGAGCTGTGTGTATATTTTTGAGCCTGTATATAAAATTGCGATGCTCTGTCGTTAAGTCAAGGTCCAAAATATGTGTGCCAAACTCTTGTTTTCCTCAAATCATTAAAGGTGTGTGCTTTATCCTTCCATCCTGAAAAAAGATCAAAATAAATCATTAAGATATTCACACCCAAGATGAGTGTATGTAAACTTATAACCACAACTGTAAATGCCAAATACTTACCAAATTCCACATGGCTAAGGGTTGGAAACTAGCCATGATGATCTGGTGGATACATGTCAAAGAGTAGCTTTCCACCTTAGAGTTCAGGGGCAGCGGTCCCCAAGCCCCAGGCCACAGACCGAGAGTTGAGGCTCGGGTGTGAAAATTATGGTTTTCAGAGTTTTTATCGTTAACTCAATTTTCCTTGGTCTTTTCCCGTGTTGTAGTTGTGCGTCTTATTTTGAAAGAAATATTCACGCGTTACCATAGCGACCAGAGAGCAATAAGGGACAGAGAGGAGGATGTTACTCTCAGTGTTGTCATTTCAGGAGGACGCTGCTAATAAAGTTACACAATTACACAGTGAATTCACGTTTCTTATTATATTCACAAAATACCACAGTTGTTGTCTTGGTCGTATCATTTTATTTTGTTGTGTTCATCCGCAACACGGTGAACAACAAACATTTTTATTTCAGTGGAAACGAAGTGTTGTGCTTCTAAGGTGTTTTTTTAATCGTTTATGTTTTTTCTTGCTTCTTCTTCTTGTGGTTGAGTTATTTTTGTGTTCAAGCCTGTTTTTGACCAACCGGCCCTCGACCTGTGCATACCCCTATCACATTCAGGTTAAAGCATTCCACACAAAGAGATATAAAAACAGACCATGAATTAGCCACTCCCCCAAACACTGTGGAAGTGTAATACTAAAATATTCCCTTAAAACATTAAATACAGCCTTCACATCTACATTCTTAAAAGCACACTGAAGAATAAGAGTTGAAACACATTTCCGGCAAATAGTGAAATTTACTAAAAGTTGCTTTAAGGGTTCGCTTTGTTTGGCTGATTCTGCACAGGAGGCCCTCATGTGTAATAAGACAGGATGAGATAGCAATAGGGGAAAATAGTGACCTACTATGACAGTTTTGTGGGATTTAGGCTTTTCCAGTTAGTTAGACTTAACATTAGATGAGCTCCAGTAGCATCTAGACCCAGTGTTGGATATAACTGAGCCTGGCACCTCTGGGACATGTCAAGCACCAGTGCTTTCTCTCACTCAGTCTCACTTTGTGTTTATTTCTCTCTCTGTCTTTCTCCCCGCCTGAGGATGAGGCCATCTGGTCTATGTTGGTGGAGCCAGGCAAGCCGACTGGAGATGGTGTGGGCCAGACAAGTCTATGACTGGAACACAACTCGCTCTGTATATTGCCTTGTTTTGGCCACAGAGCCTAGTTGATCACCCTCAGCAGAACATTTTACATTTGGAACACTCCTCATTTACACTTGTACAGACGAGCTGCACGGCGGCCTGAGGAGTGGCATCATGAATAAAATTATCATATCAAAATATCAGTGGTGAAATTATCCATTTTTGTCGGCCTCCTTCTCTCGTGGAGGGGGAGGAGGAGGAAGAAGAAGAGGAGGAGGAGATAGACACAGGGGATTGAGAAGCAACTGTAAGAACTTGTCAGTGGAAATGAGAGGGGCTTTCTGGACCGTGGACTCACTGACTGCAAAACAGGAATCAGAGAAGAGACCCCCAGACTTTCGTCAAACCATGTGTGAAAGGAAAAGAATCTCTTTTGCCCTTTTTTATGAAGTTATTTTTGTGTCTTTTTAAGGCACCCATAAAAAAGACTTTGAGTTGAACCTCATGAATAAGACAAAATAGAAGGGATCTAGCAGGTGTTGCACATCAAAGTAACATCTACCTTAAAGATACAACCCAAACTTTCCAGAATTCTAAGGATAGTCTGATCCAATTTGGTGGAATTTAAAGGTATGTGTTAAACTTTTCCAGGAGTAAAGCTGCATGTTGAAAAAACGGTATCATTATATTTTTAATTTAATGAATAAATTTTTATTTGAGATTTAATATAGTAGCCTGGTTTAGGCTTGATTTGGTCAACCTGCGAGTTACTGCTTTTAAGAACCCTGCAATAATTTAATGCTCTTGACATTAGGTCTTATAAATCTTTGATGTTTCATAAATGAGCAACTTTCACTATCTAGTTAACATTACATCAAAAAATAATAATTTTACTTTGAATTTCATAGACTGGTTACAGTCTGTGAATAGTATGAATACTACTCTTTATACTCGTTTTTATTCATTTCTTTCCTTGTTCACTGGGTAAATTGTACAAAGGGAAGGTTTCCTTAGCCTGTACTTGGATTTGTGGTATTTGGATGTCTAAGAAAATTTGGTATTTATTTTTATGAAAGCATTTTATTCTTACACCCTACATTTTAACACAAATGTCTGTTTTTTCCACTCAAACCAGGCTCGTTACTTTTGATTTGAAATATGTGACGAGCATAATAATTTCAGGTCGCCGCAGATCTTCAAACTGATTTGAGTCTAAACAGCAACACATTAATGTCGTAAAGGTGTATTAGTCACCAGGTTACTGCATACAATGGAATAAAAGAGGCTAAATAGGCCATATAATGTATTCATCATTTGTAGCGCCACAGTCACAGGTTAGCGTGGAAAACTACTTATAAACACACACACAAAGTAACTCCACCAGAGTGCCTATTTCGGGTCACTTTTGCCGGTCCAAGCCCGGGTAAAGGAGCAGGGTTGGAATTGTGACATTAAAAAAAACCAATAATTGCTAAAAGAAATTTAATTTGTAGCTCTAAATAAACACTAAATGCATTTAGGACGTTTTTTACTGACTTTATGTCTCTTCCACGATGTTATTTCTCTCTCCAACAACATAGGTTACAATTACATTAGCATGACCTATTATGCAAATTAGGCGATGACGTCATTTAGCGACTTCTAGCACTTTTAGGACAACCAATAGCGATTTTCCTTACTGAGGAGTTGGCATCACTGCCCTCATGTTACCTTTTGTCGAGTGGAAAAAAGTTAGCATTCATCCTCCAGCTTCACTGTTTATATTATGCTAACATAGCTGTGTTGCTAGCGATCACATAGCACATCATTATATACCAGCAAGCCGACCTCAGTAACCCTACAAACGTCACTGCTGTTTAGTTTTCTGTCTTCATTTATGTTGGAAGTGATAGCAGAGCTGTACGTTTGAATTTTGTCAGCAATCTCTCAGTCAGAACATGTTTAGGTGGAAGCTAGCTAACTTCCTGCTAACTTCTATCTCTGTTAAAACTTCATAAATTCTGTTTTCATGGATGCCTGGATGATTAACTTAATTGTTACACCTGGTAAAGCAGCAACACTGATCATTTTATTAAAGATGAAAGGATTTAGACAGTTTTTAACTTTCAGTGATGCCGCAGTGTTCATTTGACCTTAGGACCTGAAGCGGAGTTTGGACCCAGAAACGGCTAATGATGTCAGGCTTCAGGACTGGAGTGCTGTCAAGAGACAGGTACAACAGTATAACAGTGTCTACAGCCATATTAGAAATACAGTAGAAGCTCTATAATGGAATGGGGCCCATTTCAGGGCTCTTTTCAAAATTAATTCAAAATTAGGAGCAGAGAAAAGTGCTCAGAGTATTTTTCCACCATCCAATACTGTGTGCAAAGCATTCAACTGGCATCATCTTCAGTTTCCAAAGATCCCACTGGATGCATACCTGAATAGAAAAACACACAGTAGCTGTCTCAGAGGTTTGACCTTAACATTACTGAAACAATGTGGGATCATCCTCACAGAAGACAGAACCAAAGGCAGCCAGCATCCAAAGAAGAGTTATTCCAAAGCTTTCTTTAGAGGGTTCAAGTTGTTTTGAAAAAAGCAGGTCATACCAAATATTGACTTTCAAGCTCCATGGAATTAAACTCTGACTTTGCCTTTTATAGAGTATTTCCATGTGTTTGCATGTGTTTTAATAAATCATTGCACCTGTTTCCCATCTTCCAGGCAAAATGTAATGAAAGAGAGGTGATTTTAGACGAGTACCACTCATGAGTTTCCTGCAAACTGCTCTGAGACTGTGTGGAGGAAGACTCAACCCGACCCCGCCTGCCTGTGGTATGGCCTTCTAAAGTTTAATGTATGCACAGATTGGAGTTAACCCTTTCATCTCGCTTGCTTCCAGGGCAAGCCTTCCTTGTACCTGATGCACCCTTGCCTCTGTGGTTTTCCATGGATCGCGGATGGCCGTTGGAGCGCCATGCAGATCCACCTCTCATTTATCAGTGACATTGCCGGATGACAGCGCACTTATTCACGCTCACTCATGAATATTCAGTTTACTCCTGCTTCAAGGGTACGAAAGAGACGTCTATACACAGGAGAGAAGAGCGGCATCTCTCATTCTCTGTTTGTTCCCTTCCTCTATATATTCCCCCTTTTTTCCTCTACCTCTTTATACATGTACAACCAAAACATCAGCAGCAATATGCAGACCTTAATTTCATGCGCATGTTTCATTAGAGGTGTCGACCAGGAGACATTTTTCCCTGGCACTTTGAGCAAGCCAACACAATCCTGCACCGTTTGCGCAAAGGAAAAATCCCATTTGTCCTTTGTCAGCACACACACTTTAATTTGAGGCTTTCACTCCTGAGTAAGCAGCATATCTCCTCAGAAGCCCGGAGAGACACAGGAAACGCATTTGGGTCCTTCAATCTTTCCCTCATCAGCAGAGGCGCAGCTCATTCCGCATGGCCTCTGTGTTTTCATCAGTCAGCAGGGGCATACATAAGTCAAAAGGAGAGGGGAAAGTTCAGGTGTGTCAGCGTATAAATAGCCGACAGGACTGGCAGTCACACTGTTGATAGGAAGTCTTCGAATGCTGCCTCATGTGGAAGTCTTGAGTTTTGTACAGTCAGGAACGCAGTCACAAACACTATCAAAGAAATTAGCCATTAATTCAAACATACAGAGAGCTCCATGGAACTGACTGGAAAAGGCTTCAGTGTGCGTCCCACGATGTGCAACACTAGGAGCTCTCCATTTTTAATTCATTTGAATGCAACGCCATGAATGCTTGAAGGGAGTGACTTTCTGGAGCTGTGCAGTGCCGAAGAAAAGCGGCTCTTGCAGAGAGATCAAAGAGACAGTGGACGCAGGAACGCCGAGGCTGACACTTTGTGCAACGTTCCATTCAGAAATTCCCGGTTTGAACATTGAAGCGATAAACTTGAAGCGCTCCGCAGGTCACATGTTAGTATGACCTTGACTAACCTGTCAGCTTAGCCAGCTGCACTAACGTTATATATTTCACACACTGCCATGTTGATGTCACCAGAGCTCGTGAAGCTTCCCAGAGAGACTTCTGGGCTCAAGTGGTGTTTCTCCTGAGAAATGATGTTCTGTGTAAAATAACATCAAAGCACAACAGAGGATGATGTCATGCTCGTATTCCTGAATCGCCACTGTTCATGTATTTATTTGTTTATTTAATTAATTAGTGTTTTATATACTTATTTATTTAATTTGTCATATTTATGGAACCATCAATGCACTGGTTGATAAATCCTTTGGCTACAGTAACGTTTCTCATTGGTGCGAGCTCAGAAGCATCATGTGAAGCCCAGTAAACCATTTATGTTACAGGAAATTAGATAAATGAAGACACGTTTCAGTATTTGCTGTCAGACTATATATAGGGGGGGGGGTTTTATCACTAATACAGTAATTGAATTTAAATGTATTGTACTCTCCACCACATTAAGTGTATGCATTGGAAAAGTACAGTACATGTAAATCTAGAGTCTCATTAATCCTACTCTGGACAGGTTTTTCTTTTTCTTTGTAAAGAAACATTAACATTAAGAAGCTACTGAGCATCAGCATTTCGTGTGTTTTCTGAACTGCTACTACCTTAATGGAAATATATTTCTTATGATGACATTTTGTTTGTCTTCTCAGGAGTCCTGTCCTCCTCACAGCTTCGTGTAACAGACAACAAGAGAAAGCTATCAGTGAAAATGATTAATAATGATGAAAGCTATTCTGTTTGGGCTGTACCAATAATTTGGGTGTCAAGATTTCCTCAGGTTGTTGCTTCCATCTGATCTGTTGCCATTCAGACGTTGTGGTGTCGCAGGTGTACAGAGAGATTATTTTGCCTCCTTTTACAGCACATGGATGCGCGTGATGATTCTCTAACAATAATAAGCAAAAATAAAATCAGGAATGCTTCCTCATTCTGGCAACGAGAGCTGGGTCACAGCTAAGCTGTCCTTTTCAGTGTGCTAAACCTTTTTTTTTCTACTTCATTCTCTGTCAGCACTTTTATTAATAAGAGACAGCACACTAGGCGTGACAGAGAAGTAAAGCAAGTGGATTCGTGCTTCACACTTCCACTTAAAAAAGCACAGTTTTATCTACTAGTCATTTTAAAATATGTCACATAGTAAAGCTGCAAAGTTCATCAAATGTTCATTTGGGCTTCTGACAATTAAATGAGCGTGATATTTAAAATGCAATCAAAAACAAATCAAGCACTCTCAAAGTGTGCACCTGACCAAATATGAGCCAATCACAGCTCTTCCCAGCACCACACTTGAAGTTTCCTGAACTGGTATGAACGAGTAAATCAGACATCCATCCATTCACTTATAGGCCCCCTTTTCAGGGTCATAGGGGGCCTATCCCAGCTGTCTTAGTGAGGGTGAGAGGGTACACCCTGGACAGGTTACCAGTCTGTCGCAGGGCTAACACAACCATTCACACCTATGGGCAATTTTAGAGTTTCAAATTAACCTATCCCCACTAACTACATGTCTTTGGACTGTGGGAGGAAGCCAGAGTAGCCAGAGAGAACACGCCAACTCGACCCGGGCCTGATGGTGGAACTGAACTCAGGACCTTCTTGCTGTGAGGCATCCACCGTGCTGCCACATGAGAGAAATATTATTATCTGGCATAGCCAAAGGTGAGGCGGTGCATTTGTCTTTGTTCATTATCTGTTGGTTGTAAATACTTTAGTGTAAGTGACGTTACCAGAAACAAAAAAAAATAATATACAGAGTGCTGCGTGTCATCACCACAAACCAACACTCCTGACTTTTTCAGCACCTTGAAAAGGCCTCACAGACTGCAGTGTAATTAATGCATGAAGGCCAAGAAAAACAGTGCAGTGGTTCCTTATGTAAGTCGTGCAACATCCACTCTGATAGTCATTAAAGCAAGTCTGTCAGCATATCAATCCAACGTACAGACTCACTGAAATCACCAATGAGATCACGTTTTCTAGCAAGGAAAGACTTTCCAGGGAAATGGTCAAAGTGAAAGCTGTGTCCTCTTTATGTGTTTTCTGTGTTAGATTTTTAAAAATAGTCTCTTATTTTCCTTTTACAACTCAGTGAATTTAGCAGCTTTGGCTGCTGCCATATTTTGTTTTGGGGTTTTTTGTAAAGCCTGCTAACACAGGTAACACTGGTAACTATCAGCGGGTGGCTGTAGCTCAGGAGGTGGTGCGGCTCTCCTGCTACTGGGAAGGTTGGTGGTTTGAGCCCCGTCTGCTCCAGTGTGCACATTAAATAACGTTGGGCAAGATAATAACTCCAAGTTGCTCTAATATGAATGTTAGATAGAAGCACTTACATAGAAAAAAGGGCTTTTTGCAAATGGGCGAATGAGGCAAGTTGTGTAAAGCGCTGTGAGTGCTCATGTAGAGTAGAGAAGTGCTGGAAGTCCACTTAACAAGAGCTACATCAGTACTGTACGAGTGCATCATACAGACATGTTTACAAGCTACTTAGGGCGGAGTAACAAAAGTAAAACATATCATCGACACACAAACACATTTGAGAAGTTCAGCATAGCAAACAGATATGTCACCAAACATGTCAGTCAAATTAGGTAAGCTCCTGCCTAAAGTTCAAATGGTTTAGTTATTTTAAAAAGCACCCAAAACACAGTTTTACACCGTACTACTACCACAGGAACTTTTAAACATTCCCGTACTGGCTTCATTCAGCACGGCTGTAGAACAGTTAAGCATTAATGGAACCAGAGATCATGTCCAGCAACTGAAATCAGAAAGCTGGTCTCTTTTTACAGTTCACTTGTGTAACAAACGAATAAACACATTTAAGAAGAGAGTGCCCGTGTAATAGTGTAAAATATTCCAAAGGCTTTTTTGCCACATGGATATGAAAATGTCAAAAAAAACAACCAAAAAAAAAACAGGTGTGCTCAACTCAATAAAGTAATGAAAAGTGTTTTGGGTGCTGAGTGCTCAAAGACTAAATGAACTGTCAGCACTTGTGATGTAGTGCATAATACTCTCATGCTTTATTGCAGCAGAGGGACAGACACACTTCAACTTGTGACTTTCAGCAACCAGCAATGCCTGACCTGTGCTGGATTTTGCATTGTGTTACACTATAAATATGACTTACTCCAGAGTAGGTTAATGCCACTGTGATGTATCCAGGTAGGATATGAACCACCTGAAACTCCGGGGAAAACCTGAAGTAAACCCAAAATCCTACTTCATGGTGCCTCAGATGTACATCAGACAAGTGTGACATCCACAAATCAGAATCATCACACATCAGAAATGCTTTTCAGATGCAAGGAAACGTGTAAGTAACACACACACACACACATATATAAATATATATATATATATATAAAACTGTGAGTGCTTGATTTAATTCACAGCAGCTGACTGACCCATTACTACCTCGGGAGTGTGCTGAAAGCATATTTTAATTCCGTTTCCAGGCCTCAGAATTTATCAGGGTAATGAAAGGTGATGCTTATTTTGCTTGAGCACGCTGTGACGAACAGCAGATTTGACTCTGAGTTGTGTTTGTGATGATCAGTGCTTGTAGCTCTCTAGGTATGATGAGGACTTAATTAGCTGTTTGTGGATCTGGCTGCCACAGATTGCATTGTGAATTGCAGCGATGACGCTGGGGCAATGAGCAGGCTAAGTGCAAACCTCTGTTCTCATAATTGCACATCTGTTTTCCGTTGCTTGCTCCTGTAATTGCCTCCTCCTCAGTCATCTCTGCAGAGGCCGGCTGCAGGTGACTGCGGGTGAAACGAGACCAGGAAACCTGTCTGCTCTCTCATCAGCAGAGACAGGCAGGGAAAACTGGGATGGATGTTTTGACAGCTTCTCCTGGGCACAGACACACATACACAGAAACAGAGACACACACTGAGTGTGGCTGGAGATGCTCAAGTCTTACACCAGAGCACCACCTAGTGGCTGATGGCTTTCCATCTATCCCTCTTGCCCTCTTTCTGACACACATACTCACCTTTCCTCCTCTCCTTTGTCTCATTATCTAATTTTTGGCTTATATTTTCTGTACTAAAGCAACATTGACAGAGCCAGTGAACCACTAAGAACACTTCTCTTCATAAATGTATTTTTATCCATCCAGTTCCTGCCGTCACTGGGGGAGAGGTGGGTAAACTCTGGATAGGCTGCCAGAGCTGTTCAGAACTGCAGTCATAATGTTGTATAGCATTTTATGAACTACCACTGTACATCTTGTTATGATCTAAATGACTTTCTTTTAGTTGTTGTTTTAAAAGTTCTATTACAAAAAATTAAAAATGTAAACAGTTACATGTAACAAGGGCTATCAAAAGCATATTTTTGGAAAACGGTCTTCACTCACATGCACAGTACACTGAAAATGTCCAGATATTTTTAAAAAACCATAAACAACACAAATACAGTTACAAAGATATGTGTAGGTATTTGCACAAAACTGTGTATAACTGCTTCAATTATTAAATGCAAAAAAAAAGCATTAGAGCGAGAGATACAGATATTACATTAGACATGCAAATACACATTTTTACCATGGTTTACCACATGGTGGCACTGTGGCACACACACACACACACACACACACACACACACACACACACACACACACACACAGTTTGACAAGTTGATCAGTGTCCACTTTATGCATAACACTATTTTCAAAAATTGCTTAGACAAATGTATTAAACTTATATTTATTTTACTTTTAATTTGATATATGACAACTAATTTGATCAAATTCACATTTAAGTTGGCTGTGAAACAAAATGAATTAATAATGATTTGAGTCAGTGGAGGCATACATGTGGATGTGAGACAATAAATAATAACACCTTTGAATATTCATTGCTGTGTCTTTCATGATACAGCAATGTGTAAATGACTGAACCTCAGTCTGCAAGTGTGATCAGAGAGACGTCAGACCGATGTGAACCTAAATGAAGGGAACAATGATTCATAAAAATACATCCTGATCACATACAAAGAGACGTAAAGGTACAGCTGCTGTATTTCACTCAGAGATGGAGAAAAATGTAAGAAAAGGCAGGAAAGGAGAGGAAGCAGAGAGGTTACATTTAAAGGTAAAGACTGCTCAGTGGCATGTGATAAACTGGAAATTTAAAGCTTACATGTAATCTGTTCATTTTTAATCAGATATTGGGTCTGTGTATGATGTGTAAGTTGTGTTTTTTTAATAGTTGTGTTTTTTTCATATTGTGAAAAAAATATAAAAGGTTTGTGTTATTCAAAGTTGCCATTAAGATACACAACAGTTTAGTGCAGCATAACCATTTTAGCTCACTGTACTGTGGTGACTTTACAGTAAATCTGTGTTCATGGTCAGAGTTAGGCTACATCAGGGGTTGGCAACCCTGGGCATGCGTGATGGCACGACCGTAGTTGGATGGGCCGATAATTTTTATTTTTTTTGTAACAGTATAAACAATGAAAGGTGGTGGATGCTGGCAGATATGTAAAAGTAAGTCAGTTGTTTGGTGGTGGCTGTGGCGGAGCTTCCACAGAGGCCAGCAGGTGGATGAGAGAAAGGGGAGACAGGAGGAGGAGAGACCCGAGGCGGCCGGCGGTCCGAGCGTCAGGTGAACTGAACTTCAGGTAAGAAGTTATGACCTGCAGTCTGTCTGGGTCAGATATGAACTAAGTTTAGGTGGAGTTTATTTTCCTTGTGCTGACTTTTTACCGTCAGTTACAATAACTCGTACTGCGTGCTAGCTAGCATGACGGAGTTTCTATACAGCTGGATGGTGCTATGATGTTACTAATGGTGAACTTTATTTTATTCATAAGGTTAGTTATTAGAGTTGCCAACCGTCCCGTAAAAACGGAATCGTCTCGTATTCAGAAAAAATATTATGCATTTCATGTTGAGCTGAAAAGGAATACAGTTCCTTTTCAGCTCAACATTCTTCAGCTAGAATGAAAAAAGGCACAAAGCTGGAGTTATTCTGTGTCTTTGCTGCACAGCTGCCTCTTCTCCTCTCATTCTCTCCCCCTCCCTCTCCTGTTGCTACTTCAATCATGAAACTGATCAATGATCAGCTGATCGGCTTTTCTCTCTTGTTTGTTTATCTCCCACTTTGCGTCAGAAAGAGGAAACCAGCGGATGTCGCGCTAAACAACAGCAGCACGTTTAAGCTTGATCAGCTGTTGTTAGAATTTATTTAATATTAATTTCTAGTATCAGCTGATGTTTGCTGGAGCCACAGCTGTAAAGCTGCTGGTTATGATATGGTTTGGTTATCTGGTGAGAGGGAAACATGAAGATGAAACCAGGAGATGTCCTTACTGGATCATCAGAGCTGTGATGGAGAAACAGGTTTACCTTTTAGGTGACATGAATGAGTTGAAGTTATGAACTGTTTCTGAGACACAAATAACACCAGGATCCTTTTCTAAGCAGCTGACAGCTGGTAACTGTGCAGGGGCGGGTCTAGCAAAGCTTTGCCAGGGGGGCAGGTAGGGCATTAACAGGGAGAGGGGGGCACAAAGAAATACTTTTAATTTAAAATTTCTCGCTTTTATTAAATAATTATCTGAATCTTACAACCAAAGTTTTTAATTGATGTAACATGTATAGAAATCATACATATACCAACAAGACTGTACATCACTGTCACCACAGCGACTGTTTTCATTCAAAGTAGGGATGCACCGATACCGATACTGGTATCGGGTATCGGGGCCGATACTGTAAAATGTGTGTGCACTCATACTTGTAAAAGTTAACCGATACCATGAACCGATACTAACTTATTTCATTAATCAGAGGGTGGCATGTCATTTTTGTTGTAGTTTTTTAGATTGGCCACTAGGGGGACATCCCGCGCTAAACAGGCACAGGGTTAGATGAGTCAGACTGGCAGCTCCAGATAAAAAAAGAGAAACTGGAGGCTGCTGTAGCTAGGCTAAACAAAATGTCAGCAGTGTGGACCGGAACAGCCAACTTTAACTCAGGTTTTGGAAAAGCGATGAAAAATGTCAAGAGAAAATCCACGGGCAGTTAAAACAACAGAGGCTCTGACTCATTTTATCGCTCTGGATGACCAGCCAATGCCGGCCGTGGAAAACATAGGATTCTTCTCAGCACACTCGAGCTGCGATATGAAATTCCCAGCTGCCCACACATCAGGGAGATAATGGTGCCAAAACTCTCTAAAGAGGTAAAGACAAGCAGTGTGTGCGCGATGTCAGTCCTTGATTTAACGGCACAGTGGACTGATGATCCACGGGCAGATGGCGAGTTCGTTCGTCAATGCCAAATACTTTCGTTATTTTGTTTGTTTGTTTACAATATGGACACTCTGCAATAATTTAAAAGTTTATTTTATTCTCAAACCTAATTTGTAATTATTTTATTCCAAACAGAAGTGTTTATTTATTATTCCGAAAGCTCGAGACAGTGCCAATAGTTCAGTGATATTTTGTTAAATTACAATGTGGAGACTCTGCAATAATTTAACAGAAGTGCTTATTTTTCACTTGAAATTTTTTTGTGGTCTTTTTTATTAAGATATTATTTATTATCGGCAGAGAATAAAATAAAACCTCTCTTCCAATTCATTGCATTTGTCTGTGTGTGTGGTAGAAGTATCGGTTTTTGTACTCTGTATCGGCAAGTACTCAGATCCAAGTATCGGTATCGTATCGGTTTGAAAAAATTGGTATCGTTGCATCCCTAATTCAAAGGCTTTATGGCTGTAATACCTGGTGGGCCGGTCTCTAGGCCGATGTTGTGTCCCAGTCCAGCCCTGCGCATGACACGCAGTGAATTAATCTGAGAAGGTGCATTCAAAAATAAATGGCCGGGCCAGCGCTGCACATCGCAAATTAGCTCGCATAGACACATTAGTTGTGCCGCTTCTTAATGACGGTATCTTAGCTAACAACCCCAACTACCAGATTCAACTTGTAATTGGCTAAAAATAACTTCGCCTACCGGTGAGAGGGACGTTGCTAGCTGACAGTTTTTTCAAGCGATGTTGAAATTTCCACATTCAGACACTTCAAATGCTTCAGGAGCTGTTCGCTCAGCATCAGCACCACGGAAATACACGGATACATCCGTAGACTCAGGACAGAATTCACAATGTGTTTTTGGGACTTTCAGGTGTTTGGACCAATGTTTTCTTTCTGATCAAACCAGAAGCTTTAATGAGCAGCTGGATTTGTCTCTCGTTAACTGGTTGGACACAGAGGACATCGAAATGCAGCTGATTGAACTGAAAGCTCGACTCTGTGGGGTCTGGATACCTCCCTGGACTTTTTAGGGGGAGGTAACAATGTTTAAAACGATAACAATAATATTTATATTTATAACAAGGTGCAATAATAATTAATGTGCAATAATAACAGTGTGCAATACACATACACTTATTCTTCTTTTTTATACTAAGTTAATATACTGTGTTGTGTTGTTTGTTACGTTGTGATGTGTCATATCGTGTCGTGTTGTGTTATATGTAGTGCCGACGTAGGACAGTTTTTCCAATTTCATTGTACTACTGTACTATGTATGACTGTGCAATGACAATAAAGAGTTATCTTATCTTATCTTATCTTATCAAAGTTCGCAGAACTACGAAGCAGCTGGAATCCAAAGCTGTGTGTGTTCATGGAGCTGCATGTTCACCTGCTGGACATCACTACCTGACAGGTTTAACTGTCTTCAGAACATTGCAGAGGCCTTACTGACAGTGTTTGGCTCTAATGTCTGTGTGAGCAGATTTTCTCTCACATGAGTCCTCAGGTATCCGTCTGAATGCTGGACACTCGGAGACCTGTGTCTCTGAGTGGGAGACCAGAGATCACATTAACATGTGTGTCTCTGTATTAACAAACATGCCATATTGGCCCAGTTTATTTTTCTTATCATTGTTGTGAGGAGGCCATAGATAGCATTTGCATTTTCTGTTGTACAGTTCATTTGCTGTTATGGATAAAAAGTCTTTTTTTGTTTCAAAATAGCTGATAACTATTCGCTGACAGCTGCCAACATCTGAGAACAAATATAATTTTATAAAGTGGTTCTATATAGTGAGTAACTGTTAATATAGAGTGTTATTAAATTTATTGCTAATGCAATCATATGGCACACTGACTTTTGAGGGAATTTTAGATAATAATAATAATGGATTGCATTTATATAGCGCTTTTTGAGACCCTCAAAGCGCTTTACAATTCCACTATTCATTCACTCTCACATTCACACACTGGTGGAGGCAGCTACAGTTGTAGCCACAGCTGCCCTGGGGCAGACTGACAGAAGCGAGGCTGCCATATCGCACCATCGGCCCCTCTGGCCATCACCAGCAGGCGGTAGGTGAAGTGTCTTGCCCAAGGACACAACACACAAATGCAGTTGTGTAAATCCACAAAAACTCAGTAAAAACTGAGACCAGTTAAAGTCAGAATAGCACCAGCACAGGTCAGCTGAGCAAAGTGAGTGACCACAGAAAATCTACAGAAGCTGACAATAGAAATTATTGTGGTAATTTCCCACCCTGAGCCACTACAACCCCCAACTGTACTCACTGTTCTGTTTAGGTGAGGAGGAAACGACAAAAGAGGTTTGTAACCCCATGTATTACAATCATTATTACAAGGTTCAGTTTGCACAGAAATAGCTGGTAAACTGTCCTTTCTTTCTAACTTTAAGTACATTTAAAAGCACTTTTTTGCTTTTACTTGAGTAAAAAAGTTGAATCACTACTTCAGCATGAATAAAGAATGTCTGTACTTTTGCCACCTCTGGTTATATTTCACACAGAGCGGATTCAAAGCACCGATGATAGTTTGAAACAACTTTCACTTGTTAAACAAAAAAAAAGCCTTTGTTAACATTTTGTCACACATGTTTTGATGTGTTCTTAAAAACATTTTGTGAAATGAAACGTGATGATTTTACAGCAGTTTCCCCGGTGAAGCAAACGTCCCTGGATAATTCAGACTTTTTTTTTTTACTTTAACAAATGTGGTATATTTTTTACTTTGCACTTTAACTGCACTAAAACAAATATTGTAAAAAATATTGTAAAAACAAAGAAATCTTGATTATCTGTTAATGTAACATTTGTGTTTGAGATGCATTGTGAAATGAAGGTATTGTTACCTTATCAATAAACATGTTGTGATGGGGTGTTGTCGTCACCCCACCAGATCAGCAGGAGGGCTTTGTCGACATTTACAATAAAGGCAATGAATCGAGAACGAGGCAGCGTAGCTTCAAATGGATACCACAGGTGCATCTACTCAAAATCTCAGGCAGCTTGTAATTGCAGTGACCTCGACCCAAAGGTCAGTGTTTTTTTGAAAATCGTGTGACTGCAATAATAGACCCTGTGCACAAGAAAATGCTAACTTCCTGTTTTAAGACCGGATGTAGGGTTGTACATTTAGCTTTATTTTGCTGTCAATCGCTACTGCGAAGGTGGACTCAAAAAAGTCCAAAACACGAAAACGGAAAGATCGCATTAAGTTACAAAGAGCTGAAGCTGGGAACACTCACCATTACTGTTTCATAAACAAATCAAATGATCAATTTTAACGTTTGAAGAGTGTAGATCGATCAGTTGTTTACATCACTTAACACAAGCAGAACTGCATTACAAAATCAGAAGACACATCGTCCACATTCAGAAGCACATCTCTGTATAGTGACTGTTCTTATGATTTAAACAGGCAAATGTTCAGCATTCAAACTACAAGTGAACAATAGTCAAGGCCAGATGTTTCCCCTGTTATGTTGATATCGGCTAGTCAAGTACATGAAAAAAAGCCACAGAAAAAAATTAATGAATGATTGCTGGTAAGAGTCTCTATATATTAGTATTTACAACTGGTATGTTGTGACGTACCTTCAAAATTACAGCGGTCCTTCGCTATGACACAGTTCACTTTTCGCGGCCTCGCAGTTTTTCAGCGCATTGTGTCCTGCGTCCTGATCAGCTGTAGGTCAATGTCGATGTCCTCCGTGCCCTCTCTCCTGTACAGTACAGAATCGCTACATCGATCGCTAGCAGTGTGACTCTGAAGTGCTATACGCTGGTTATTTTTAGATCATAACACTGACGATAAATGAGGGACCACTGTATACAAATACTGAGAAATATAAAATTTAAATCCTTTCTCTCTTTTGCTCTGAGGCGGGGGAAAAATATCGACAAAACGATGAACATCATCTACAGATATATTCGGTAAATGCCCAGGACATCTTGAGAAATATAAATCACCACTTGATTCATGCATTTGGTTGACTTGTTTTGGAAAACCCGACCGTAAACAAGGTACGAATATCACACCGGAAACAAAGCGATCTACAGGAGTTTCCCCACCGGAAGTAGCATATGCTAAGGTGCACATAGGGGGTGTCTAAATTCATGGGCTGTATCCTCCTGAGGCCGCATTTGTAGACCGATTACGTCACAGCGATGCCACGAAGGCTATCCAAATTTGTAGGCTTCTCCGAATGCAGCCGGCAAATGCGTCCTCCTTTTCTCCGAATTTGAAGGATGGGTCGGATGTGTCCAGTTTGGCTGAGATTAAAGTTGTTAGATTAGATTAGATAAAATAAAACTTTATTAATCTCTTGGGTGTTTTTCGCACAGCTGAATAAACGTCAAACAGAAAACTGATTAAACAGAAGTGTGAGACGGTCGAGAATTTACTCCAGTGTCTTGTTATATTTTAGATAGCAAGGAGTAAGTTTATTAGACTCCACCGAGACAGCGGTGACGCAAATCGGAAGGCTAGACCGTCCAATTTCACAACCGTTTACTTTCTGAATTTGGACACCCCTATAGTCTATTTCAAAACAAGGTGACGTAAGATTTTAAATTTTGTTACAGTTTTCCTGGAAGTGTCTAACTTATTTACTTTTTAGGACTCAGTTACATCTCAAGTACCGTATTTTCCGCACTATAAGGCGCACTTAAAATCCTTTGATTTTCTCAAAAATCGACAGTGAACCTTATAATCCGGTGCACCTTATGTATGAATTCTGGTTGTGTTTACTGACCTCGAACCGATTTTATGTGGTACACAGCGCTCAAAAATCTCTCAAAAAATGTTTTAGTACAACTTTGGTAAACTACAAAGTTGCAACACTTGATGGATTGTCGTAGCGTTACGGCTGCCATAGTCAGGAGCCTCGCAGAGTAATCTGGGTCCAAAACTCCGTCCGCTTCAGGTCCCAAAGTCACACAAACTCTGCGACATCACTGAGAGTTAAAAACTGTCTAAATTCTTTCATCTTTAATAAAACGATCAGCATTGCTGCTTTACCAGGTGTAACAATGAAGTTTAACATCCAGGCATCCATGAAAACAGAATTTATTAAATTTAACGGAGGTAGAAGTTAGCAGGAAGTTAGCTCGCTAGTTAGCTAAACATGATATAGCATGTTCTGACTGAGAGATTTCTGAACCAAATTCAAACGTACAGCTCTGTTATCACTTTCAACATAAATGAAGACAGAAAACTAAACAGCAGTGACGTTTGTAGGGTTACTGAAGATGGGCTAGCTGCTATATAATGATGTGCTGAGGGTTCCTGATGGTTAGGGACAAATGTAATCGCATGGCAGGATGCTGTAAACGGACCAAACTTCAGCCAGGAGAACAACTGAGATAATCCATCCACAATACGAACAATGTTCCCTCTAATTTTTCACGTGTCTGAGCGAACACACAAACTCCCTGAGCGGACACTTGGACCACTGTGAGCAACAGCAGACGTGTGCACTGTGGTCACACCAGCATCGAATCCACCCAAGTTACATGTTTATTAAAATAATCAAATTACAGCATTTACATTTATGTTAGACTACATTTAATTAACTCCTTTAGCTCACTTACAATGAAAATTTAAAAAATCTTGTTCATGACCTGTGTAGTATGTTAACACCATTGGAAGTAAAAATAACTTGAACTCCAATTTTGAAAACACATCTCTTTTTTTTTTTATAAAGTTCTGACTTGTATTATGAGTCTGTGGTCTGGGAGAGAGTCTGTAACTCTTTGTCTGCAAAATACAGTAAATAATGACCAATGTTGGGCAATTAATTATATAGTTACTTCTTCAAAAAAGTAACTGAGTTTTGCAAACAACAAAGTTTTTTGCAGCTGTTTACCTAAAAATGCAGCCAAGGCGTTTTTTAAAATAAACATTTCAAACTATTTACAGAACAATCAGCTGTTCTGCATCAAATTTGATGCCACACAAAATTATTTGTGCCACTCCAAAAATTAATTTCTGTCCACTATGAGATGAAGGAGAACAACAGCCTGATACCCGCAGGCCTGACAACAGCAGATGTATCACTGCTGTAACACCTGTAACATTCAGCAGTCGCCTCATTGTTCTGACACACACAACAAAACTATTAACTACACTACACACTAACTACACACTAACTACACACTAACTACACACTAACTACACAATATTTGCGCTAAACGTCGCAAATCTCTCACATCTCAAAACACCGCCGTCACTCCTAAAACTTCCCCCCTTCCTGAACAACTAAATGCCATGTTGCCATATCAGTTTTGATTGGTCGACATGGTACATTTTTCCACCAATAGGAAAGGCTGGGGGGGGGGGGGGGGGGGGGGGGTTGAGAGGGGGGCTGTTTTTGCTCACAGGCGGAGAGTGCTTTTGAGCATTTTCCTTATAGAAAAACAGACTTACAGACTACATCAACTTCTGTGTGGACACTGTGGTTCCCAAAAGAACATTCTTTGCTTCCCCAATAATAAACCATGGGTAACCAAGAACATCAAAGCGACTCTGAACAAGAAAAAAAGAGCTTTCAGGAACGGTGACAGAGATCAGTTGAAAACGGTGCAGAAGGAGCTGAAAGCCATGATTGCAGGGGGAAAAGAGTCCTACAGGAGGAGGCTGGAAAACAACACCAGGGAGGTGTGGAATGGAATGTTGGCCATTACTGGCCTGAAACAAAAGAGAGGTGTTGGGATGGATGGGGACATCGAAAGTGCAAACAACCTAAATCTACACTTCAATAGGTTCGACTGCCCTGCGTCTCCTGTCTCCACACCCAGCTCTTCTCATCTTCTCCATCTACTCCATTCTCCTCCCCCTCTCCTGCCCCCTCAGCCTGTCTCATCCTGTCCTTCTCAGAAGATGACATCAAGAATTGGGCAGACTCCACTCCAGTAAAGCTGCTGGCCCTGACGGTGTCAGTCCCAGGGCCCTCAGGTGCTGTGCTTCCCAGCTGTCTGGAGTTCTACATCGGATCTTCAACATGAGCCTGAAACTGCAGAGGGTCCCATCACTCTGGAAGACATCCTGCCTGGTTCCTGTCCCTAAAAAGATTAACCCGTCGACCCCCAGTGACTGCAGGCCAGTGGCTCTGACTTCACATGTCATGAAGACGCTGGAGAGACTCATCCTGAGACATCTGCGTCTGCTGGTGGAGCCTTGGCTGGACCCCCTACAGTTTGCTTATCAACCCTGTATCGGTGTGGAGGATGCCATCATCTACCTGCTGGACCAGGCTTATTCTCACCTGGACATTGTTGGGAGCACTGTGAGGGTCATGTTCTTTGACTTCTCTAGTGCTTTTAACACGATCAGACCATCACTGCTGGGGAATAAGCTCACAGAAATGCAGGTGGACGCCCCACTGGTAGCTTGCATCACAGACTACTTAACAAGTTGACCACAGCATGTTCGGTTGAAGGGCTGCCGCTCGGACAACATCCTGAGCATCCTTATACTATCTCTTACTGTACATTACTAAATCTCCATTTGCACTATTTGCCTATTTGCACTACTCTGCCTGGTTTACACTCAATGTCATTTACCCTTACCTGAATATTGTATATTGTATATTGTATAGCTTTCTTGTTAATTTGTATTGTATTTATTTAAATTTTTACTTTTTAATTATTTTATTTGCATTTTTTAATCACTCTCTTATATTTAAATGTTCATTGCTATTTCATCTAGGGTTTGAGAGTAATGAAATTTCTATTCTCTGTATGTCCTGTACATGTGGCAGAATTGACAAATAAAGTTGACTTTGACTTTGACTTTGACTGAGCAGCACGGGGGCGCCACAGGGGACGGTCCTATCACACGTCTGACTTCAGGTCCAAGTTTCAGTCATGCCATCTGCAGAAACTCTCTGATGACTCTGCCATTGTGGGCTGTATCAGACGGACAGGAGGAGGAGGAGTGCAGGAGTGTGGTGGACAGCTTTGTTGAGTGGTGTGAGCTAAACCATCTACAACTTAACATCACAAAGACAAAGGAACTGATCATGGACTTTAGGAAGCAGGCTCCTCCTCCTCCCCCTGTCACCATCAGAGGGGCTGATGTAGAGATCCTGGAGGACTACTGGTACCTGGGGGTACACTTGGACTGTAAACTGGACTGGACCAAGAACACCAACGCTGTCTTTAAAAAAGGGCAGAGTCGGCTTTTCCTACTGAGGCGGCTCAGGTCCTTTAATGTTTGTAGGAAAATGCTGACCATGTTTATCACTCTGTGGTAAAGAGTGTTGTGTTCTTTGCAGCTGTGTGCTGGGGCAGTGGGGTGAAGACAGCCGATGCCAACAGGCTGAACAAACCGATTAAAAAGGCTGGTTCTGTCCTGGGTGTCAGACTGGACCTAGAGGAGGTGTCTGAGAGGAGAATGCTAAAAAAGCTTCTTTGTATCATGGACAACCCCGCCCACCACATGCACGCCTCCATGATGAACCATCAGAGCACACGCAGCAAAAGACTCATTGCCCCGAAATGCAGAACTGACCGCCACAGGAAATCCTTTGTGCCGGTGGCAATAAAACTGTACAACTCCTCCTCACTCTGTAGGTGATTTTCCTGAGGATTAATAACAAAGCTATTCTGTTCCCATTCAGACCGTGCACCAACAGTTTTTCATTGAATGTTTGTTTCATCTCCCCATCATATGCTGCTACTCTTTTATCCATTTGGACAATACTATGTCACTTTAGAATCACCTGCACTGATAGCTAAGCTAAGCTATTTATTATTTCTCAGGATACAGTTATATTGTTCCTCGTTACAGTTATTTGATCTTATAATTTGCACTATCCTACTGTATATTACTGTATACTTGTATTCTATTGTACATATTGTATATCTTATTACTCTGTTCCTCTGTCTCTCTTGCTGCACTGAGCATGTGTATGACAAAAGAATTTCCCTCGAGATAAATAAACCTCTTCTTATCTTATCTTATCTTAAAACGCCGTTTTTACTGTTTCTTCCTGCAGTAAATATAAACAACGACAGTATTCAGGAAGAAAACCAAACATTGCAGATATTTTATCATAACTCTGGTTTTACGTGGCCGATCAACACAATTTAAAAACTGGTATAAAGTCCACACTTTTTCCGTCAGTTGTTCTGTCTGTCCTGCTCACATCTCCAGTGGTTGTACACGTTGTCATTAACGTGGCTTCACTCCTCATCAGCCGCTTTGCTCGCTAAAACACCGGTGTCGGCACATAAGGACGCTGTCATAGCCTGTCAACGACGTTGATTAGCTGCGTATATATGAATGTGAATTGCATCATTGGCTGGACTGTGGGATAAGGTGGCATCGTTCTGATCCCATACTGGAGCAGCCAGTCACTGACTAACACTGCAGAACAGAATTGTTAAAGTTTTAATCTTAATTTCAATTCAGGTGAGATTTTTTTTGTGCACAACACAGATTTTCTGTGCGCAGAGACCGTGCCAGCAGTGCGCAGCTTAGAGGGAACATTGAATACGAGGTTAGTCATTAATATACTGCAACAACATGGGAATAGAGCAGCTGCCAGAGAATTCAGCAATAATGAATCAATGGTAGAGCAGGAAGCAAGAAGAATGAGCTGAGTAAAGTTTGACTTATCTGACTGTTTTGTTTTGCTTAATGTGCCTTCTGGTCCAAAAAATATGGCATGTGGTTAACATAATGAACATATAACTATACAGGTTAGTAAAATAAACTGATGGCTGTCTTTGGCAACACAATAAAAGGTGTTTCAGTTAAAGGCATTTATTTATTTTTATTATTTTTATTTATTTGTTTTTGCAATGATTATGAGGTCATATCCTTGAAGAGTATGCATGATTTCTCCAGTGTGTTAAAAATGTTCATAGTTGTTCCCTTCATCAGCTTCCTCAGCCTATTTCTCGTCCCTCTCAGCAAACTGTTGATTGTGAGTCTCACAAAAAGTTATGTGGTACACAGCAACTTGTCAACAACTTCCATAATCTACAAATTGTGTAGCTGATGGAAATAGCTTCATAAGCCAGGGCAGTAATGGTTAGGTTATGTCCCCCAGAATGACCAGTGTCACATCTATTTCCCCAAAATCTAACGTCCAGGGTGGTAACAGTCTGTTCTGGTCTGAGTCACAAAGTGTCAACATTTATATACGAAAGCTTCATGTTATTATCTGCTAGACTTTATGAAATGACAGAAAACTGTGGTGGTGGTGGTGCAATAATTAGCTCTGGTTCTTTCTGTGCGGACACTGCATGTTCTGCCCGTGTCTCTGTGGATTCTTTCTGGGTGATTCATCTCAGAGCCCAAAGATGTGGGGTTAGATTAACTGGTAATTGTTCATTCACTGCAACTTTATTGAGAAGGTTAAATGCAAAGTTTTGATTCGGAATGATTTTCGATTTATTTTTAGGTTTATGTTAGTGTGTATTTGGTTCCTACTTTTGGAAGTTGGCCTACAAAGCCAACTTCCAAACAGTTGTAATTCTAAGCAATCACAACTGTTCTAAGTTGTGATTGCTCAGAACAGTCATGTTCTAACACTATTTCTCAGATGCAAGATGAAAGTAAATACTAATGTTTCATTTTGGCAAACTGATGTTACCAGTGTGCAGCTCACTTTCTTGTTCTGGGTGGATAGAGGTTGGTACAGCTCAGCACTGTCCCCTGTGAGCTGAAGTCCATTTCAGTCCAAAGACAACACAACTAACTCCAGAGTCGCTCATTCCTCTCTGCCTCTATCATTCTTTTTGTATCTTGCCAACACCCTCTATCATTTATATGGCTGCTTTTAAAGACAGTCTCCGTGGCGACGGCGTGACCCCTGCTGCTGCTCATCAGTAGTGTGTCTGATTGATAGCCAGTAGGTGGCCATAAAGGCTATCTGCCGTTGCCAGATTAGCCCAGACAAACATGGCTACTAACCAGCCAGAAGTGTTTACTATGGAAAATTCCGCCATCTTCAGTCTGCAGATTTACGAATATGTGTCGCCTGAGCCTTACATGTGGGCTTGTGCTGTTTCACACTACGTTTCTGCTGTTTCATTTGAATAGAAGCACCATAAAGTACAAACAGAGCTCTCTTTTGTTTATTCGTAAAAGGGTCTTCCCTTCACAGCCTGCTCTATTTTCACTAATTTCTCTTACGAGGTGCAGGTTTACAGTCTGGAGTCATCTTCATCCCAGAGCAGGTGGATGAGATTAAAACAGAAGGAGCTTGAGGGGGTTGTCACAGCATTTCTGTCCTTCCTCTGCTGGGCCTGTTCTTCTGGGAACAGCCTTCATCTTCGCTCCATATGTAGGTCGTTGGCCTTTTGTGTGTGACGTTGTGCTTCCACCAAGTGTTTGGCGTTTCCATACCTCTCTTACATTCTGTGGGTTGTCATGGAAATGCACTGGGGGCAGCAGCAGCAAAGTTACAGTGGAGGAAAGAGTGAGCAGTGGGAGGAGGTCAATTAGTCCGGGCCTCTTTTGTGAGCCTCTGCTGGCCTGTTGATGAAGAGCGCTCTGACTAGAGATGTTGTTGGCTTCAGGAAAAAAGTAACTTGGAAAAACCCAAAAACTGGGGTTCAGCTCTTAGAGACAGTCACGCGGTATGACGTTAGATTTATGTGGCTTTACTAAAGCAGAACCCAAATAGCCCTTTCCTGAATGCTTCTCTTTTGAAGTGCAATTTCTTGCACTATTGTGTTGATTTGGCTCTGGTAAAACGAGCTGTGAACAACTATTTACACACTGAGCTCATAGTGTAAAGAAAACACTCTGTATGCACAAACACACTAAGTGCTCTCACTCCAGCCTCCAGATAGGTTGCAATTATGTCTGCACATATGGTAGGAGAATATATATTTGAAAGGTTAAGTGTGATTTTGTCTTTTTGTTAAAAATAATCTTTTATTGTTGTAAAGTAGGTCAGGGTTGCTTTTATCATGTGGTATTGCTCTGGGATGCACAAAGATATGCCTTAGTATCTCTTGCTCTGCATTTCTGTAGACTGCCACTGGTTTTATGACCCAGTTTGCTGGGTTGCAGCTGACCCACTCTCTGTTTTCGCCAGCTGCCAGTTTACTAGGAATTTGCTACACTATAACTAGAGGAATATAAGTTTGCTTCTTTCCTGCCTTTTTGTAAAGCTTGGGTATTCTAGTATTTTTTACTTTTTTAACCTTGTGAAATTGCACTATAAGATGTGGTCTGAAAGAGACATTCAGCAGGAAAATATATGCAAATAAACATGTCAAACTCTACTTAGATTTCAAAAATAAGCTTCAGAACTTGACTCAGATGCACCACTCTAAGTTTTTTAATATCATTAATAAATGTTCAGTTAAATTACATCACGAAGAAATTAGTAGCTACACATGAACCAGTGCAATATTTGACCCCTACATTGAGGGGATCAGGTGGCTCTATTGTTTTATGGTCAGTGTTTTCCTATCATGGTTTAAATCTGGGGAATAGTCACTGAAAATTAGTACAAAGTCTTTCTGAGAGAGTGCCTTTACAGTCTAATTCTTTCTTGATTTTTACCAGGGTCTATCCTGGGCCTTGATCTGCTCTGGAGCCTCCTCCCAGTAGGACATGCCATAACCACCTCAGCTGGGACCCTTCAATGAGGACGACCAGGAGCTCCTTCTCGAATGACTGAATTCCTCCTCCTATCTCTAACCATCCTTTGGAGAAAGCACGTATCTGTGATCTAATTACCACAGGTAAAGGTAGGAACCAGTGAATCATCAGCTTTGCTTATCTCTCTTTACCACAACAAACTCTGAGATACTTAAAGATATCTACTCGTCCTTGACCTGGAGTGGGAATTCCATCCTTTCCTCCTGAAAATCATGGCCTCAGACGTGAAGGTGCCAATTCTTATTCCCACAGTTTTACACATGCCTGTGAATATGGGCTCAAATTGTGGTCATAAATATTTTGTACTTGTAAATCAGTTTTGTTCTTGTAAATCAGGATTTGTATGTGCAAAAAGAATTTGTGTGTGGACTTAGCCAAAAAATATGTGTGAAACTCTGCACTCAAGTTTCAAGTTACAAGTACGAATTTTGACCCTGTTTTTCTTTTTCTTTCATCTGATTGGCCAATGTCATGTCAATCACAAATTTAACTATACAATCAGAGAACAGATGGGTTTGGCTGTCAGAGGGGCGCTTTTTTGAACTGCAGGTCCTGGAAGGGTAATACAGTTTGAAGCTGGAAGATCTCTGTGTAAATATCCGATAGCAGCTAGGTCCCCTAACTTTCAGCAGCTGTTGAAAGGATAAAGTTGTGGTATATCAGTGGTTAGAAATACCATTATTACTTTAGTATTAGTTTAACACAAAGTCAGGGCTGACCCGGGACCATTGCTGTGAGTCACAGTGTGCAGTATAAAGGTCCTTTCACATCACATGTGCTGCTAATGCTAACTGCTAACTAAAAGCCAAGGATCCAGAATTTGTTGCGCTGGCTGCTGGGCTCTGTGGGTTTTTGCAGCAGCTCTACCTGTACTAGATGCACCTGCTCCTTGTTGTTTCTATCTCTGACTTTATGTCCTCTACAAGAGTTTCTGGGTTTTTTTGCTGGTTCTTCAAATATTCAATAAAAACATGTTAACGGAGAAAGCTTTGTAAGTATCCTCACTAATGAAGACTGTCATTTCAACAACACTGCCCACCCCCCCACAAAAACTCAGACCACCACAGACTGTTCTCCTTCGTGGTGATGAAGGAAAACGCTGGGCTGGCATCTAAAAGGGCATTTATTCCCTTCAAGGACCTGAAGCTCCATAATGCACCCCTCCAATAGCCAAACCCACCTGTTCTCTGATTGGATAGTTAAATTTGTGATTGACATGACATTGGCCAATCAGATGAAAAAATAATTTTTTTAATTAATTTGGTCAGTTCCCAACGTGATTGGGTACAAAAAGAGAGAGGGAGTTCCTCAGAAGTAAGGTTAGACAGAGGTTCACCAATGTGCAATGCATAAATAAAATAAACACCTACAAACATATTATGAATATCTCATTACGTACTGTACATAACACCATCAAATGATTGTGAGAATCTGGAGAAATCTCTCTGCATAAGGGACGGGGCTTAAAATCAATATTAGATGCGTGTGATCTTCAGGCCCTCAGGCAGTACTGCATTAAAACAGTCACGGAAATCTGAACTGTAACTCAAAACCTCAGCTTTATTGCTGGCATAAAACAAAACATAAACGGAGCAATGGCAATGAACGTGAAACACTGACACGAAAACACACAGGCATAATCTGAGGATACGACGCGACACCGAGCATGGGAAAACACAGGGCCCACACACACAGGGCAACAACGGGGGAATCGGCAACAGGAGGGAGACACAGCTGGGAGAGACCAGGGCCAACGAGACAGGGGGAACAAAGCTGCACACACCAACACAAGACAAAGACCTCCACAACAAAACAGGAAGCATGAATCACAACTCAGAGACACGGACCCAACACAGAGAGACAGAAAACGACACATGGAACTAGACATATACTAAGCAGACACAACCGAAGAACAAATCCTAAACACAAATAAACAGAAACATGAAACTCTAATAATAAACATCATAATCATCATCATCATCATCATCATCATCATCATCATCATTAACACAACAAGAGAACAAGAAAACAATCCCTGATGCAAAATTAAAGCAAAACATAATAAACTCAAAATACTGGGTAGAAACTGACCCAGAACCGTGACAAGTGGAGGAAATAATTATTTGATCCTCTGCTGAATCTGTATGTTTTTCACTTACAAAGAAATGAGACGTCTCTTTTATGGTAGTTTCATTTTCACTGAGAGAGAGAATATCAGCCAAAACCAAAAACACATGACATAAAAGTTATGCACTGATTTGCATGTCAGTAAGTGAAATGAGTATTTGATCCCCAAGAAAATTATATGAGTTAGTACTTGGTGGAGAAACACTTCTTAGCAAATATAGCAGTAAGGCACTTGTGGTTGGTCACCAGATTTAGACACGTCTCACGGCCGCGGTATGACGAACGCGGCCGTGACTCTGGCAGACGAGCTGAACACTTTCTATGCTCGCTTCGAGGCTGCAGCTAAGGACTCCAACAATGCTAGTGTTAGCGGCGCTAACGGCTGCAGACAGGAAGATACTGCCAGCACCGGAAACGTGCTCGTCATCTCCGAGCATGAAGTAAGGAGAGCCTTCAAGAGAGTGAACACCAGGAAAGCAGCAGGACCAGACGGCATCCCAGGTCGTATCCTCAGAGGCTGCGCATACCAGCTAGCTCCTGTGTTCACTGAGATATTCAACATCTCTTTATCTCAGTCGGTGATCCCCACATGCTTCAAAGAGTCCATCATTGTTCCTGTCCCGAAGAAACCCCACCCTGCTTCTCTCAATGACTATCGCCCTGTAGCCCTCACCTCAGTAGTGATGAAGTGCTTTGAACGCCTGGTCAGAGACTTCATCATTTCTTCACTACCAGACACACTGGACCCACTACAGTTCGCTTACCGTCCAAATCGTTCCACAGACGATGCCATCTCTCATCTCCTCCACACATCACTCACTCACTTGGACACTAGAAGGGGGAATTATGTTAAAATGCTCTTCATAGACTACAGCTCTGCATTTAACACCATAATTCCCTCCACACTCACCACCAAGCTGGAGCATCTGGGACTCAGCTCATCTATGTGTCAGTGGATCTCCAACTTCCTAACTGGCAGACCACAGGCAGTAAGGATGGGCGGACATGTCTCAGCCTCCACCACTCTCAGCACTGGAGCCCCCCAGGGGTGTGTTCTGAGCCCCCTGCTGTACTCTTTGTACACATATGACTGCGTGGCCACTACCAGCTCCACCACCATCATCAAGTTTGCTGACGACACCGTCGTGGTGGGCCTGATCTCTGATAACAACGAGACGGCCTACCTGAAGGAGATTAGGAATCTGGAGAACTGGTGCCAGAGGAACAACCTCCTTCTAAACGTCAGTAAGACAAAGGAGCTGATAGTGGACTTCAGCACTAAGCAGGAGAGGAACTACCAGACCCCCGTCATCAACGAGTGCCCAGTGGAGAGAGTGGACAGCTTCAAATACCTCGGAGTTCACATCACGCAGGACCTGTCATGGTCCTGTCACATCAACACCGTGGTGAAAAAGGCCCGTCAGCGTCTCTACCACCTCAGACGCTTGAGAGACTTCCAACTGCCCTCCAAGGTGCTCAGGAACTTTTACTCGTGCACCATAGAGAGCATCCTGGCGGGAAACATCTTAACCTGGTTCGGGAACAGCACCATGCAGGACAGACGAGCTCTACAGAGGGTTGTGCGGTCAGCTGAGCGCACCATCCGCTCCGAGCTCCCTGACCTGCACTCAATCTACAGCAGGCGGTGCTGGACCAAGGCCAGGAAGATGGTGAAGGACCTCAGCCATCCCAACAACAGACTGTTCTCTCTGTTGAGGTCAGGAAAGCGATTCCGCTCCCTGAAGACCAACACAGAGAGACTGAGGAGGAGCTTCTTCCTGCAGGCGATACGGTCTCTCAATCACACCACCACACAGTACTGACCCACACATACAGTTCTTACACACACACTGGACTTTCTGGACATTGTTTCACTTCATCACTTTAAGCATATTTGCACTGCACAAGACATAATGTGGATTGCACAACACTGGTCACTATATTCTTCATTTCCAGTTAATACTTGTACAGCTGCTGTTATTGTGTATATATATATTTATATTTCGTCATACATTCTTATATAGTTCTATACTGTGTATTGTGTATTTTTTTGTACAGTTATTTCATTTTTAACTTTAATTTTTATATTTTGTTTTATTCCTTCCTTGTTAAATTGACCCTTTTTAATTTTTCATATTTATTTCCTATCTTAATCATAGCCTTTTCTTTTTTTTCTTTAGGTCACGAGCAGTTGTCTAAGCATTTCACTGCATATCGTACTGTGCATGACTGTGTATGTGACAAATAAAATGTGAATTTGATTTGTCTCAGGAGGTATTCCAGCCGATTCCTCTTTACAAACACCGTCTACATCATTTCGGTTTCTTGGCTGCCACTTGGCATCTCAAAACTTCAGCTCCCTCCACAAATTTTTGACCGGACTTTAGCTGCTCCTTTGTTGTCGGTATGTGCTGCTGGTAAAGTTTCTGGGCTGCCTTTCCTCATAACAGCCATCCCTCAAGATTCTCTCCATTTAAAGCAATGCATCATCAGGGACTATAACAGCTAGTCCTTTTACTGAATCATACTGGGCATTAGCCTGGTGAGCTGACAGGATTTTGGGTTAATAAGTCAATTGAAGGGCCATTGTGCATCAGCCCTATAAGCGTTGACAGCAGTCCAGTCATTTATTTTCATTACTGACATTGTATTGCCCAGTCAAGTCTCTTAATGCAACTGGCCCCTTGCCTAATTTAATAATCATTCCAGCCTTGTGCAGATCTACAGTCTTGCCTAGAATAGTAAAATTCTTCGACACCTTTTTCATTTCTCTATGTGCTTTCTGCATTTAATCATTAGCTGTTAGTAATCTCTGGCTGTCTTCCACAGCCTGTCTTTTTTTCTGTCTTCCTCAGAGATGGGCAGTAACGCGTTACAGGTAACGAGTAAAGTAAGGGATTACTATCGCAAAAACGGTAATTAGATTACTGTTACTTTCCCGTAGGAACGCTGCGTTACTAAAACCGTGATTTTTTGCGAGAATGTCTCATGACAGTGACGTAAGCGAGTGCGACGTTCGTGACAACAGCTGTGTGCAGATCAACAATGGATCATATATCGAGTGCAGAGAGAGTATGAGCGTGCAGCGTTTAAAGCGTGGAAGTACTGACCTTACTTTGAGTTTGATTCCATACAAAGTGACAAAAACATTAGTGTCCATTGTGCGTGGGAAGAAAACTTCTTTTTACAGCGAAAAAACCCCTAAACTTCCAACAAGCACCGAGTAGCTACGACGTAATGGGAAACTCACAGAGAAACTCACGGATTCTTCCACTGACCGCTGTACACCTGCACCAGGGTAAACCTCTGCCTGCCCCACTCCTGCTTTACAGGTGAAAATAGAGCAACAGGACCGCTGAGTCTTTGACTTTATTTATTTTCTGCTGTGTTTTACTTGCATCTATTTGAAAGACTGAGTGTAAACACGAAAAAAACCAAACATTTTATGTGCAGAAAATAGGTTTAAATGTTAAACTAATTTCTTCCAGTCAGAGAATGTTGCAGATAATTAAATTTTTGCTTGATGCATAAAGTTAAAAGATTAAAACTAATAAAACAAGTTTTAAAAAGAGACTTTTCCATTTGATTACATTTTGTATGATGGATTATGCAGAAAAAGTAGAATTGGGCTGAAAGATCTATCGCTTTATCACCTCTTCAGGTTGTAAATCGTGTTTTTAAAAAGTAACTAAGTAACTAAGTAATTAATTACTTTTGAAAATAAGTAATCAGTAAAGTAACGGGATTACTTTTGGGGGGAAGTAATCTGTAATTAGTTACTGATTACTTTTTTCAAGTAACTTGACCAACACTGGTCTTCCTCGCCTCAGCCCAACCAGTTGCTGTAGACGACTGCCCTACTTGACAATTCTGGCTCAGGGATAAAATACTTATTTCACTCAGTGTCATGTAAATCAGTTAAAAAAAATTATGAAGTGTGTTCTGACTGAACTTGCTGTTGACTCTATTAGATGAAAAGATATTTTTTGGCATTAGCAAACTGAATTACAGGTTCTTGTGAGGGGAAGGCACATGAACACAGGAGTAACCAGACTTTCTGCATCTTTGAGAACCTCACCTCAACTGTGCGTCTGACTGGAGGAAATAGCTTTAGCACAGTACTACTGCAGTATCAGTACTACTGCAGAATAAGACAATAATCGCAGTCTTTGGAAAATACTTTTACTACGCCATGTACTTAAAACTGTCAGACATAAAGTCGTTGTAATGTACGACTGCTGGCTGGATTTCTTGTTGTTGGTTAGTGATTTTAGCAGCCTTTGTTACACAAGCACCACCTCGCAGGATGACACAATAGAAATAACTCATTTGGTTTTCTTCTGGCTGCCTCCAACAGTCCATGTGTGTCAGGTTAATTGTACAGGTACAGTAAATGTAGTGTTTGAAGAGTACACAATGTGAATGGGTGAATGTGACTTGTAGTTTAATATGCTTTGAGCAGCCAAGAAGACTAGAAAAGTGCTATATAAGTTCCAGTTTAACCAGTGGTTTGCTTACAACCTGTAAAATGCAGTGTATGTTTCTTGCCCTTCCTTTTTGCTGTTGACACATAGTCAGTGCAATGCCACTGGATAAACCTCAGAGCAGAAGATGCCTGTTTGATGCAGGAAGTGTACTGTGAAGGTGAGGAGATGCTTGATGCTTGTAAAAGCTCGCTGACATGATGCACGAAGCCACCTGATGAAATCTGTCTACAAAGACAAACTTTGTGGGTGGATTACATGAGTAGCACTAATGTTTTACTAACTTTGAAGTACAATAATGAAACAGATGCCCCACTTAACACAAAGTGTTCTGTAGTAAACATAAATAAGGCCCATACAGTAAAAATGTCTGCCACCCTGCTGCTGCTGCTGAACTCTCTCTGGCAAATGCTTGACACTGCTTACGTAAATAGGCTTCTTTTAAAAATGGCTCTATTTGCATGACAAAGCCCGATGGTTTCAGGGTGGAGGGCAGAAGGAGAGGGAGGAGTTTGAGTCTGTCGCAAAGAGGAGGCAGGACAGACTGGGATTGTTGGACAGATGCACTGGGATCGCCAGCTCTCTCCCAGTCAGGAGATCAGACTGCACTGCAGGGTATATCGAACACTGTGGTTGAGGTATTAGCGGTACTCGTCTGGATTTGGGTTCCATTATCCGGTGTAGCTGGATCTTGTTCCCATATTACCTCACACTACTTTTTGTACTGGTTGGAGGAAAGAAGGGATTTAACATCTCCCATAAACTGGGAAAAAATTGAATATTTGCGAACCAGCTGTGGAAGAGTGACACATGCTTGCCACCAGCACTGTCATGCACTGCTCACAGCAGCATCTGAAATGTTTATGGCTTAAATGCTCATAATCAGTGGCGTTTATCTAGATTTAGCAGAAATATAATTCATAATTGCACTGGTGACCTGAATGGTTTATTACAGCAGAACGCTACACTGGCTTAGAGATGATGGGAACCCTGCTTACTGGACTCATACTCTTCCTGTTTGAGGTAATAACCTTCTCATTTTTCCATAATGATTTAAATTGATACAAATTATTTGATGTGTGATTTTTTCATTGTTGTTACCTTTTTTATGTAAAAACAAAAACCCCAAACAAACATTTAAAACATGGAAATCCAAATTATTTTAATTTGGTATTTTGGTGAACTGGTTTCCTTTGTCCTGTAGGTGGGATGTGAAAGTGAGCCGACACATGCCGTGCCAGAAAGAGTAGAGGGCTCAAATGGTGAGAATTCTGGCTTCTCCACTAAAGGCTAAATAAAATCTCTATATTATCCATGTTTAATGAAACTTCATGTATATGTCTGACTTTCTAGGAGAAACACTGGTGTATCTGACACCACACTGGGCTTTCCAGCTGGTCAATGACTCGCTGTCCTTCTCTAGGGCCGACAGCTTCTGCAGAGGGCGGTTTAGCTCTCTCATCACCTCAGACCAGAAGGAAGTTCTGGAGCTGCTTCGGCAGGCTGGACTTCATTCCTCCGTCTGGGTCAGGGATTCCAGCAGAGTAGCCTCCAAGCCTGTGGCGCTCTCCCAGCAGTGTGAGTGAAAACGCAGTTTTAAGCTGCAGATTTTTGTTTTGTTTTGTTTTACGTGAAACACCTTTTTGGTCTCATCTTTCAGATTTGCAGTTCTCAGCTCTAAAGTTTCCAAAGGAGTCGCGTGACGGCTTTGCACACGTCAACAAGTCCTTCCCAGCCCTCTCATCTGTCAGTGTTTGTGTTCGAGTTCAGTGGGACCCATGGTGGAGTGAGGTGTCGACCATATTTTCCTACGCTGCACCTGTCTTTACCAATGAGTTCCAGCTGCGAGGCCAAGCAGACATGCAGGGTCGCATTTTGCTGGCGCTCATCATCCATGGGAAGCACCTACCATACAAGGCATCCTTCCCAAATGATGGTGCGTGGCATCAAATCTGTGTCACATGGCAGCAGAGTGGTGGCCACTGGGCTACCTATGTGGACGGAGACAGGAAAGACACAGGCTCAGACACAGACACTTCCAGGGATATCTACGGTGATGGGATTCTGATCCTGGGGCAGGACCAAGACTCTTTTGGCGGGAATTTTACAGAGCCTTTCTTTGGAAATATAACTGACCTAAATGTCTGGAACATGTCTTTGGAATCACACCATGTCCGTCTGCTAAATGAATGTTCACCAGTCACCCAGGACCTGCTTTTCAGTTGGAACCTTGAGCTCCTTAGTAGCCACCCTGTGGTCAAAGAGGTGCAGGCCCGATTGTTTTGCCCGGGTAAGATGACTCCTTTTAAAATCTATAACTTAAATTTATTCTCTGCTAATAAGAGCTGTTGTATGTTGGTATACTTTGTTGGCCTTGTCAACCTTGCTTTGATGATTTTTGCTCTACTTTATGAAGGAGAAATACAAAGTAAAGTAGATTTTTTAAAAATATGCACAATGTCAGACGGTTAAAGTCAAACTGCCTTGAAAGCTAGCAGAGAAGTGTAATAATTAGACAGTGTTCAAATTTAAAAATGAATGACAACTAAAAAAATAAAAAATGAAATATAAAATAGTCCCAGGTAGCGCAAACTATCCAGTAAACTATAAAGATTTGATCTAAAACTGGTAAATATTTAAAATTATTGTAGGTTAGTTAGAAGTAACAGATAAACAAAATGTCACAGCTAAAACAGAATAACATACAAGCAACTGAAAGACAAATAAATTATGAATAAATAGTTAAAAATGTTAAATAATTGTAACAGCTAAACAGCTGTGATGAGTAAGTAAATTTAAGGTTAATAGGACAGCTAAACGTAATCTGTGCATTTTATTAAAGAACTGCAAAAGCTAAAATAATGACTAAAAAGTAATTATGTAAAGGTTAAGCTGGCCACGTGTAACACAGAAATAAAGCTGAATCCACTTCATTCAGTTTGATCTACTTAGTGGCAATTCACAACAAAAGTCAACCTGGTTTGGCCACCAGGCTGACAGCCTAGCTTACAAGAACAAATAAACAGTTGAGCTGACAGTAACCCATGTAAAAGGTAGTCATTGGATAAAACAGTCAAGGGGCTGAAATAGTTACTTTTTTAAGAATGCGACAAAAAATACTTGTGTAAAATAACAGTAAACAGTTAAAATTTCACTGATGTATAGTCACCAGTAAAATTAAACTATGAAAAAGAATTACATCCTGTTATTCTAACTATGGAGGAACTGATTCTAACTGTACTGTCTACACAAAAAAGAAAATCTTTATAACTCTTTCATGTGTTCTTACACAAAGCATCACAGAAAAGCCTTTCTGTCACATTCTTACTTTAGTATAAAACCAAAGAATTAAATTTATACAGGAAAAGTCTGGGATGCTTCCAGAACGAGCAGAAAGAAAGTGTGCAGGGAGGGCTGGATGACTGCAGGGGATTCCCAGAGCTCAGTCAGTGTGTGGGGGGGCGGCTTGGGAAGGAACAGCTCCTAGCAGTGTTGACTACTCCCCCATATTTCCTCTTACTAGATCTGAGCAGTTTTTTTTCTTATCAGCACTAAGATAGGTTTCATTTGTGTTTGCACATTACCCAGATGCAATTTGATATAATTTAAAACCATTATTCAGTTTTCTGCTTTAATCAAATGTCATACCCTGTCCATTAATTCTCACCTAACAAGGCTTCAGATATTTTTTTCATACTAACTCTTGTCTTGTGTGACCATTGGTACGTGTTTGCAGCAGTGCACCAGCAGGTGGAGCTACAGGGCTGCAGAACATTGCAGGGCTGGTCAGCTGAGCTTCCACAGTTGGGTCTGACGGACTGCCTGGATCTCCTGCCTTTCATCTGCAGGAGCAGCAGAGGTGAGCCTCACAGGCTGTACGCTGCAGAGGTCTGGTACATGATGTGACTTATTTAACCTTCCACCAGTTTAAGCCATTTACAGTTTTTTCTGAATGCTTAAACCCTAACTGTGATTCTTACAGCACAATTTCTAAAACTATTAATATTTGTAGCAAAACCACTGACTGAGTGTGCAAAACTAAAAGCACAAACACTGCTTTGCACTCAGTTTGCCATTTTGTAACACACACTTTGCAAACCTGTAGCTACAATCCACTGCACAGCACTCTCTTTGCAGAACTGTAAACACAACTCACTGCTTTACACTCGATTCCCAAATGATCAACACACTCCTAGCAAAACTGTACACATTTACGGCCATTATTTACAGTATTTTGCCAACTGTCTGGCACACTGCCACATGTGGAAACTGTTTTAGATAATTAGTTCACTTTGCAATCAGCCTAAGCACTATAATACAGGTAAGCTGTGTGTGCGGAGTACAATGGAGGGAGCAGGAAGAGTGAGAAGTAGAGGAGGCCGAGGAAGAGGACGTGGAGGTGAAGAAGTAGGACGAAGAGGACGACAAGGACAAGGAGGAGCAAGAGGAGGACGAGGAGGGGGGAAGAGGACGAGGAGGGGGGAGAGGAAGGGTAAGAAGAGTAAGAAATAGAATTGCTGATGACATCAGAGCTACAATAGTGGACCATGTCATCAACCGTGGAATGACCCTGAGGGTAGCTGGCCAACGGGTCCAGCCTAACTCGAGCCGCTACACTGGAGCAAGTACCATAAGGACATTTTGAAATGAGAGTCGGTGAGTACAGTCACTTTGCACTAAGATTTGTAGCACTGCCGTATGCTAATGAGAAACACAACAATACCATAGATGTAAAAATATTGAAATTGTTACTTTACAGAGTTGCTAGACGAGCAGATGCTGGGGCAGAGGAAGCATGTTCACTGCAGACCAGATTGCAAATAATCCTATACTTGGAAATAAACACTTGTGTTTGTTTTGATGTGTGTGAATAAACAGCAGTACTTGAAGTTTGGATCCCTCTATGCTTATGGATCTATGACAAAAGTATGAGCTCCAACTGACATGGCCTATTGTGCACAGAGAAAGCAAAAGCCAGATGTGTTTTTTATTCATACCATCAGTGTGCAGTTGGTGCATTGTGTGCTTATTAATGTGATGGCTTGTGTTAACTGTTGGATACGAAAATACCATTTTTACAAAGGTGTGGAGAGTTACAGTTTTTTCTGATTGCTTACAGTTTTTGCCCACTGCTTGAACACATTTTGCAAAACTCCGCTCTCTGTGCCAAAACTGTACACACAAGTACACATGACACAACACTGGGAAATATACCATTCACATCTGCACCAAATTGAAACTCTACTCCCAAAACCTAAACTCTGCTGTCAAAACCTGACATTCCTTTGTCAAAATGTAACTCTGTTGACAAAATGACACATACTTGCATCATATGCAAACACTTACAGAGCAGGGGGAACACACTAGTCTTCTTTATATAAAACACTGCAGTCTTTGATTTCCATTGTTTATTCAGAAGGCACATTTACAGGAGACACATTTTCAAACAACCAAAAAAGCAAATAGACCTACTCAATATTGTACATTGCAGTACCATGAATTCAGATAAAGCAAAACAACAACAACAACAACAACAACACAATACAGTTTTTCTTGATTGCTAAAACACATTTCTTGAAACTACGCCTCATATCCTCACAACAGTAAACACAAATCCATAACATCTCACTCAATTTCCCAAACATCCTATTTCCAGGTCAAAATGAAGCTCTACACCCAAAACTATTCACTCCTGCTGAAAAACCAAACTTTGCCCTCAGACATCAAACACAAGCCCTCAAAAACACACACACTACAACAGAGTTTTGCACACTGGTACAATTAATTCAAAACAATAGTTCCAAAACAAATAGGTTGCTTATGGTTCTCCCCTTCAAAACCCTTGTCACATGATAAACACAAAAGACGCAACCAATGTATGTACAGTGGCACATTGTCATTCATGTACTATACAGTACAACACACACCAGAAACATTATCCCACCTCAGCATCTTGTCTTTGGTCTGGGTCAGGCCAGAGAATCTCATCCACATCACAGGCTATATTGGCCCCAGCCAGGCAGCGGGGGTAAAATCCTCTTGCATGCCTGATCCACCCCTGGCATGCATCTACTGATATGTCTAGGCAGGCCTCTTCCATGGCCTGAAGGAGGTGAACACAGACATAAGGTTCTCGGCCATACACTTTCCACCGCCATGCCGAAAATAACTCCTCTATCGGGTTTAGAAAGGGAGAGTATGCAGGCAGAAAGATATTAGAAAACCTTGGGTTATTGGTAAACCAGTCACGAACCAGAGCAGCGCGATGGAAGCTGACGTTATCCCACACAACAACGTAGTGAGGCTGCTCTGGCTGTGCTGGTTCCCTGTAGTCCAGCTGGAACATATGTTGTCTTAAACCATCAAGAAAAGCAAGGAGAAGCATAGTGTTATAGGGTCCTAGTACGCCATGGCGGTGGAGTACCCCTCGTTGGCTGATGGCTGCGCACATAGTGACATTCCCCCCACGCTGACCAGGGACATTTACAATAGCCCGATGGCCAATTATGTTCCTCCCCCTTTTCCTTCTTTTGGTCAGGTTAAAACCTGCCTCATCCACAAAGATTATTTCATGGGGAACAGGCCGTCCTTCAATCTCAAAGATTCTCTGCAAAACACATAACACAGTAGAGTCAATCGGTACCCTGAACCACAGTTCAAGAGTGCTGAAATGGCAGCATAAACTGCCATGCTGTGATGGTACACAATACTTTATACAGTATCAAAACTCATACCTGAACATATTCCACACGTTGGTTTTTCACTCTGTCAGAGTTTCGTTCGAAAGGGACTCGGTATGCCTGTTTCATCCGGAATTGATTCTTTCGGTCAATTGTGGAGAGGCTGATGGCATTTATGCCTCGAAAAAGATGATCATCCTCAATCACTCTCCTTTGAATCTCTTGCAGGCGGATTACATTATTTGCAATTACCATGTTTACAAGTTCCCTCTCTTGCTCCTCCGACAAAAGCCTTAACCTGCCTCCACCAGGTGGTCGTCTCTGTGTCCTACAAAAATAGAAGCACTCATTACTGTAACTGTCACACATTCATTTTACAGGCAAATAATGGAAACATACTGAAACTCAAGACACATAAGTTCAGTAACTTAAACGTTACTGTACAAAGCAGTCTTACTGCAAGTACACCTACCTGTTTTCCTCCCTGAAGGTTCTGATGATGGAGGCAACAGTGAAGCGACTCAAATTTGGTTGTACTCGTTGCCCAGCCTCCCTCATAGTCATCCCATGGACAAGGACATGGTGAACTAAAGTGGCTCGAATTTCATCCGAGACTGACTGTCTTCTTGCCCTTGCTCTTCCCCTTCCTTGTCGCCGTCGTTCTCCACCTCCTTCACCACGTCCTCTTTCTCCACCACGTCCTCTTCCTTTGCATCTCTTTGGATCCATTGTTTCAAACCTGAATGAGCTGACTTTGGCCCTTTTATCTATCTATCGCAGGTTCTGATTGGTGTGTGCTAAATTTTGACTCCTAGTGTTTCCACCTGATTAATTGTGTGCTAATTGAGCTCAAGCTATGCTGACTTAAGTTAACATTATTGCATGCTAGTGCTTTCTAAATGACTACATGGTGTAAGCACTGTAAAATGTAGGGATTTGTGTGTAGAGTTTTGCAGTAACAGTTCACCAAATTTGAGTCATGTGTCAAAGCAGGGAATAGTGTTTATAGTTCAGGGAAATGGGTGAGCTTTTTGAACAGTAGCGTTACGGTTTTGAAATTTTAGTTTAGAGGCCTGGTTATAGTGTTTAAGCAATCGAGAAAAACTGTAATACTGCAATAGAAAAAACACTATACTGTAAACACAAAAAACCATGACAATTGTGCATAAGTGGGCTCATGGATCCCGCCGTCTGTTGGGGTCTGGCCACAGGACCTCATCAACATCGCAAGCAATGTCCTCTCCCGCTAGGCACCGGGGAAAATATCCTCTTCCATGTCAAAACCATCCATGGATTGCTGTCACCTGAATGTCGCCGCAGGCCTGTTCCATTGCCTGCAGAAGAGGCATGCGGGCATGTGGTTGGCGGTCATATACTCGCCATCTCCAAGCCGAAAAAAAATTCCTCTATAGGGTTCAAAAATGGTGAGTAAGGGGGCAAGTATACCACTTCAAATTGATTGTGGTTGGAGAACCAGGCCTGGACCAGAGCAGCCCGATGGAAACTGACATGATCCCATATCACCACAAACCTGGGCTGATCTGGTCTGTTCTGTACAACTATATCATGGAGAGCATCTAGAAATGTGAGTATGTGTTGGCTATTGTATGGACCTAGTATTGCATGATGGTGCAGAAGCCCTCGAAGGCTTATGGCGGCACATAATGTGATGTTTCCCCCGCGCTGCCCTGGGACGTGCACAATTGCCCTTTGGCCAATTACATTACGACCCCGTCGTCTTGTTTTGCTCAGGTCGAATCCAGCTTCATCAATGAAAATGTATTCATGAGGCTGTGCAGCTCCATCCATGGCCAAGATTCTCTGAAAAAAAGGGGAACATATCACTGTACTACAGTGCTACACATACAGCACCCTCACCCCATCACACAGGTACCTGTGTAGCTCTCAGAATAGATCCATGTGGTACTGATATGGTACATATTCAGCTGCTGCTGGACTTCACCAATACTCTATTGTAAATGTAAGGGACAGTTACACGTACCCGTACATATTCAGCTCGAAGTCCTTTGACCCCGTCACTGTTCCTCTCGAATGGGACTCTGTAGAGCTGCTTCATGGTGATGCTGAGTTTACCCAAGATGCGTCTGATGGTGGTGATGCTCACATTGTCTATGTTGTTGAACACTTGCCTGTCTGCAAGTATTTTCCGTCGTAGCTGGTGGAGACGGATGGCATTGTCTGCCCTCACTAGGTCCACAACAGCAAGTTCCTGCTGTTGTGTGAACAGGCGTTGCCGTCCTCCCCCAGAAGGTCTTCGGGTCATTCTGGAGAAATACAACCACATATTGTCATCGGTTTGCTTATTTTTCTTACAGTACTTTACTGTATGTACTGTGTCATCCACTGTACAACACTGTACTTCAATATAAGGAATCAGCCACTTTGGCTGCAAAAGGAGCATTAGCACCCCGTACACTTGATATGGTAATGTGATATACTGTAGAACAGTGCTATGGAACCATCTGAGTAGAGCAGAAGGTATGGAGGTGAAGACAGACCTGTTTTCTAGTCGGAATGTTTGTATTACAGATGCCACTGTGAAGCGGCTTAGATGTGGGTGGACTCTCTGCCCAGCTTCCCTCATAGTCAGGCCATGGTTGATGACATGGTCCACCAAAGTTGCTCTTATTTCATCAGAAATATGGGTCCGTGCATGGCCTCTTCGGCCTCCTCCTCTTCCTCCTCCTCCTCCTCCTCCTCCTCCTCCTCTACCTCTTCCTCTTCCTCTTGCTCTCCCTCCATCCATGCTTGCAAAGTTCTTGAAATGGCTACGCTGAGGGCTTTTTGTAGTTGGCTAATTGGTGTTTGGTTTTGCAAGTTAGTGCCTTCAGGTGTGTATTTGAGTGGTTGCAATTACCCGATGTGTTTTGTATTTTGGATACATGTGTTTTCCAAATGGCACCCTGACATTTCATTTTGTGAGCGAAGTGTCTTATGTATGAAATGGAGTGTAGCATGCAGGACCATGTGTGTTGCATAAAGGAGTAGGTGTGTTGCATAATTGGTACTTGGGTGCAAAGCAGCGCTTTTGTTTAAGGTAGGGGTACATGTGTTTGAGGTATGGTAACAAAAGCTTCAACTTGTGTTACTTTAGTCTAGGCATGGGTTCATGGTGTTCAAGCAACGGGAAAAAACTGTAAGCACATTTTTTGTAACTATTGGCTAATTTTGCCAAACTCTTCACACAAATAAGAAAACCTGTCACCCAATAATCAAAACATTGTAGTTCTCTTGCAAAAGCAAACACAGCTAGATTAACTCTTCACACCTTCGTAAAAATGGTGTTTCCGTATCAAACAGTACACACAAGCCATCATCTACTAATCACACAATGCGCCAACTGCACACTGATGGTATGAATACAAAACACATCTGGCTTTTGCTTTCTCTGTGCACAAGGTAGGCTATGTCAGTTTGAGCTCATACTTCTGTCATAGATCCATAAGCATAGAGGGATCCAAACTTCAAGTACTGCTGTTTATTCAAACACATCAAAACAAACACAAGTGTTTATTTCCAAGTATAGGATTATTTGCAATCGCCATAATGACTATATGGGTTACTTGGTCTGCAGTGAACATGCTTCCTCTGCCCCAGCATCTGCTCGTCTAGCAATTCTGTAAAGTAACAATTTCAGTATTTTTACATCAATGGTATTGTTGTGTTTCTCATTGGCATATGGCAGTGCTACAGATCTTTGTGCGAAGTGACTGTACTAACCGATTCTCATTTCAAGATGTCCTTATGGTACTTGCTACAGTGTAGCGGCTCGAGTTAGGCTGGACCCGTTGGCCAGCTACCCTCAGGGTCATTCCACGGTTGATTACATGGTCCACTATTGTAGCTCTGATGTCATCAGCAATTCTATTTCTTACTCTTCCTACCCTTCCTCTCCCCCCTCCTCATCTTCCTCTCCCCCCTCCTCGTCTTCCTCTTGCTCCTCCTTGTCCTTGTCGTCCTCTTCATCCTACTTCTTCACCTCCACGTCCTCTTCCTCGGCCTCCTCTACTTCTCACTCTTTCTGCTGCCTCCATTGTACTCCGCACACACAGCTTACCTGTATTATAGTGCTTAGGCTGATTGCAAAGTGAACTAATTATCTAAAAAAGTTTTCACATGTGAAAGTGTGCCAGACAGTTGGCAAATTAGTGTTAATGATAGCCATACATGTGTATGCTTTTGCTAGGAGTGTGTTGGAAATTTGGTAATTGAGTGTTGTGCAGTGAATTGTGCCTACAGTTTTGCAAAGTGTGTGTTACAAAATGGCAAACTGAGTGCAAAGCAGTTTTTGTGCTTTTAGTTTTGCAGACTCAGTGAGTGGTTTTGCTATAAGTCTGAATAGTTTTAGAGATTGTGCTACAGGAATCACAGTTAGGGTTTAAGCATTCAGAAAAAACTGTAAGCAGGGTTGTTCACTTTTACAAGAAAACTACAATGTTTTGCTGATTGGGTGAAGAGTTTTCTTATTTGTGTGTAGAGTTTTGCAAAAATAGCCAATAGTTACAAAAAATGTGCTCAAGCCATCAGAACAAACTGTAAATTTGAGCGTTGAAATCAGGTCAGGGTCACATCTTTCCTGTTTGCATGCAACTTTCAGCTGTGTTGGAAACATTTTGACACATGAGCTGTAAAGATGCTTTGTTAGAGGAGTTGATGCTGTACTCCTTCAAAAAACAAAACAAAACCATGATGACCATGAAAATGATCCTCCATGTTTTCTACACTGACTTCCTACACTGTATCCCCCCCCCCCCCCCAAGTTTCTTCTAAATGTTGATCAAAAGAATTGATCTATGGTAAAAAAAAAAAATGGTTTCAAGCAGGGTTGCTGGAGTTACAGTCCTCGACTGAGCATTAATACTGAGTAATAAAGTCTCAGTTCTTTGCCTCCTGTAACTAAATCACACTATCTGAGCTCTAAGTACGGGAGGTCACTTTTGATTTGGGTTTAGTGTTGTACTCTCGGAGGTTGCAGCAGGCCCAGGACTGAGTAATGATCTGTGAGCAGCAGTGCATGCTGCTCTTACTATATATCACCTACATTCATGTCATATTGTTTTTGGCACAGAGCGTTACCTGAAGATGAAGCAGATGAGTGACTCTCAGAGCTCTCAGCCCACTGCTTTCATGAGCCAGCTGATGAAGCTCTCCAACCAGAGCCAGGTACACTTCTACATGTTTTATATGTTTTATAACTGCACTGCATTTTTTATATCTTTATTTAAATCTAGTAACATACTTTGCATTGAAAAGTATCAGGAGACTGGTTCCAGAGCCCACACCGTGGGTTGAGGTGGACTTTATCTAGCTGGGACCTTTCAACTGCACTAACTCAGGCTCCTTCCACACCAGAGAGGTGACATTGCATGTAACAATTGCTAGTTCTGGTAGACAAGGATCGGTCCGCCAGGGTCTCTGCCCCTAGCCTCCCCTGGCCCAGAACACATTGCACCCAACCCCTAATGCGCCCCCTGAGGGTGGTGGGTCTACAAGAGGGTGGGCTCATGTCCCTTTTTCAGGCTGTACCCGGACTAATGGCTTGCTACCAAACACACACCCTACCCGGGCCTGGCTCCAGGACAGGGCCCCGGTAACCCTACCCCAGGCAGGCAGACAATTCCCTTGATCTCTGCTCATAGTGGGTCTGAATGACTCTTTGTCTGGTCTCCCCTGGTAGGGAGACGCTACCACAAACCCCTCCACCACGATAAGGGAGCGATTCACGGAGGGGTAACTGCAACATATGAAAACGAAATATTGATAGTGTGTCAGTGATATACAGGTCATGCTATCATTAGGAAATCAGACTGTTTTTTCTTTTTGTATGCTTTTGTGCAGTTAGTGTCTCCTGCCAACTACATGAATCTGCATTTTTTTAAAATGAAAAATAAATCTGAGATGACGCTGACTAATAACACAACTGTTATTTTTCACCTCCTAAACACATTGTGATCATATTGTTATTGTGCTATTTATGATAATTGTGACAATAATTGTGTCCAGACTGTATCCAGACTTTTTAAATTTGATTTCTTATTCTTTATCAGGCCTTTTCCACTTTCCAACAGGAAAACACCAATAAAAACACATGAACTCAACCTGATGTCACAGAAAGTTATTAGTAAATATTAATCACACTAAAAACTCAGCGTCGCTGTGTCCTCTCCTAGCTGATGCTGCCATCAGGGCTGAGCAGCCTGGCCCAGGCATCTGCCCTGCTTGACGTCTCTGTCCAGGCCCTGGAGGACACCCGGGACGAGGGACTGCAGCCAGCAGACATGATGTCCCTCATACAGCTTCTGTCTCTAACTGCAGACGTCCCCTCACAGCCATTTACCCATGACACTAACTACAGCCAGGACAACATACAGGAGCTCAGCCAGCACTTCATCAGCTTGGCTGACAGCATCATCAGTGAAGAAGACACCTTAAAGTGGCAAGCCATCAAAGAGGTAGTTCACACGGAGTGACTCTGATACTGACTGTGTGTTTTTACCTGCAGTGTCGCAATATCAGAAGTTTTTACACAACCTCAACTTGTCATTCAGACTGTACCAGAAGTGCTTAGAGTTCCTTGTTTTCCTGCCCTGTGGCAGTCCTGGTCAGGGTGTACCGGCCTGTCAGCCTGTGATAGCTGGGAGAGGCTGCAGCAAGCCCGCACTCCAGGATTGGGTGAACAGAAGGAAACTGATGGATAAAGGGTAAATGGACTGATTCTTACATAGTACTTTTTTACTCTACTTGAGTACTCAAAGCTTCATTTACCCTCATTCACAAATAAACACAGTCATCATTCTCTTCAGCATCTTCTGTTTGAACAGCCAGTTCCTCTAAGACCAAAAAATCTTTCCCTCTTTTTGTTATTAGAATAAACGTAAAGGTAGAAGATGCCAAATGATTACTTTCAGGATTGTTCAGGATACTTTTTCTAGTTTGCCAGAATCAGAATCAGAAAGACCTTATTTATCCCCACGGGCCAATTAAGATACAGCCAGGAAAAATGGGATGTGGCCCAAACCATAGCCTACAACAGTTATTCTAAACTTTAGGGATCATGTTCCATCTCTCAGGGAATTAATGCATATTTTGTTTCCAAATGTGTGCAATATATAACTCTACATCTGACCTGATTACTATTGTACAGTCAGACAGAAGAATGTAGTTGTCAGCCTTAACCCACTCTTCCTTTAAGGATCCGAAGCTCAAGTAGTAGGAATAGATTTTCAAATAAATGGAATAATGGCAGCTTCTAAATGGGAAACAAGTCTTTAAGGGTCATTATTCTTTGTATATGCTGAAGAACTGCTGCACAAACTCCTGCTCTCTCGCTCAACGTGGCTAAAATGGAGGCAAGGCAGGAAACGTCTGCTTAACTCATCGCTGATTATTCTGTTTGTTTTGATGTTTAGTACTCTCTATATTTGGAATTAAACCTTTGCTACATGTATTTAAAGTAACTTGAGTTAAAGTAACTAACAAAATAGTGGGTTCACTGGTGATCTGTAAATTCACCGTGGGAGTGGATTTAAGAGTGTGTGTGTGGTTCTCTATTCAAGAGCTGATCCTGATAAATTCAAAATACATTTAGAAGCAAAAATGAATTCACTGTCCTCTTCTATGATGCACACACAGATCGAATTCTGGTATTTCCTTTGTTTGTAAGTATTTGAGGTATGAAGTACTAACTTTTAGAAAGCACCAAAAACACACAGACGTAACACTTGTATCATCCACAGAAGTCCCATCCCTAAATATAAACAGTTAAATATAGATTTGCAAACCTTTTGTTAAGCCTATTGAAAATGTATTGAATTTTATATGCAATTAACATAAAATTAGTTTCAGGGATATAGTCCTGATGAGTACCTCAGATGATTAAAGGGCTTCAAACTCCCACCCTGGGTGCTCAGGAACGTCTACCCTTGCATCCTGAGTTGGAGCATCACCTCCTGGAAGTAGAAACACATCTGATGGAACCATTTGGTCCTCAGGAAGGTAGCTCATTCAGCTAGTTTAACCTCCTGAATCTGTAGGACAGACAGCAAACGTTACGCATCTGCAGCCAGGAGGACAGCAGGGGAACCAGCCACCTTAATAACAAGCTGCCATGTGCGGCTGCCAGGACAGAACGAATGAGGAGGAATGTTTACACTCAAGCCATAACGCTGCTAAATGGCACTGGAACTTAAGCCCCTACGTGCCAATTGTCCTCGGGCAGGGTACTAACCCGATGCATCCGTCAGAGTATAGAAAGGACTCAAGTAAAAAAAAAAAAGTGCTTATGTGAATGAGGCAGCTTTCGTACAATCTTTGAGTGCTCAGAGTAGAAAAGTGCTATAAAACCCAGTCCATGTCACATGACCCAATCCCAGGTTCAACGAGGGGATAATGGCAAGAAAGGAGAGTGCTTGTACCTGAAAACTGAAATGTACTAAAGACGTGTAGAAATTGTTCTAGATGTCACTATGCTTTGCTGAATCTCATAACTGTTGGTACACTTTCTATTATTTATGGTCATCATATTATATTTATATTGATGGTCCATGGGCCACACTTTCAGGACCCAGGCATTACAACCTCACTGCTACGTAAACACCTGTGACTACATTCCCTAATTTGCGAAGCTGCTTTATGCTAAAATAACTTTTTAAACTTTGAGAACTAATTAATTGTACAAGTGGTTCCCTGCCTGCTGCACTTTCCAGAATGAGACAGCTGACTCTTGATTGATCCAGGATTGGTGATGTTTCTTTTCTTCGTCAGATGCTAAATAAAAGATGCTACATGTTAGATTGGCTTTGCCCAACCTTTATAATTTGGTGAAGAGAGCACTGGTCTAATCACTGCTCAGTATCAAAAGATGTGAGGAAGTGTGAGGACCAAGAGAAAGGCTGTTGTCCCACTTACGCTCCAGTGACTGGTTTTGTAGGAACATAGGTGTTATTTTCCTTCAAATCCACCAGAGGACAGTATGCTTCTATGGTTTGTGTTGTTCCAAGAGCTCAACATCAGCTTCAGTGATGAAGAACAGAGCTGATAAATTTAAAGTCTGCCTCCAAGTCATTGCTTAGTCATCCAGATTTTCCCAAATTTTCTCTAATTATTGAGTAAAAGCATCCATGTAACCCTGTTCACACTCGCTGCACTGTGTTTTCCCTCATCTCTGTCACCAGACTCTGTTATTTTTTCCTCCTCTGCTTCTGCACTATTGATGTGTATGGATCTGTATAAAGGTTGCCTTATGACAAGTGTTTCTCTCAGCACTTTGCCTCCCTTCCCCCTCAGAACTCGCAGTGCTCCAAGGCCAACTCAACGCAGACTCAATGATGAGCCATTTAAAAAAGCTGTGCATGTGCTCATCCATAAACCTCCCTCTCTTGCTCTGCTCCCAGCTGTCTCCAAGGCTCAGTTCTTCAATGGGCAAATTGAAATCAGAATGCAGGTTTTCAATACAGACAACAGGAAATCTCTGATTGTGCGCTGCATTATAGGCCCATCCACTGAGGTGTGTACGTGCCCAGTTCTGCTGCAACAGTGTGGGAAACAGTTAAGAGGATAAAAGTACTGTATGAATGGCCATTTTGAGATCTGCCTTCTTTGGTTTGATGACTGCCGTGAGCAGGCCATAGTGGGCACGTGTCACTGCTGCTAACCTGCTCGTGGTCTGTGTTTGAGGTGGTGAACGGCCCCATGGATGTGGTCAAACGCATTGACCACATGGTGACCAGCCTGAGCCCTCGCTTAATGGCAGAGACCAATCACCTAACCATCCGCAGCCCCAACATCAGTGAGTCTATCTCTCTCTCTGACACACACACACACACATTAGAATGGCTTAAATGTGAAAATAGAGCAGAGGAATTTGGACACAAAGGTATAACAGATACAGGCTCTGGCTTCATCATCAAGCAGTTTTAGAAAGCTTCTGAAAAAATGCAATTATGTAACAAATGACCTTCAGAAAGATGAGATCTATTCACCAGTGATGACAGAAACACAATAATAGAACATAAAAAGGAGTTTTGTACTGATAATCAAATACACGTTTAACAAAATGATATACTATGACTAACTGCAGAATGTATCTTAGCTTTAATTTTAAGATCGTAGACCTTTTTTCCAGCGTGTATTCATGAACATGGATCATAAGACACTGTTTAACAAAACTATTGAATTAGCTGTTTAGGAACTGCAGCCAGTTCAGTTGACAAGTATCATTTGAGCTATAAGGATGGTTTTTAATGAAATCCACTGTTATTATTCAGACACTGATGGATTAAACTGTATCCAAACGATGTTTAAACTGATCTGTTAGACACTTCCTTATTGCACTGCTCAAATGGTAAAATCTGCCATTGTCCTGTGGATTTTGATGTCCTCAGTGCAACTATGACAATTAAAGCTGATTGGCTACTGCTTTAACAAATTCTCCACAAACAAACAATGCACACCTGTGTACCTGTGTTTATTTTAAAGTTAAGTATATGCCTTCTCGTCTGCTGATGGTCACTTTGTATAGTAATTTTTCACCTTTCTTCACTATGTGACACTAACTTAATATGACACAATATCTGAGGAAACTGAGCAGTGCTGATTTTCTAACACTGGAATATTTCTAACATTTTGAGTTATTTTCCAGTGTTAGAAGATCAGCACTGCTCAGTGTTAGCCATTGTTAATCTTCAAAACTGACTAGGTTACTTTTAAACATATAACACTGTCAAAAGTGTTAATTTAACACTCAGAGGTGTGGACCCATATAGACACTCTCCAGTGTTAATTTAACTCTGGAGTTTTTGCTGTGTAGATATGCTGGGTGTATCACTTGGCTGCATGTCTGTCTATGGATGGATCTGTATTCATATAGATATTTAATTTATATTCTGTCTTTCTCCATTAAAATAACATTACCAATCAAATCACTATTGGCCCGCTATAAATCAACACCATCAAAACAAAGTCTTACAGTAAGTCCAAAGACAAGGATGAGACTGGATTAAGTCCCATACAGAGAAGCCTCCAACAATCAGATGACCCCCCCACCCACGAACAAGCACTGGCTGACAATGGAAAAGAAGAATATGAAGAATCACTGCAGAGTGACATCATTTTAACTCGCTCAGCCTGTTACAGCCTGTCCGTTGCTGTCATCTACTATCATCAGATCACAACAATCTCCTCAAGACGCTTTATATTGTAAGGTTGCTTTATATTAACGACCCTACGAAAATACAGAGAAAACCCCAACAATCAGGTGAAAAACAGGAAGAAAGAACTGGGGGACAGACATCTGCCACGATCGGTTTGGGATGAGGAGAAAGAGCAGGACAGAACACAGACTGTTAAAGAGAGCCAGGGATTAATTATAACAAACAATTGAATGCAAAGTGGTGGATAAACACAGAGAGGTAGTGAAAAGAGGTGAGTGAAGGAGAAAGACTCGGTGCATCATGGGAAGCCGACAGCAGCCTAGGCTTATTGCACCATCACTAAGGATGTATTCAAGGTCACCTGATCCAGGCATAACTATAAGCTTTTTTTTTTTTTTAAAGGAAAATTTAAAGCCTAATCTTAAACGTAGAAATATGGTCTGTTTCCTGAATCCAGATTGGGAATTGGTTCTACAAGACAGGGGTCCTGACAGCTGATGGCATGACAGCTGTTTCCTGTTCTCCTTTTAAAAACCCAGGAACCACAAATAGGATGCAGTCTGAGGGGGAAGTGCTCTGTTGGGGCGATAAGGTACTGTGAGGTGTTTAAGTTGTGATGGGACATGAATATTCAAGACCTTGTATATGAGGAGAAGAAATAAATTCAATTCTTCATTTGATTTAACCAACTGGGGAATAAACAGTGATGGAGACATGACAGACTGGGAAGAAAAAGGACAAAGCACAGATCAGACAGATGGAGGCAGGACACAGAGACGAGACAAAGACAGACTGGACATGAAAAATGGAACAGAGATGAAAGCAAACAAGAACCAAAACTAGAAACATAAGTAACAAAACTCAGATGCTCTCAGACTGAATACAATTCAGTTCAATTCCAAAGAATCAATAACAAACACTGCATGCGGTCTGGGTCTTGGGATAAAATAACATAGTATTTTTTTAATATATACTGACTGGATGAACACATGAATGCAGCATTGGTCGTAGCAATTAAAAAACACGATGGAAAAACAATAAGCATGTAAACAATGCTCACTCTTAGCCTTGAAAAATAAAACATGGAGAAAATAAAAAATAAAATATGAGAGTAAAGTCCAAACTTCACTGAGCCAAATGTAAACATGGTCACTAACAAATTCTCTGAACTTTATTACCCACACCATAAAGCAGCTGACCCCCAACCCAACAATCATATGACCCCCCCAGTTTTTCCCTGTGTGTATTATTGTAGGGTCTACCTTACAATATAAAGCACCTCAAGGTGACTGTTGTGAGTTTGTGTAATTAATTGAATTGAATTGTAATTGAATTATAGAGAGTCTGAGACAAAACTACATGACAACAAAACCTCACAACACAAGGTCGTGTTCAGTTTCCTGTTATCACTTCAGAGTTCTGGTGGAAAAATTATTAAGAAAATGGCAACTGTGTAGCTTCTGGGTGACATCTTTAGTTTGAACTTATCACTAATAATAACATTAATAATAACATAATATTTAGTCTGAAAGTCACTGATACTAAAAGCAAAAGGCCGCAAATGTGATCTCCCACTCACAGATATGTAATAATTACAATCTAATATTCTGGTCTCATTTCTTTGTCTGGTTTGTTTTATTTGCTTTCAGGACTTTTTTAAATTTCTGATGATGTTTGAGTTATGTAAAAATACAAAATTGTAAAACTTATAAAGCTTGAAGCACCTCTGCAACAAGAAACTGTCTATTATTAGATTAAAGTCCTGGTTTGGTGCAGTATAGAAATAATGTTGCTACGGAAGATGTTCTATCTTGCTGAGGTGGCAAAGGTACAGACATTTTTGTATTTATGTAGAAGTACAGATACTTGAGTTAAAAAATACTCCAGTAAAAGTTGCAGTACTGATTCTACTTCTTTACTCAAGTAAAAGTGAAAAGGTACAGTCTCTGAAATGTACTCAAAGTAAGAAAGCAAAACGTATTATTCACAGGGAGAATGACTAATATTTTATTGTAAGATTATACTATATGTGATATTAACTGCACACAAACAGTTTGTGTGTTTGCTGATGTTTGTTGGGCTGGGTGAAAATGTGTACAAATGTTACGTTGTGTAGAAACATTACTCATGTTTATTCCTCTAGAAGCTCGACTACAACATATGGACACATGCACTCGGCCCAGTTTTACCTGCTAAGTATAAACGCTATAAATGATACTGCTGAGCCTGAAGTAACGGGCCTGCTTTGAAAATGTAAGGAGTAGAAAGTACAGATCTGTGTTAAAAATGTTGGGAGTAAAAGTAAAAAGTTGTCAGAAAAAATAATATTCATGTAAAGTACAGATAACTGAAAGTGCTGCTGACATGCAGTAACAAAGTATTTGTACTTCATTACTTCCCACCTCTGTATCTTAGCTTTCTGCTAAGATGTTTTCAGTCTTTGTAATTCACATTATTGTCATTGTTTTGAGACTTTGGTTTAAACCTGCTACTGAAAAAGTGTAAACGTGTGTTACTAAATGAATATAACACGAGTTGTAATATGTACTATAAGCATTAAAATGATGAATAATGTATCTAAACCTTTTTACTCCTGTTCGTAGAATTGGTGGTGCAGCAGCAGAAGCTGCAGGAAGTATTCAGAGGATCGAGTTTCTGTGGACCTGAAACAGAGACGCCAACCATCCTAGACTGTATTTCAGTCCCACATCAGAAGATGCAGGATCTCCATAACAATGGTTGGAGATTGCTACAAAAACCATCTTCCCTGTCTTGCTCTTCAAGCAAGCAAAAACAAAACATGTTCTTTTTCTTGGTTCAACCTGACAAACCTTTGCCATCGTATTTTATCACATGTGCAGGTTTCCATAAGCTCACGCTGGTCAACATGTGGTACGGCTCTCTGCGGCCTTTTTTCAATCCTGAGGAGAACATCACCATGGAGCCCACCGTCACTGATGGCAGCCAAAGGTAAAAGTTTAACCCACTGTCATGTGTTATCCATAAAGTTGTGACTGTGATGTAAAAAGATGGGACTTTTCAGCAAACATTGACATTTGATAAAATGAAAATTTCAATATAATTTACAGCACTGCAGTTTATGTTCACGTTTATATGGAGGATTATTCTGGAGTTATGTGAGAGAAGTAACTCCCGGGCAAAAGGCTTTAAAACCTGATTTGTTGAAATAATTCTTTTAGATGAATTTCGACTGGGTATTTGGTGCATATAGTTTTTAATGAAATTGCAGTTAATTTAGACCATGTTTCAAAGCAACTGTCCCAATAAGCACCTGGATCATTTATTCCCATTTAACACTCTGCATATCACTGGCTTGCATTAGCTGTTTATAGCCAACAGTCTGTATTGTTGATCATTTTTGGATAAAGTTTCAAAGAAAATACATTACTTTCTCTTATATTTTGATTAGTGTGAAGATTTAAGACAAAATCTAAGACTTTAGACAATATGCCACATATTTTGTTGATGACATCAAAGCATTAAAACACTGTGGTTTTAAGTGAGCCGCAGCACTCTTCACTATGAGAATGCCTGGCCTAGATGCATTTCAGCATGACTTGCTTCTTGATTTCAATCTAATATTATGATTCTTGCTAAAGTCCAATTTAATGATTTGAAAGCTTTATACTGACTCGGAGCTGAAGAATAGCCATCGTGGCTCATCAAATATCAGCTTATAAACTGTATAATTCAATTCAGCTGAATAAAGAAGTAAAGCTCAGAACAGCAGCAGCAGGTCAGCTAACCTGTGACTTATTAGTAGTTGAGGCATTTCCCCATGTTGCCCACAACACCAGTATACAGGTATACAGTATCTCCACCTCCCATGCTTGAAAACCACCAAATTACAATCAGTTATTACTCAAGGTTTTAGCTTTATCTGTCAAAATGAAAAATTACAGCTGTATATTTATGTAAACTTTTTCATGAAAACTAAAGATACAGTTATTGGCTTCAGAGTGAGAAGCTGGAGAAACCAGTGAACTTGTGCATTGTAAAATTTCTCTGTTTATTTCAGTACAGAAATGGTTATAGCTTAGTCAGTTAGCTTTTTGCTGAGGTTGTAAATGACTATTTTCCTGTTTTAATAATACACCAAATACTTTTTTAATGTTGGGAACCAAGACATCAAGGAATTTCAAAGTGATACAGGATACACTAATCCAGTGTGCTATAGACATTTTAATGCTCTAGTTGAAAAAAGAAAACCTGGCTGGTATTACATTATTATATAAAAAATGTATTGCTAGACTGCATCAAGTTTTTTTCACCTTATAACCTATTTTTTTATTTTAAGAATTTCACACTGTACACAGATGTAAAAATAATTACATCCCTTACAAAAGTACACCATTTATCTTGATTCAAGTTTGATTAAAATAATATTAAAACACTGGTTCATTTATTATTATAATATAAAAATAGAGAGAACATGCACACACACACACACACACACACACACACACACACATTGACATTCTTGATGAGCTCCATGAGGTCGTCATCTGTAATGTTTTCCAAAAGTCTTGAAGGACTCAAATTCGATTCTTGGTCAAATAACACGTACACGGCCTGTTTGGGGTCACTGACCTTTTCAAAAATAAATGATGGTCCAACTAAACGCAAACCAGGATGGCATGTTGCTGCAAGATTTTGTGTTAGCCATGCTGGCTCACTGTGTGTTCATAACATCATAACAACAATCCTCCTCCTCCATGCTTCATGATGGAAACCATGCATGCAGAGACCATCCATTTACTGTTTCTGCGTTGCACGAAGACACGGCGGGTGAACTACTCTGCAGGAGGAGACAACAAATTAATGATGACTCATAATGGTTTAGAATAACAGTCAACTTGCTGTTTTCTTTGAAATTTATATACCTCACATCCATAGCCAATTTAGAATCAGCAATTAACCTAACACGCATATGAACCCACACAGGCACAGGGAGATGCAAACTCCATGCAGAGAGGTCCCAGCTGACCGGGCAATTCAATCAGATAGCCTCCTTTCTCTGAAGCAACGTGCTAAATACTGAACAATTATGTTCTAGTCAAATCTACTATTTTATAATAAAGGTGATTAATTTCTGACTTCTCAGAGAAGCCCGGTGTGCTGGCTCAAATTTGGGTAAAAATGTGAATTCAGATCAATGATTTCAGTAATTTTTAAACAAACAGATGGCTCAACATCAAGTTTTATTGAATGGTACCCTCAAAACACGGACTCAGCATTAACAGTACTGAGGCAACCCCAGAATCCTGGCTTTTGAAGTTGAGTTACAAAGAAAAAGGCGTAGTTGAAACTGTCCAGTAGGCTCACTCTCATAAGCAATTCACTCTTAGTTTGACGCTTATTACTCACATGTGTTAAGTACAATAATAACTTCATGGAGAAAATCTGTGTGATACTTTACATTCCAAAAAGTTTAGGGAGTACATTCATTTTTTGTCATGGGCTGGGTCCAGTGTTTGAGTTTTTATATATTTTGGTATTCATTTGTGCCCTAGTTTAGTTCATCTAGTTAATTTCAAGGTTGCAGTTCAGTCCTTTGTTTCTTAGTTGTTTATGTCATCTCCTCCTGGTTCATGCGTCTACCTGTCATGTGTCATGTGTGTGTGGTTATGTTCAGTTCAGGTCACGTCTAATCCCCATGTTTCCTGTTTTACTTTGAAAGTCTGTGTCTAATGTCAGTGTATGTAGTTTCACTTTCCCTGTCCTGTCATTAGGTTCATGTGTATCAGCTGTTCCCCCTCATGTGTTTCTACTTCCCTTGATCATCTCTTATGTGTATTTAGTCTCTGGCTGTGTCCCAATTCAGGGTCTGCACGCTTGAAGTACGCGCACTACGCGTACTACGTACGGTGCATACTATAAGTACGAGAAGTGCGGAAGTGAGAGGCTTGTGAAATGGGACGGTCTAGCCTACGTAGCGCTGTTCAGGTTGCCTAGCAACCATGATACTAACCGCGAGAAACGTCTCATACAGCTGTGTTTGACAGAAATGAAGGAGAAAAAATGTTTTGTTGGTCATTCATTTTTGTCATGACATCACTTTGATTAGTTGAGTATCTGAGGATATATATATATATATATATATATATATATATATATATACAAAAAAAAAAAAAAACACCCAGCACGCCCCTGCGGGCGGTTTATCCTTCAAGCTCGGGTCCTCTACCAGAGGCCTGGGAGCTTGAGGGTCCTGCGCAGTATCTTAGCTGTTCCCAGGACTGCGCTCTTCTGGACAGAGATCTCCGATGTTATTCCCGGGATCTGCTATATTTTCTCATTTATTGTTTTTTCTTTATTTGTATTACTTTCTACATTGTAGATACATACCAAAGACATCAACTATATGAAGCAAGATATATGGAATTATGTAGCAAAGAAACAATTGATGAATAACTCTAAATATGTCTTATATTTTAGATTTCTGAAAGTAGCTGCCCTTTGCTTTGTTGACAGCGGTACAAACCCTTGGCCTTCTCTCAGTGAGCTTCATGACGTAGTCACCTGAACTCGATTTCACTTCACAGGTGTGCCTTGTGAGGGTTTAGTTGTTGCCTTCTTAATGGAGCTGGGACCATCAGTTGTGTTGTATTTGACAACTGTTAGAATTCATATTATGGCAAGAACCAATCAGCTACGTAAAAAAAGGACAGTCCATCATCACTTTAACAACTGAAGGTCAGTGAGTCGAAAAATTGCTAAAACTTTGAATATGTCCCCAAGTGCAGTCGCAAAAACCATCAAGCACTATGACAAAACTGGCTCACATGAGGACCGCTGCAGGAAAGGAAGACCCAGAGTCCCTCTGCTGCTGAGGATACGTTCTTCCGAGTCACCAGCCTCAGAAATCACAAGTTAACGGCACCTCAGATTAATGCCACACAGAGTTCCAGTAGCAGACACATCTCTACATCAGCTGTTCAGAGCAGACTGTGTGAATCAGGCCTTTATGGTCAAATAGCTGCTGAGAAACCACGACTAAGGAAAAGCAACAAGTAGAAGAGATTTGTTTGGGCCAAGAAACACAAGAAATGGATATTAGACCTGTGGACATCTGTGCTTTGGTCTGATGAGTCCAAATTTGAGCTCTTTGGTTCCACCTGTGTGACACAGAAACGGGGAAATGGATGATCTCTACATGCATGGCTCCCATCATGAAGCACGGAGGAGGAGGAATGTTATTATGATGGTGCTTTGCTGGTGACACTGTTGACACACTGTGCCTTCAACATTGAAGGCACACTGAACCATCATAGCTACCACAGCATCCTGACCAAGAAGAAGAGTGATGGAGTGCTGCGCCACATAGCCTGGCCTCCCGTCACCAGACCTAATTCCAGTGGAGATGGTTTGGGATGAGATGGACTGCAGAGTGAAGGCAAAAGGGCCAACAGGTGCTCAGCATCTCTGGGAACTCCTTCAAGACTGTTGGAAACCATTTCAGGTGACGACCTCATGAAGCTCATCGAGAGAATGCCAAGAGCGTGCAAAGCAGTAGTCAAAGCAACAGGGCGGCTATTTTGAAGAATCTAAAATATAAAACATGTTTTTTCATGTTATTTCACACTTTTTGTTTAATACATACATATGTGTTCATTCATAGTTTTGATGCCTTCAGTTAGAATCTAAAATGTAAATAGTCATGATAGTCAAAAACAGAAAAAACATCATATTAAAAGGTGTAGCTCTCTCTTTATAGTTAACAAGACCAGAAAAGTCTCCAAAAAAAGAGTCCTCATCTGCTTGAATGCATTGCAAAATAGCAGAAAATCTATATGAAATAATCTGTATAATAATATATAATACACTTTTATTTTAAAAATGCGCTGCATTCAGAAGCATTTCAACAGTAACATTCCCAGAGTAACTGACAGAACATGGCAGCATTTCTAAATGGTAAATGGTCTGTATTTATATAGCGCTTTACTTAGTCACTAAGGACCCCAAAGCGCTTTACACATCCACCCATTCACACACACATTCACACACTGGTGATGGCAGCTACATTGTAGCCACAGCTGCCCTGGGGTGCACTGACAGAGGCGAGGCTGCCGGACACTGGCGCCACCGGGCCCTCTGACCACCACCAGCAGGCAACGGGTGAAGTGTCTTGCCCAAGGACACAACGACCGAGACTGTCAATTCAATTCAATTCAATTTTATTTATATAGCGCCAAATCACAACAAAAGTCACCTCAAGGCGCTTCATAGATACAGAGAAAAACCCAACAATCATGTGACCCCCTATGAGCAGCACTTTGGCGACAGTTGGAAGGAAAAACTCCCTTTTAACAGGAAGAAACCTCCAGCAGAACCAGGCTCAGGGAGGGGCGGGGCCATCTGCTGCGACCGGTTGGGGTGAGAGAAGGAAGACAGGATAAAGACATGCTGTGGAAGAGAGACAGAGGTTAATAACAGATATGATTCAATGCAGAGAGGTCTGTTAACACATAGTGAGTGAGAAAGGTGACTGGAAAGGTAAAACTCAATGCATCATGGGAATCCACGTCAGCCTACGTCTATTGCAGCATAACTAAGGGAGGATTCAGGGTCACCTGGTCCAGCCCTAACTATATGCTTTAGCAAAAAGGAAAGTTTGAAGCCTAATCTTGAAAGTAGAGATAGTGTCTGTCTCCTGAATCCAAACTGGAAGCTGGTTCCACAGAAGAGGGGCCTGAAAACTGAAGGCTCTGCCTCCCATTCTACTTTTAAATACTCTAGGAACAACAAGTAGGCCTGCAGAGCGAGAGCGAAGTGCTCTAATAGGGTGATATGGTACTACAAGGTCATTAAGATAAGATGGGGCCTGATTATTTAAGACCTTGTATGAGAGGAGCAGGATTTTGAATTCTGGATTTAACAGGAAGCCAAAACAGGAGAAATCTGCTCTCTCTTTCTAGTCCCTGTCAGGACTCTGGCTGCAGCATTTTGGATTAGCTGAGGGCTTTTCAGGGAGTTTTTAGGACATCCTGATAATAATGAATTACAGTCGTCCAGCCTGGAAGTAATAAATGCATGAACTAGTTTTTCAGCGTCACTCTGAGACAGGATATTTCTAACTTTAGAGATGTTGCACAAATGGAAGAACGCAGTCTTACATATTTGTTTAATATGTGCATTGAAGGACATGTCCTGGTCAAAAATGACTCCAAGGTTCCTCACAGCGTTACTGGAGGCCAAGGTAATGCCATCCAGAGTAAGAATCTGCTTAGATACCATATTTCTAAGCTTTTCAGGGCCGAGTACAATAACCTCAGTTTTATCTGAATTAAGAAGCAGAAAGTTAGCGGCCATCCAGGTCTTTATGTCTTTAAGACATTCCTGCAGTTTAACTCATTGGTGTGTGTTATCTGGCTTCATGGACAGATAGAGCTGGGTGTCATCTGCATAGCAGTGTAAATGTATGCTATGTCTTCTAATGATGCTGCCTAAGGGAAGCATGTATAATGTAAACAGAATTGATCCTAGCACTGAACCCTGTGGAACTCCATAATTAACCTCAGTGTGTGAAGAGGACTCTCCATTTACATGCACGAACTGGAGTCTATTAGATAGATATGATACAAACCACTGCAGCACAGTACCTGTAATACCTACAGCATGTTCTAATCGCTCTAATAGGATATTATGGTCGACAGTATCGAACGCTGCACTGAGGTCTAGCAGGACAAGCACAGAGATGAGTCCACTGTCAGAGGCCATAAGAAGATCATTTGTAACCTTCACTAAAGCTGTTTCTGTGCTGTGATGAGCTCTGAAACCTGACTGAAACTCTTCAAATAAACCATTCCTCTGCAGATGATCTGTTAGCTGTTTGACAACTGCTCTTTCAAGGATGTTTGATATGAAAGGAAGGTTGGCCTATAATTAGCTAAGACTGCTGGGTCTAGAGATGGCTGTCGGAGCCGGGGCTTCCGATTACAAGGCGAACTCCCAAATTTTGAGCCACGATCGCCCAACATTTCTACATACTGTTCTGTTGAAATTTCATCCTCAGGTTATTTAATTCAGTTTTTTTTTTGTACAGCACCAAATCACAACAGCAGTAGATTTATCTTGTAAGGTAAAGACCTTACAAACGTACAAAGATTCATCAGTATTTGTTTCAGATAAAAGGTTTTGGTGCCTGTTCTTTATACTTGGTTCTACCTTGTGTGCTTTCACTGTGAGAATTCACAATCTTTTGTGCCAAACCAGGTATTTAGGCACCATCTTGGGTTCTTCAGTCATTTCTACCACAGTACTGGGAGATGACCAACCAGTTAGCATGGCAGTTCGCTTCCAGCTCCAACATAGAGTACAGGTCAACAAAATCTCTCTATTTTCTGCTAACTGTACATGTCTACCATTTTTTATAACTATATTCATATTTCTCATATGTTCTACAGAATCCAGATGGTACTGTGTATGATCCCGTGTGTGCCTTCTGGGATTTTAATCTAACGTAAGTAAAAATTACAGTTTTTTTTTAAGGATTTGTATTTTGAATTTCTTTAAATTCCCCATAAAACCAGAATAAATGTAATTTTTTAATCAAAAATGGGGATGTACATATGTAAATTGTGTTTGTTGAATAAATTGTGTCTTATTAGCCCAGACGCTGGTGGGTGGTGGAATACCAAGGGCTGTGAAATAGTGTCCAAGCAGTATGGATATACTGTGTGCTACTGCAACCACACCACCAACTTTGCATTACTGCTGCAGGTGTATGAAGCCCAGGTAATATTCCTCTACTCAGCTGTCACGGCTGTGGTACTCTGGATTTTATTTGTGCTTTCATCTTCACTATGAGCTATTAATACAACATTTGCTCTGTGTGTGTGCGTGTGTGTGTGTGTGTCTGTAAATGTGTGTTACTGTGTCAGAGGAGCCCAGAGAATGAAAAAGCTCTGCAGGTGCTGACGTTCATTGGCTGTGGAGTGTCTCTGTGTGGCCTCCTCTTCACCTTCATCCTCTTCATCTCCGTGGGGTGAGTCACAAACGTCACAGAGTGCACTCTGTAAAGCATCAAGGGTGAAAAGCATTTCATATAACCCTGCTAGATTCCCATCAATAAATGGAGCGGAAAAAAGCAGAACATTGTGCTCTGTAGATGTGTGAACAGCATCGCAGTAAAACTTTTTTAATCCCGAGAACTGCTGTAAGAGCTTTGCTCACATATTTTTACTGTGTGTCCTTGCGTGTGTGTGTTTGTACAGTGTCCCTAAATCAGACCGCACAACTGTCCATAAGAACCTTATAGTTGCTCTGGGAGTGGCTGAGCTGCTGTTGATGTGCAGCAGTTGGGCTTCTGAAAACGAGGTGAGTCTTTGCATATAATTGAACACATCAAGTGTTTTAAAAATAAAAATACATGAAATTAAATCAAGCAATTTCTAAATCCTGAGAACTTTGTAACTTTATGTTCTTAATATTTACTGGCAAACCCAGCTGGGGTTTAAGGAAGAGCAAATGAATATCCCCCATTTAAAAACAAAGAAAAATCCTGTTTGGACACCCAAGTGGAAAATATCTGAATTTTTATAGGTCATTTAGAGCGATATCAGCATCAGTGTTGATCCTAATCCTACGCTATCAGAATGTGGATTTTGTAAAAAGCTTTTTGCTCTTAATAAATTGATAATTTATTATTAATTGTTTATTGATAATTGCTTTATCTGAAACATTTAAGTGTGAAGAATATGCAAATAACGAAGATTTTTTTCACTACATTTCATATTTAAATGAATAAAATGATGTTTGTCATGTGGTTATGTTTCAGTTTGTATTCCTTTTATGTCAGAGTCTAAAAGACTCAATCGCGGACTCAGAATGAAGTTTGGTGAACTTATTTACAGTGGCTGGAAACGGTGGGCTTGAGCTGAGAGACGTGGAACATGGATGCACATGTTGCAAACAAACAAACTGTGACAGGGTTAATTAGAAAGTCGATCTCAAATGTTCCGATGTAATTAGGAGAGAGTTTGCGGGATTCAGTCTGTACCTAAAACGCTTGCTGGAAAGCCAAACCTTTTGACCAGGTGAGTAATGCGGTTCAAGTGTCCTACCGCGATGCGCACATTGTTTATTCTGCTCTTTCGTCCAGAGCAGGGCTGTTTGTGTCGCCCTCCTGAGTTGCCAACACCTGCCGAGATGGTGTTAAACAGGTGGTACCAAACACTCACCTTCCACAGAGGGCAACAAGAATCACTGATAGCCTATCAATAGCGGGAGCCCAGTCGCTGAGGATGTCAGGGAGTTATGCGCATACTCGACCCAGGCCAACCTGGAGTTCCACCTGGGAACTCCAGGTGTATTGAAGAGAGGCCTGCAGCTCCTGATTTGTCCTCTGCACCTGACCATTAGTCTCTGGGTGAAATCTGGGCTCCCAGAATGGAGCAGAACTCTTTCCTCACCTGTGAGGCAAAGTGAGAGCCACAGTCTGACACGATGCAGCTGGAGCCCATCATCAGTCATTAGCTGGGCCATCTCCAGTGCGGATGGCACTTTGGGTGATAAAATGGGTTGTTTAGAAAAGTGGTCAACAGTAGTGAGGATAATTATGTTACCTGCTGAAGGAGGAAGGGCGGTGATGAAGTCCAGAGACATGTGGGTCCAATGCCCCCAGAGGAATCCTGCGGGCATGGAACTGGAAGCCTTACTTTGGACACACGCCTGACAAGCTGACACATACTCCCGGTCATCCTTTTTGAGGGAAGGCCACCAAAACAAACATTGCAGGAAAATTATCATGCAGTCCAAGTCTGGATAGCACGTGAACCTGGCCGCATGCCACCAATGGATGACCTGGGATCAAACTGAGGATGGGTCGTTACCTGGATCAGGGAACCTGGGACTCGCTCTCCCACATCAGAAATCCAGCGATACAGGCGGCGATAATATAGTGGTCTCCTCTGCAGAGGCATCCAAGGGCAAGAACTGACAGAAAAGGGCATCGGGTCTGACGTTCCAAGAGTCGGGTCTGTGAGTAAAAACACAGCTAACTGATCCGGAATTAAAACAGGACTACAACAGTTCAAAATCAGGACTACTGAGGACTTAACCAAGACAGAACCAGAATCAGAACTAGATGATAGCAGCACTAAAAATCATCATAGACCTGCACTATACTTATTTTTTAATTCTACCAAAGTACAATATTTAGATTGAGAAAAGTTTATATAATTATTTAGTCTTGTTGTGCAAACAAGCTGCAGAACTTAATAAATATAGAATTTGAAAAATAGTAAACCTAAAAAGAAACACTAGGTACGAGATACATGAGGACCTGTGATACGGTGATACTTCTGGTAAACAACCATTTGACTAACATGTGTGTCTCACCTGCTCTTGTTCCATCTCTGTTCCTCTCTCTCCCTCTTTGTGCTGAAAATCATCAAATATACAGTTGAAACCAGATATTTACTCTTCAGATAAAAACACTTTTTTAATTGTAACATCAAATCAGACTAAATGTTTATTTTTTTAGATTGATAAATATAAAAAACATGTTTGTTAACTTTATTCTGAGCCACACTTATGGAGCTCCACAGTTCTTTTCCTGGTGTTTTGGTTGACATCTCCTGATGTTCCCATGTCACAGAAACAGGCTCTGTGTTTTGCCTTATATGCATCCACAGCTGTGCCACCAGTTTACTCACATGGACTCTACGAACCTATCAGAAGCTTCTTCAGCTCAGAATGGAATCGTCTGCAGTTTTCTTATTAATTAACAATAAACTTAGTGTACATGTACTCCTAAATTTGAAAGTGATAAAAACAGAAGCTCTGTCTCTCTTTATTCTGACATTTAACTAATTCGAAAGATATTTCAATATTTATTTACCCAAAACAAAACAAGTTTACTTTAAATTGATGTTGTACAGTAAAAAAACTGTTCTTGTGTTTTCCATAAAGTGTAAATATCTGGTTTCAGCTGTGAATATACTGCTGTGTGTTGAAGTTCCTCTTGTTTTGCATAGAAATATACTGAACAACATACAAAGCATAATATATAAAATAACATCTACCTGAGTTTTTCTTTGAAAGAAGCTCCTTATGTCCATTGTTGTGTTCATCAGTACATAACTGAAACGCTTTGTTTAGCCGTGGAGGGAAACAACTGAAAATATGAAATAAACACATGTAAGCTGAGACTCTCTAAAGAAACAGCTTTGTTGTTGTTCGGCTTTTCATTTCGCCATTTGTTGATTCACTTGAAGAGCGAGTAACGTAATATGGGTCAAGTGATCAGTTTGATATCAATCTTTCGTGATTCACCGTCATATTTACATTATTTGTACAGTACAAATGATTTGCTTTGGTACCTGGTCGAACTTCAGTTCTCCTCTGTCTGCCTGGCTGCGTTTCTCCAACAGCGCACTCGCAGGCAGCAGCTGCCCCGCCCCCTCGCTCAGTCGCTTAGTGCCTGAGCTCGGATCATACCAATATCAGGGGGGATTCACGCACAGTCGTAAATTCCCACAGTGTGCACTATGTGCTTCGAATATTGTGTGTAGTTTTTGCTTTATACAGTTGTCAGCCAGGCATCTAACTATGAAAAAATTACACTCCAAAAGACCCCGGGCTTCTGACAAAACAACCCGGGCTTAAGCCCATTAAGCCACACCCCCGCTCCGCCCCTGGCTAATCATATGTGCGGGCCAGTTGATTACTACCTGGATCTGCCTGGATCTATTTATAGTCTGATCAGTGACTCAGCAGAGAAAGTGCACTGCAGTAAATGATATAAGTGCATGTTATGACTTCATGCTGTGAGTAGTCTGTGAGCATAGCAGAAATATACAGCCATGTGTCATTAGCACAATTTTTAAGTATAACCATTAACCAGTAATTAATGGCTATGTTTTATGAAAATCTGCAAAGACATGACCAACAAAATCGTTTTCATCCATGATTCAGGGAGGTAATTAACAATGCAGCTCAGCCCACAGCTCACCTTTGCTTTTGTATTCCTTAAATCCTGCAGACAGCATGCTTCCTGGTGACTGCACTACTTCATCTCTTATTCATGGCTTCTTTTTCCTGGATGCTGGTGGAGGGCTTGCTACTGTGGAGTAAAGTCGTGTCTGTCAATATCAGCGAGGACCGCAGGATGAAAGTCTACTATGCCATTGGCTGGGGTAAACTCTAATCTCACTGAAGCAGCTTGTCAAATTTCAGTCTGGTTTATGACATTCAGAAAGAAACATTCATTCTAAAAACTTAATATCAGATTAGAAACTCAGAGTGTCGCCATTGAGTGAGTGGCAACAAGTCCAACAAGGATTAATTCCATTTCATCATCTTTAAATAAAATCTTTTCAAATCAACTTTACAATATCACAAAACTTTATAACAGTTAATTCTCAAATAAACTCCTGATAATGGCAGAAAGACTCTTCATCTTCCCAAATCTTCAAATATTTACTAGTTATGGGAAGTTTGGCTCTCTTCAGAGAGCCGGCTCTTGTGGCACGGCTCCCAAAGAAGAGCCGGCTCTTTTGGCTCCCAAATGGCTCTTAATTTGTTATCATCTGTAGCCTCATATTTTAGCTTTATTTGGCAAATATGAATGCTTTGTGTGTTGATAAACCCTTTTGCATTTAGCGTTTTTATGAGAAGCCTTATAATTGCCTAATTTAGTGTATTTGTTCTGTTTCAAAAGCAGGATTCTTACAAATCCACTGAACAGAAGCAGAACAAACTCAGCAGTCTGTCCTCAGTGCAGGCTGACATTCAGAAAACTCAGAAGCCTCAGCTTGGATGGGCTGATGTGATTTCTCCTCTTAGTATCTGCTTCTTTAAACTGCAGCCAGATGCTGCTTCATTTGCTGCTGTCAGTTATATGTATGTGTTTCTGCGATGCACTCGCACTCTCCTCCTCACCGCTGTCCTCGTCTCACTCACTGACTGAGGGGTAGTGACGCAATCCTGAAATATTTATACTTCCGTTACCAGCGTTTCATGTTTCAGGATCAATTCCTATATGAAAATGTAAATATCTATCTTGATTAAATTTGTTTTTAATCGTAAATATGACATCCAGACAAAAGTAAACTCTGCAATTAGCGGGATAGTCGGAAACACCCTGTTAATAGGAACTACAATCGCCTCCCGCCTCTCATTCATGTGCGTGCTACGCCTCCGCAAGAGTGGGAGCCAATGAGAAACCCGAGTCACAAAACATTAGAGCACAAAACACACAGTCTTGACTTGTTCACAGATCATAGCTGCGTTTACGTTCAGCATAGAAGTGATGCTGTGTGTGATGGATGTGGGAAGACAGTTAATACAAAGAGCCGATGCTTTTGTGCACATCACTAATATTCACCAAAGTGGCCTTAATGATAGTAAAGTGTTCACTTTGTTGAGTGGGCTCAGTGTAGCATAAACAACATTTAGCAGCATAAATACAACAAGAATGGTCGTGTATGTTAAACAGACAGTTAGTTTTGGTTTGGTTGGCTCTCCTTACAAACTCACCTTTTGGGCTATTTGTGCATTATTTAAATGTAATAACTGCAAAGTCCGTCACAGTCTTTCAGCAGTCTGAATGACATTTTGACGAAATTTGTATTAACAACAAAAATAGGTACAGCTGCTTTAACAACAGTGTCAAATTATTCTGTCTATAAAGTGGTTCCTCAAAGGATACAGATAATCTAACCACAGAGAGAGTACACGTTTATTGTTTCTGTGCGTTCACAAATCCCTGACAAGGTCACTTTTAAAGCTACATTACGTAGTTCAGCTGCTACAAGAATAAGACAATGATTGGGAAGAAGACTGAGTTAACTAGCTGCTACATTAAAAGTGTAAAATGTAGACGTCACTGTAGCACATAGTGGCCACTAAGTAGTTCTGCTTATGTTTCTTTGTCCAACTTTCATTCCTTTCAAACATGTGCTCATGTCTGCTGTCACTAGATACCACTACGGCACAGAAGTCATCCAACAACCAAACTGTGTTTTGATCTGTAGCTTGGCTCAGCTGGTACTGGTGGCCAGTGAAACTGTGAAAGATGTGCAGAAGCAGAATGATGGCGAGCCCTGATGTTGTCTAAAGCCACATGTTACACATGCTTACAGTAGTTAATCAGTCAAACTGCAGATGAACTCTTTTATATTCTAGACATGATTCCTACTAAATAGCAAACAAACCAAACAAAACAAGTTTCCTGCACCTGACTTTCAAACTTCCCAGATCCATCTGTGAGTCTGCGTGTTTTGTCATATGATGAGAAGTGAAGCACAAACAGTTTTCAGGTGTTCCTCTCATCTCTCCATGCAGATGTGCAGAGTTACCCTTCAGAGGAGACATTCAGTGGGACAGGCTTCATAGCGCTCCTCTGTTGAAGCAACGTCTTTAAACGTGTCGCCTCTGTGACACCAGCACAGCAAGGCTGGTATAGTTCAGCACAATAAACTAAAAACTACAAGTAAAAACAGAACTTTAGAAACAAAACTTTCATATTATGGAATTACAAAAGTAAATAATTTAAAATTAGAGGAAATATCTTTGGATTTGGTCTTTGTGTGAAGAACTGGCGTGAGAGAGCGTTGGCGCACATTGAGGATGAGACGTGACATCTGTTGTGTCTTTTATAACTTCTTATAAAATTTCCTTGAAAAATGCACACATTATAATAAAAATGATGTATTTAAAAACCGAACACTAACATACTAATAATGTAATATACCACACCAAACTGAGACAAAAATCCCAAAACCAATTTAATAAGCACAAAAAACTGTAAATGAAGTAAAAATATAGAACTATAACTATAACTCATAGTATTATTTGATATGCAGTTGTTCTGTTATTAAACTGTTTTCAGGTGTGCCTGTTCTGGTTGTTGGGGTAACCCTGGTGATATCCATGGACAAATACAAAGCAGACGATCATTGCTGGCTCAATGTGAAGACCGATACAATCTGGGCCTTTGTGGGACCTGTGATATTTGTCTTGACAGTATGTAATCTTATTTTTGCTGTATCTGTCCCTGATTTTCATTCTATTCAGTATCTTTATTGGCCAAGCAAACAAAATTTCATGTCGCACATTTTGTTCCAAATTTCATGAAAGTTTATAGATGGTAAATGGCCTGCATTTATATAGCGCTTTTCTAGTCCTTAAGGACCCCAAAGCGCTTCACACTACATTCAGTCATCCACCCATTCACACACACATTCACACACTGGCGATGGCAGCTACATTGTAGCCACAGCCACCCTGGGGCGCACTGACAGAGGCGAGGCTGCCGGACACTGGCACCACCGGGCCCTCTGACCACCACCATCACCATGATGTAATAAATCTTAGACATAATCTGACAGAATGCTGTTGCCATAATTAAGCCAACAGTAACCACATAAGTAACTATCCTTATACTAAAAAATTAGAGATCATCTATTGTTACTAACAGAGTCGTTTTTAACAGTAGAAGGTTCAAGTGATGTGAGATTGAAAAGAAAGTTTACAAAAAATAACATTTTTATTTGTAGCCACTTATATCCTGATGAAGAGACTTTACACTTTGTCTTATGTGTCTGTTTGTGTGGTGTTTTTTATGTTTTTTAAGAATATTTAAATGTGTTACATATAAGTTCCCATTCTTTTCAATCACTTCATTTTATAAGGTTAAAACACCGCAATATTAGAGGAGAATATTATCATCCAAAAGATCAAATGATTCCCTATGAGACAGTGGGAAGGAAGAACCCGCTTTTAATGGGAAGACTTCAACAGATCCAGGCTCAGGGAGGGAAACACAGAGTCACCAAACCAAACACAAACTGGAGAGTAGACAAAAATGACATCACAATGCATCAACAAGGAGCTGCAAAGAACCTGCTACTCAAATGTGGGGGCAAAAAATGCAAATTTTATATTTTTAAAAGATTATTAAAAATGCTTTATGACAAAATGCATTTATTTGGTTTGCCTATTCATACGGTAAATTTTACTAATAGAAATACAAATATATAAACAAATACCTGGATGTCTTAATGAGAGTATCAGGTCATTCTGGATTTGTTGCAGAATCATAACAGTGAGTGTTTCCTTAATTTGTATATTCTGTTCCCTCCACCTGACAGAGGCGAGGAGCTGTGCAAACTGAAATCACGTACACTGCATTCACTGAATGCTGTTTGCTGTGATTTGATTTCCTGCAGCCTGAGCAGAAGGGGAACATCTCCCTCCTCCTCATGTGAGCTGGAGGCCAAGTGGTTCTGCAGTGGCACGTCTTGTGTTTGCCGGAGGCCGTGTTGATGCTGTTGTCCTCTGCCTGCAGGTCAATGCGGTTGTGCTGTGTCGGGTTGTCATGGTGACTGTTTCCAGCGCTCGTCGCCGTGCTAAGATGCTCAGTCCAAGCTCAGCATCAAAGATGCAAACCTATGACCTTACCTGGTGAGATACAATAAAGTTTGTAGCACTCTCTGTCACTCCCTCTCCTCCTGCTTTTTCTGTGCTCTCCTACGATTTTTTTTCTTCTGTTGTCTGGCCAAACTCGCTCTGCCTCTCTCTCTCTTCACACAGATACACACAAGCTTGCTATTTTCTTTTTGGTTGAGCAACCCATGATGAATAGAGACAGTGTGAGAGACGGGGAGTTTACTGTGGGAGTTGTAAGTGCTTATCAGCTTAACACCTGGGCCCTGCACAATTGTTTCTGTGTGTGTGTGTGTGTGCGTGCGTGCGTGCGCGCGTGCGCGCGTGCGTGCGTGCGTGCGTGTGTGTGTGTGTGTGCGTGCGGTTGCTACAACTTTGCTACAACTGTTATTCTTTAAAGCACTTTTCTTTAGAATTTCTCCTCACATTAAAGGACCGGATTGTTCCCTTCTCCTATTTAGCATTTCTGTTCCTATCAAGTCCTCTTAAAATTAGGATACCTGAAAAAATGAGTTCCCCACCAGGATTGGAAGAGGCACAGAGGAAGAGGACAGCCAAACGCTCTCTGTAGATGTCGTACAGTACGGTGTTTGTTCGTTTTATGTAACAGTCATTGTTGCCCTTAAAGTTGTGGCAGAAACAACAAAGTGTTGTTGTCCTGCTACACTAACTGTTAATTACATACATGTAAAAATGTATTAGTCTTCCAAATGCTGAGCAGCAAACACGACTTCCACCCAGTTCTGTTGCAGTGCTACAGTTAAACTTAGTAGCTCTGCTACGATATGCTTTTTTCTTTTCCTGTTAAAATGCAGATCTGTGGTGAGTTTTTGTTGTTTTTTACATAAATATTATTTCAGACACAGTCGAGTTTTCATTTTCTGGACAAAATGAATCCAAACCATTTGATGTTTACCCCCTTAATATCCACTCTTTCATCATCGACCGGTTTAAGGTGTGTCTTTTGTTTTAGGCCCAAATAAACGTTACTTTTTTAAACCGTGCAAATATATTTCCCATTACATCCTATAAATGTTAGTTTTCTGCTTCCAATTAAGCAGATATTCTTTAAAAAGTGGTTAAGATGTTAAAATCATTACAGGTAGGGAAGAAATTATTATTTAATGCACATCTACATGTACCTGTAGATATTTTATATGTAGAATGTGTGGGCATTCTTCAGTAATGTGCTTGTCAGAGGATAATGCACAGGTCAAAATATTACAATTAGAAAGTCTTGCTGTCTGAAGGAGAAACTGGGATCTCACATATTTTACCTGATGATAATTTCAGATTCAGGTAAACAAAATGCTTCAACCCAGCATCAAGCAGCTCTCTTCCTTTTTATCTCAGCCCAAAGCTGTTTCAGTCTGTTTGTGAGGGAACGAAGAGACAGCGAGAGCGAGAGGGGTGTTACGTCAATTGAAGAGATTAGAGGGAAAACGACTTTCAAAAATAAAAGGGAAGAGAGTGTTGGCTTTGTCCTTGCAGACACAGTGTAGTCTGAAAACTCAATCTCTCTACCCAGGTGCAGCAGTGTGACAACAATAGTGGTTTGAACAAAGGCAACCTCTTCTGCCTTGCCCCACGAAATGGTTATTGGCCGTATAAGCACCGGGATCATTGAAAGAAAGATTGCAAAGGAACAGGAGCATGACTGTGGTAGGCGGTAAAATCTTTAGCTATGGAGAGATCTTTGATGAGAATTCAAGGAGGAAATATCTGAGAAGAAAATGTCATCAAAATAACTTGAAAACTCCGCTCTGCTTGTTCCTTCTGTCTGTCCTCAAGTTTTATAACAGGGTTAACAAAGAGAAAGAAAAGTACTCAGGAATCAACACAAGGTGAATTTTCTTTCATAGGTGTGAGACCTCGAGCTCATCTTTGCACACACCCGGTGTTCATGGATGTTTCATGTACATGTGTGCTTGCAGGGCTGTGACCCGTCCAGTTCTGATCCTGCTGCCTGTCCTGGGTCTGACCTGGCTGTGTGGCGTGCTTGTCCATCTGTCTGTGGTAGTTGCCTATATTTTCATTGCTCTCAACTCCTTCCAGGTAAGCAAAGCCCCAGCTCTTTGCATATTGCTGTAATATTAGTGGTTACTTGCAAAAGGAAACAAAACAGCAGCTGAATTGTGTTCATTTAGAGTCTAAATGAACACAATGTGTCGATGTGATATATAATCTTTCTTCTTCATTTACTCAGAGAGGAGAATTCAAATTACATCATTCATTTAGACTTTTGATGCCAAAAGCCACACTTCTGGCTTTATGACGTGCACATGTCATCTACAGGAGAGGCTCTTAAATGAGTAAATGGCATACAGAAACATATAATACACAAGCTCAGCGTGATGAAACATTAATAAAACACACCACAGAGGTGTTTGGACCAAACAGCACAGAGGACTCCCTGAAGGTAACTGCCCAATGAGATGCTCTCAGATAACCGCATACTTCAAATGATACAACAAAGAGACAATAACAAGTATTGGTTGTTTTGTATGGTTAGAAAGCAGAGGTGTAACTGTAGACTGTCTTGTGAAAAGTAACATTTGTGTTTTATTAATCATAATTACTGCAACATTACAGTTGCTTATGTATTGGGGGTTATCTACCAACTGGAATGTCAGTGCTTTGAACCTCGGCTTTTCAAGGGAACAATTCTATACTGAGAGTAGCTCCAGGTGCATCAGTCAGTGAGTGGGTGTGATTCAAAAAATTTAAAAAGTGCATAGAATAAAGTGCAATATGGATGTGTTCGTGAATTGGTGAATGTGTTGTGTAGCGTGGAAAGTCTTTGAACACCCAATAAATGTTTAAGAATCTCCCATTGGCTCATTCGGGCGGCCTTTTCACTTGAATGGGTTGAATTAGGTATTCAAGCAATCAATTACTTGGTTACTTTTGTCAAAAAGGTTTATTGTTAAAATGATGAAATGTATTAAAAAAGGTTTAAAGCATTTTGCACTTTTGTTGTAAAGAGGGAAACAAAGAACCCCAGCCTCTTCCAGTGGTTCAGTCTTCCTCCACCTTCTTGGTTAGCAGCTGCATAGTGAAGTGTATCCAGTGCTGTGATGTTGTGACGATACATGTTAGTGTAACCAGCACAACAGCGGAGAATACCAGAGGTGTGGACTCGAGTCACATGACTTGGACTCGAGTCAGACTCGAGTCATTAATTTTATGACTTTAGACTTGACTTGAAAAAATGTTGTAAGACTTGTGACTTGACTTGGACTTTTACACCAATGACTTGGGACTTGAATTGGACTTGAACCGGTTTACTTGAAAAGACTTGATATTTCACCCCAAATATAAAATTTAACATGCATATTATATAGAGATTGAAAATGTGACGTCATTCACGGGTAGAACCGCAAAGGATTCTGGGAACTCGTGGCAAGCGGTACTAGCGCACGCAGGCTTTCAATTGAAATCAGTCACACAGCGATAAAAAGAAACACAAAAATGTCAAGAAGCTGTTGTATTATTAACTGCAATAGCCGGTCGCATGACAGCCACGGGAAGCCGACGGGTAAAGAGATCGGTTGTTATCGGATTACGTCGTGGAAGAGAAATTGTTCGAGCCATGTTTCCGAAGTAACAAAGACGCAACGGATGGCCTGGATTGCAGCCATTCAAAGATCAAATATAACGTCCCAGAACACTCCAGCTCACAGGTTAGTCTGCTCCAAGCATTTACACGAAGGTCAGTGTTTTTTAGTAGTTAATACGTCATTTTCATAACATAATTGGTGATATAGGTTACAAGCAAGTCTGGCGCTGAACAGAAATTGTGGCGCTATGCTCCTTTGTTTATTGTGCATAAATAGTGAATTGTCCTGACACAATATTGCGTTTCGCTTCTGTTATTATGGTACACTGACAAAAACATATACTTTTATTCACAGGATAAAACAGGTTTTTTGTATCACTAATTGTCCAGTACGATTACAGCATACAGTATTATTGTCACTGCTACATTTCTGTGATGAACCAGAAATTATTTCCACTGCTAATTAATTACCGTTGAGCTCAAAGGTCCTATTAATAAACGGTTAAGGAATGTGTATTTATGACGACGATTTGTGAGACTGGTAAACTTATGATACGTACGATGGTCTTTCGTTCTACACGGTGCATTTCAAGGTCCTGCACCCATCCGTCGGTAAACTGTACCTGGGCTTGTTGCAGTGACCTGAAGTTACTAAACTTCATGAGTGTATGCACTCACTCCAAGAACCGTATGATTATAAATATGCATATAAATATGCTACGATGAGATAGCTGACTTCATCTAACTAGCAAATGTTGTCCAGGCTACGTTGGTGATACAGTTTTTTTTAATGTGTATGATATTTTTGTCATGCGATTTTAAAGCTGGTCCTACAACCGCATCCAAGAATAACATGCAGCTTATCTCAGAACTGTCGGTGAAAATTATTCTTGGAGCTAGGTTTAATTGAGCTGCATTTTAAAGAGGTGCAATTTCACAATTTGTGTATATTTTCTACGTTCACTATTTTGTCATGTGTTGAGAAAAACACAGATTTTAAAATTACATGGTCTAATATTTACATTTAGCATAACTGCAACATTATTTTTTCGTTTTGTTTTTTTTAAAGACTCGAAAGGACTTGAAATTCAAAGTTTCAGACTTGTGACTTGACTCGGACTTTTACACCAGTGACTTGAGACTCGACTCTGACTTGCCTGACATTACTTGAGACTTGACTTGAGACTTGAGGATAAAGACTTGAGACTTACTTGAGACTTGCAAAACAATGACTTGGTCCCACCTCTGGAGAATACCACCTCTATTAAAATTCAGTACAGTAGTGGTGTATAAACACACAGAGCCTGAAAAGTGATGAGTGAAGAAGAAATGCTCAGTGCATCATGGGAAGCCTCTCAGAAGTCTATTGCACCACACCAGGGGATTCAGTTTCACTTCAATTATAAGCTTGATCAAAAAGACTCATTTTAATCCTAAAGTTCAAATCCAATTCAACTCAATTCAATTCACTTGTATTCATGAACAATAATACAACTATAATTCAAACTGGGGGCTGGTTCCATAGTAGAGGGGCCTGATAGCTGAAGCCTCTCATTGTACTTTAGGAAACTGTAGGAAGCACATGTAAGCCTGCAGTGTTCTGCATGAAGTGAAGGAGTTTTAGGGCGATTGTCAGGTTTGATGATAAATGAGAACGCCACATGCAGACTCATAAGCAGGCGGGGATCTAATGAGAATAACCTTCTATTGAAGGCGGGACTGAAATCCAGGCGATAACATGATTACTGCAGACATGTCTGAATAAATAAAGCTGGATATGATCTGCATAGCAATGACAATGTATGCCATCTTTCTAACACTACTCCCAAAGACAGCATACGTATGTAATATCAGAAGTATTGTGTAATGTGAAATCACATTACAATCACATTATTGATACAGTGATGTCCTTATACGTACATTCTTCAGTCATTTAGACAATAACCTAACACACAGTTTGTAGCAATAAAAAGCAGTATGGCATTAAAACTGACTGTATGCCAACCAAAGCCAACAAGTACCTGCAACAGAGATGAGCAATCAGGCTGCCTTTCAGTTCAAGCCAATTCATGACTCAACAAAATTAGGGAGACACACCAACAATCAGATAATTACCTATGAGCAAGCACCAGGAAAAAACATCCGGCAGAACCAGGCTAATGGTGGAGCAGCCATTAGGAGTAAAGGGAAGAGAAGGGAAAAGAGAAGAAGGTTGTAAGGAGACAGAAAACATCCACACTATGGGAGAAAGAAGAAAAAACAGCATTGCAGGCTCCATTTCTTCATTACTGCTACAGGGACTTATATCTAATAAGATTAACCCCAGTTATACCTCAAATACCAGCTTTCATAAGAGAATGCAGCCACAGACACATCTCCAGCACAGGCCTTTACAGAATGTAAAGCATCTGCAGCGTTGTTTAACAGAGTAGTTTTCGAGATGCATGGAAAAAATAAATACATAAAAACAGTGCATACAGGATCATGGTGCCACTGAGTTGCTCCCCATATGGAAAAGAAATAGAATAAACTTATAAAAGACTTGCATCAGATGTGGCCTTCTTCATATAGTGACTCATATAAGGCTGATATGATTCACTCATGAAAGTGGCCACTTTCATATATTGTTTTAGTAAATATCCAAAACATACAAGTTTCATTTATATCATTTTTCAAGGGATCTTATATCTGTTTTCATTCTTGTATGCTTTTCATACAAGTTTCACACAAGACAGATACAAACTTTATAAGACCTATAAATATCTTTTCCATATGGGCATATTTTAATCTTTCAACATTCACCAGGTCACAATGAACAACTTTCTCTCAGTAGTCATTAGTATCAGTATTTTAGCAGTAATATGATTTTTTATTTTTAGCTGTGATATCTGCTGTTGTTTTGTGTGTGTGTGTGTGTGTGTGTGTGTGTGTGTGTGTGTGTGTGTGTGTGTGTGTGTGTGTGTGTGTGTGTGTGTGTGTGTGTGTGTGTGTGTGAGAGAGATGCTGGAGACACCTCCTATATCACTGAACTTCAATAAGTAGTTGGTTTGAAGAACTTTTGGCAGATGTTCATATATCTGAGTGCTGACAGAAGACAAGTTTTGTTTATCTGATAGAAACATGACGATGCAGGAAGTGACATCACTGACTTGAGCTCTAAAAGTGCACCACCGCCAAGCTGCAGCAGTTCACCACAAAATACTTTAATATGTCTTTGTGTTCTGTTTATGTGCGTGTGTGTGTGTGTGGGAGGTGGCAGTCAGTACTTTGAACCACAGGTCATACCACATCTACTTCGAGCTCTCCTGATAACACAGGACTCAGTTCCTCTCTCACATTCATCCTTACGTCCCTCTTTCCACACACTGGCTCTGTTATTCTTGTAGCTTTCTGTGCATCTCTCCCTCTCTGCCTCCTTCCTTCTTCTCTTGTCCTTTCCTAAACCTCCCACCCCTCTTTGCCCTTCCCAGGTCTTTAATTAATCAAAATGAGCTAGCCCCTGGGTGACCCTCAGAGAGCTGCTAGTTAATTTAGATTTACTGCCAGTGTCCAGCTGAGGGCAGATAACACTACAGTAGGAGTTTTTCCTCATGTAGGTAGGAGGAGGATGCTGGGCCAGCCTGTCTTCTTCTTCTTTCCACAAAAAAGAAAAAACAAGGGTGTAGAGAGAAAGAATAATAACATATCATTTGAGGTTAGACACACTGCAGGTTATGGTGGAGGGGGGTACAGTAGCTATAGTACAGCATAGCTACTATAGTCCCATCTCTTTGTATTTACATGAGCATTTATGAGACTGCATGTCTTCTGCACCTTCAGCAAAGTCTGAAATTAAAAGTGTTACTCCAGGAAAAGACACAACATGTGTTGGAAAACAAATAACGCTGATGAATTAATAAATGTTCACACACTGTCCAGTTCAGTAGTTGAACCATTCAAGCCAGTTACCTATTAATCATACAATGAACTGACTGCAGTATTTAAATGTTTCACGACATCTCAGTTTACATTTATCATTCATTTTACACACTGTAGTTTTTAACTATGACCCGAGAACAAAAGTAACTTAATAATGAAAAAAATATATTTTTAATTTTTAGTAAAATTACATTTGTTTTCATAATCAAAAGAATTAAGAACTAAAGACGTGTTGGACATATGTACTTAAAATACTAGTAAGAACACAGAGGCTTTAGTAAGAGCTATGTCACACAGAACATGCTTATTTATACACACAAAGGCAATAATTTAACAAGAAACAAAATATTAACAATAATAAAGACCTAGCATAACAGAAGCCAGCCATGGGGAACCACAAACCAGTGTACTCTCAATGCTGGTCCCAGGCCTGGAGAAACTGGGAGGTTTGCATCAGAAAGGGCAAATCAAACAGGCCCAGGTTAGCAACGAACACCTGCAGTGGTTTGGCTAACACGTTGCCAGCTGATACTGTGTTACTGCTGTCTAATTGGAGTTGTAATTGGAGCACACAACAGTTGGTATAAAGGTGAACAGAGCGAAGGTGATGACAAGGTGTTGAGTAGGTTTGGCATTAGGAAAAGGAATGTGGAAGGATAGATGGTAGTGGACAAGGATTGGAAGGGCTGTGCTGAACTCACAGAGTGAAATATAAGAGAGGAGGAAGGTGCCCACAGGTGTACTACATCCTGAAGAAGGTGCAGGAGACTGCAAGGTGCTATCAGCACAGTCGTTAGCGTACCTTTAGGATTAAAGAAGAAGCAGCAAGTGAGGGAAAAGATTAAATGTTGCTGGACAAGCTGACAGATGAGGTCAGGCAGGAGACTCTTTGTGATAATGATGTTATTAGACAACACTGATCTGCAGTGAGAGTAGGGAGCAGGTGGGGGAAACCTGGAAATGTGGAGGTATGCTCTGTAGAGAAGGGGAATGTATGTCGAGAGCAGAAGACAGGATATATATGTGTGAATGGGAAGGCAACAGGTGTAACGGTGAAGATGCAAGAAGCAGAGGTAATGAAGGTGGAGGAAGAGTGCAAGGAGAGCGTCACAACATGCTAGTGAGATCAGTCAACGTCTGGTTTAGACAGAGTTGCACAAAAGATGGGAGATGCTAACATTGTCTTTGGGAGTAATAAGGGACGCAATTAGAAATGAGTCTGTGAGCTCAGACAAAGTAAGAGACACGCAAGGCTGGATATTTGAAGAGGAGGGGTGGTGGGTGTGTTGCACACAGGATGAATGCTTACATTCAAAATGCTTATAAAGTGGAGTTATTATGAAGAAGAGGAATTCTTTGCTGAGGATTTTATTTTATTTCTGATTTGGGCGTCTGACAGCCTCATTCTGACAGAATTCAAAATCTGTGAATCCAGCCTGTTCAGTTCTCACATCACATCATCAGTAGTTGTCTGCCATAGTGGATGTGATACTAATACTGGTTACTGCTTGGCAGTGGTTTCTGGAGGGTGCTGTCTTTGCTGGGTGAAAGCAAGCTGCTGCAGTAAAAACCTTCATAGGTATTGTTCTGATTGCTGGCTCATTCCCCATAGATGCATGTTTGTCTGCAAACACTAGCTGAGCAGCAATGCAACTGAAAAAGTGTGGCACAGACTGGAGATGGAGAAGCTTTGCCTTTGCAGCCATTTTTCAGAAGATACAGCTTTTACTTTGAAGGCGATTAATCTCCATTTCCAGTTTGTGTCACATTTTTCAAAGTTTCACTACGACTGAGAGAACCTGGACAGTGTTTGTAGAGTCCATCACTTCCATTCAAACTACAATTGCAGCACTATTGGAGCAACCAAAGCAATCACAAAAAGGGTTGTGCCAGCTGGGTAATACACAGGTGGTGACCAGCTGTCACTGACAATCTAGGGCTATGTGACTGGGGTCACTTGGACAAGTTAATATATGACATGGTTAGTGGTCACACATCTCAGTAAGTATTTCTATACAGCCTTAAGTATTTTACATGTAATTATTATATTTTACCCTATTGTTACATTATTAGCACAACATCTGATTACTTTCCAACTCTCTGTGAATGGTACTCATGGGCACTGATCAATGAACAGTGCTCTGATTATCAGGTTGAGGAAACCTGCAGCTGAGACTGATGAAGTCACTTGGATGAGTGATGAATCGTTTCTACGTCCACATGAACAGAATCAGCTTTTTGGGGAGCCATGAAATGCAGCTCTAAAATTTGTAGTATTGCGTTCAGTTGAGCTGAAGCTGAAATTTGCTGACTCTAACTGCAGCTCTTGTCAGGAGTAGAAAACCACATCGAATGACGGTACCACAGTATGAAAGCTTTGTTTGAGCGAGGTTACAAAACAGAGCAGTGAAATCCATATAGTCAGTATGAATGGAGATGATTCTTTTCTGTCTTCATACGTGCTTCTTAGTGCACCTCTCTTCTCTCCACAGGGTCTGTACATCTTCTTAGTCTATGCTGTTTACAACAGTGAGGTAAATGCATTCAGTCCAGCTTTTGTCCTGCAAAATCAGAGCACATCCTTGTGCATTATGTGAGGCTGCAAGCCTTTTGGACAAATCAGTGGGTGTAAAGACTGCTTCTCATTTAGGTGAGGAATGCCATAAAGAGGATCAAAGAAAAGAGAAAGGCCTTATCTTTCACGGTGAGTGGGCAGAAGGATCCATCGGGACAGAAAATAAATTCCCTCTTCAGAAAAGTGGACTGAAATATGGACTGGATTGTGATGTTTTGGCAGAACTGCTCCCAGCCAACCAGCTTCCTACCTTCTCAGAGGACCCCGATCACTTCCTGGGGCCACAGCCTACCGACGACCTCCAGCCCTGAGACCAGTGAGACGTCTGTACCTGCCGGCACTACTTCCACATCCATGGTCATCAAGAACGGTGAGCTGACGTGATGTGCTCCTCACTCAAATATCACACATTTTGTTAAGAACACTGATTGGAGTTTACTGATCATGTGTCTGCTGTTAGAAGAAGGCTCAGATTCAGCCAAACGCTGCAGCACTGGTCAGATGTACAGTGCAATAAGTAATGACCCACAGCAAACTGCCCAGCCTGCTCTCACCCCAACACTGAGAACAAAACTGAATAGGGAGGTGGGTGAGGTGGGCGGAGCAATCTCAAAAAAACTTTTTGCAAACTCCATGAAACAGACAGTGATTATTAGCATCTACATGTTTTCAGGTTCTGTAGCCCTGGTTATCTAAATGCACATAGACCCGCCTGTATATTTGCCTCACAATCACCATAATCGTCTTATTGTTGGGCTTTGGCTGATTAAAAAGTTTTTTTATGATAATGTTTGATCACACTTTATACATTTATGACTCAACAGGTTTATCACCCAATGCAAAACACAAAATGAATCTGATTATGACCCTATCTGATGAAGCAATCCCACTGCAGTGTAGCTGAATGATGTTTCTGTGAACACTACACAGCGGCAGCCTCCTCTGGAGACAGCAAGAAAACATCACCTTGATCCAGCTTCAGTGTTATGAGTCTTTGTGAGTTACAAAAACTGTTATTGTGGGAACTATAATAAATCAGCCATCCTTCAGACTTATCAGATGCTGTGGATGTGATGCAGCCATCATCAACTGACTTTTGGCCATTGTGAATATTATCATAAGAAAACATTGAATGAAGTATTATTGTGGTGCAGTTATATTTATCTGCAAATCCTTCAGTTAAACTAAAGGCATGTTTTGAAGACAAAAAGTCTTGCACGAGTTATTTTTCACCTCTAGAAGAATAGTGAGAACCATGGAGTCTGATTTATAACCAAGATATGTACTTTAATGCACACATTAAGCAAACTAGAAGGTTAGTCAGGTGACTTAGTTCAGTATTTGGACGAAGGCACAAACTCAGTAACAACACTGTGACATTTAGAAACATTTCATATCAAAATGATTCTGGAAAACTCATCCAGGCGTGAATATGAGTGAGTTTGTTATCATAGAACTTATTGTTATAATGATAATGGATTGCATTTATATAGCGCTTTGAGGGCCCCGAAAAGCGCTTTACAATGCCACTATTCATTCACTCTCACATTCACACACTGGTGGAGGCAGCTACAGTTGTAGCCACAGCTGCCCTGGGGCAGACTGACAGAAGCAAGGCTGCCATATCGCGCCATCGGCCCCTCTGGTCAGCTAACCCAATCCCTAACATGGTCCCCTGTTAGGGCTAAATCAGGGGACCATCAACCTGTAGAAGCATGATAACTTCCTTATGTGCTTGGTTCAGTGGAGTTCTTCCTCCCTGCTATGATGATTGAGATGGTTGTTGTTTGGAAATTGAGCTATATAAATAAAAACTAACTTGAGTTAAGGTCAAGAAACACAGCATGTTTGCTTCAAATATTCTATTAGAGATGACGAGCTGTCTGTGATGTGAAACGCTGAGTCTCTTGCCCAGATTGTTACGTCGATGTTTGTGAAGGACACCTCAGCAGCGTATTTAAATGCACTGAGTCAGCATCATTTATGAACATGTTGGGTTAAAAGACAACTGCTCACATTGCTGTGACAGCTGCATCACTATATCAGTGCCAAAGAATATGTTCTGTAATGTTTGTGATGTAAATCATCTAAAACAACACTTTCAAACAGTCCTGACAGGGATGCTGGACCAACCTTCAGCAGGTCATTAAAAACAAGAAAAATCTATTCTCCATATTTCAGGTCACTGAAAGATCGTCATCTCTGAACAAGACTTCCCTCAGAAGTCATTAGCCATGATCGGGGGTCGGCAACCCTGGGCACGCGAAGGGTTAACTGATGGCACGACCATAGTTGGACTGGCCGTGATTTTTCGTTTTTATGGGCCGATGATTTTTTTTGTTTTGTAACGGTATAAACAAAAGGTGGTGGATTGGGCAGATGCAGGCCGATGTGAAAAATAACTCAGTTATTTGGTGGTGGCTGTGGCGGAGCTTCCACAGAGGCCAGCAGGTGGATGAGGGAAAGGGGAGGCAGGAGGAGGAGAGACCCGGGGCGGCTGCCGGTCCGAGTGTCAGGTGAACTGAACTTCAGGTGAGAAGTTATGACCTGCAGTCTATCTGGGTCAGATATAAACCAAGTTTAGCTGGAGTTTATTTTCGTTGTGCTGACTTTTTACAGTCAGTTACAATAACTCGTACTGCGTGAGCTAGCATGACAGAGTTTCTATACAGCTGGGTGGTGCTATGATGTTACTGATAGTGAACTTTATTTTATTCATAAGGTTAGTTATTAGAGTTGCCAACCTGTCTCGTATTCAGAGAAAATATTACGCGTTTCGTATTGAGCTGAAAAGGAACACAGTTTGTCCCGGACTTCAGCTACAATGGAAAAAGACGCAAAGCTGGATTTATTCTGTGTCTTTGCTGCACAGCTGTTTCTTCTCCTCTCATTCTCTCCCCCTATGGAGGACCACAAGAGCCACGCGCATGTCCTCTGTGTCCAGCCAGTTAATGCGAGACAAATCCAGCTGCTCATTAAAGCTTTCTGGTTTTATCTGTCTCGAGTCTACGGATGTATCCGTGTATTTCCGCAGTGCTGATGCTGCGCTGAGCGAACAGCTGCTGAAGCATTTGAAGTGTTGGAACGTGGAAATTTCAACATCACTTGAAAAAACTGTCAGCTAGCAACGTCCCTCTCACCGGTAGGCGAAGTTATTTTTAGCCAATTACAAGTTGAATCTGGTAGTTGGGGTTGTTAGCTAAGATACCGTCATTAAGAAGCGGCATAACTAATGTGTCTATGCGAGCTAATTTGCGATGTGCAGCGCTGGCCCGGCCATTTATTTTTTAAAGCACCTTCTCAGATTAATTCACTGCGTGTCGTGCGCAGGGCTGGACTGGGACAGAACATCGGCCTAGAGACCGGCCCCCCAGGTATTAAAGCCATGAAGCCTTTGAATGAAAACAAACGCTGTGGTGACAGTGATGTACAGTCTTGTTGGTATATGTATGATTTCTATACATTTGACATCAGATAAAAACTTCATGCAGTCTCTCCTGCATGAAGTCCAGGTGCTGGTTTTCCAGTGTGTGCGTCTGAGGCCCCAAAGCTGACTCACACCCGTAACAGCATCAATGGCTGCTAGGGCTGCCACAAACGATTATTCTGATAGTCGACTAGTCACCGATTATTTTTGCGATTAGTCGACTAATCAGATCATCATCCATTGGACGTAAAACTACAGCTTATTGCACCAGCAGCATCTGCTCATATAACTATCATTAGCTTACAGCTTTAAGTGTTTAAGGTCTGTGCTAACTAAAAATAAAGACAAGATGATAGTTTATTAAATTTTAATTAAACTTGCAGATTGTTTCGGTGAAGTTTAATAAACTCCTTGCTATCTAAAATATAACAGGACACCGGAGTAAATTCTGGAGCATCTCACACTTCTGATGATCAGCTGTCTGTTTGATGTTTATTCAGCTGAGTAAAAACTATAACTTTAATCTCAGCCCTACTGATTTACTCAGGAACAAATAAAATACTAAAAAAAAAAGCCAAACAATAACATTTTAAAGTTATCTAAGTGACGGCCGGGAGTCCGGTGTTCTCACGGCTCTAGTTAGCCTTGCCCCCGGCTCGCTAACGAGCTAGTGGGTAACAGATGTCTCCGAAAACGTCGGAGCGCTTTTGAAAATATGTGGTGTCCTGATAAACTGAGCAGATATTTGAGGTTTACACAGCTACATTCTCGCCTGAAAATATGTTAAACGTTTATTTTGTGACCCAGAAAGAATAATAAGAGTAATATTAAAACTAACTAGCTGCCGCCATTGTTGGAAACTGAGCTGGGCTGCGCTATGAATTCTGGGACACAGCTTGTTCTTCTTCGGGGTTTAACGGCAGCTGGCATCCTTGTACATGCAGTGCTGCCATCTTCTGTTTCAGTCCGTTATTACACTCTTAAATCCTGCTACTTATTCCTGCGTCTTTTGTGATCTTACAAAGCTTCAAACGAAGCTTCGACTATTAAATCAGTCGTCGACGATTTTGATAGTCGACGTAATCGTGACTAGTCGACTAATCGTGGCAGCCCTAATGGCTGCAGTATGGAACAGATGTGGGTGTGTCCTCATGTCCCAGAGGAGTCCACATCGTCATCAAACAGCCCTACAGACACAAAAACGTGAAAATATGAACAACCAGACTATCAGCAGTGATTTAACTACTTTAAGACCTCTGTGAAAATCATTTACAGTATATATCACAGAATTTAAGGCCTTTATAATCACAGCATACAGAGAAAAGTACTGAGCTGAATCAATTTCAGCTTTTGTTTCTCATGATGTATATTGTATTAATAATTAAATTTCATTATCTGTGTCTTTACCACACATTTGCCACACAGGTGTAGATACTGTGGGTTCAGTGAATGCTTACATTGCACTGATTAGAATATATTGGACATTCAAAGCTAAGATTCAGCGCACTGTGTTAGAGGCTGGGATTGGATGAATTCCTCATACATACAACCTTTGATCATCGTTTATGTCCAGTTGAGAATGAATCAGTGCACTCACATATTAAATGAACTGAAACCAGTAGTGTGATCTCCAGTTTTAATCAGCCTGTCTCAGTTGTTTTAACTCTTAAGTATCACAAAGTAATGTGGTAACATCTGGACTGACGGGTTTACTGTCAGCATTTTAATCGCTAGTTTAAAGGCCGTCGCTCTAACACTGTATAAATGTAACAGGCCTCAGTGCTGGTTCTAACAGTCTGAGCTGCTTCCAGCTTTATTTGTGAAGAAGCTAAGCTAAGATGACCTTAAAATAACGGGGCTACGTGCGGTGATGCTAGCGTTAGCCATGTTAGCACGTTACCTTCACAGGTGGTCAGACTGCATAAACAGGCACTCAGTCAGAGGTTGGGCTCTCCGTTTCGCTGCAGGGTTCCTTCATTCTTCATTTATCCGTGTAGAGCCGAGTGTAAATCCCGAGGTTGGACGGCCTTTGCACGAGCACACACGCTTCTTAGCAGGGCGAAGCTATGAGCTACAAAAGTCCAGGCAGACAGCCTGTGTCTGACCAACCAATCAGAGAGCTCCTTACATCCCACGGTGTGGCTAATTTGAATAGCAGCAGGATTTTTAAAATGAAGTTGTTAATCCAACTGCTAATCCAAAAATTAATCCCTGAGCAAACAGGAAAGGGAAATTGAAGCATTTTGAAAATCACTTAATATTAAAGTGCAATTCGAAAATGGTTTTTGAAATGAAGTTTATTAAATTGGAATTCAAAAATGAATTTACAAATGCAGAATTGTACAATTCATTATTTAAGCACAGAATTCTTTATTTCGAGGCTCTTGTGGTCCTCCATATCCCCCCTCCCTCTACTGTTGCTACTTCAATCATGAAACTGATCAATGATCAGCTGATCAGCTTTACTCTCTTGTTTGTTTGTCACTTTGCACATCGCAAATTAGCTCGCATAGACACATTAGTTGTGCTGCTTCTTAATGACAGTATGTTAGCTAACAACCCCAACTACCAGATTCAAACCATTCAAACCAGAAAGCTTTAATGAGCAGCTGGATTTGTCTCTCGTTAACTGGTTGGACACAGAGGACATCGAAATGCAGCTGATTGAACTGAAAAGCTCGACTCTGTGGGGTCAAAGTTTGCAGAACTACGAGCACAGCTGGAATCCACAGCTGTGTGTGTTCATGGAGCTGCATGTTCACCTGCTGGACATCACTACCTGACAGGTTTAACTGTCTTCAGAACATTGCAGAGGCCTTATTGACAGTGTTTGGCTCTACATGTCTGTGTGAGCAGATTTTCTCTCACATGAGTCCTCAGGTAGCCTCTGAACGCTGGACACTCGGAGACCAGCGATCACATTAACATGTGTGTCTCTGTATTAACAAACATGCCATATTGGCCCAGTTTATTTTTCTTATCATTGTTGTGAGGAGGCCATAAATAGCATTTGCATTTTCTGTTGTACATTTCATTTGCTGTTATGGAGTTCTTGTTATGGATTTGTTTCATATAGCTGATAACTGTTCGCTGACAGCTGCCAACATCTGCGAACAAATACAATTCTATAAAGTGGTTCTATAGAGTGAGTAACTGTTAGTATAGAGCATTATTAAATTTATTGCTAATGCAATCATATGGTACACTGACCTCTGGGGGAATTTTAGATGCACTCCTCAAAAACACATTAAGACAATAACAAAGTCAGCTTACTATCACCTCAAGAATATATCAAGGATAAAAGATCTGATGTCTCAACAGGACCTGGAAAAACTAGTCCATGCATTCATCTTTAGTAGGCTTGATTACTGTAACAGCATCTTTACAGGTCTACCTAAAAAATCAGTCAGACAACTACAGCTCATTCAGAACTCTGCTGCTCGAGTCCTCACTAAGACCAAAAAAGTGGACCACATCAGTCCAGCTCTGAGGTCCTTACACTGGCTGCCTGTCCGTCAGAGGATAGACTTTAAAGTTCTGATGCTGGCCTATAAAGCTCTGAATGGTTTAGGACCAAAATACATCAATGACCTCCTGACCCAGTATGAACCTTCCAGATCCCTCAGGTCATCTGGATCCGGTCTTTTATCAGTTCCCAGAGTCAGAACCAGACACGGAGAAGCTGCATTCAGCTTTTATGCTCCTTATATCTGGAACAAACTCCCAGAAAGCCTCAGATCAGCTGAAACACTCAGTTTATTTAAATCCAGGTTGAAGACTCACCTGTTCTCAGCTGCATTTGAATAAAGCACCAAATCCACACTTTAAGCTTAAATTTCAAAACTTACATTTAACTACTGATTTTATCTGTTTTGATTTTATATACTGTTGTTTGTTTGTTTGTTTGTTAATTAGTTAGTTAGTTTATTTGCTTGTTTTATTCAATTTTAAATCCTGCTTTTTATTTGTTCTTGTTTCTAATGTCTCTGTAAAGCACTTTGAATCACCTTGTTGTTGAATTGTGCTGTACAAATAAACTTGCCTTGCCTCATCAGAAAGGTTGCCGACCCCTGGCCATGATGATTGAATGAATGATACGTTTTAATAGTGTGCTTCAGACTCGGCTCTTTTCATAGATGAGTTGATCCCATCTGTCCTGCTGACATAAGCAGTGATTAAACGCTTCATTGTTAATAAACAGAGGCAGAAACAAAAGAAAAAAGTTCTCCATGAAAATTCTCATAATGCTCTTTTGTCATTCAAATTGTTTGCATTTTTCATTCTCTCCGTGTTTTATAAAGCTTCCTTTGTACTGTGATGTGCTTATAAGACTACTTTGGCCTTGCATAAGCAACTGTGTGTGTCCTCAAAGACAAATGCAAAGTTTAAATGCAATTAGGTGTATTTTGTGCTTGCAGAGAGTTTCAGAAAGGAGAGCTTTGTGAGTTTCTTTTTGAACCCAGGATCCGGAAACCAAGTAAGTCATGTGTATGCGTTATCAATACATAATGTTTTCTATTACATCTGCTGACTAAGAATGTATCGTGTTTTTGTCGTTAACAGGTGGTACAGCTGACGGGGTTCAAGCCATCAGGTACAGAGCTAAAATCCCCCGATACTGTGTTTGAGTTGGTTGGGAATGTGTTGCTTTACGTTCACACCACAAGTTCAACAGCAGAACAGAGAAAATGATGCAAAGAGAACTTGTGAGGAAAAGAAGAAAGTATCAAACATGATGAGCTGAAATAGTGGCACCGAGCTGAAAGTCAGAATTAAGGAGAAGCAGCAATAAATAATTACAAACTGACAGCAAACACAGCAATGCAGGGCAGCCGGTGAACAGTGAAGTGGAACGACTGAATTAAAGGCCACGAGTTGTTTTGGTCTGATGTGAGCAGCAGTGACTGAACTGCACAGTAAACAGCAGCAGGAGCTCTTCTTCACACAGAGACACCCTCTCTGAAAAAAACAACAAACAGCAGTTGTTGAAAATATGAATATTTTTGCATTGAATTGATTTGAAGTCTGTTGCTGGACTCGCTCACAAGCCTTACTTGGTGCTCTCCATTTCAGACGGGCAAACTGGATGTATCACAGTGTGCAAAAATCAGACAATCACAGGATTTCAGGGGGTCATAAAATAAATGAAATCTGTGAAATCCTGTCAGCTCATTGTCGGCGTCAGTACACAGCAAAATCTCCAGTGTTAAATTAACACTTTTGACAGTGTTATATGTTTAAAAGTAACCTAGTCAGTTTTGAAGATTAACAATGGCTAACACTGAGCAGTGCTGATTTTCTAACACTGGAATATTTCTAACATTTTGAGTTATTTTCCAGTGTTAGAAAATCAGCACTGCTCAGTGTTAGTCATTGTTAATCTTCAAAACTGACTAGGTTACTTTTAAACATATAACACTGTCAAAAGTGTTAATTTAACACTCAGAGGTGTGGACCCATATAGACACTCTCTAGTGTTAATTTAACACTGGAGATTTTGCTGTGTACCAGAGAAGTAAATCGCATTGTTGACCACTTAATATCCAGTTGTTGTATAGTAGCCAACAACTGTCCTTGTGGCTTAGAATTATGGACAGCTGTGGCTCATCAGTTGGTTCAGGTTGTCCCTGCACTACCTGATGTGGGGACAACCTGCCCCTTGTTCCTCCAGTGTGCAGTTTTAAGTGTCCTTGGGCAAGATACTGAAGCCCGAACTGTAATTGGTGTGTAAAGTTAAAGCAGCTTGAGCGGTCGGTACAAGTCTGCCGACCATTACACTGACCGGACGTGTAGAAAGAGTGTGTAATTAAACCTTTGTTTCTATGTGCACATGAAACCTTAACCCTGGCCTGATGGTGGGTGCTCCATACTTCTGTGATCGTTCTGATCAGAGAACCTCTGATGGCAGAGCTGCGTTTATTCACTCTTTGTGAGATGAGTTTGGTCAATGCCATCACCTATAGGTTTCTGAAAATGACTGCGTGCTGTTGGCTGCCTCTACCGTTTTAATATCCATCTGTGGCCTCTGTGCCTTCACAGATTCCAGTGTTAGGAGTGCTTCGAATCCTACCTGTTTCTTCTTTATCTGCCTTCAAACTACACTACATGGCGTATTCAAAAAAGCCTTGAGAACAAAATAGAAATAAGCATCTGCAATTATGCTCATTCAAATTCCTCATTTGACATTTGAGTTGGCTGAATGAAGTGACTCATATACTTCAGTGGGCTTTTGTTGATATTATCTTTTAATAGTATAAGAGCTCTATAATGCTGTTAGAATGTGGAATGCTGTTTTTAGAGTAATTTCAATGCTTGTTGCACAAAGAGCAGAAGAAAACATAGTAGCTGTAATTTTTCACTTAGGATGATGAGATTCCTTCCAATGGTGTGAAGAAAATCCACATTTAATAGAGAGAGCTGGGGTGCAAAAATTAAGGAGGGGCAGGTTACCTTTTCTCCCATTGTCTCTATTTCCTGCTTAGCGTGTAGCATTAGGCCGCATAGCTGTCTTTCATAAAGATGAATGTGCAGACACACACAACAGATGGTCCCCATATTTCCAGAGGGCTAGGTTGTCTTCAATGGCTCCAAATTGGCCGCCGGTAGAGAGAAGGAAGTTTGGAATAGATTCATTAAATGTTTAGGCGCCTAGGAGGACGGTTTGGAGTGCTGCGGGCGTTCATTGTTGACAGCAGAGACAAAGCAGAAGTTCATTCCCTTAATCAGAAAAATTCAGCGCTGGCCATTCATGCTGTCAGCCATTAACCACTCCAGCACCTGCTCTCTCTCGCTCAGCCTTTCATTCCTCTCGGTCCCCCTCTTCTCTTTTGTACACAAACATGCTCTCACTCCCGTAACGCAGACAACATTAAATGTCAGACGGAGCCGGGAGTCATAGCTAATGCCTTTCACTTTGCTATTTCAACGCAGGTTGTTGAACTACAAATGGAGTGGAACCTACACTCAGTATCTACACACGCATCTTCATCATCGTCATGACGCTGAAAAATGGATGAAGATGAAGCCCCGATGCCGTCACTGTCCTCTTCTCAGATCTCATCAGAATCCGTCTGATAGTTTACTCATTTGATGTCTGGCAAATGTTGGACTGAAGAGGCTTTTAAATCCCAGGACACGCAGTCCACACACAAAAATGTGCTCTGTTCACTGTTGTTGCTCCAGAACAATGTGCCCATGTTTTTCAGTTCAAAGTGCAAAATCAGAAGCAGGTTTTACGACCTCACACTTAACTGTGAGCAAATCCAATGTCCCACAGGTGACCCGCAGCAATAGATTCTATCATTCCATCTTTTGTTAATTAGAGAAAGGGGCACAAGTGCGATGCCAAATCCAAATCAGTCCCCGTAAACTCGACAGCATTAAAAAGCATGTTTACAGCCTGATGCTGCTTTTCCTGACAGGCACCTGTAACCAACAGGTGTGTGCTAACTCCTCCCCCATCAGCGTTATCTGACAAATACTGCGTGGGGCAGTGTGCTCCATTTTGGTCGCATTAATTAGTCTGTCTTCAGCTAAGCACTAATTAGCGCATATCTGTGGATCGGGCCTGCACAGAACACCAGCACGATCCCACCCGAAACATTCAGGCTGCAAAATATACTGAGTCCAGAAAACACGAGGAAGCGTGTCCATCTTTTATATACAGGTGCATATAATCCGACACAAATTAGTGATGTTTCGTTTTTTTTCTCGGGAGACCTTTGAGTTTGTGGCCACTTGTTTAAATGTCTGTAGAAATATTTTGTCACAGTAACCTTCACCCTCACTTCACCCAAATAACATCAGCTCGGAGGTGTTTCGCGGTGCTCCTGTTGTCAGTCAGTTAGAGCTTTTTCCAGGTTTCTGTGATTGCAGATCTAAAGTACCTCCCTGAAAACTGTTCCAGGGAATTCTGCATCATATTCAGGAAACAACAGGAACAACTGGAAGCTGCTGCCATAATGAATTTCTAATACAACCAAGTTCAAGTTCAAGTTCAACTTTATTGTCACTTCAACCATATACAGTTTAAAAATACACAGTGAGGCGAAACAACGTTCCTCCAGGAACCAAGGTGCTACAAGACAAGTTAGTGCAAAAAAAAAAAAAAAATAATAATAATAATATATAATATATCTAGTAATAATATTGTGCAAAAGAGCATTTACAGGTTGGTGTGTGCGATGGTTTGGTGGTGTAGGTCAGTGTGTTTGCGCTTGTGTTGGTTAGTCAGTCCAGTCTCAATGTTTTGAGGTATTTGAGTTAAGCTGAGTGATAATGTTAGTGTGTGTATGTGTGTGCGTGTTTATCAGTCAGTCCCTTTTTGCTGAGGAGACGGATGGCTTGTGGAAAAAAGCTGTTGCACAGTCTGGATGTGCGTGCCCGAATGCTTCGGTACCTTTTTCCAGATGGCAGGAGTGTAAAGAGTGTGTGAGAGGGGTGTGTCCGATCAGCCACAATGCTGGTGGCTTTGCGAATGCAGCGTGTGGTGTAGATGTCCTCAATAGAGGGTAGAGAGACCCCGATGATCTTCTCTGCTGTTCCCACTATCCGCTGTAGGGTCTTGCGGTCTGATATGGCACAGCTCCCAAACCAGACAGTGATGCAGCCGCTCAGGATGCTCTCAATAGTTCCTCTATAGAAGGTGGTCAGGATCGGTGGTGGAAGCCGGGCCTTTCTCAGTCTTCTCAGAAAGAAGAGACGCTGTTGGGCTTTCTTGTGCAGGGAGCTGGTGTTGAGGGACCAGCCGAGGTCCTTCTCCAGGTGTACGCCCAGGAATTTGGTGCTGTCAATGATCTCCACAGAGGAGCCGTTGATGCTCAGCGGTGAGTGGTCGCCTCGTGTCCTCCTAAAGTCAACAACCATCTCTTTTGTCTTGTCAACATTCAGAGACAGGTTGTTGTCCTTACACCAGTCCGTTAGTCTCTGCACTTCCTCTCTGTACGCTGACTCGTCGTTCTTGCTAATGAGACCCACCACGGTCGTGTCATCAGCGAATTTAATGATGTGATTTGAACTGTGTGTTGCTACACAGTCATGAGTCAGCAGTGTGAACAGCAGAGGACTGAGCACACAGCCTTGTGGGGCCCCAGTGCTCAGTGTGGTGGTGCTGGAGGTGCAGTTCCCGATCCGTACTGACTGAGGCCTTCCGGTCAGAAAGTCCAGGATCCAGTTGCAGAGGGAGGTGTTCAGGCCTAACAGGCTCAGCTTTCCGATCAGTTGTTGGGGGATGATCGTGTTAAATGCTGAGCTGAAATCTATGTACAGCATTCGGACGTGTGAGTCCTTCTTGTCCAAGTGTGTCAGGGCAAGATGGAGTGCAGTGGAGATGGCGTCGTCCGTTGAGCGGTTATGGCGGTATGCAAATTGCATTGGGTCCAGTGAGGGGGGCAGCAGGGTCTTGATGTGTCTCATGACGAGCCGTTCGAAGCACTTCATGATGGTGGGTGTAAGTGCGATAGGGCGGTAGTCATTGAGACAGGACACAGAAGACTTCTTGGGCATGGGGACGATGGTGGTGGCCTTGAAGCACGTGGGGACAACGGCACTGCTCAGAGAGCAAGTGTCTTTGTATATGGGATGGTTATCTAATCATATTTCCCATTTAGACACATTTAGACATGTTGCTCTCTCATTCGTTTAAATCTCATGCACAATAAATGCCAGGCTTCATTCTGCTTCCTCCTGCCCACAAGTTCAGTGGAAATAGCTCCGAATCCAGCTTAGCATTAAAGATGAGAAAAAGGAACAGATTCAGCGGACCACTCAGATTATTAATGTGGGTTTAATGTTCATAAAGTAAGACTGTAGACGTACAGTTCAACATGTGGAGTGTAAAACACAGATTTGTACTGACCAGATCTCAACAAACAAGTGGAGCAATGAGTATGTTTGTGCCTGAAATCCGATGTATCTGGCTCGTGTTATTTGCCACAGTAACTGTGTGCTCGTGTAATTTGTTCTACAGCAACAACGGTCTCAGTATGTGGAGGGGAAATGATCAAAATACTGTTCAGATATCAAAGTAAGAATTTGACATGTTTTTATAAATCGTGCATATTTAGAGATTATGTAGTTGGACAGTAGAGGAAGACAGTTTCTGTTCTGGCATCCTTAATCGCTTAATATCCACCAGATCATTGGCGACCTGTCTGTGATTAAATTAACATCTACACCTTTAAATAGAATTTTATTTGAAACGCCAACAGAAGCTTTAGACAGAAACATGTTGTTTGTCTAGTCTGCCTGTTTAGCATGTGGCTAACAAACAAACCCTAGACAGGTCACTGATCAGCTGGTAGATGTTGGGAGGTTAAAAATATTTTTTAAATGCATAAATAAAAACATCTTTAAAAGACATGCTACCCTTTGGAAGAACTGTCAGTATAACTGTTGTATATTTCAAACCACTGACATTCCTGTCAGGATGTCACTCGTGTTGTACAACATAACATAACTGACGGGAATATTTCCACAGTGAAACAACGCTCTGTGCCTTTAGTGCAAAGCTGATGAATGTTGTGTAAAAACAGCCAACACACCAATCGAGCTTTACTTCATTGATTTTTTTTTATTGGTTTGATGCTGTTACAATAAAATATATTTAAAAAACAAAAAAAGATTTTGGTCACTCTCTCTTTGAGGAGAAAAGCACTTCAGTTTAAGACAGGACAGACGCTCAACTCACAGGAAAGAAGAGAGAACCAAGACCAGAACAAAGAAAGTGAAAACAAGAGAATCAGCTCCACAGTAGTAGCAATTTGACCTCAACATAAAGCAGAGAACGTTTTTGTGCTGAAATGTATCTTTATCTTGCAGCAGATATTCACTTCACAACATAAATATACTATACAGAGTGATTACACATAACTATCTCAATTGGAACACTAAGTGTGTGTGTGTGTGTGTGTGCGTGTGTGCAGGTGGTGTGACAGACGTAAAGGTAAGGCTGGAGGAGTGATTGTCGACGCCCACATCAGTGGACCAATAACAAATGATCTTAAACAGCTGCACAACATTAAAACATTTGACTGTTTTTAACTCTCACTGTCACTCTGACTGTGTGAGACCCTAACCCAGCGTGGGACAGAACAAAGGAAGTGCCACAGATGATGCTGCAAACACAGACTTCAGTGCTGCGATGCAGTGGATGCTCGACTGCCTCGGTTTAAAGCACGCTGTCATTATTCTTTGTGGTACAAAGTTTGGCTCCGCGAGTCGTTGCACACGTTGCTCTTTCACGTAGTGCTCGCTAAATCTGAAGAGAAATGCCCACTAAGCAACACGTCAACAACCACAGGTCAGCTGTACAGCTTGTTGTAAGCTAGCTTTGTCTCGCCGCTCTCGTTGAGCACTGTCACCAACATCCGCGATGATGTCATCAGAATGGAGCAGTGGGCGGAGAATGAAGATAAATAACTTCTAACATTCTTAAGGCTGAATAAACAAATGAACTATTTATCCTGAAAATTGGAGGTCAAATTTCAACAAATGAGAATAACACCTGATTTTTGTTTATGTACATAATTTTAAAAAAACAAACAAACAAGCAAATGCATCAGCAAAGTCATCAGATATCTCTAAATATTGCCGTCACTTAAAGGGAATCTGTAGTGGAGTTTCCAATTTTATATTTAGTCTTGTGTCCTGTTACAGAGGTGGATGTTCATATTAAACATTCAAATAATGAAGTCAAATAAAGAGAAATCCCTGTGAGCCTGAATGTTTTCCCTCTGACTGGACGCTGTTACAGGAGACATCACACACACGTATACGTCTGTAATTATTTATTCAAGCATGTTAAGTGAAGCTGAAATGAGCTTAACCAGATTCATTAATATCCTTCTCTTATGTTTCACTTCAGTTTTATTTATGTAGCACCAAATCAAGGTACAACAATAATACAATATTATACTTTTCAGTGTTTTGTTTTTAGAAGCTGCCAATAATTCAGTTATTAATACGTTTGAACGTGTGCATCCCAAACATGGTCACCTGGCTGTGACCACTGGCTGTGTACAGTTTCTCTCTTTTATCTCCTGCGTTGTTTGTCTCTCTCTTCTCTGCCTCTCTCTCACTTTCTCTTCTTGTTGTTTGATAAAACACTTAATGTGTTTTTCTCAATACTGCCTTGGCATTTATATATTAACATCTAGATAGATTTAAACTAAACTTTATTTATGTCTGTTGGGCTTCTCTAGCAGTGCTACTCTAGTCTGACGACATGACATCATCAAAATAATAAAGATAATCTAGGATAAGCATCTAGGATGTAGCATCAGATACTGGGATCAAAAACGTCTCATTCAGATATTAAAATATTACTTTGGAAAGAGAAAACAAATATTTGCTGTAAAAAGTAAACATTTGCTCATCCAGCAAATACCTCCATCCAGTGATGTGACTGCAAATTTCACGCTGAAGGCCTTGTCAAAATTTGGTAGCGATACGACAAAGATATTTTGAGTGTGAATGTTACAGATTGAAAAAGGTGGCAATGAATGACGTGTATCTAAAGAGTAACTGTTTGATGGGCAGCTCTGTGGAATTCATGTTATATTTGCTCAAAATAGATAGAATGTAACTCTATACGCAGGTCGAACTTTAGATGCTTGAAAACAAGTTAGAAAATCCAGTTTATAGGTATAAGGTCACGTTAATGTAGCTCTGCAGGACATGAAAACATTAATATTCAAAATCTCCAAACTACCGGTGAGCACACACGCAGCTTTATAATTCCAAACTTTAAGGAACTTTTTTTCCATCCAACTCAAAACATAAAAAGTGCCACAAAGGTGACCCGGGGGAACCTGTCTAGTGTCATTCAACATTTTCGTCACTCGCTCTTTTCCGTCCACACACACTCTCACCTAGACAAATAATATATGGTGGCGGAGCGTCCTGCTCACGCTCCTCACACACACGCCCTCTTAGCGTGCAGCATCTCGATCAGCAGGTTGTTGCAGGGCACCTCTCCACTCACATGCATGTAGCATAGGTAGTCCTCGGCCTGCGTGCTGAGGGAGCGCAGCTCCGGCAACCGTACCAGCAGCTGGCTGAACTTCTCTTGGAACTGAGGGTAGGCAGACAGGGTGTACTCCAGCAGAGCAGCGTTCACCTGCTCCTGGACGCCCTCCACAAACGCCTGGTTCTCCAGCAATTTTACATCTAAAGAGAGCAAAGTTAGTTCAGGTTAATGTGTGAGCAATTACAAACTGGCTGACGAGTGCAGAAAGAAATCATTCATTTATTAATATGCGCCACATCACCGGTGAGCTGTCCAAGGTGGAGACCAAGGTCGGTTTGGTTAATGCTGGGTTTGAAGTCATATGTAAACAGACACATTTTTGCAGTAGAAATGTGGCTTTTCTAGCAGATGTTGTGCAAAGTCTGTCTCATATATAAAATTTGACATTGGCAGCCTGTTCAGACTACAGAACAAATTCTATAAAGAATGTTAAACCCTACCCATCACCATGAATGTCACACATGGAGGATGTTGTGTATAAAATGCACATCTCCAAAGTCAAAAAATAGGAATTCAAGCCAACAAACATCAAAGCTGTTTAAATGTTTTGTGAACTTGGGGATGAAGTACATCAGCACAGTGTGGAGCTGGAACAAGACATCAGATGTTTCCTTTTTCACAAACTCGTCTTTTTATGTCGGTGGCTTAACAAACAACCACGCCCCAGACTAAACCCTGCATGGGTCACCACAGTGATGAGCGTTGACTCAGCACCATTTAGCCATTTGAAGTAAAATAACTTGTTATAATTTGTTCTGCACATTTCTGTCTTCTTGAGACTAAAGTTTTATTATCAAAAGTTAACTATGGACCAGAGAGGACTGGGAGCTGCTTCAGAAAAGATTTGCAGGTATGTTTTTCACACCAATGTGAAAATTAGTTACCTCTGTAAAGGCTTATGGAGCGATTCACACTGATCATAGCCGGCAGCGCTCTGTGTAAAGACCATTTTCATTTAGAAACATTTCTAAGTATCTAACTATTGTTCTGCTATGTCAGTTAACCTTGGCTTTACATGTATATATACATATATATATATATATATATATATACACAGGGTTTTTCATCTTCACCACAGCTGCACATTTTCACCTTGGAATTGCAGTTGTACCAACAGCATCAGAAACACAAACTGAGGCAGAGTCATATCGTGCAGACCCAAACAAAACAATCCTGTTAACTCGAAGGGCGGGGCCTGGTTGTGATGAGCACAAAACGATGAATGAACAATATTATTAGCTGTTTGATGATGCTGAAGGTTCATTTCAGCCCAGTTTGAAGGCTGCGTTATCAGTAACATGAACAGCTCGTTAAGCCACCGGTATGAAGGTTCTACAGGCTTTGTGGTTGGTGTTTGTAATCTGTTCCCACCCAGCAAAAATAAGTTAAAAAGACGCTTTTGACAACAACGAACGTCACCTCAGGTTCAAAGGAAGAGCGCTGAACACGTGTGCATTCCTCAAACACAGCAGATTTGAATCCAGACCTTTCTCCATATCAGTGCTAACCACTCCACTACCAAGTATAACAGTTTACTTATATAGCAGCGATTCAACCCAACATTTTAAATAGTGGTGGAGAAATAAAGCCCTTTTAACGGGAAGAGACCTCCAGCAGAGCCAGACACAGGTGGGGGCCATTATGGGCCATGGATGGGTGGAGGTTGGGAAGGGCTGGCAAAAATGTAGCACACAAAGACGTGTGTTGCAAGTGATTTGAGGGCCATACAAGCTCTACGTGCAACACACAATGACCTGGTCTGATCTATATTCAATTTTAACATTTTTTTTTAATTATGAAAAGTCGGCTTCACTTTTTAGCCAAATTTGGACGTAAAGGTTACCATTACTGACCAACCAGAACTGGCCAAGAAAAGAACATTTTTCCCTCTCAGAGCAAAAGGTGCAGCAGGACTCAAGGCTTTATTTCAAAATCGGTTTAAAAGCGCTCATAAATCATTCATTTGAGGGATAAATACACTGAAAAAAAAGGGATTGGCCATCTCTTGGATTTACGTAAGCATCTTGCGTGTATTTAACACAAGTGCCTCATGCTTTAAAGTTAAGTGTAACTATATAGTGTAGAAGCTACATGATATGCAGAGAGGGTAGATTAAATTGTTCATATCATGTTTGATTGAAGTAAGTCAATAATATAGCAACGTTAAATCTCGCGACCCTGCACGGGATTCCAGTCTCGCACTCTTTGGATCGTGGTTTGAGGAAGGCATCCATCTCAGGCAAGTCGAGCAGCCGCCTCTACTTTTTTCAGTTTACCGAAAACAGTAAATTGGGTGGTTGTTACATTAAAAAAGGCTTCCTTGTAATTTGAACACAAAAAGTTCATGTTTCTTTCTTGAATGTAATTAAATCATGCAGGATCTGTTTAATTTGTTCTTGTTGAGATGACCTGATACAATCTAGTGAGAGTGGTTAGTTGCTGGACTCATGAAATTCACAAGATCACACGAGATTTCAAGCTGCAGTAAAATCAGTGGAGTTATAGGAGGCAGACAACTGCACACACACCGTGCATGCTATCGCTATTTATTGTGGTTTAACTTGTCAAGGACAAAAACGTACAGAAAATTCTGCATCAAGCCTTGAAATCACAGCTTTCCTGCTTTTGTTAATTCTGGATTGGTGGTTAGTGCTGTTGCCTCATAGCAAGAAGGTTCTGGGTTCAAATCCACAATCTGCCTAGTTTGCAGTGGTTTCTCTCTGGGTGCTCTGATTTCCTCCCACAGTTAAAAGTCGTGCAGTTATTAGAGTTAAGTTAATTTGTGATTCTTAATTACCGTGAATGTGAGTGCAAATGGTTGTTTGTCTCTATGTGATAGAGCTGTCAGTTCAGGGTTATACCCCTGCAACCCGGATAAAGAGGATGGTAGTCATTGTAGATCCATTCAGCTTTTATGTTAACCACACTCTAGACTTTGTTGAACATTATGTAATATGAAGTCAACATGTAGTATTTAAGTGACCAAGTAGTATTGGGGTAAAGGTTATTGAGTAATGTTCAAATAAAATGACAAAATTGCGAAGAATTAAAATATTCCAAGAGCTCAACTTACTTCATCTGAACATGTTTCAGTCGCGTTTTATCAACACAACATGCACAGGCTTATTGAATATGAATAAGTTGTGTTGGTTTAACTCAGTTGTTTAAGTTTCTGCCAAAGAAAAACAGTTGTGTGCAACCAATGTCCACATGGCCTTTTTTCAGTACTAGCTTTATGTGTATGATGTACCTATACTTTATGTATTTAGTAAGGTGAATGCGTGTGGGTGGCTGCGTGTGTGTTTTTATGCGTGCGCGGTGCATGTGAGACAATAGCCGAGCCCTCTGGTGGACTGGCATTCAGCATCAGCTGAGCTCATCGTTGAGAATCCATTCACGCAGTAATTAAATGTTTTGAATCAATGTTCTGAATCATCTTTTCAAACTGCTTAAGGGCAATTAAATTACCCCTGACAAACCTGACTCTGAAGATGAGGGAAAGCAACAGAGCAAGCAAAGGAGCCACTGCCAAAGGCAGCAAATATTTTCTGCCTATGACAAGTGCTCTCCTCATTCAAAAAGCTCTTTGTTCCCTGCTTTGCCAGCGCTAAACAGCAAACACTTCAGGGAATCTGTTCGAGCCACATTTATGCTCTCTCCATCTGCACAAGCCGCTACATGAATGCCGGCCCTGCTATCAAATGATAGACCCATCCATTACGCTTCTTTTGAATGCCATTAGTGGACAATGGAGGAGGATGTCTTTGTTAATATCAGCTTTTGTCAAGCCTAGAAATTTAATTAAGTGAATTTATTGGAGGGAAAAAGGCCAGTTTGGAAAACACTTGTAACCTCATAGATAAAAATGCTCCTGCAGATTATCTGCAATTGTGACATTTTTTTCATTAGGATGTCAGTGTTGCTATTCACAATCTGAGAAAAGACAGCACCAGTATGGCCGTGCAGCTCCATGAAGTTGATTGATTTTTGCATCTGCTAGCCTTTGAAAAATGCGTGATTTACAGACCACACACATAAGTCCACACTTTTCAAAACAGTTTTATTTGCAAAAAAGGTCAAAAGGTTCCCTCTTACTGTACTTAAATAATCATTTTTAGAAGAAGAGACTTTCTATCTGAAATGTCTGTATTGTGTCTCCTCCTTCAGCCTCTAAGCTGAGAAACTTATCAGCAGTTTGTAAAAACATCGTAGTAAGTTGGATGGAAGCAACGGTAACGGTGCCGGATGCTAGTTATTTGCCGTCATAATGCATCCCCTCATTGTATTGCAGCAATGATGCACAAACAAGATGACTCACTTGGGTTGAAAAGGAGGAGGAATTTCAGACAGGCGATCTCTCTGCGGTCGACCTGCAGCACCCGCAGCCTCGCTGCCAGCTCCTGACCTCTTTGGACCAGACTGGAGAGTGTCCCCTCAGCCTGAGACAGGATGGATGACAGCTCCACCTGCAACACGGGCTACTGGTTATTTCCTTTGCCCCTTATATTCATGAGACTTTAGCAAAGACAAATATCCCGGGTTAGTGCGTTGGAGGATTTTTTTGCCTGTTTAGCACATGGCTAACAAATCCACTCCCCCTGGACGGGGCAGCAGTGAGCGGGGGACACGATTACATTCAAAACCCAAAGGCTTGGATCACCTCTGAGTACATAAGTGTGACATTTTATTTTTTTCCACAGTGTCATGTTAAGTATTTGACTTTCCAAACACTAAAGCTTACTTGTTCCCCGAGGTTAACTGCACCCATTTTGTAGAGAATATCGATCCCGGGGAAATTCCAGAGTCCCTGCACCTCACAGTGATGACAGTCTAACCACCAGAATTATATATGCTTGCAAACACTGATGTAAGGTGAATTAAATAAAGACAAAGAAACATAAATAGCCTTAACTTTAACACTAAACTGGACTTTGAGAGATTTATTGGATAAACGGCCTTTCCAGAGTTTCCCTTTTTTTCTATATGTCTGTTAAGTTTATTTCACTAATAATTGTTGGCAAATAAAAAAAACTATATGTTTTTTTTGATGAGACACATATGTCTCTCTATATTTAGTTTAGAGCATGGAGATTTTGCATTAGAATTTGAACTACTGTTAGGATCAGAATATGTTAGTACAGATATCAACAGCCAGTGAAATATAAATGAATACTGCTAAACATAGTGTATATATATTTTTATACGAAAACAGTAAAAACAAAACTCCTCTGGATTGGGTGCAATGTGTGGAGCACACTGGGTGGTGTGCTGATGGGAAGTTGTGCGAGGGAGTTGTTACCTCCTGGCCGGTCACCAGCAGAATGCTGTCTTCCTTTGCGTGTTGCACTTGTCTGAAAATGTGATCCAGGACGAGCAGTTCAGACCAGCAGTTATGAAGCAGCTTCATTTGATCTCCCACCTTCAGGAAACGCAGACAGACAGACGCAAGAAAAGCAGACAAAGAACAAAGATGAACTCAGTGGAAAACAAAAGACATCTCATATTGTTTCATAAACTCGCTCTCACATTGAGCTCGTTTCTGACCAGAAAGACGAAAAATATTTACACCACTGTCACCAATTAGTTTAAAAATAAAAGGACTATGGGGGGAAAAATTAGGCTTTTAATAGCAAAACATCTGTGTGTGTGTGTGTGTGTGTGTGTGTGTGTGTGTGTGTGTGTGTGTGTGTGTGTGTGTGTGTACTCTCCTTTCATACTGGCCCAGCAACACCTAGGACCTCTCCAGCCTCCTCACCTCTCCCCAGCACCCCCACCTTTCCCTTTTCTGCTCTGCTCTGGGGGATGGGTGCATATGTGTTTCCCCCCACCCGACTGTATCACACCCATAATCCTGCTGCCACAATATTGTCTGTAAAGTGAAGGACACAGCAGTCAGTAATTTTGCGGTCGCAGCTGCTAATAGGCCCAGACCCCATTCATCTGACATGGAGCTGACAGAATTACAGTCCATCTGAATGAAGCTATATATCAGTCACAGAGGTTGCAGTCTTGCCACAACACTCATCTGCACCGGTGCAGTGGTGGGGGTCTGGGCGTGCAGTGATAAAGGAAGGGGTTAAGGAAGCAAGAGGTCTCGGCGACCTCCTTTGCTTCCTCTCCAAGAGAAGTTGGACACTCAGCTGCGGCCCACAAAAAAAAGCTCAGAAATAGCAGGCTGAGTGTAGAAGGAAGGCATTTCTTTCATTTGCCACATGGATTCTTAATGTTTGTGTCTCTGCTGGGTTGAAACTGATATGTCAGGTATATACGTGTTAAGTGTCATATTACCTGTGAGGGCCATATTTTATGAAATGACAGGAAACTGTAAATGTTGTCTGTCATAGTCTACTGCCTTTACTGACATCGTAACTGCACACTGATACTGTATCCATTCCTCTGCAGAGCAGCCAACCGTGATGATATTTCCCAAGCGATATCTGTGTTGCATGTGGAAAAGGTCACCGATGGGCGGGTTGGCAGTTCAGGAATTTTTAAAAATCATCACCTATTTGGTTAAAAAAGCTGTAAGCAAATTTTCTAGATTCTGAATGTAGCAAAAACAACCCCTAATTCTATTTCTATGCTTTGTTGTGTCAGCAGTAACCTCACAGATGGCTTCATTTGGTCATCAGTTGGTTTTCACATTGATAAAATAAAGTCTGGTTAAACTTTGGTGTAATAATTTGGGCTTCTTGCTACTTTCTTCTTATTGGACAGCCACAGCTATATGATTGAAGTTTGCTTTTTTGTAATGACAACAGAACAAAAGAACAGGGCTACAAAAAAATCTAAATCAGAGGACTTATTGATTATATCTCAAAACACTTTAACTTGATTCCAGCTATCAGCTGAACCCTTGTTTTAACTGTTCAGGGTTCCAAAAGCGTTCCAGCAACTATACTGGCCCAAGTACTGCAAGGCAGAATGATCTGATATGAACACAGCTTTATTCTCGAGGTAGAGAATGATGAATGTACTTCACCATTCCTTCTAGGTCTGTTTCCAGCCTTGATCTTCCAAAGACAGCTATTACATTTTGAGTTGCAGAGGCTGGACCTGGCCCTGCCAGCTAACAAATATGGTGTTAGTGACTTTTAAGAAAATATATTAGTTTTGACAGTTCTGGTCAAAGTGGCAACTTGGGAACAGAAATGTGCATGCAGCACCAGTGCAAGCATGGGAATATAGCAGCAGAGCTTCTTGCATGCCAATCAGTCAGTTATTTATCTTCTGAGCTTTGATAGAGAAGTGATAGGACAGTTTTTCAAACAAACCTGGGGGTTGTTTGCTTTCTGTGCACCTGTGTTTAGTAACTAGCGAAACACTTGGAGTACTGCGGTAACACTCTGAGTGCACGTTCACTAATATATCACACACTCTGGGGAGCAAAGAACACAAGCAATAATTCATGACCAGAAAGCAACATTCAACTAATCCAAAGTTTTTGATTTAATATTTAGATGTGATCTTTAATAAGTTTGACCCTGCAGTCATTCCAAAATGCAGTTTTTGCCTTCTGTCCATATTTTCATGAATAACGTGTATTTTAAGTAAAATTTCCAGCCTTTAGTAGCGTTTGTGTTCATTGTGTGCATCTCAGCCACGTTTTCCATCATCACCAGGTGAGCAGAAGGTCAAACATATGACAGACAAAGGCCACCTCTGGGGAAATTGCAGCAATCGATAGCTTTCATTCTGCAAATAATTTAGTAACAATGTAGGCAAGCGCAGAGAAGAGCTGCGATGGAGAGCTGACATTCCCCCGTTATCGTCTGCATGGAATGTAATTATCCAGCCCAGGGAAACGGCTCTTTCAGCGGGAGGCTTTCTTGGCAAAATATGCACAGCTTTGTTCTCACTGTCCATGTTGGCTGTCCACTGTGCATAAAAATGGTGTAAATGTCAGCACAAGTACATTGGATGTGTATAAAAGGAGACTCCTGGCAGGGAAATGAAACTTGTGAGAAAAGCTGTCACTTCAAAATAAGGATATAAGAGGAAAACCAGCATTATTCATCTTTTTCCGTATTTTGGTTCATGGCCTGACAAAACTTTTATGAACGGGGAATTAGACATTAATGCAAATTAGAACATATTTCAAATCTGAAGCGATATAATTATGTTTTAAAAGCTGTTGTTTAGTCTGACATCTAGAATTAGACATTTCATGAAGTCCGTGAGAACCAAACCAGTCCAAAGTAAATCTGTTGTTTGTCAGATTTAGGTTTCTCTATAGCAGCAATACTTGCTTGAAAATGCATTTACAACATATCTTACTAAGAATGTTATATATATCAGATATTATAATACCATCACGTTGCCTTCCAACTACCAAGCAATGGGTTAAAAAAAGAAGCACTCGTATTTATTATTGTTCTGTCGTGATTGATTATGTCTGTTTGTCCAAGCAGGAAAAATAATTGTGCAGCATGTACTAGCAGTCCTGCTACTAGTACTATGACTACTACTAATTATAATAATGTGCTCTTTTAAATGAAAGCTACAAATTATATGCTGTAATTACAACTATTTCTAAGTCTGATTAAAATGTTTTATATTAAATAACAAAGCCTAAGGTTACAGAAGGCTAAGGTTAGCTCTCATTGATTTCCTGCTGCCGGGTTATATATATGTACGAGTAAATAATTTGATATTAGCAAAAAGAAAATCACCTTTGTATCTTATATTCAGTTTTTAATTAGTTTGCATTATTTGAAGACTAACATGAAGTATTTGTGTAACCCATGCTAATCTTCAGAGGTGTATCCCCCCCCCAGTAATACCTTCTCCATTTACATTATTTTAAATATCACTGATAATTGGTGAGAATAAATGACCATTATTATGTTTCTAGCTGTAAATTAATAACTGGGAATGGGCATGTTGTGGAATGTTCCAGCGTGTGCATATTTTGTCATAATGTGTTGTTTTTTGTGTTTCTTCCACAAAATTTACATTTTGGTTTTGTGACTCTGTGACACCATGAGTGCAGTGGGTTTCTGACAATCACTGAAGAGATAGGCCGAGCATAATGCTCTACTGTTGCTTCACATAAAGTGAAGTAGTAATAATAATTATAATTAATATAAATGTATTTGTGCATCACAGAGTTAAAAGTGCTCCTCAGCTCAAATGTATAAGCATGCATGTTCCAACATGCAGACGCATTGTCAACCATGCGGTCCAACATTAATTCCAACACACTTCTATACCTACAAATAGATGCAATATAGAGGGAAAGATTTTTAAAAATGACTTTTCAGCAGTTGTATAAAACAAACCACAGATTCAGCCAAACTGGAAAGCGCAAATAGGTATGATATGTGAGTCCTGAGTAGCTGTTGACTTGCTGCTGTATTCTGCACCAACAGGAAACTGGCTAAGCAGGAGCAGCAGTTAAAGTTCCAGATTATTGAATGACAGTAAAGATTTGATTTTGGGGGGATATATCTTCGATGAAGGAAACGAGACTGGATGAGCTTAGCGAGCTTAGTCAGATTCAATATTTAGATGTTGGTCAAAGATGATCCCAAGCAGATGATTTGATGTTACTGGTGAGGAGGCCAAGGTCCTGACCTCCTTAGAGGAGCTGTCAGGACCAAACACTAGAACATCTTTTTAACTAAAACTGAGAGGATATTTATCCCATTTATCCCAAAACTTTGTACTGTGCTTGTGTCGACTGTATACCAACACACACTTTGTACATTATCAGTAGAAAGAATTAAATGTCTGCAGCTGGATTAAAATGATCAGATATTAAAATTTACTGTATATTCTGATGATATTTGTTGATAACAAAATATGATGAGCTGCTGTGTGTTCCTCCTGTGCTGCTGAGACTGAGCAGCAGTTTGGCCAAGTATCCCCTCACACAGGCACAGACGCAGTATAAAGATACCTCGTTGTGTTAGTGTGAGAAGATGCAACCAAAAAAACCATCATCCCCACAATGGGAGCTTTGTCTCTGCGACAATAAACAGACAAAGTAACAATAAAATAACAATAAATAAGTAACAATAAAATAAATTAATCAGCATGCATCGATGTTCTCAGAAACAAATAATCATTTTTAGTCCATTCAGTTCATACTTTGAGTTGCTATTTGAGCAGGACAGTGAGCTCGAATAAAATGTTATAAAATCTGGAAGCTGTGAGCTACACTTACTCAATAAAGCTTTCCAAACACACACACACACACACACACACACACACACACACACAAAGAGCTTACAAAATCGTACAAAAACATCAGAGGGCCTAATACTGTGTTTAATGTTTGAAACTAATAAGATGTTACGTCTTATTAGTCTTATTAGATGTTAAAATTCATCGGATCTGTAGACCAGAGCAAAACCCATGAAGGATTTTGGAAAAACATTCTTATATTTAACATTTTAAAAAACTGTTCGGCCTCTGACAATGGGGGAGAGAGGGGTGGGGGAGAGAGGGGTGGGGGTTAGTGTTTGTCACTGGAGAAAGAAAAACTGAGCTCAATGGGAAGAACTGTTACAATTCAAATTCCATCTCCCTGCATGCAGGTTGGACTCACAGAAAGGTTTATCTGACGATCAGTGTAGGTTTTCTTGTGTTTTCTTTTTTTGGTAATTTTGCATGATTAGTTTTTGACTTGACTGCATAAATTGCTGTATGCATGATCTTTTTGCTGCAAGCAGTAAATCCAGTCATAAGGAAACCACTCAATGCTTTTCACATGCAAGAATATGAACCACTGGCTCCTCACATCCAAGACCCAGGAGTAAATATCTAGACGTGACTGCGTGTGAAGCAGGAAAGGAGCAGAACTGCTCTGACTGTACCTCAGTAAATAAACTGCATCTGATGAAAAGACACCAAGGACCAAATCACACCAAGGACAGCATCAACCTTTTGTTGCTAGTTAAACTGTTTAATTGGTAGAATCCCTTTGGCCATGGCTGGTTGACAGATGATTGTTCGTCAGCACAGACACATCATATCATGACTTATTGAAGAAGGTGACATTTTCGTCTTTGTTGTGTTACCTGTCTGATTTGTCAGGAAAGAATAATAATTCTCCATTTTCACTCAGAATACGAGGTGTGCGTGCAGCAGTGCCATCAGCAGCAGCGCAGTGAGTTCTGACTTCGTTCTGACTGCGCTGCTAAAGCTTACAGCGTACACAGACGGGTCGGCACACAGACAGATGTTTGATCATCATTCTCTGAGGTGTGTGTGATATTATCACCTACCAGGAGGAAATAAGAGGCTGAAAGTGCTGTGTTACACAGCTAAACGACATCAGACCAACTAGTCCAGTTACTCCAACTGCAGCTTTTTAGAGCTGCGCAGTGTTGGAAATAACAGTTCAATATCAGGAACACTGATTTTTCAAGAAAAACTTATTGAAGGCACTGACTGTAACAGGACATCATATAATGTAATAATGGGGACTGGTGACAAATTAAAGGAAAAGGTTGACTCTGTTATGCTTGGTGAGGCCTTTTGCTGCCATGGTTTAGGTTTGCTTATCCCCATCTACGGGCCACAATCATCAGGTTTATGCACTGGCCTTCACACACCAGATCTCAGCCCAACCAAACACCTGTATGACATGTCACCAGCATACTCGACCAAATAAGAGAAGATTTTTTTGGCAGAATGGTGTTTCTCCCTTCAGCAGATTTAGAGAGATTTGAAGAATTAAAGCTGTTCTGGTTGCTCAACACCTTAGAAAGACCCTTGTTTTCGCTTTAATCTGTCATTACTGTCATACATCATAATTATTGAAGTTTAATAGAGCACTTCTTTCTGTTCGTTTAGAGGAAAAAAACATATTTTAAGAGTTATGAAAAAGAAATTCTCCTCTGCAGTAAAAATTAACGGGACATTTGAGAAATGTGAAATCAGAAATAGCATTCACATGAATTCAAGCAAGTGAGAGCCTCTATGAGAACGTGATAGCAGCAGCAGTCGTGCTGGGAACACTTTCTGAATGGACTGCGAGTGGATTGTGAGTCAGCCGTGGGCGCCAGCTTCATCACATTTGAATTGCATTCATGTGTTTGTTGGGTCTGAAAGCCTGTGAACTTATTAATACAGACTTAAAACAAGCCATCGTCTTAATCCTTTTCAGAAACAGTAACATCGCGGCACCGTGCTCCCTTTTTCTGACAAACAGCAAACAGAAACAAAGGAAGAATGGATTCAGCCGTCCTTGTAAAAAGCTTTTGTGAGCGTGATGAACTTTTATTTTTTCACTTCTGCATATTTTAGACATAACCATAAAAGATCTTCAGAAATGTTCGGCTTTTACTGCTTGATTGTCACTGGATCAATATGTGTTTTCTTTCGTATCTTTTATTTCAGTTTTTATTTGTGAATTCTTGGAAAACCAAATGTGGGACTCAAGCGGCTGAGTCTGAGAAAACATCCCTCAAATCTAAACCGACAGATTCTTTTTGGGTGAATGCGCCACATGAAAATTCTAATTTTGGGTTATGAAGCATTTTCTGGTAGATCTCAGGTTTACTAAAATACTGCATGGAGCCTGTATGTACATGTATTGTGTCTTTGTCACATGTTTTGCAAGTGAAACCATGTACGGTTCATTTCAAACACTCAACACGGTAAAGAGTTTGCTACTCACCCTCAGCTCCTTAAAGAAGATGCAGCTCCGAGCCCACTCCACTATGGAGAACAGAGTCTGGTCTGCCATCCGACACATGAGGCTGAAGGTGCTGGGCTTTTCCAGCCGACCCCGGCCGTTTTGCTCCTGTTGCAGGTGAGTCACAATCTTGTTCTGGACGACCAGCTCGTCCGGGTCACAGCGCAGCAGCTCCAGAACCAGTGGCGGCAGGCTGGGGGGTTGCAGCGAGGCTGAGGGGTACATGTCTGGGTAAGGGTATCCTGTAAGAGTCTCAGGGGAGCTGGTGTAGTCGGGACACTCGGCTTTAATCGCCCTTCCGGGAAAGGCTGTGTACTGGTACTGGGTGGTGAGGGGCACGTGTGACTGCATGGCCATACCCAAAGACGGGGGTCCGTAGAGATTAGCCTCGTAGTCTGTGGGAGTGATGGAGCTCGGGGAGGAGGGGAGCAGGCTTTTAGAGATGGTGGGAAGGGTGTGCAAGGTGCCAGTGAAGCCGTAGTCTGCCTGCAGAGGAGAGGCTGGCGGAGGAGCCGTGCTCTCCAACTTGAAACCGTTGGATCGTATCAAAGCTTTCTTCTGCTGTTTCAAGGCCCTGTCTCTCTTGTACATGGGGCCAAATTTATTCCTACCCCCACGCATGCGGTCTGCACGCACCGCTGTCACACATGAGACAAAAGGAGAAAACAGGTTTACAGACCCAAAAACCATCGACTGCCTCTTACACTGTGCAGACGTGCGGAGCTTTATGAGCACTAAACTCTTGTTCACAGTATTCCTACAAAGTAATTAACAGCCTTGTCTGTCTTTTTTTTTTTTTTTTGCTTCCCTTTTTAGGGCTGAGAAGAATCCCCGAGGAGTCTGTGCAGCTTTACTCCTTCTTCCCCGGGGAGTCTCCAGAATTTTATCAGCAAGACAAGAATGTGTCGTTTTTCTGCTACGGAAGCAGGTGCTTTCCTTTGCATTGCTGTCTGGGAATCAATCCCATCCCATGTGTGCAGGAAACACTGCATGATAGCCAGCACCATCGCATAAAGAAGTGGCCTCAGATAGACTTTAATATTATTTATTAGATTTATTTTATCATATTAAAATAAATGGTGGCAAATCACAGGCAAAATGTCCCTGTTTCATTATTATTATTATTATAATTACTATTATTATTATTATTATTGTAGTAGTTTACCTTCCAGCCGCATCCCAACACTGAGGCATTTCTGGAACCGACAGAAGGGACATCTTTTCCTCTGGGTCTTGTCTATTTTACATTCCTGGTTTTCCGCACACGTGTACCTCTTGTTGTTCTGCACTGTCCTCTTGAAGAAGCCCTGAAAACGAGCGACACACTGGTATCAAACGACTGGGTTTAGATTTCAAAATAAAAGGTCGAGAGCGACTGCCGTTTTTGTATTTAGATTTAATTATTTCGAAGCACATTTCATTAACATTAAAGCCTTCACACGTTAGCTAAATTGGGATAACGTAAGTGTCCATTTTTCGCTGCATTTATGTTTCACGGACATTAAATTCAGACAAGTTCAGCAGTTATTTCTAACAGCTGGAGAAGCAATAATTAGCAGCAGGTTTGTGGTTAGCGCTCATTTTCAAATAAATAAAAAAACCATGTCCTCGCGCATGGCTACCGTTTGCGTACCTTGCAGCTCTCACAGGTGAGCAGGCCGTAGTGATATCCAGACACTTTGTCTCCGCACACAGGACACAGCTCTTCCAGGTCCTCGTCGTATGTGTACTCCATCACCTTTAAAGTCACACCTGCCACACACACGCACAGTGAGTCTACCATGCAAATCGCCTCTGATAATTATTTCTGCCGTGTTTTTTAAAAGAATTATCAATTATAAAAAACGAATAAAAAAAAAATACAGATTCGCGTAATATTGTGCATTATTCCAACAAACATGACTTTTTACTTTTCGGCACTTAATCATTTTCCTACAATTTATTGTAGTTTCATCTCAACCTTTGACAGTTTGTTTTCATGTGAATGTGATATGAAATAACGATAATGTGTTTTTTTTCTAATAGAAGTTTAAATACATAAATTGCAATAAATCATTTAATTATTTTACAGGCATTTCTAGATGTAAATTATGAAATTTGTTTACATCATACAGTTAAATAAATGTTATGTAGGAGTGGAATTATTGGGTTATGTAAGATTTTAAATGAATAAATTATATTTTTTTAAATACATAAAAATAAAAAATAAATAAAAACAAATTAGATGAAAAACACAAGAGCGGATGTATTTAAAGACTTTTGCCCGAAAGGTTATTTAAGTAAATTTAAGCTTTAATTTTGTGTGTTGTTAGAGAAGCTCATCTCTACGGAGGCATACCGCAGAAAAACGTTATGCGTATATCTACCTGTTTTTTATTTTTTTATTTTAAATTAAGAAAAGTCAAATAAAAATGAATCTACATACAGCCACTATCGGCATCAATGAGACTCTCTCTCTATTGCATTATGAAATAACTGACAGACTATTCTTAACAACGAAATGTGTCTGCAGTTTGTTGTTGTGGTTTTGTTGCTTTCACCTGATCTGACTCCGCTGCTGAGTCTCGTGGTTCAGTCTCTAAGCTGACGTCGTTCATGAACCTACAGACACACGCGGCGGTGACTGATTATCCGGCCAAATGTTTACTTTTAGTTTTTTATTTTTACCGTTTTTGTTTGTTTGTCTTTGACGTTTCTGTAGAAACTGTCCGCACACACTGAAGTGAATCGGCGGTAAAACGAAATGAAGGCCGCTGAACAGTGAAGTGTGGAGGCCTCGCAGTTTGACGGGTAGTATTATTATTAGATCATAAGCAATATCATATTTTTTTCTTTATTTTTCACAGAGCAGCAATATTTCAAGATTTTAAAACAAAGTAAAAAAAATGACAGATGTTTTCCTGGACTGATGATTGTTTCAGTTAATTGAAATTTGCATTGAGGAAAAAATGCTGCCGTCTTATTTTCAAACAGTCTGAATTAACTTAATAATTAAACGACGCGTTGTGGCTCTTTGGAGCTTGTGTGTTTCTTTGAATATTTTTCTGACTGCATGTCGCGGATTTTTGTTTCTTGACAAGCATTTGGTTAAAATAAAAAGTCACAGCTGTGAAGGTGACAGAAGCTGGAGTGTAGAAGGCCATGTAGGAAAACGGAGGCACTTACCGTGAGCCTTGTCTCCCAACATTTGAGCAGCAGACAGCAGGCAGGCAGTGATGATTGTCTGATGATTAAAACCTGGATGTAGGTGTTGCAGCAGCCTTGCATGGGCTGCAGAGGAGAGCAAAATAAAAAAGAAAGAAAGAAAGAAAGAAAGGCCAACAGAATTCCGGGTGAGTGCTGTCTATATCGGGATGCTTTAGGAGCCAGAAGGGCCAATAGAAAGTGTAGTACGATGATGACCATTCACGAGCTCAGAGTGAAACTCCTTTCCTTCGCTCGCTCTTTACTGCGATTCCCTTATCGCCAAAGTTAGGCTGCCACGCTGCTATTGGTGGATGCCGAGTCATGTGACAGATGCTCTCCGCAGCCACAGAAAAATGCCTGGACAGAAGAGCCGAGCCGATGGAGGAGACGCACTAAACGTGCAAGTGAATGAATAAATTGTCAGAGAAGATTAGAAAAGCGCTCAGCTTTCGACGTTTAGAGAATAAAACACGCGTGTTTTCTTTCGATCTTTGTTTTCTTCTTTCATCATTTGAATGATCCACATGGTTGCATTACAGTAGAAAAAGAAATGTTTCAACTCTGGTAGGCTTAAAACAATTTAACGTTAATAATAATAACTGGGAAAAACGAAACAGGCTGTTTTAGTGTTTTAGCGTATTTCTGTACGATTACTCTAAAAGATATTGTTACTGTAGTTTTGTTAGTTTTTATGTGAGTGTGTTGCACATTTCATGTAATCAGAAGAGATTTTAAAAATGAGTTTATGTTTAATCGTATAAGCCTAAAAACCCTAAACCTAATTATGCTACAGGCTAACTCCTTATAGGCCTACATATAGATATTGCTTAGTAAGTCTATCAGCTTATTGTTACACTGGCTGTTGAGACCATGTTTGCTACTTCATGAGGCAGATTGCTATATTTATCTGCACTTGCTGATTGATTACATACTACAGAGTGGTGCCAGCACATAAGAGGGTGTTTCAGCAAAACGATACAGATCGCCATTAATAATAATTGACTCTGACAAGTCATTTTGCTTGGTAAGCGCAAAGAAAAAGTCCAACTGCCTATTGTTAGCTGATGCAGGAAGCCGTGGGTGGCTCCTGAAGATCCGTCAGGGCGCTGAGGGTCACTGTGAGACAGACAAAGCTGAGAGTCCTCAACTGTTAGGCCCCCAGTGTGATTTTTAAAGACCGGATGAACACAATGGTGACTGCAGTTGTGCTGCAAAACTCTCACATTCATTCATATCAGAACAGTTTCATAGACCGCTGACTGTCCTTGAGGAGGTGGGCCTGTTTGTTTTGTGTTTCTTCAGTTTACAAGAAAACAGGTCCAGTGATGTAATAAAGACAGTATTACCAGAGGACAAAATCCAGAGCGGAAAAATGAAGTCCCACAAACTGCAGCATTTACAGCCTGGGATGAAAGACACTTTTGACCTCTTTGGACAGTTTCCCTGGTGCAGCATTTCTGCCATGCTTTGCTTTTGGTGCCTTTACTAACATTTCTAATGGACTGTCAGAGTAAAAGTATATTATGTTATGACCTACAAGGACTTTTTACTTCAGATTTGGTGAAATGAAATTTGAGTGTCTGCTGCTTATCACACTTCTTCTGGGTTCTTGTTTTATTTGCCGCCACAGCAGATCATCTGTTTCCATTTTATTTATTTATCTAACCTTCATTACCTTCAGCCCACTGAGACTCAAGGTCTCATTTACATAAGACACCTGTTCCACAATAAAACTGCAACAATACAGTTACACACAGTTACAGTTTCATCCCTGGGATCCTCCTCTGCCACCCTTTGAACATCCACCTTCATGAACCTCCACTGAGCTCTTCTTTGTTTCCTTCTGCCTGGAGGCTCCATACTTTGTCCAGTCTATCCTCTAACCCTCCTCTGCACATGTTTGTTTCCACCTGTCTCCTTCTCATTCACACACATATATTCTGTTTTTCATTCGTCTTCTCTCCAGCGTATACCTTCAGCTATCCCGGCTCTCTTCCACCCGCCCACTCTCACTCACAGTAATGTGTGCAAACATCTTGCTTAGGAAAACTCCTAAGCATCTGTCTATCATCTGTCTATCATCTGTCTATCCGCACTGCAAACAAGAAAAGGCTCAGAGCTGCCTGATGTAATCCCATCTCCACCTTGAACCCATCTCACAACTGTTTTGCTGTCCGAATGCATTTCATGCACCACTGTCAGTACTTCTCTGTCACTTTCTCCTACAGCACCACAGTTCTTCTCTTGGATGCAGTGAGATTCTTACTGACCTTCTAGGTGTTCCTCACATCACCCTTGTTCTTGAAATTCAGTACCAGTGCACTTCTCCATTCTCCAGCATTGGAGAATCCTGTCTGGCACTCTGTTTCTCTCCACAGTGCTGTTCACATACTTTTACATACTACTGCTCCACTTGTTTTCGTGTCTACACCATAGTTAAAGAGCTTGATTGCACCTTCAGTGCTCCTGGCCTTGTTTTTTCCACAGTATGTGTGTTGCAGCAGTTTAGGATATCCAGACAAAAACAAAAACTCTGGTTTTCTGTGGTGGACCCAAAATGCAGGATTCAGACTCGGTACAGACACAGGTAGGGATGATCGGAGCAGTAAACACACGACTCAAACCCTACGAACAAATACAAAACAGAATAAACTAGAACATAATAACAGTAAACACAAAGCGCTGGGTCACCGACCCAGGACCAGGACATGAAACCTGATGACAATAAAACACAGCTTGATGAGATTTCAAAGGCAGTGTATTGATTTGGAGTCCTTTAAATTTGGCACCCCCTAGTGGTAGCATGGGAACAAGAACAACTGCATCATAAATCTGATTTCACATATTGAATTTTATACGTTTAAAATGTTTTTGTAATGTTTAGTTTTCCTCTGTGAGGCACACTGCAGCAGCACGTTGTGTCTGTGGCTGGCCTTCACCTGGCATCAGAATAAATGGATATTTTATAAGCGTCATGGTAACAAACACACTAGGGTCCACTTTTTGTTTTCCTTTATCGGTACAATGAAAAAAGAAAAAGTGAGTTTCTCTTTTTTTTCTTCTTTTTTTTTTTACTTTTATTTAACTTTTTTTCCCCAACAAATACAAGACTGCTTCACATCCAAGATAGTAACACTGCACAGCACTAGAATATTACACATTCTCCAGAGTCCACAGAGAACTTGTGATAAATTATGTCCATAATTGTTGTCCATTAGAATCCAGTTTACAGGTTGCTCCCAGTGTTTCCAGTGGTTTCTTCCATTTGTCCACAAAAATTCGGGAGCTCCCATCAATATGATGTCCCGGCCTGATCAGAGTCATAACATCAATGATGAGCGACTTCCATAGAGGAATGGAGGGAGGCTCAGCCCCCTCCCATCTCAACATAATGCTTTTCCTGGCCAACATTAACAGTGACTGAATTACATGCTCATGTTGTACCAGTGAGACAGGGATATATTCCAATAAACACATTAATGGGTTTTCTGTCACCTGATGACCAATGGCTGTACTAACATTGGCGCAGACCTCTTTCCAAAGTGACTGGATAATAGCACTTTCCCCACAAGCAATGAAATCTAGTGCCCACTCCGGCCTTACGCTGGAGACAATTTGGAGATGTTCCCATATTATACTTACTATAAATATACGGAGAAATATACACATTGTGCAAAATTTTGTGCTGCAGTTCTTTAAATCGGTTACAAACAGAGATTTTAGATGGAAGGAGCAGGATTTTGTCCCATGCCTGTATATCTATTTCACATTTAAGCAACGTCCCCCAAGATTTTCTCAACCATGCCAATTTATCCACAATTAGGGCATAAATCTCTGAATCAAACTTTGATACAAAATGTTTATGCTCCCTTTTATCCAGAAAAACTTCTCCAACCGAGAAGAGGCTGTTGAGATTTGTAATGATTTAGCATTTTTTAACACATATTGTCTCAATTGCGAATACTTATAAAACTCAGTCTTTGACACAGAATACTGGGACTTCAGGGATTCAAATGATTTAAACTCACCATGTTTAAAGAGGTCTTAAAACCTCTTTACACCTACTTTATGCCATCCCACAAAGCTCAACACTATGTCAGAAGGTCTGGATTATTTATAAGCATTGACAAAATATTAAACGGATGACTACTGTTAAAAAGTTTTCTCAGTTTTCCCCACGTCCACATAGCATTACATATCAGTGGGTTGTGCTTTGTTACGTGAAGTAAGTCATTTAGGCGTTTCCCTAGAAAGCTAACAGGTGAGGATGGTTTACATAATACTTCCTCAATATTTAGCCGTGGCAGCCCAGAATGTTCATGAATCCTCGCTTGCATTGAGAGAACATAATTTTCTATGTTTGGCACTCCCCACCCGCCCAGATCTTTCGGTAACTGTAGTGTCTCCAATTTAATTTGGGGTTTGGGAAAAATGAGTTTCTGACTTTTCAGTGTGCTCAGGATGTCGGGATACATTTAAACATATAGACCATTAATCATTGCTGCCCTTTCCCTAGTTTGTTGGTGGACATTGATGAGTTATGTCTAACTGCTTAATGCAAAGACCATTAAGCTAACCACAGCACATATCTACCACTGAAGTGTTTGCTCAGGGAGACCGCTTCTATCGATCACTGTGCTTCCCTTCTGACCTCACAACAAGGTCCTGCCTTGGCCTATATCTGCAGCTCCGATTATTAGGGAGCACAGGGCACCTACCCAGACAAGCTGGCAGGAGGAGACCCCCATCCCAGCACCTCACCTCACCCTTCTGTCACAGGGACCAAGAAATATGGCCTATCTCCTGTTTGTCTCTGGCATGATTTTGTTTTGCAAGTGTGCTGTGGCTACAGGTCAGTGAGCTAAGCATCCGACAACTCTGTCTCTGTCTCCCAGATATATTTGTACAACAAATAAATGAGAAGAGCTACGGCCTGGCTGGTGTTTTGACTTCACCCTTTTATTTGTTCATCTACCCCCCACCCCCACTTCCCACAGTCACACACACACACACACACACACACACACACACACACACACACGCACACACACACACACAGCTGTTTTGTGCTACAGTTGCAGGATCTTTGTGGATAAAAGCAGATTGCTTTGCAATCACTGGGTGAAAGTGGCAGCAATTTAAAGATAGTTTGTAAGATTTCAGATTGTCAGCTTATTGATTCTCTTTTACAGGACTTGGTTGTTAAAAAATAATTAAAGCAAAATCATCTGAACTATAATGAATGGGTCTCTTTGTATGTCACTCACAAGTATACATTACACAACAATATTACAAACTGAAATGGGTTCAATTCTTGGAAAGATTTCTCAGCTGCCGTGCTTTCAAGGCTACCCTCCATCTCATATTTGTAGTTTTACTCTACCATCATGTATTTGAAGAATTTAATGCAACTTTGCTGCAAGTGCGAAAGAAAATCAGACTGTGGGTCTGACTGTGATTGTTTAAGAAGAAATCCTGGAGAGTTAGTCTGCTATCGTCCACTGTTGACTGGTCTGGGGTTGGTTTTAGTTTTAGTTACAAACATTTTCAGAAATTAGAGGAAATGACACATCTGAAATGAAGGCTCGCACATGTTAGCATGAAGAACAGTTTTTCTGGTAAAATTATTTCCAAAAGTTCTAAGGAAAGGAAACACAACCCTGAATCAGAGGAGTCACCAGTAGACTTTAAAAGGTGAAAGACTGGCTCTCTGTGCTGGTGTGGTCTGTGTGTTTCCACCCAAAAGAAAAGAAAAGAAAAGAAAAGAAAAGAAAAGAAAAGAAAAGAAAAGAAAAGAAAAGAAAAGAAAAGAAAAGAAACTCTTTTGATACTTTGACAAAACTTTCCTATCCTATATATATCTATTTCAGCAAGGACAGCACTGTCGAATGACTTGAACATGTTTTATTGAGATATTCAATGTGATGATTAGACTCCAATGAGCCATCAAAGCAGAATGAAATCCCATCGCTGACAGGACTCAGGCCCATCTGTGATCAAGATAAAGATGCAGAAAAGCAGGCAGATTACAAATCTCCTTATTTCTGAACAAATGCTAAGCTTGGCTTGAACTTTCTGTAAGTGTTGGTGGTCTGAGCCTGACTTCCTTCTACCAACATGTCAAAATAATGCTTAGAGTCTCAAACATTACAGGTATAGATCATTTTAACTCTTCCCTCAACCTGTCCTTTGGGGAAACTTTGGCCATTTTTATATTTAAAAATATTTTTGATGTTTATTAGTTATAACAATTATTTCTTTGTTTCACTGACTGACAAAACAAAAGTTTTCTTTTTTTCTTTTTTAAACGACATATTCTGGTTGCCCAGGGTTACGACTGCGGTTGGTTCATTTTCTTTAAGCTAACATTTTTCTTCGTCATTGGAGGAGGGACTGTAAACACGTTATAAAGACACAAACCGAAGCACAGCTTCCAAATTTAGAGGCTACTCAATGAAGAAGTTAAACTGCTGATCAGGAAACATTCGTTTTGCTCTGTCAGGACAACAAGTGTGTCCAAATACGTATCTGTGTTAGTGGGATCTGGAAAGTTGGAAACAAAATGAGTAAGATTGGGTTTATGTAAATACCAGTGAGGGGATTTTGTTTTCCCTGCATCACTACGTGATAAAGCAGTGAGCTGAAGAGGTTGTAATCACTATGTCAGAATAGCTTCAAGGTTTTCAGATTAGCAATATAAACAGTACTTGAGCGCTGAGAGTTGTGTTGGCTATGATCCCCAGAAGTGAAACTATTACTGTGACGATGAACAGCTCAGTTGCTCTGATTCATTCTGTATCATCGCCACGAGAAATGTTAGGTTCCCATAACCAGCAGTCCACAGACCATTTGGAAGGAGCTCAAAGGGCTGGTTAAATGGACTGACTCAGTTTCATTCTGCAGCTTCTATATTGGAAAGACATTTTACTTTCAACATGCTGCCACAGTGCGGGCAGCAGGTGGTGGACTCTGTTTTCTACATATTACTGTGTAATTCAATACTACTCAACTCATTAAGACATGTCAGTCATTGACTTCCTCCATTAATGTGGAGGAAAAGATGTTTGTATTAATTAACTCTGCAGATCAAACACATTTCACTGCAACCTAACTTTGGTTGTTTTAATGAGGCATCCGTGTGTGCTACAAACATGAGCTGGGACATGGACCCTCCTCATTATGATGCACAGCAAGCTCAACACTGACGGCAGGCAAAAACACACTGTAAGTAGATATGCAGTCAGTTTGATGTGTTAAATAACAAACTTAATCTTTTTAACTTTCACAGAGTCAGCTGAGACCTGTTTGGGTTAACATCCACCTCTTTTATAGGCAAGGCAAGTTTATTTGTACAGCACAATTCAACAACAAGGTGATTCAAAGTGCTTTACAGAGACATTAGAAACAAGAACAAATAAAAAGCAGGATTTAAAATTGATTAAAACAAGCAAATAAACTAACTAATTAACAAACAAACAAACAAACAACAGTATATAAAATCAAAACAGATAAAATCAGAACAGTAGATAAAATCAGTAGTTAAATGTAAGTTTTGAAATTTAAGCTTAAAAGTGTGGATTTGGTGCTTTATTCAAATGCAGCTGAGAACAGGTGAGTCTTCAACCTGGATTTAAATAAACTGAGTGTTTCAGCTGATCTGAGGCTTTCTGGGAGTTTGTTCCAGATATAAGGAGCATAAAAGCTGAATGCAGCTTCTCCGTGTCTGGTTCTGACTCTGGGAACTGATAAAAGACCGGATCCAGATGACCTGAGGGATCTGGAAGGTTCATACTGGGTCAGGAGGTCATAGGTTTGTCTCCTGTTTGTACGACCCAAATAGGAAAGCTCTTAATGGAAACACTATAAAGCCAGAATGTGGATAACTTTATTGAACAGGTCATTCTTCTTATTTTTTGTGCATTTTAAGCATCGTGTGTCTAACGCTGGACAATTTTCCAGGGACACGATGGATCTTAGTGGATGTTGTGATCTTTTTACGTTCTTTGTCCACATGAGGAAAAACAAACTACTGCCTTCAGGTGACTGTTGTTGTGATGAAGCGCTGCATAAATAAAACTGAATTGAAGTTTGTTGCACAGTCTTCAACATTTCATTTTCAAATTGTGTGTGAAACCAATGACAGATTTCATTTTAGTGGACGTTGGCACTTTCTTTGTTGGAGCTCATTATTTTCTCTACACAACATTATATGACATCACAGTGACACAAAAAGATTACTATACTACGCTCCACTTCCATATTACCACTGCTGACATCAGCACAAAGCATCAACAGTTTAGTCCAGCTCTTGCCCTTCGGGGGCAGAAAGAGCCCCTGAAATGAAAGAGCTTCCAGCATCAACATCAATGTGCAGTTTGAAAAACGTTTTGCAGTATTTGGTGTTTTTGTGTACCACCTTGGTGTTAGATGGAAAGTTTTTACTGCACTTACTTCAATATTTTTTTTAAAAAGTTGTCTTTAAATGAAGCAGCCTAATGTTTTCTTCTCTTCATCTGTCTCTCTTCTGCTTTAAATCAGGACAGCAAACAGCAGGCAGTCATGGGAAAAAATGTAAAAGACTTTTGATGTGTATATCTTAGAATCATGTCCTTTTCTTTGTCCTCTTATTTCCAAGATTTTGAAGAGTAATCTTTAAGCAAAAATGACAAATTCACAGGGTTAGCATGCGTGTGAAGGTCATTACTGATGATGACTTAGGTTAAGAAGCGTCCCTGGGCTAAAAGCTCACACCGCACCATCATCAGGTCAGCTGCAGCCAAAGCTTTGTATGACTGGCAGAAAACTGGATCTGGTATGTGATCGGTTTCATTTTCATTTCTGCAACTTCATCATTTTATGAAATATGGTGTAACATGTAAAATATTCACAAGTACTGAAAAATAAAAAAGATTTGAGGGGAACCACTGAATTTGTTTCCTGTCATGGACACGACGTGACAGTGTTTACAATTATTGACTGTTGCAGTTTGACCCGTAAACGTCTTTTCTTTTTGGAAATATGGAAAGTTTTGCACGTCATTTACAGACACTACAGTCTCCAACATGCTGCACAAACTCAGGAATATCACATGCATGGGGTATGTAGAATATGAACAACAAGAAAGCACTGTGAGAGTGCAAACCTGCATCAGTGCAGTACAACACTTCAATACGTCCATGCAATGCCGTACTCTCTCAGCAGTATTTACTTTTATGGGAACTGAATTTTGTTTGTATTAAAGTTGTTTTGTTTTTAAACATACTGAAGAAAAAATAATGTGTTTTTGGGTCAACTTGAAGTATCGGTCTGAAGTGTAAAATTAAGATCAGAGGTCAAATGTGACGATGCTCTTTCTAAACGCTGAGCGTACGCACCACACTCATAAGACCAGGGGCGGAGCGGGGGTGTGGCTTACTGGGCTTAAGCCCGGGTTGTTTTGTCAGAAGCCCGGGGTCTTTTGGAGTGTAATTTTTTCATAGTTAGATGCCTGGCTGACAACTGTATAAAACAAAAAGTGCACACAATATTCGAAGCACGTAGTGCACACTGTGGGAATTTACGACTGTGCGTGAATCCCCCCTGATATTGGTATGATCCGAGCTCAGGCACTAAGCGGGGGGCGGGGCAGCTGCTGCCTGCGAGTGCGCTGTTGGAGAAACGCAGCCAGGCAGACAGAGGAGAACTGAAGTTCGACCAGGTACCAAAGCAAATAATTCGGTACAAATAATGTAAATATGACGGTGAATCACGAAAGATTGATATCAAACTGATCACTTGACCAATATTACGTTACTTGCTCTTCAAGTGAATCAACAAATGGCGAAATGAAAAGCCGAACAACAACAAAGCTGTTTCTTTAGAGAGTCTCAGCTTACATGTGTTTATTTCATATTTTCAGTTGTTTCCCTCCACGGCTAAACAAAGCGTTTCAGTTATGTACTGATGAACACAACAATGGACATAAGGAGCTTCTTTCAAAGAAAAACTCAGGTAGATGTTATTTTATATATTATGCTTTGTATGTTGTTCAGTATAAAATAAATAAATATTGAAATATCTTTTGAATTAGTTAAATGTCAGAATAAAGAGAGACAGAGCTTCTATTTTTATCACTTTCATCAAATGTAGGAGTACATGTACACTAAGTTTAATGTTAATTAATAAGAAACTGCAGACGATTCCATTCTGAGCTGAAGAAGCTTCTGATTGGTTCGTAGAGTCCATGTGAGTAAACTGGTGGCACAGCTGTGGATGCATATAAGGCAAAACACAGAGCCTGTTTCTGTGACATGGGAACATCAAGAGATGTCAACAAAACACCAGGAAAAGAACTGTGGAGCTCCATAAGTGTGGCTCAGTTTGAATACAATTTGGTGCCATTTACAATTAAGAAATACAGACAGTTTCTCTCTTTACTCTTAAAGTTAACAAATGTGTTTTTATATTTATCAATCTAAAAAAATAAACATTTAGTCTAATTTGATGTTACAATTAAAAAAGTGTTTGTGTGTAAATATGTGGTTTCAACTGTATATTTGATGATTGTCAGCACAAAGAGGGAGAGAGGAACACACAGAGAGAGGTGAAACAAGAGCAGGTGAGACTCACATGTTAGTCACATGGTTGTTTACCAGAAGTATCACCGTATCACAGGTCCTCATGTATCTCGCACCTAGTGTTTCTTTTTAGGTTTACTATTTTTCAAATTCTATATTTATTAAGTTTTGCAGGCTTGTTTGCACAACAAGACTAAATAATTATATAAACTTTTCTCAATCTAAATATTGTACTTTGGTAGAATTAAAAAATAAGTGTAGTGCAGGTCTATGATGATTTTTAGTGCTGCTATCATCTAGTTCTGATTCTGGTTCTGTCTTGGTTAAGTCCCAAGTAGTCCTGATTTTGAACTGTTGTAGTCCTGTTTTAATTCCGGATCAGTTCTGGGTCTGGTTGAATTGGGGTTTAGTCCCTGTGTCTTGATACAGCCCTGATTTTGTTCTGCCTCGCTGCTTAATTAAAAACCTAGCTTAAGGTGTCCTGTATATGTGATATATTTTTTTCCTATATGAAGTCATTCTTTTTTGAACAAAACTCAAAACAGAGCCAATTAATCTTTCAGTCATTTCTACCTATTCTACCTATTCTAAAAAAAAAAAAAATCCCACATGCATACTACCCTTTAGGGCTAAGCCCCAGGTGTTTCAAATGTCTGGCTCCGCCTCTGCATAAGACTCACAGTTTCTAAGGTGTGAGGCTTCGAGACCTTGGTGGATATGAGCCAGACTGAGTTATTGTATTGAATAGGACCCCACTCTAGACCTCTACAGATTTTCATGAGAATTCATGCTGTTGTGTTCACAGACTCACACATGCAAACATGACAAAACAACAGAAACTCCTTGGTGGAGATAATTCAACAAAGTATTGTTTATATATTCTGTTGCATCATTTTGCCTTAGTTGTAGTTTGTTTGCATCAGTATTGGTTATTTATTTATTTTATTTATTTATTTTATTTTATTTTATTTTTTTCCTCGCCTGTCCCATTTGGTTCTTTAGCCGTCAGAATTGTTGTCTGAAGACCAACAAGGATACCCAATGGATTTACTTTGCCAAATGGATCATCGTGGCATTGCCGTATTGGTCCATTTGGTCGATCTTTGTTTTTATTATTTATTATATTTTTCAGACCAAACATTGTTACATTATGTCAGACGATTTTGTTTTATTTCATTATATATTTTTTGTTTATCTGAACACATACGTGTGTGTGTGTGTGTATATCTACATATATATTCGTATCTGTAAATGAAAATATATGTAGTGTGTATATATTGTTTTTTGTTTTATATGTCTGAAACAAATAAAGATACAATACAATACAATTTTCAGATGTTACAGACGGGACAGACATGAGTGAGGGATAGGAAAGGGAGAAAGAAAGAGGAAGGAAAGGAAAAACAGAAGGGGAGAGGGACAGTGAGAAAGGGGGGGAGAAAAAAAAATCTCCTGGATCACCTGTTGAGAGAAGAATAGAAAACAAGCAAAAAAAGACAAAAAAAAGAAACAAAGCAACATACTAAACACAACACCATCGCATTAATCTAGCTAAGTGTAAACAGCAGTAAATACTAAATATTCAATGTTGTTGTGCAGCACGCAGGACAGATGTGCTTCGAAGTAGCAGCCAAGAAAGGTGTAATTTGGGTCTACGAGCAGTGAACACCCGTGTGCATACCTGTGTGTATACCTGTGCGGATCAGCGCGCTTGTATTCCAAAGGTTTCTCCATGTAACGATCTGCTAGGGAGTGTGGGGGGGCCACAGCCCCGTCCTCCAGGGTGTGAAGCAGGTATGGAGGAGATCAAAACTCCAGACATCCAGAGGCCCCCAGAACACAAGAGACCAAGGAAGACCAACAGAGGGGCAGCCGCGCCACTGTCCCAGTAAGAGCTGAGGGGAGTCCCAGATGAGGGCTCACTCAGCAGCCGCGGAGCAGAAGCCAGGGGGAGTTGCAGTGACGCGCCCGTGAGCTCCGCCGGCCGCCAGCTGTGCCTGAGTGACCGAGCCCCAGGCCCAAAAAAAATAACTTCTCCCTTTGAATCTCCATAATCCTTCTCTCTCAAGATATACCACAACCATGGAAAAGACTGCATAATTGCTGATTATTACAGGAAGGGGTTACCATACACGGCTGTACAGAGCACAGTTGTTCAAAATGGACTTGCATGCACAAGCATATTGCCTAGGTTGAGGACAAAGTTTCAATTAGACAGTAAGGGTTTTGTTTGTCACTAATCTGTTTTTGGTGAACCAACATAAATAATATTTCAGATGGTAGCATTTTTTACCAAAAAGCATAACTTCTGAATCCCTGGTGAAAGATGAAATAGGTTATAATGGGCTTCAGTTGCTTCTGCTGTGAAAAAAGTAATAGACCGATTTGATCCTGAGAAATTAGTATTAGCAATCAGGAACAACACACAAGTTGCTGTAACTTGTTGAGGATGTGTGGGGTTGTCACATATTCATTGACAGTTACACTGTATGGATAAAAGTATTAAACCACACTTTTGTGTAATTGTTGAATCCAAATGTTTCAATCAGTCGCATTTCCACGGGTGTGTAAAATCAAGCTCCTAGCCATGGCGTCTGCCTCGACAAACATTTGTGAAAAAATGGGCCTTCCTAAAGAGCCCACTGGTACTGTAATATAAAGTAATGTCAGTTTATGAAATTTCTTCCCTCCTAGATATTCTATGATAAACTCAACCTCAACAACTCATTGACAAAGTTGCAGAACATGTGAAGTCACAGAGCTGGGTTGCTTAGTCCCGATGCACGTAGCACATGTGTCACGGACCCGGTTCCGGGGACTCGAGGTCCGTGAACAGTGTGGACCATTATTGTTATTATTATTGTATTGGATGTATGTTTGCTGCACTGTGCTCTTGTGTTCCATGTTGGTGTGTGTACGTGTGGGTGTCTGCGGGTGTGGCTGAAGGATGAAGGACAGCCACCTGCAGACCTGATGGGCGTGGCCCTGCCGGCTGCCGGTCACGCCTAGGTTCTCACACACCTGCTTCTGATCAGGCTCGTCGGGGGAGCTACTTAACATAGCGATGGAGCTTCCTCCAGTGCAGGATCGTTGAGTTAGACTCCATGAGAGCGGAACACGGGACTGCAGGACGCACAGGCTGTGCGCAGGCACGGGAGCAGAGAGCACGGAATACCAGCACTTGGGAGAAGGCACAACACAGGAGTTGAGGGAGCACTCTGGAGACCTATTGCGTGGTGTACATTTACCCCCACTGTAAATAAATGCACTGTTCATTGCACTAGAAAAAAAAAAAAGTATTGGTTATTTATTTATTTGCCTATCATCTATATTTATCATCTGCACTCACAAATGTTGCTTTAAGCATCAGGGTGTGCTTAGATGATCAGCTACTGCACCAGTGCAGCTCGACTTCTGTGTATTTGATTTTTTCTGTTAGACTGGAAGGATGATATTTGAAAGTATATACAATTTACCAGACAGTACTTTTCTTTGCTAATGGCCTATTACCACAAGAAAATCAAACATTTTATCAAAGTCAGAGAACACAGGAGTGTCAACAGTGGCACAGTCTTCAGACTGTCCTTCACTTTGTATAAACACAAGAGCAGACGTTCTGTTTCTGTGTGACGCTTTTACAGTGAAAGTTTCAACTGTTCACTGGATTTGTCCAAAGGTCATGAGAGGCCAGGTCCTCATCTCTTAGGAATCCATGAGCTTTGCTTTTAAAGCACACATGGACTCAAAATTCCTTGTGACTGTTAATTTAACTGCTCAGTATTCACAAGAAGTCTTATTGCCATGCATTCATCCATGCTGTAGATCAGGGCTATTTTCTATGAAGTGACTAAATCTGCCTGCACAGACTGATCGACAGTACAAGGTGCTTCAGCTGAAACCACACACTGTGTATAAAACTGTGATAGTTAGGCACTGAGTTAGCTTCAAAAATGGGCTTTTGATACAAATTTATCCCTCAAGTTTTCACAGATTTTTTTTTGACAATGTTCCTCTTCCATACAAGTGACCTGGTCTTACAGAGCACATTACCAAATACCATTAGCCTTTTCATATAATCAAGTTCATATAAGTAAATTGGGTAATCTATAGCTGAGTTGACAGCTTGGTGAACAGGTGAGAGCATCAGGGCTTCGTGTTGCACGATAAGAAAAGACGAGGAGTGGGATTTTGTGCTAAACAGCCCACATTCAGTGTCCTCGTGTTTGTCCTTGACCAAGTCGGGGCACAACCACAACAAGCCACTTAGAAAAGGGAAATTAAATAGAATGACTACAATAGCAAGGAAAGCAAGCAAACTTGGCAGGGTTTTTCCGCAGTGTTGTCCTACAAGGTCAAAACAAAAAGCCCTAATATATCTCTGTGCTCCATACAATGAACCACAGCTCTTCTTTAAATTTACTCCAGATTCACCTGCACAAATGTTGCATTAAATGGTTTGTTCATTAAAAAGGAAAATAGTGATTGCTTGCTAATAGTTGCTGACTTGTCTGGCTGACGTGTGCCCCCTGTTGGTTTATTTTAACCACTGCCTGACGTCTTTCACAACATACAGCATATTACATAAGCATAATTTTAAGAACCTAATAATTGAATTCTGGTTGATTTAAAGGGACCCCAAATAATGCATCTATCAGTTAATAATGCATGTAACCAGAGTTACAAACAGCCTGAAGCCACAATACTAGGTGTATACTTCCACCCAAAAATAAACACGAGTGGACTCCTCAGTGCAGTCCAACTCAGTGTTCACATTGTTGTTACACTGCTTTTGTGTAAAATGTCTGATTCTTATATGAAGCTTTGCTCCCAGAGTACTCAAAGCGCTCTATACAACATGCCACATTCACTATTCACTATATTCTATCTTCTCTGCCCACTAACTACCATCCACACTCTAGTGGGGCTTGATGGATGCATCGGAGACCAACTTGAGGTTAATATCTTGCCTAAAGATATTTGGCATGCAGACTGGGGGAGCCAGGGATTGAGCCACCAGCCTTCCGATCAGTCGATGACCTGCTCTACCTCCTGAGCTACACCCCTGACGTAGGCCTGATGCCTGAGAGAACAGAGCATTTGAAAGTTTTTGGCCTTTGTTCCTTTTTTCTTAATGGGGTACTCTTCACCTGGCTCAGGAAAACTACAGGTTACAAAGATAGACTTGGGTATTGCACAAATCATGTGGGGGACCACATGCAAAACGTGTATGAGCTAGAAAAACCGTTTAACGTGGCACTAAGTCAGTACTGATGGTTTCTAGATAAATAATGCAGTATGCGTATATTTGAGCATAAAATGTCTCTCTCGTACGAACCTTTCCCTCTCCTCTGTCTTTCTAATATAGGTGTGTGTGTGTGTGTGTGTGTGTGTGTGTGTGTGTGTGTGTGTGTGTGTGTGTGTGTGTGTGTGTACAGGTGTGTGTTCTGGTAGAAAAGGGGCTTGTCTTCTGCCTCCACACACCTGAAGCAATCATGCGCTTGACCCCGATGTCCTTGTTTGTGTTGACCTTGTTAGTTGACAGCCTGATGGACCAAGCTGTCTCTCAGTCTGCTGCTCTGGTCTGCAGGCTCTACCGTCTCCTTCCCGATGGCAGCAAGTACACTGAACTTGATTTTGTGATTTTAATGTTTAAAATGTGATGTGTTTCACCACTAACTACCAAAAAGTTTTTTCTCTTTGTGTCAACTTGTAATAATTTGCAGCCGAGCGCTTCATCACATGATGATCAAGCATCCAGAAATCACTGTTTCAAATGTATGACTTTAGTTATCTTTCAAAAACTAGATACGTCAGTGGGGTTTATAGACACATAAGCAAGAATTTATATGTGAAATCATTTTTACTGTGGCAAAACTTTGACTGTAATTTCATTGCCATAAATTATTCTATGAAGAATTGTTTAAATGTCTTTGAAAGGTAAAATTCTAACTCACTTTTTTCCACAGCCCAATAACATCATCTCAGTGTTGTACGTTCCACGTTTGGCACACAGTACAAAGACTGAGGTTTCTCTGCATGTGTCTGTGGGCTTGTGGACGGGGTGGGGGGATAGTAAATCACCACTTTCTGCCCTTGATAATGTTCGTGATTTTGAAACGGTCCTATTCTTAGCCGCGCTTCTCTGTGAAGTTGGCTTTTGTGTTCTGTTAACAATAGAAAAACATTGTTAGCTAAGGCTGAACTGCAACCTTGATTGCACTTAAATATATCTCCTGTATAGTAATCCATCACAGCTGGCAGAAACTGTGTAATGAACCACTTCCTTGAATTCCCATGTGAAGCAGTTGGAAATGGTGTTATTTAAAATGAACCCACTAATGGGGGAATTTATGTAAAACATCCATTCATTCGAATTCTTAACCAACTAATTCAGACTCATGTAGATACAGGAGCCTATTGGATAACACTCTGGATACGTTGCCAGTGCATTGTTAGGCTTTATGGAACATGGTCATATATTATACAAATAGTTATCAATAAAATTTAAATGAATACACAATAGTTTTGTTAGGACACAGAACCAGACCTCTGCTAACTGGAAGGTGAGTTGTTCGATCCTTGGTTGCTTCAGTCTGTATGCCAAAGTATTCTTGGGTGAGTCATTGAACCCTGAGCTGCTCCTGATGTGTTCGTTGGAGTGTGAATGTGCATGAAACATTAGACAGAAAGCACTTAGCTGTAGAAAAAAGTCCTGTTTGAATGAGGATTGTTGTATAAAATAGAAAAGCTCTATAAGATATATGTAAGAATTGTTCGGCATCGAATAAACTACAAATGGTGGCCATGTTACCAACAGACAATTTAGCAATAAAGCTAAACCCATTATACTAACAGGTATGTAAGAAATGACTTTCTTTAATACAACAGCCAAGCAAGGAAAGCTGTCGTTGTCAAGGGAAAACTAAAAATAAACCCCAATGAAAATGTTGTTTTTCATCTCAAACAGCATAAAGCTGTAATTAAGCTCGTGCAGTGTCTGCATCAGCCTTTTAAATCACTGTGTCACTATCGCTGCTTGCCTCTATTTCCACTGGAATCTGCAGCACATCTCATTAACAAAGAGAAATAATGAGGAAAGAAACATTTACCTATGAAGCAAATGTGATTACTAATAATCTAGTAATATTACCCAGGCATTTTACTTTGTTTGAGGGTAAATCGACTATTGGGGAGAAAACAGTTTATATAATAATACCGAATCAAATCATAACTTTCAAAGGATTTATTTATTTATATAAGCTGCCGTGGCTCAATAGAAAACGCACAATAAGACAAACGGACACAAAAACAGTAAATCACCATCCTTTCACATCCTGACCACGTGGCTCTTCACCTTATTTACCTTTTACTTACAAAACACTTCAGAAAATGAATGAGAAGTTATATTAATGATAACGTTCATTTATTAATAATTCTACAAACTGAATCAGTGATTTATGAGTCAACTTGATGTTCAGTCAAACAAGCATTAATCTGCATCTCATCACTGCACTGCTTTAATATCACTTTTCACACACATTCAAATATTATAAGCCAAACACCGAACAGATTTGATTTGAATGCAGTCGCAGTAAACGGATGCTCTGGAAGCTACAGTGTAGAAGACATAATGAATAAACTGTTAATCATTAATAATCCTGACCATCACTTACTGAGGCTCACAGAACTGCACAGGTGTGGGGTAAATAAAGCATTTCTCATCATTATCTGTCCGTCTGTGGTGTTGTGTGTATGTTGTGCGATCAACATACGATACATGAATATATCATTAAGGCAGATGGGAAAGAAAGGCACCTCACAAACAAAAGGAGAGATCACTCCTTTGACTTTCAGCTTGTGCTGTTTTTACTGGGTTTAAGCACCAAACCACTCACTCAGTATGATAATGGGTTGCATCAAATGTGAAAATGTTGATTTTAATCTATCTATGTATCTATTGAGCATTATAAACACGACTATCAACGACATCAATGCTTGTGTAGTTCCAGAAAAGCTGCACACCTAGATGAGCCCGGTGTTCTCGTCTGTTATGACTGCTGGCAACAAATTACATGAAATTCCAAATTGTGTATATCTCCGAGTACTTTCCAGCATCCGGCCTTGTCTTTCTGCTCTGTTTGGCCATCTTTGGCCATCAACAAAAGGCAGGCAGCGGGACTGATTTGATCAGTTTCTTGCTTTTCTTCACTCATTCTCACAACAAAATATTTTGTTTGTGTGATTTGACTCAGCCTCCCGTTTCAGGGTCTTGGAGTCTATCCCAGCAACTATGGTGCAGGGGAACACTGTGTCACCAGTGTGACGCATGGCTAACACAGAAAGACAGACAAAAAGAGGCATTTTGTAATAATAGTAATTTATCATCATTTATAAATAGTAATTTATCATTTTAGTAAATAGTTAAAAGGCAATGTGATAGTGAATTAGACAAGAGCTAATAGTTATTTACTGTTAAGACTGATTGAGGATCTCAGTTTGGTTTGTTTCACTCATAGTTTCGTGTTTAGTTTTTCACCAGCATGTTGCTTTGGTTTGGTTCAGGAACAGAAACAGTGAGACCAGTTACATGAAGTGCATCACAGAAACACCACTAAAGGACACCTTGCATCTCCGGTATTCCAGTGGTTTTGACTAAATGGCACAACACAGTACAATCCTATATAAACAAGAGTGTCCAACACAATCTGAGTGCTTGTGGGCAAGTAAGGTGGGGGAGTCAGTGAAAGGGCGATGGTGGAGGTTCAGAGGGGGTGTCCAGAGGGAAGAGGTGGTGTTTGTGAGAGTCAAGAGGGACAGAGCACGGAGAGACTTCAGCATCCTGACAGCCTGATGGACAAAGACTCTTCAGTCTCCTTCCCAATGGCAGCAACTGAAGAAGCTGTTGGATGGATGAGTGGAGTCACCTGTAATGCAGAGGGAGGGTGTAGTAGATGTCCTGGAGGGAGGGAAGAGAAGTACCCACGATCCTCTCATCATAGAGCTAATAATCATTTAAACTCAAATACACAATTATGACCAACTTACATTCACCAATTAACCAACCTTCATGTGAGCTGCTTTGCATTAAAGTACAATAAGTGAGATCAAATACAAAACATGCATCACAGGAGTTCACACAACCTGCCATTTATCAACGCTCCACATGCATATGTAAAGAAAAGCAAACGCAGCCACTCACTGCAGTTTTTTTAACATTTTTTAACATTTTCTGACATTATCTGAAATGTTAAAGAGCTTTACAGGATAAAAGACTTTTTATTTGGACAACAAAACTACTTAACCATGTTGATCCTTGGAGCACGTATGGCTCAAAGGGAGGGATCCACCAAGTAAGCCAAACTGCTGAACGTGTGCAGGAGCTTCTTCAGCTCCTCTCTATGAGAATGTTTACAGCCGTTCTCTGTGAACCATTCCTAACATTTTTAAAATGCCTCGTGCTCCCTTTCTGCAGCGAGAGTGTTTTTGTTTGTTGTTTTTTCATATATATTTATGGATATAATCAACTGCAAATTGAAGATGATGCCTATTGGCTTTGATTCCTTTAAAATCCGTCCTCCTCACCACACAATCACCATTTCCAGCATCGCTAATGCTAAACATAATTTTTTTATTGCAGTATGAGAGCAGTGCAGAGAAATGTTATTATCTGGACACCAGATGTTCAAGTGTAGATTTATCCAGAATTACATTCATTTTCAAGGCCGTGACAGGGTGGTTGGTAATTAGCCGCCATAAAAGATGCTTCTGCACATCAGACTCAAGAACAAGCAAAACACTGAAGCGAGAAAGGCAGTTCTGAATGCACTTACTTACAAAACAGAGTGGCAAAATGTGAACTCAATTAAAATCAATGGAGTCGCTTTCGTTGTTAGTTCCAATGCCGCTCAGGGGCATGTGATGGTCCAGATGCCCCTGAGTAATTATGCTACATTCAAAGGTACACATACTGTTTCTGTGAATGCCTACAAATCTTTGACAGCACAGTAACCGTGTGTTCCTTTCAAACAGGGCAGGCTCATGTGTTACTGTGTGGAACACATTGATATTAGTACACTTGTATATCTATTTGGCTGATTGATATGGTTTCACAGTGTTGCATATGGTTTTTAATGACAGTTAACACAGTCGAGTGAAAGGTGGAGGAAACTTCTCCTGTGGTGAACAGCAGAGGCCAGGTTTGCAAAGGCTCGTCTCTTACACGTAGAACACTGTGACCCTCACATTGCATTTAATCCTGCATGCCCGTGCATTGTTCACAAGTTAGTTTTTGGTTCGTGTGTTAGTTTTCGTTGTTTTGCTTTTTTCTATAATTGAATTTGTCTAAATGGACACATGAGAGTGTCATGTCATGTTGCAAGCTGCAGTTTACATAAGTGCATGGATCAATGCATGACTGACAATGCATTTGTGTAATGCATGCATCAAGATCAAATTAGACATTTCAAATTTGCAAATAAAGAAAACTCTTTGTGTTTAATTGAGAACATTTATGCAGTAAGGTGTATATAATAGTAACAGTATGATACTTGAAATCATTCTCTCTTTAAATGTGTTCTCACAGCAGATCCTCTGCGTGCACCCCATCCTACTTTTCTGGTGCATCATCCTTTCTCCACCAACCCTCTGCATATCGTTCCTCACTGCATCCACGAAGCTTCTTTGAGGCCATCCTCATTTCTCCATGCCTGGCAACTCCATACTCAACATTGTTTGTCCAATATCTCAACTATCCTTCCTCTGCCATCTCCAGATCATCTCACAGTTGCCTCTCTTGCACATGTATTCTGTCTGTCTTGGCATTCTTCTTCTCTCCAGTGCATAACCACCTCTCCAGGCTCTCTTCCACCTGCTCCCTACTCTCACTACAGATCACAATGCGATCCCCAAACATCATAGTTGCACTGAGACTCCTGCCTGCCTCATCTGTCAGCCTGTGATCACCACCACAATCAAGAAGGGGCTCAGAGCAGATCTCTAATGTAATCCCATTCCCACCTTGAATCAGCCAATCACTCCTACTGCACATGTCACCACTGTCTTGCTGTCCTCATACATGTCTTGTACCACCCTTATAATAATAAATGGTAAATGGCCTGTATTTATATAGCGCTTTACTAGTCCCTAAGGACCCCAAAGCGCTTTACATATCCAGTCATCCACCCATTCACACACTGGTGATGGCAAGCTACATTGTAGCCACAGCCACCCTGGGGCGCACTGAATAATAATAATAATAATAATAATAATAATAATAATAATAATAATAATAATAATAATAATAATAATGCATTTTATTTGAGGGCGCCTTTCAGAAACCCAAGGTCACCTTACAAAGAACAAAATTAATAAAAGGAACAATAGTCATAAAATACATAAAATGCAAAACAGAGCTTGACAACAGACAATGAGCCTAAAGTGCTGCAACTCCTTTCCAGCTCAGTTTAATTTCAATTTAAGTTAATTCAGTTTTATTTATATAGCAACAAACCACAACAACACTCACCTCTAAGCGCTTTAAGTAAGGTGAAGACCCAACAATAATACAGAGAACCTAACAGTTAAATGAGCCCCTGAGAGCAATCACATTGTTGTGATGAACAAACCTCCAGCAGAAATAGGGTCAGGGAGGGGCGACCATCTGTAGGTGAGAGGAGACGGGACTAAAGACACACTGTGGAAGAGAGCCAGGTAATATTAATAACTAATAATTAAATGCTAAATGGTCTGTAAAACATCAAGAGTCAAAAGAGGTAAGCGAAGAAAAAACACTCTCCATCAGCCTGATTGCAGCGTGACTGAGGGAGGACTCAGGCTCACCTGATCCAACGCTAACGATCAGGGTTAGCAAAAAGGAAAAACTGCAGCCCAGCCTTAAAAATAGAGAGAGGGTGGAGCCAGTCAGTACAGTGAAAGTCTTCTTCCTCAGTGTCAGCCTCACATACAACTCACTGTAAACCTTTTCCTTTTTTTTTATCACAGCAACTCTTCAGTATATGTACTTTGCTTTTCTCCATCACACCAGCTCCCTTTACCAGTCTTTACCCCACAGTCCTGCAGACTCAGACTGTCTGTGTGTGTGTTTAAATTACATTTGCCTCCATGTTATATATATTTTCCCAGTGGTGAATGCATTGTAGAAACCACATTTTAAGCTTTTTTTCCACTTCACTACACATTATTGCATTTTTTCTTCACAAATTGAATATGAAAAACGGTATGCTAATATAAACATTCTACGATTTCTTTCTGATTAGAGCAAAACTATGTTGAACTTTCTTGGAAATGTCCTTGTATTTGACAGCATACTTCACTGAGGTGGAAGATGGCACAATGGGGTGCAGCATGTGACAATAAAAAGGAAAAATACTAATGAATACATCTGAAGAATTTTCACAACTTCACTAAAAAGATGAAGAACTCTAAAACTTTAACCGGCTTTCCTCCAAATGGAGTCTTCATTGTGAGTCTGTGTGTTATCGCTGAATAACAACAATACTATTTAAGAACCGCCTCAGCAGATGTGGGAGAGAAAAATCAGTTTTCTTTGAAACTGAGAAAGCAGTTTAGCCATATAGGAATTGAGTCTATTATAGCAAAGATAAAACTAAGTGTGAAAAGACATTTACATGAACCCTCTTAAGTCTGGCACTTTTACGCTTACCATTCATCTCCTGTCAGCCTGAGCCATGTGATGAAATTGAAGTCACAAGTTCTGGTGCAGGCCGATGTTTCGGTGCCGATGCACGTTGTGTTGTTGCCACCGCCGCTAGATTGACAACACTAGTGCTTGATCATGTCAGTTTTTACAGACATGTTAATGAAATATCAATACAGAGGCTCAGACATTCATATATTACACAGAGGGAAATGGTGCAATGGTCAGAAAAATGGAGACTTTCTATAGATGTCAAGAATTGGCCACATCTATCCAATGTCCAGTGTTTAGTAGGACAAAACCAACTAAAACTAATAAGTTTTACATAATATAAAGTAGATTGAAACATACGGAGCCCCGCAAGAGACCTTAGGGGAAAAAAAATTGAAGATGAACTTTTGCGAGATCTCGCAAAATAGGCCGCATCCTTTGCAGGCCGCCACGAAGCTGACCGGGAGGTCGAGCCATAATGTGCCGGGAGTGCGGTGTTCCCCCCGGCTCTAGTGGGCCTCGACCTCCAGGTCAGCTTTGAGCTGGTGGGTAACAGACGTCTCCGAACTTTTACAAATATGTGATGTCTTGATTAGGGATGGGTACCGGTATCTGGTGCCATGATGGCACCGGTTCTGACATAAACGGTAGTAACCAAACCGAAAAGCAGCGCACATTTCGGTGCTTTATTTCAGTGCTTTCTTTTCCTGAGATGTCATACACTTTGGATTCTAGCCAATCATTTTACCTTTCCGAGGATAGTAGGCGGGTCCAGGTACGTACGTTCTTTTAGAGCAGAGCTACAGGTTTAAAATGCCCAAGGCGAAGCGGTCAAAAGTCTGGCTGTACTTCACAGCAAAATATGCAAACTCAGCAGCAACAAGTGCTTTAAGCTGATACTGTGATACTGTCAAAGGAGGTAACTCCTCGAATCCGATGAAACACCTGGCGACGTATAGCATTTTGTTAAAAGCCGAGAAATGCGCCGTATTTGATAGCTTGCTGCGAGACCTCACACCGAGCACATCTACTGCGGGTGTGGTGCCTGTTATCGGACCCGGAGTTTGCAACATCCCCCAAAAACCCCGAAGAGGAGAGTCCTGGCCCCTAGCCCTGCCAGTGTAGCAGAAATGATGAGGATGATGATGCAGCAGCAGCCGTTCTTCTCTGCGTGAGTAGCTTAATGTTGTTCGTGTGTAATTTACGTTGAGTGGGCTAACCACGTTATTACGTTAATGCATGTAAGGTGAACTAGCAAACACCGTCGTAGTTACATGTGTTACATGTCACGTGTTGCAGAAAAAGAAAGAGACTGCTAAAAATAAAAACATAGGAGGTTTTTGGACAAAGTGTGTGTTCTCCATTCTTTAAGCACCGGCACCGTTTCAAAAGTACCGGTTTGGCACCGGTATTGGATAAAACCTAAACGATACCCATCCCTAGTCTTGATAAACCGAGCAGATATTTTAAATTTACACAGCTACATTCACACCTGAAAATATATTAAAAGTTTATTTTGCGACCCATAAAGACTAATATTATAACTAAGTAGCTGCCTCCATTGTTGGATACTGGGCCGCGCTTTGAAAGGTTGGGCCACGAAGGATAGACTCGGCCTGTCACTACCCGATCCCTACCGGAAACCCGATCCGCACCGCGCATGCGCAAATCTTACGTCACTTCTTCTCTTTGCTTGCCAACATTGTGACAGTTAATATATTTGAATGACATGTTTAGCGCCCAGTTAGCTCCTAGCATTTCTCAACAGCTCTGCCTCTTTTTCGACCTTCGTATACAAACAAATTCATGCTTTTCTCCTCAATGGAGATCTTCCCCCGATTGAACAACAGCGCTGTAAAATAAGAAGAATGGCACCTAATTACAGACTTAATAATATAGACTTAGTAATGTGTCACGTGAAGATTCGTCAGCCAGATGAAGTGTTTACTGACAATTGACAGTGATAGCGGACATCATCATCTGTCACGGCCAGGAGGAGGTTTCTATCTTTCTCTCTCACTTCCACTCGCTCTCTCCTCCTTTCTGTCGCCGGGGCGGAACTCGTTCTTTTTTTTTCATTTTTTGTGTACATTATACTGAAATGTTTCATTGCTGCAAACATTATAAGAGATCCTTATTATTGTTAACATCTTAACAGATACTCTGACCCGTAACTATCGTAAAATGCTTTGAGCGGAAGTAGACGCCTTTCACACATGCGTGGCATGGATCAGCTAGTGACACGGCCTTCAAATGCGACCTGCGAAGCATGCGCCCTATGTTGCGCAAAACTTCTATCTCCTATCTCGCAAAAGTTCTTTATTTTTTTCTCCAATCTCCCTTGCGGGGCTCTGTAATTTTCCAATTCCAAATTAAAAAAACAGATTTAGAAAAAATTTTAAAAACACAATAAAAAAAAAAGAAATAAGTAAATGTTTTCAAAAAAATCAAAAATTTATTTCTGACATTTAAAATGGTGATTCTACTCCTCATTTCGAAATTCATTTCCCTTTCCTGTTAGCTCACAGATCAGCTATTAACTAGTTAATCCAGTAGTTAATATAATAGGAGCGGGCAAGATGTCGGCATGAAGAGGAGGATTTTTTCGAGCGCTCAGCACTAGAATATAAGAAAGCAGATTTTTAGCACCTATTTGACGTCTTTCTAGCTTCCAAGACTTTTTTGAAGATCAGCGTATTAAACCTGATAAATCTGAAACCAAATTTAATAACAACATGTCGAAATCTGCTCAGAAAAGGTTGAGCAACTCGAGCAAACCACATGCAACTAGCATGCTAGCTAGCGACCATAACTACCTGAAAGAAATGGATTGTCAGCAGTTGGTTGAGGAAGAATTTCCACCACTACCAGTAACACCTTCCAAGCCACCAGTGGCTAAAAAACCAACATTATCTACCAGTCACTCTGATGGTGACTCCCTGAAAGCTAATGCTGTCAACACCCTGATCAATCTGATCAACACCAGGAGCGACACCATAGAAGAAATGGTAGGAACAGTTCGTACAGAGCTAAAGGATATAAGTGATAAGATTATGGACATTGAGAAGAGGGTTGAGAAGAACGAAACACTTACACAGAAATGTGACGAACGCATTTCTAAAGTTGAACGCTACAACCGCCGTTGGAACCTGAGACTGTATGGGGTACCAGAGCTGGAGAAAGAAGAAGGCGATTGACATATGCCAAATGATTCTGCCAGCAGAAAGGGAAAAGCTTGCAGGGATCTTAGACGTCGCTCATCGAGTGGGGAAACCTAAACAAAATGACCCGAGACCCAGAGGGATCATCATCCGGTTCATCTCAAGGAGAATTCATGATGCGGTGTGGAAAGCTGCCAAGAACAATCCTTTCCTTCAGAATAATCATCTGCGGTTAACTGAAGACCTGACGAGAGAGGACAAAGAAAACAGACTGAAGCTGTGGCCCATTATAAAGAAAGCAAAATAAAATGTTCCCTGAATCTCAGTTCTTAGGTTTGTTTACAACGTGTTCTTTATGAGAATCTCACTCTATTCTCAATGATGTTAGTTTTTCTCAATGGGGAAATTCGATATGGTTTTCTCATGGAACGGAACGATCAGCAGGGGTATCAGTCCTGAAAAACAGATATAATGGGGATGTTTTACATACAGAATGTGATTCTGCAGGTCATTACATATGTCGTCATAAAATATAACGATTTAGTTTTAGTTGTAACTAACATATATGGGTTTAACACGAAGCTAGAAAATGATAATTTATTTTTGAAGATTGAAAAAAACAATCTAGCTGGTTAAATAAATTTCCAAATGCCAAATTATTTTATATTATATATTTATTTATATATTATTATCTTATACGTTTCCTCCAGGACATTCGAACAGAATTAATACTACATTGAAAGCTGTTATGCTACGCCTTAAGCTCATAGACAGGAGATTTAAATATGCTCATACCAAAATGTTTACTTGGTGCAACAATTCCAACTCAAGACATTCAAGGACAGACTTTTGGTTAGATTCAGAATGTTTTGATAGCGACAGCATAGATGTAGGTGCATGGCCTTCTCCAGCAACAGATCATAAAGCCATATATATGAAAATAAATGTAACTTCCTTCCCTAAATCTTCTGTTGTTAAATCTACATATTGGAAACTCAACAGCTCATTATTACAGAAAGACGACGTGAAAAAGGATCTTAAAGAACTGATCTCAAACGATTGGTCTATAGCTCAAGAAGATTTAAAGTATGGAAATAACTGGGAATTACTAAAATTTGAAATTGGCAAATATTTAAGGAAGGCTGGCAGCCTTAATGCGAAATCAAAAAGATTAGAGGAAGAAAATACAATCTCTCAAATTACACAGTTATCTAATAAACAAATTGACACTTTAACTGAAGAGGATATATTGAACTTTGCTAAATTACAAGATAAATTAGATCGCCTTTACTCAGACAAAGCAAAAGGAGCTTTTATCAGATCCAGATCTAAATGACTTGAAGAAGGTGAGCGTAATTCTCATTATTTCATCAGCTTAGAAAAGAAACACTCAAGCATAAATAATACTAGAAAATTAAAGATAAATGGGGTTATAACAGAGGATTAATCTCTAAACACTGTTTTTATAAGGAACTTTATAGCTCTACATTTTTTTCAGGAAGCTTCAGATCACCTCTTAGAATCACTGAATGTTAAAAGTGATTGTAATGTTAAAGAAGATTCTGTATTATGTGATCAACCCATCTCATTAGAAGAAGTCAAACATGCAATTGGGCTATTAAAAAATAATAAATCTCCAGGCACCGATGGTCTTACTGCAGAATTATATCAAACTTTTTTTGAAGAGTTGTCTCCCTTTCTTCTTGAGGTTTTTGCAGAAAGCATAGGAAACCAACAACTTCCCAGTTCAATGAGTCAAAGTTTGACCACGTTGATTGATATTAATTAACTATTAATGATTGATAATTGGAGACCAATTGGCTTATTAGATAACGATTGTTAAGTATTTGCTTTAATTTTAGCTTCCAGTTTGGATTCAGGAGACAGACACTATCTCTACTTTCAAGATTAGGCTTCAAACTTTCCTTTTTGCTAAAGCATATAGTTAGGGCTGGACCAGGTGACCCTGAATCCTCCCTTAGTTATGCTGCAGTAGGTGTAGGCTGCCGGGGGATTCCCATGATGCATTGAGTATTTCCTCTTTAGTCACGTTTCTCACTCACTATGTGTTAATAGACCTCTCTGCATTGAATCAACCAACTTAATCTCCTCCAGCCTTTTATCTGTGGCTGGGAGATGGGAAACTACACAGTCCATGAAAACCTCCACCTCTTTTTCCAGCTTTTCCTCAGCAGAAGGAGGCCCCGCCAGCGGTGCTCGTGAGAGGACATCAGCGGTGACGAGGTTCTTCCCTGGAACATGGACAATGGTGAAAGAAAAGCGCAGCAGCCTGAGGAGGAATCTCAGGATGCGTGGAGGCAGGTCGTCCAGGCCTCTTGTGCTCAGAAGAGGGACCAGGGCTTTGTGATCTGTGATTAGAGTGAACTGTAGGCCCATGAGGTAAGATGACAGTCTTTCACACGCCCACGTTACAGCGAGCGCCTCCTTTTCTATCTGCGCGTAGCGTCTCTCCGTGTCTGTGAGACCTCTTGAGATGTATGTGACCGGTCGCCAGGAGTTGTCAGACTGTTTCTGAGTGAGAACAGCTCCAATACCGTATGGCGATGCATCTGCAGCGACTCGTGTATCTGCTGAGTTGGAGTACTGAGCGAGCACTTCTGGAGAGCTTAATATCCCCTTTAGTCTCTGAAACGCTGTTTCCTGTGGCTCCGCCCATATCCACTCGTTTCTGTCTTTTAGCAGTTAATAATAATAATGGAGTGCATTTATATAGCGCTTTTCAAGGCACCCAAAGCGCTTTACAATGCCACTATTCATTCACTCTCACATTCATACACTGGTGGAGGCAGCTACAGTTGTAGCCACAGCTGCCCTGGGGAAGACTGACAGAGGTGAGGCTGCCATATCGCGCCATCGGCCCCTCTGGCCAACACCAGTAGGCGGTAGGTGAAGCATCTCGCCCAAGGACACAACGACCAGGACAGCGAGCCCAGGGATCGAACCGGCGACTTTCCGGTTACAGATGCGATTCCCAACCCCCTGAGCCACGGTCGCCCCAGTTCCTTTAATGGTGTGGTGAATGTGGCTAGTTGTGGCATAAACTTGGCAAGATAGTTGGCCATGCCCATGAGATGGCGCACATCTTCCACACTCTGAGGCTGCGGCAGCTGCTGGATTGCTGTTACCTTGTTGGGATCAGCCTCAATGCCGTTTGCTGACACTCTGTTTCCCACAAAGATTATTTGACATTTAGCAAACTCACACTTCTCATTCAGAGTGAGACCCTCCTTCTGAAACATTTGGAGCACACAGTGCAACCTCTGGTCGTGCTCCTGTCTGTCTCTGCTGTATACAAGAACATCATCGGCGTGACAAATCACCCCTTCAAAATCTTCCAGCATCTGTGACATTCTCCTTTGGAAATGTTCCGGCGCCGATGTTATACCACGCCTGAACACCACTCTGTAGGCTCAGTGACTTTGGAGATAACTCCCATTTCTTCCATTCTGTGCAGCGCGTTTCTCACGGCATCTCTGAGGGGAAGAGGAACAGGTCTTGGGGCGGATAGGGCTACAGCTCCTTGTTCTAGCTCGATGTGGTAAGGCTCCTTCAGCATGCCCAAACCTTTAAAAACATCGGGGTATGCTGCCCTGAAATCTGTCACCAATTCCGTTACTCTGCACACAAGACCCAGAGCCTCACACGCTGGCCTGCTTAGCAGTGGCTGTACTAAACCTGACACAAGGTAGACGTCTTGAGAAACACCGCGCCCTTTCACTGCTAGCTGTGCCTCGAAGCTGCCTTTAACATTGAGTGGGCAACTGCCCGGCCCGAGTAACTTCTTTCTGGGTCTCTGCAGCTTACCATCCCTGTCTGGACTGTACAAACCCTCTGGAATAGACGTAACATCCGCCCTGTGTCGAGCTTAAAATATACATTTTCCCCATTTAACTTGACCTTTCGCACCCAGGGCTGTGACCTCTCAGTCCCTACTTCTCCCAAGAACACACATCCTCGCTGTCTGCATCTTTCTGATTTTCTGTCACTTCGTGTAGCGCTGCAGCTTCACTACTGCAGCTTCACTACTGCAGCTTCACTACTGCAGCTTCACTACTGCAGCTTCACTACTGCAGCTTCACTACTGCAGCTTCACTACTGCAGCTTCACTACTGCAGCTTCACTACTGCAGCTTCACTACTGCAGCTTCACTACTGCAGCTTCACTACTGCGACAGACCGCAGCAAAGTGTCCTTTCTTCTGACATTTTCGACACTGTACCTCTTTGGCTGGACATTCTTTCCATGAGTGTTTGTTCTTGCGACCACAGCGGCCACATTTTCACTTTGCTTGATTGGCTTTTGTTCTTTCTTCTGCCACGTCTGCGTTTTCCCACGTTTTGTATTTGTCCGTATTGTGTCCATGTTCATTGTTTTTCCACTGCCGCACTGCTGTGAAGTATTGATTGTTGTGTCTTTACCGTTTCACTCTGCCTAACTTTCTCAATGGCTTTAGCAAGAGTCAACTCTGAGTCCATTTGCAGCTGCTCGGACAGTCTTTTGTCTTTTATGCCAACCACAATTCTGTCCCTTATGAGTTCGTCTTTGAGTGCTCCAAATACACAATTTTCTGCAAGTTTGTGCACAGCAGTGATGAACGACTCTGTACTTTCCCCTTCCTGTTGCCGTCTGGAGTTAAACTGTGCTCTTTCAAAAATTATGTTGTGTTTTCCTACGTAATGTTTGTCAAATGCCTCTTTGAGAGTTGCATATTTCTTTTTATCTGCATCGCACAGTGGTAACACTGCCAAAACGTCATCAGCAGCATCTCCCATAGCGTACAGGAGTGAGTTAACCTGATACTCATCTGATTTATTGTCGAGAGCAGTTGCAATGCGAAATCTTTCAAACCTTCTGTTCCACTTTGGCCAGTCGGCAGGACGAGAAAAGTCAAATGTTTCTGGGGGAGTTATTTGTACCGTGGTCGCCATCGTGATGTGTGGATCCCTGGCTTCTTCGCGATCAGAATCCAAGCTTTCCGGTGCGCCGACCCCGTCTCCTTCCTCCGACATGTGAGGCTCGTGCTCGACCGAGCACGTGCGTCTTGTTGCTAGCACTGTTAACTGCCTCGGCCACACTTCACCTGCATGCCGGTCTTTTTCGGGTCACCCATGCAAAAACTTCTCTCGCAAGTTAACTGTACTGTACTCGAAAATACCGTGGAGACCCGCCGTTCGCACTTCTGACACCATGTATAATGAGGACACTGGACTCAGCACGTTCGGGTGAAGTTTCCCAACTTTACTTCGTTACCAGAAGCTCCCCCCCACAGCCGTATGGGTACAGTAGTCTCCTGCTACACAAAGAGGGATAAGACAAGTTAATTGTTATTAATTGCCCAACTATTGTCTCACCATATGAAGTCAAACAATGTAAAAGGTATATCGCTAATTGGCAAAGATTTAATCATAACACAGTTAGCGGATGACACTACATTATTCCTAAAACATGAATATCAAATCTCTATTGCTATTGAAACAATCTCCACATTTTCCAAAGCTTCTGGATTGAATTGTACTTGATTGTTCCTAAATGTGAACTTATGGCGATAAAAGAATGTTTGAAAACAGCTTTGTGTAACATTCCAATAAAACAAGAAGTTCGTTATTTAGGTATCATAATAACCAAAAACCAGGAAAGAAGAATCACACAACATTTTTATCCTATTCTAGAGAAACTCAAACACAGATTTACTCAGTGGCTCTTAAGAGATTTATCATTAAAAGGCAGAGTATTAATAACTAAAGCAGAAGGCATCTCTCGTCTTACATACGCAGCATTGGCATTGCACCTTGATAATAAACTCATAAAAGAGGCTGATAAGTTACTTTTCAACTTTATCTGGAAAAATAGGACACACTAAATAAAAAAACAGTTCTTATGAACTCCTATGTCAATGGAGGACTTAATGTGTTAGATTTGAACACTCTAAATAACACATTCAAAATAATGTAATTAATAATCCTACTTCCATTTGGAATACCTGTGTTCATGTTTTCTAAGTTAGGTGGCACTGAAATTTTCCTTGTAATTTTGATATTGATAAAATCCCTATAAACATCTCTGCTTTTCATCGTCAAGCTTTTTGGACTCTTGTTTACAAACATAACTTTAGTCCACACAGTATCTGGAATAACAGCGATATCCTATTTAAAAGAAAATCTCTCTTCTTAGGTGGTTTAGGAATAACATTGTTTTAGCCAACCAGTTATTCGATTCAAATGGTACGCTTTTCTCCTATGAAGAATTTTGGGAAAGTCTATGCCAGGGTGCTGGAAAGGAGAGTTCGTCCGCTAGTCGAACCTCGGATACAGGAGGAACAATGCGGTTTTCGTCCTGGTCGCGGAACACTGGACCAGCTCTTTATCCTCTCCAGGATACTTGAGGGTGCATGGGAGTTTGCCCAACCAGTCTACATGTGTTTTGTGGACTTGGAGAAGGCATTCGACCGTGTCCCTCGGGGTGTCCTGTGGGAGGTGTTGCAGGAGTATGGGGTGTTTGGCCCATTGCTACGGGCCATTCGATCCCTATACAACCGTTGCAAGAGCTTGGTTCGCATTGCCGGACTCGTTCCCGGTGGGTGATGGGCTTCGCCAGGGCTGCCCTTTGTCACCGATTCTGTTCATAATTTTTATGGACAGGATTTCTAGGTGCAGCCAAGTGGCGGAGGGCTTTCGCTTCGGTGGCCTCAGAATCTCATCTCTGCTTTTCGCGGATGATGTGGTTCTGTTGGCTTCATCGGGTGATGGCCTCCAGCTTACCTTGGAACCGTTCGCAGCCGAGTGTGAAGCAGCGAGTTGATCTACGTCCCTACCCTCACCTATGGCCACGAGCTGTGGGTAGTGACCGAAAGAACGAGATCGCGGACACAAGCGGCAGAAATGAGCTTCCTCCGAAGGGTGGCTGGGGAGAGGGAGGTCTGGGCCTCTCTGCTTAGGCTGCTGCCCCCGCGACCCGGCCTCGGATAAAGATGGATGGATGGAAGAATTTTGTCTACATTTCAATTTAGCTATAAATTATAATGATTATACTAAAGTATTTGGCTCAATACCATTAGGGGTTTGTATGCTTTTTAAGAATGTACCTAATATCGCTTCATACCAAAGGTCGTTGGCATCTCCAGTACACACTTTCGTTGATAAGATTTGCTTTTCTAAGAATTCTAAAAGCAACAATAAATCTATCAGATCTTTATTTCAGAATAGTACTAACCCAAAAGCTATAAAAACTATGGTTGTATGTGAAAAACAGAAGATCCTTCAATCACTTTACTCTTTGGCTTAATCAGCTAAACTTCTCCCCCTAGCATATGTATATTGTAGGTTCTGAATAATGTTTATTTGTTTGTTTATGGTTTACAATTTTTGTAAGTACAACACCTTTAATGTAGTACTGTTTAATTCCACTTTGTATTGTACTGATGTTTAAATAAAGGTTTGGGGGAAAAGTTAATATAATAGGTAATCCATAAGCTAACAGGATTTCTGAAATCCCGAAGCAATGCGGTGCATGGACCCCTCTGATTGGTTGGACAGACACAGGCTGCTGGCTGCCTGGGTTTTGCTACACTGTTTGTGGTCGTAGTTTTGCACTGCTAAGAATTGTATGTTTGCTTGCACAAAGGCCGTTCATCCTCGGGATTTACACTCGACACGGATATGTGACGACTGAAGAGGCTCTGCACTGAAAGGTAGAGCTGGACTTCCCAGCGTGCACCTGGGGACTCAGCCTGACCACCTGTTGAAGGTAACGTGCTAACATGGCTACGTGTTTTGTAAGCTGCTGTGCTCTTCCGTTCTCTCATTCCTTGTATCACTGCCCTGTATCAATTTTACAGTTTCTCTTTCTTCCCCCTTATATTCCACTTCCTACTTTCTGTTGTTCAGTGAGAGAATTGAGCTTTACGTTTCCCTACCAGGATTGTAAATCTGGGCTGGAATGGTGTCAGGGCCATTCTCATACACATGTGTAGGTGCGCATTGGTGAGCCTGGAACAATATTTAGTTTTTATTATGTTCATTGTGGAGAAAGCTGCCTCACAGCTGTATGTGGAGCCAAACATGGTCAAGATGTACAGGGCTACTTTCCTCAGATTTGGGAGCCAGAAAAAAAACATTCAATTCAATTTTATTTATACAGTACCAAATCACAACCTCACCTCGCCTCAAGGTGCTTTATATTGCACAGTAGTACAATAATAGATACAGAGAAAAACCCAACAATCATATGACCGCCTATGAGCAAGGAGAAATCTGCTCTCTCTTTCTAGTCCCTGTCAGGACTCTTGCTGCAGCATTTTGGATCAGCTGAAGGCTTTTCAGTGAGTTTTTTGGACATCCTGATAATAATGAATTACAGTCGTCCAGCCTGGAAGTAATAAATGCATGAACTAGTTTTTCAGCATCACTCTGAGACAGGATATTTCTAACTTTAGAGATGTTGCACAAATGGAAGAAAGCAGTCTTACATATTTGTTTAATATGTGCGTTGAAGGACATGTCCTGGTCAAAAATGACTCCAAGGTTCCTCACAGTGTTACTGGAGGCCAAGGTAATGCCATCCAGAGGAAGAATCTGCTTAGATACCATATTTCTAAGATTGGTGGTGAACCTGTTTGGAACAGGTTCAAGTAGGGCTGTGGGATATGACCAAAATCTCATATCCCAATATAAGACATCTATCGTCCCGATAACGATATAAATCGCAAAAATGTAACATTTTCTGTAAATTCTGTGAATCTCGGGCAGCTCGACTTGCGTGAAGTATATGAAACGATACATTTTTAGACATACGTTGTAACGGCTGCCATTTTCTTTGTATTTATTCCACGGCGTGCTGCGGGGAAAAGCCTGTTCGAACGTTTGAGTCTAAGGTTGATTTTTTAGCACCTGACGGCTCTTTTTTGCTTCTCATCCGTAAACACTCTGCATATCCTTTCACGTGATTCAGTTTATTTTGAAAAGTCTCAACAGGATCTTGAGCTTTATTGTGAAAGGTTTAAGTGGAAAATAAACAAGCGGACACGCGATGGTTTTACCTACTTGCAGGTGAATCACTGCTGATTTATCACTGACATCCATGACTGAGTGGAATATACAGTTTATAACAATGTAGTGCACAAGCATCGCACCGTGGGGCTGATTCGCTCTGCGTCAGGATTTCAGAAATGAGATTTTGAAATGAGGAGTAGAATCACCGTTTTAAATATGAGAAATAAATCTTTGATTTTTGAAAACAATTATTTCTCTTTTTTATTGTGTTTTAAAAACGATTTTGAAAAATCTGTTTTCTAATTTGGAATTGTAAAATGTTTGTAAAAGGAAGTTTTGATTGAGAAGTTAACTCTTTTGTTGTGAAACTCATTTTGGATTTATAATTCATTATCAATTAATAATTCACGTGGAACAAATAGATTTAAAAATAGTTTTTGTTTAAAATGTAATTATTAAATAATAAATTACTAATAAAATAATACAAAATGAGTTTGTGAATGAATTTACAGATGCATAATTTATTGTACAGTTCATGATTTAACCACAGAAATCTTTATTTCGATGTGTGTGGTCTTCCATAAATGCCACGGTCCCCGAGTGACCAGCGAGCAGGTTCGGGGTTCAGGTCGTGTGTAGGCTCCCATTAAACCAACTCTCTTTGTATGATATTTGCCAGTTTGGATAAATAACATTTTAACAGAAAAAGTCTTTATGCCCATGAAGACAAATGCACCGACATAAAGAACGTCATTTCTTTTTCCCTCCATATCATTGGAATATAATTCTGTCCCAGTTATCGACACGTGAAAAACCCAGAATCTGAAACAAGCTTTTCAGTGTTCATAACTAGTTTTATTTGTATGGCTTTAAAGCAGCTGCATCACTAAAAGTGAATGAAAGCAAAAAGAGAGACAACCAGGGATTAGATTCAGGAGCACAGAGAAAAATGTGAGGGAACAAGGTTATTCCTTCCTGCTGGAAGCATGTCAGCTGGCAAAGGGTGAGGAATGGCGGTCTGCTGTCCCGTTATCAGCCTCAGGTCACAGCATGTCAGGGTCAAGGGGAACAAGATGAGAGGAACAGCGTACGAAGGAGGGCCAGAGGAGGACCACACCAGGTGAAGGCACGCTTCGGGAGCGTGGTGGAGTGTGCGCGCCAGAAGATGCTAAAACAGGCGGAGTTTAGTAAAGCAGTTCTAACCTTGACACATCTCTCAAGTGACGCAAATAAAGTCGACCAAAACTAAATTAATGTGTAGGTGGATGTAGAGAATACAAAGAGAGAACGTACATGAACATCTTAAAACAGTATTTTATTTATTCCCATTCTTTGTTCCTTACACAGCAAAAATGAACCGTTTAATCTCCTCCGAGTGTCGATGGCCTTTCGTCATGTTCAGCACACACAGCTGTAAGGCACCACTGAACATGTACGTCTGAGAGGAAACGCTCTTCATTAGCATGAAACCTGCATTTTATCAAACTCACTGAGGAGGCTCCCTCTAATTCATATAATACAGCTCTAATACAGCATTATGTCTGTCTTTACACACAATCATTTCAAAGTTCTGCTGTTGCTTTTTCTTTATTTGTTCTAAATTTTCCCACAAAACTACAGTTTGGTTAAATGACACTAATTACAGGATGATGAGATTTTCTTTCACTATGATCGTTCTTACACAATTAGGAAACTTCCTCTGTCTCAGCTTTTCCTTCTTTATCGGTGCTTATGCAGTTGTCTAGTCTGAGTGGCGACACCTTTCATTCAGGAGAGCTTCCTGTGCTTTAATGGTGCTCAGAAATAGAAGTGACAACATCCAAAAGCTTGAAACTTTCCTTTCTGATTTAGCATGCAGCTGGGGCCGGATCAGGTGACCCTGAATCCTCCTGGACGTTTCTTCCTGTTGAAAGGGAGTTTTTCCTTCCCTCTGTCACCAAAGCGCTTGTTCATAGGGGGTCATATGACTGTTGGGTTAGCAGAGTAGTGCAGCTGTTTCCAGCTCAGGTTTTATTACATGATAAAGACGGTCATACCGACTATCCCATAGGTTTTATTCCCATGTATGTTTGCTATTGGGCTTGAGACTTTTACACAGCATGCTATAGTTCTGGTAGTGACTTCTACTACACATACAAATAACATGGCGAAACTTTTGGTCGAACCTGAATCTGCATTTGAGAATTTTGTGTTTATTGTACCATCATTAGTCAAAATAAATATGTCCTCAGGAAGTCCTTCACCTTAACTGGGACGCATGCTTGAAAGATTTATGCAGCAGCACATCTGATATCTGTGCACAAAAGTAACAACTTCACTGACTGAATCAATGCTTTGTGCTTTTGTGCAGTTCACAGATTTGAGAGCTGTGTTATCAGTGAAGCACACCTGAGGAGAATCTCTGAATGCTGACAAAGCGCTTCTTGGAATATAAGCAGAAAATATTTTGGTTAAAGCAGCACGTGAAACAATGACATCATAGTTTAGTGGGATGAAATACATTTAACCAAACTATACTCAAAATGAATTTCTTATCTAAAAGTCATAAATGTCTGAAGTTCTTGGATCTGAAGCTAAAACCCTCAGAAACATGGCGTCTAACCAGGTACGTCAGTGGATGGCATCATCATGGCTTCCAGGACTAGTTCTGGAGTCATTTTTGACCAGGACATGTCAGACCACGTTTTTCCATCTGTGGCCAAACCTAAAAATGTCCTGTGATACTAAGAAACTGTTCCTCTAGGCTGGTCAGTTGGAATTTTTTCTGACAAAGTTGTTGTAAAAGAAAAATAGATCAGGTGTTACGTCAGTAAGCACCAAACACACACAGCCTGCTGAAAGTCTCTCAGCTACCTGCCTGGACATCATCACCTCTTTTTAACGCTTCCTTAAACATGAAGGATTGATGCTAAACATTTAAAATCTGAATTGCAGTGCTCGAATATATTTAATAGTGCTCAAATGCTTTTAAAGTTATCGCCAAAATATTTAGCTTTAGTGTTCACTGAGCATGTTGTGGGTATCACACTAAACATGCATTAAAACCTCGCAGGTGTGTGAACATTCAACTTAAACGTGCATCATGGGCTTCATTGTTCAGACCAGGTGACCATGTCCATCCTTTACATACAGCCTACACTCAATACATCACATGACCTTGAGCGCATACGCAGTTGATTTAGATTCATGTTGTGTTTGGAGTTGCCACATTATAAATGTAACATTCATCTGACTTATATATTTACCAAATCATAAGACATCTCGTGGCACTTAAGAAAGAAAAGTCACGACTTCACAATATCACAGAGAGAAATCACCATCTGCCGTGGAGTTTTGTTTCCACTACAATGAAAGAGGATGGATAATAACAACAAACCTTGGATGGGTGGATTCCCTTTCGGGTGTAAGCTTTATTTCCATGGTGCACCAAGATTACCTGAACTTACTGACATGGTGTGTGGTTGGAAACAGAACCCGAGAGTCTTGTCGTGAGGTAGCCATAAAAACTACTACTGATCACTATTAACTTACTTCACCTGACTTTGACTGGTTTGAGTCTTTTTACTGAATAAATTATTTCATTTTGTAGATTTAAGACTCATTAGATGAAAAAAGTGCTTCTTTAGAGAACGTTTAATTATAATTGTGAAGCTTAAATGAGATAAAGAACGGAAAGAGAAAAATCCTGACTGTTTAGATTCCATCCTGAAGTTGTGAAGCATTGGTTGTCCTGTACAACTGAGGGGTCCAGGCCAGGAATCTTATCACTGTGTAAAACATCTATGTGTTTTATCAAAGAGAGAGGATGTTGGACTGTGGTAGAGATAACACAATCTCAGTGGCTAGCATTTGTGAAGGGCAGCGTGTGATGCTGTGTGCCAAGGTGAGACCAGAAACACCAACACACGAGGCAAATAAACACGCCTTCGCAGCAAGATGGTTATCTCCTGCAGATAGTAAGCCTCAGGTTCTGGGCTCTTACATAATCGTGTCTGAAATCCATCCTGTCACACCCCCACCACCCTAGCCCTCCAGCTGTCAGTGGTGGTGTTGTGCCCAAGGGAATCAGCAGCCTTGACTAGCTGTGATCTGATTAGAGGCTAGTTGGGGTGGCGGGCGGTTGGGGGCAGGAGGGTTAGGACAACCTGTTAAAAGCCACTCCATCAGCCTTGAGGAGATAAAGCGATGTCTCCTGGACCTCCAGCCTGCTCTGCGCTCATGATGCAATCAGCAGCCCCACTTAGAACCATCACTCACTGACCTGTGTGCACTTTAACATGTGCCCGATTCAGGGACAAAACAGTAAGAATATTTTGAAAGTAGGTTGAATGTAAAGCGTTAGGTCGGTGAATCGATCCCTAACTTCTTGGGCAGCGTAATGAACCCCAGAGAAGAATTACAAACTGCTTGGGCACTGTGTGAATGTGTGAATGGGACTTAGTAGCAAGTCCTTTGAATGATCAGCTGAGTACAAAGGTACAAGCACCAGTCAGTTTACAGAGGAGGGCTGGGTGGTAGATAATTCAGTCCAAAGAGGCATGATTGAAGTCCCCTGATATTATGAGAAGGGCTCTCGGAGATTGTGTTTGCAGTCTGCTGACCACTGAGTGGAGAGAGGCTGTGGACAGCTACAGGTACCTTGGTGTTCATCTGAACAACAGACTGGACTGGACTCATAACTCAGACGCCCTCTACAGGAAAGGGCAGAGCAGGCTGTACCTGCTGCGGAGACTCAGGTCGTTTGGGGTGGAGGGCCCACTCCTGAAGACCTTCTATGACTCTGTGGTGGCTTCTGCTATCTTTTATGGTGTGGTCTGCTGGGGCGGCAGCATCTCTGCTGGGGACAGGAAGAGACTGAACAGGCTGATCCGAAGGGCCAGCTCTGTTCTAGGATGCCCTCTGGACCCAGTGGAGGTGGTGAGTGACAGGAGAACGGCGGCTAAGCTGTCATCCCTGTTGGACAACGTCTCCCACCCCATGCAGCAGACTGTGACAGCACTGAGCAGCTCCTTCAGTGGGAGACTGCGGCACCCACGGTGTGGGACGGAGAGATTTCGCAGGTCTTTCCTCCCCACTGCTGTCAGACTCCACAACAAAGACTTTAACTGAACAAACACACACATCCACACATGTGCAATAACACTAAGTGCAATAATCTTTTCTGTCATCGTTGTATTTTTACTCAGTTGTATATAGCATTCGTATTCTATTTTTATCTTATTGTATATTTTTATTCTATTTTATTCTACTGTATATAGTATATTATTTTATTCTATTCTGTACAGCTGTGTACTGTATTTATTCTTATTGTATTCTAATTTTTGCCTCATAACTTTTGCACTGTCCACTTCCTGCTGTGACAAAACAAATTTCCCACGTGTGGGACTAATAAAGGTTATCTTATCTTATCTTAATATACCAAACCCTGTGTCCATCTGCTGGACGAGGCCCTCTTCTTTTAAATCTTTTATTCTTTCATACATGCTGAGAAGCACCCGCATCTTGCTGCACTGGATGTGTATGGATGGATTCTGCACACTTTCCTTGCTGAATTATTTGACCCTTTGTCATTTCAGGGTAAGAATGGTGACTAGAGCCTGTTACAGCTAATATGGGACAAGAAGCAAGGTACATCCTGGATGGGTTGCCAGTCTCTCACAGGGTCACCATAGAGAGATGGCGATTAGTGTAACATGCATGTCTGTGAGCAGTGGCACAAAGCTGAGGTACCCAGAGAACATTCCCAAACATTCCCACTTTGTTATAACTGCAGTATGACTGTGGAATATTTGGTAGCGAGGAAATTTCTGGACTTGTTGCACAGGTGGCATCCTGTCACGGTACCACACTGGAATTCACTGAGCTCCTGAGAGCGACTCATTCATGCAGTCTGCACGCCTGTGTGCTTGATTTTATACACCTGTGGCCATGGAAATGATTGGAATACCTGAATTTCATTATTTGGATGGATGAGTGAACAATTTTGGCAATGCAGTGTTGTGATATACCAAATGACATCACCACAGCTCTTTAGATAGTGCCACTGAGCTTAGAGGATGATGCAGGTAATTACAGGATCATCTGTTGGCCTAGATGAAAACTACACCATAAACTGTAATCAAACCACATCTGACCACGTGGTTGCTCCTGCTGTACAGTTTACATAAGATGTAGCCCAAGTCACGATACGAGGGATTTATTATGAGCCAACACTGGGTCTTTATTTCCCATCATTAGACAATCATGAAGGAACAGTACGATCAAATAAGATCAAGTAAAATACTGCAGGAGTTATTGAGGTTTGTTTGTAACCCATCAATTTACAGAGAAATTTGCCCAACAAACCTAATGTAATATTATACTTTTAAAAATGTGATTTCTGAGTGATGAAGGTGAATATAATAAACTGCTTTATTTTACATTACTTTGATTCCATAAAGTGTTGCAAATGTCACTATAAGTGATGATACATTTTAAATAGAAACATTAATGCTGGTATCCTGTGAGCTATTTTTTCAGTCTAATATAACCTGGTATAAGATTGTAGACGTCTACTAAGCCTAGCAAAGAAAGTAAGAACATGTGGGTTTGATCATTGTTGCAACAATAAATCCTGTACAGCTGGAAAGCCTGTTGCTACATTTGTAAGGATGAAAAACTTGCCAGTTGTTGTGATCTTCTGGTAACCCAGATTGTGCCTGTATCAAAATTTGTGGCTGTGTATGCTTCTTCCACTGAGGCCCGTTTGTTACAATGTCTATACCAGTCAACAGCAGTTTATATTTTATATCTGCACTGTATGAAGCTTTTAGTTGGACCATAATTTATGTTTTGTACTACACTCTTTGTCTAACATACTGTGTAAACCAACAGCTCAGGAACCACAAACTCAAATGTGAGGAACAAGCCTGGCTGAGAGGCCCTGAGTGTGTGTGTGTGTGTCTGTGTCTGTGTACACTGTAAACTAAAGAACCCCAAAGACGAATGAAAATAAAACCCTTTTTGAAACAAACGTATTATTTCTTTGCAGCTCGGTACAAAATGACCCGCAGCCCGATGCCGGTCCTCGGCCCGGTGGTTGGGGACCTTTGCTGTAACCCAGGACAGTCTGTCAAAATCCACATCGCCATGTTTTTGCCACGATGGTTCAGAACTGATGTTGTGACAGATTAGTATTTAAAATCATTTCTTTCAACACTCCAGTGCTGTGTGGTAATGAGAGTCGAACTTTAGTGAAACGGAGCACGATCAGCACGCTCAGGCTCAAACTATGAGCTTTGGTCATCACCATCTGAAACCACACTTCATGAATGGCGCGGCTCTGACTGTGACACTGTAGTACACAATCATTAAATATTACCGACTCCGGTGGGGAACATTCAATTCATTTCAATTCAATTTTCTTTATATAGTGCCAAATCACAACAAAAGTCACCTCATTTCAAAGATCTAATATTTTCTTCAGTAACACATGAAACTAGTGACTGAGACCATAAACTCATCTGGAATGATGACGCACCACTGACCTGGGTACTGCAGTTTTAGCAGTTGTTACTCAAACAGCAGCTGGATGGTGAATGTGGGATGAAAACTGCACCGAGTCTGTTTCTATATGTGCAGGGTTCAGGTGAGTCTCAGTGCGCACCCCCCTAAAGTTAGGGGGGTCAGTTATTATCCAGAACGCTTTTTTAAATTTCCAGCTGTTTAGAGCACCCGGATGGATAAGAAATATTTTAAAGCTGCATTTATGAAACAACGGCAGGCAAATTATTGTCATCAGCACATTATATTTGAAGAGTGTTTAAAAAATAAGTTTATTTGTTGCCATGACTTGCAGTAAATGAGCAGACCTGGCATGTTTCCTTTCCAGGCTCAAACACATTTTGTGTTTATCCTAATAATACTATCTCGCTGTGAACAACACACTGGAGTACACGAAGCAGAAGGTCAGGGACAAACGCATCCAAATTCCGGTCCCTCAGCTTTTAACGGCAGACCTTCTGCCTATCAGTGACTGAAAGGAACACGGTCTCATTAGTTTCTATCATCTTCCCTGTAGAAAAGCCAAGAGTTGGACAGCGAGAAACTGGAAGTTAGCCGAGTGCACTTGCATAATGTTCACATTTATTTTGTTTCAAGTCCTAACACATTCTAAACATGCTTTTAACACATAATGGATCACATTCTTCACAGGTAGTTAAAGTAACAAGAGCAGACAAGAGATTTCTGAAGAGAAAAGACAGAAATGGCGTTTCAGTTTCTGATGACCGTGTATGAATCTGTTTGTTCCCTGAGATATGTTGCCGGTGTGCTCCTCGTGTGCCTGTAACAAAGCTCTGACAGCTGGACACCTGCTGTTCCGTCTATAGTGTTGTCAGTTACAGGGAATTAGGGGATGGAGCTCCATCCAGGACAAGCAATATGGGCCTAAATGTCTATTTGTGTGTGCGTCTGCATAAAAACACAATGCTCCAGGCCCACCAACATGTATGAAGTCAGTTTGAACAGGAATCCCTAATATGGTCATCTCTGGCTCTGGTTTAGAAGCCACACCCACTGGCTGTTCTCAGATGAAAACTAAAGGGAGTGGACGAGCGTTATATAGAAAGTGTGGTGAATACAAGCTGTTTCTGTAGGAACATGAGTCTTTTGAACATCTCACTTACAAATAAGTTGATGGCGTTAAAGGTTTAACAGCAGGACAGCGACTTTAAAGGCGGAGCCTGTGTGTGTGTCCAGCCCCAGTGCTCACACCACAGCCGTCTGTCCATCTGTGGTCACAGTGTTACGGTTACACGAGTGAGCAAACCGGAGGAAGAGTCAGCCTGAGCACAGTTACATCCTGCGATTGACAACTGATCACATGCAGCACCGGCTGCTGTGGGATAATACTGAGTGTGTTCTCTGCTTCACCAACGAACAACAAACACGCACGTGCATGCGCGCGCACACACACACACACAGGATTATCATGGTATGGCGAATACAGCAAATTCAACAGATAATGAGGCATATTTGGATAAGGTCAACATGGTTAACTTCAGCCAGAACATAACACATGAATGCTTAATCAGTGCACTGACATTGTCATTGACATTCGTTCATCTTTGGTATGTGATTTTTGATAACAGGGTAGGAGTGAAATATAAGATGATGCTAATTTAACATGAAACAGCACATTAAGGAAACAAAGGAGGAAGAGGGTCCCTAAAAGTACCTGAGGTAGAGAGGAATACAAGGCTACGAAGAAGAAAACAAGTGTTGGTGGTTCACATGTAAGGTCAACTCATAAAAAACATTGTTGTAATGATCATTAGTAACGGTGTGAAAAATACAGAGGTAGTTTAGGAATGACACATCCCTTTGTCTGCACACAACCAATACAAACAGGAAGTGAAAAAAAGACACCAGCGTGTGTGTATCAAACTGTAACGTTGAACAAGTGCGAGTGCTGCCAGCAAAGGTGGGATTCACCGCTGATAAGCAGACAGTTTGGCATCACATTAAAGGAGAAACCCCTCAGATCCTGCTGCGCTGTCAGATCTCAGTGTGATGTTCAGTGCATTCCTCCAGTCATTTTGCTGTTTTTCTGGCAGTGCTGCACAGACACGGGACAGCCTGACAGGGTCTCCGAGCAGCGTTTGAGGGGATCTGAACCGCTTCATCACAGTGAGACCTTCGGTACACAGAAGTGTCCTGAGATACTGTGATCTAAAGGGTCGGTTCACCAAAACGACATGATAATGTAATCTTGTCAGATAGTTTGGTTTAATGTTTTCAGTTAATACATGTGGAGGAATGCTGCCTCTACATGTATGTTTTTTAAAAACATAACACTATCAGTTGTTTGGGAGGGAGGCAGCTATCTCAAGCTAAAAGCCAAACCTTTCAGCGCCGCTAAAGGCAGCATTAAATGGTTTTGTTCATCTCTGCAAAATCTGAACATCCAGCAGTTAGCCAGCGACGCGAGGAGGATCAGGGTTCGGTCGAGCTGTTTTTATACAACCTGAAACAAAACTGAAGAATTTAAACATCTTAGACTTTCTGAAAATGTGGACCCAAGTGGTTCACTGGTGATCGCGTGCATGGTAACCTGGTTACCATGGTAACGGTGAGGTTCACATCTATTCCACCCAAAGATTAACTTTGAAACCTAAGAGTTTATCAAACTGTGCTCGTCGGGCACGTGGCTCAAACGTAACCCTGCCCCCGTGTGGTGTGCTGGTCACCTGATGGATGAACACGAGGCTTTTGTCTCCAGAGACGGCGCCACAGCACAACATTTGAGGTTTAAACTTATTCCAAGATTACGCAAACAGATCCAAAATGTCAGCAGCGTGCACGTAAAGCATTGCTGACAAAGCCTGAGTAACACTTTCTTTAATGAACACAGTGAACAAGTGAACGTCAACAACAACAATGAAGAAATCAGTTTAGAAAATGATAGGTGTTGTCTTCACTCCAAATCAAACCCAAAAAAGCTAAAAAGACATTCTTAATTATAAACTACAAAAGGTACATTAAAGCATTCAAAAAAATCAAAAGAGGCTAACTGAAGCATTACAAGGAACGCTGGATTGGGCTGTGGTTTCGTTAGGCTGCGCACGACGGGAGGGAAGCCGTGACATCGGAAAGATGCCGCTGCCTTTTGCTTCGTCCGTCATCAATGCCGAGAGCTTTAGAAAACCTGCCCTGCAAACTAATTCCACTTTCACTGAAGGGGAGTGTGGGTGGGGTGGGGACGGTGAGGGAAATAAAGTTGAAACAACAAAAAACAAAAACACCTTTCTACAACAGGACCTACAATGTCCTGGAAGCTACATCTACTAATACTACAAGTACATCAGTGTGGTCACTGACGAACTCCTGAATGCAATACATAACACTCACTTTACCCTGTATATATCCAGGTCAGCAGGGACCTGAGAGAGGAACACATTGGGTGGGCAGTGGCCAAGAACAAGGGTTAAGGTCTCCAAACCTCACTGTCGTGTGCAAAAAAGGGAGTGGTTGCGGGGACTGCACTTTGTCTGCATTTCAAATGACGCAAATGGTGAAATGGCCAGAAAAGACACTTCAAGTGGTCAGAAATGATAATCTCACACTTTAAAAATAAAGACCATTTCTCTGTGGCTACACTTTTTAAAACGGCGTGCATATCTGTGGGTATGCACGCCAGGGGTATATCCCCTAAAATTCTCCAAACCTGGCCTAAACTGATTGAGGTAAAGCCCTAGCCGATCACACCGAGTCCACTTACGGCTGGATTAAAGAGATTAGACGTTCAACTTTAAGCCAATTCTGCATAAATGATATTTTCACTTTCATCTCATTTAAAAACAGTCGGACCGTACCTGGATGTCCACGCGGCCTGATGCCCGTGGAAACCAAGTGTGGTCTGATTTACATTCTACATCTAAAAACGTTTGATTGCCCTTCAAAACTGGCCGATAGAACTTTGAAATTCAACAACTGTTTTGAAAAATCGAAATGAACTCTTAAGCAAAACGGACGGATCAATAAACACTGATTCTTTTAAATGGCTGGTTTCAGTGGGTTCCACTAAGATGGGCAACACCAAGCAGCCACAACATCAAAACCCCGGACAGGTGAAGTGACCAGTAATCGTTACCTTGTTACTATGCAAAGCTCTGCTGGGAGAGCTTGAGCGTGCTGGGGCCAACACATATAGGGTTAGGGTTACAATAACATCCAACCACCCAAATAAAAATCCTTCCCCAGGGCTAAAATGTGTTCAAATGAAAATTTATGGGCCCGTTTCCATTGTGAGTAAAGCAAAAACCCAACCCTAACCTTGGTAATCAGTAATGTGGTGTTTGTTAAAAATGATGGCGTGCCCCAGTACCAGCGGTCTCCCTCAGGACTAGGGGAAAGCGTGGTTTGTTCACCTGCTCTCCAAAGTCCTCAAATTGAATCAAGCTCAAAATTCAACCTGCAGGAAGTGTTATCCGTGACGCGACCCACTGCCAGAGAGCACAGACGAGCTGACAGACCCAAATGTGCCAACACATCAGAAACCTCCCCGATATTTCAACGTTGTGGCTGATCGGTGTGTGTCACCCGTGAAGCTCGCACATTTTTAATCACATATACCCAGCTGTGTCGAGAGCAGGCGAAAACGCACCATCTTCTTTGGCAATGAAGAGCACAAAATGAGAGCCATCGTGTCTGCTCTGTGCATATGTGTGCACGCGACAAAACGCGCATGTTTGCAATGAAACGTGGAACTTTTCTGCCCTGCAGAGCGTCTTGCCTCTGAAACAGACTGATTCATTTCTTATCCTCGTCCTTCATGGATAAGAAAAGGGTTTTGTTGAGCTGTCAGCTCCCTACCCATCAGCGGGCGCTTGATATAATCTTTGCATAACACTTTGGTCAAGAGAGAAACATAATAAAAAGAAAAACAGCAAACCTAGCTATCCGCCCCTTCCCCTGCAATAAAGCCATACATCCCTAGTCTATGATTGTTAAAAAATACCCGTATGCTCCTATTCGATGATCCCACAGATCCAACAACAGCCACCTTAACTCATGGAATGTTAAATTGACAAGACCGCCTCCTAAAAGCAGGATGTCTGAGTACTTTTGCTAATTCATTTTGCATTTTCAGTGTAACAAAAAACTGTTTTTCAGACTGATTTATGCAGCTTCTTTGAACATTCATCTCTGATTGAGGTACCAAAGCATCCACAGGGTTTTGGTTTAGACTGGGCAACTCTTCATTTAACAGTAAGAAAAGGTACCTGAAAATAGCAACAACATCTTCCTGAGGTAGTCTCAAAACACTCGTCGCGCGTGCCAAGGCGCCCCATCTGTATAAAATAAACTCTTTTAAAGTCTAGCTCTAACAATGGCAACACTGACACATGGAGCAAAATGGATACACGCTTGTAAACTCCAAAGACCAATGCATCTACGAGCATTTGTTTTGTACAGAAGCATGTGCACAGTGTAAATCAGCATACATTCAGCTCTGTCGTGTAATAAATATATAAAGAAAAAAGTTACAAAAAACAAACTAGCTGCTTGTCACATTCACGAGAGGGGAGACCAGTCCTCGACTCGGGTGTCGGGGAGGGTTTAGTTTCCGGTGGAGGCGGTCACGCAGGGCGACAGGCCGGTCCTGTAGCTGGTCAGGCTGGATTTGCAGGAGTGCAAGACTGCTTTGAACAGCAGGGGGAGCTGCTCCAGAGGGACGTTCACCAGCTTTGCTGAGAAGAAACCCGAGACACACGGCACTTTAGTTCATGATTAGCTTAGCTTCTGTACAGCCGACATTTTCATTGGTCACAGTCGTGTCCAGGAGGCAACCTGCGAGACAAATGAAGCCAACCCAAGTGCCGAATGCTGCAGTTCCTCTGGCGGCCACTAGAGGCTGGCTCCAGCAGTGTGCCCAGCTCGTGTTAAACGGTCTAATTTGGACAGGTTACGTGTACAAAATCTAACGACCTTTCTTTGACACAATTTTCACTGAGGCCATTTACTTTTTTAGAACTTATGAAGCTGATTTCGGTTCAGTTACGTCTAGTTAGTCAAAATTACTGGCAGTAGCATTTATTTCACAGTTTTTATTTAGATTACTTGTTTCGACCAATCATTCTTAAGTTTCAAAGAGTTGGTAAATAAAAGAAATGTATGCAAAGTGTCTCTATTTATCCAAAGGTTTGGCCATGATTTTATTTATTACCAGAAAAATGAACAGTTGATTGTGTTTGATTTAATTGATAAGCTAAAACCACAAAAGTAACTAGATTGTGATTCAAGCTTTAACCCATCAACATGATCAATACTTGCCATAATTTCAAAATGTTATGGACAGCTTTTTAAAATTAACATTGGTGTTAAAAAGAAAAAGCCAAATGTATCAAATGGAATACAAAAAATAAATCGTAAGCAACATGATATAGCAAAATAAAATTTGTGTATTAAGGGTTATTAAACATTTCAGCTCCAAAAATCTGAATTTTCTGGCTATTTTTTGATGGGTTGGGTCTTACAGGGTTAATGCACTTATTATAGTTTGTCTTAATGACAAAAGCCATGCTTTCTTTTATCCCATTAGCTCAAATAATTTAACCAAATAATTCATTAAACATAAAATTTTGCAACGGTTTTTGTATTTTCAGTGTTTTTCCCCAACGACAAGGCACTGTAGAGGGCGGGGAACAACACAGGTCGTAAGGGCACAAACTGAAACTTTCATGGCTGAACATAAATCGCTGTGGCACAATACACTGGGTAGTATCACATTTTTGTAGCTCAAACAAACTAACGTATGAGTATCTGAGTGCATTTCTAAAGTCAGTCTTCAACAACAGCCTAAACAGTTCTTTGAGGCCTTACTTGAGATGCAGCGGATGTCCGGCAGGCACATCATGATCTCAGGGAAGCGTTTAGGCTGCAGTGGGTACTTGGACTCAATGTAGTCCTGACACACACACCAGTAGCGTTTATTCAGCTGCTCAAGCTGGGAGATGCTGGACAGTCCTCTGATATCTGTGGAGCAGAAACTATCACAGTCAAGCCGGGAAGGTCGCGATGGCAAAAAGTCAACACGCTGGAGACTTTGTTGTTACCTTGATTGAGGAAGTTGATGGTTTTCATACAGGCGTACTCCTCATTGCTGATCTTTAACTGGTGGAGTTTGCGAAACAGAATGATCAACCTCTCCATTACTTCCATCCCATCCTCGCTGAATCTGAGGAATCACACACAGACCCGTCAGTTAAGCTGAAAACTGCAGCTCTATGAAGCCAGACGGTGCCTTTAAGGCTCCAACTCAAACCATGATATAGACTTTTGTAGGTTTGCTGTCCTCACTACAATCCACATAAAAAAAGAAGACAAAAATCCCCCCAGCACCGCTATCTTAAGCTTCCATGCTTCAATGGACAAGGCAAAGAAAATGAGGGAGGAAATATGTCAGATCTATTAAAAGTGCTTAAAGCGTCCTGCTGATTCCACAGCTTTTTGAAGAGAAGATTCATAAGTTCATTCCACGTTTTAAACATCAATTTTCTGCCTTGCACTTCTAATCTCTTTCACAAACTTCAACAATGCCACTGTAAATCAAACGTCCACGTCTAAAACCACTAAACTGTGGGCAAATTGACTGAAGCAGCAGAGTTATATTAGGAGAATGTGTCAGAAGGTCAAATTATACATGTTTGATTTACACAGGAACACTCCCCCTCTTCCCCCACGCATCCTTTTCTACTTCAAGTGAAACAAGCGTCTATAGTACACATGCCAGACAGTGCTAGCCACAGCTCAGCTCTGAGGAGGCCTCCTGTTCACGGACCACTTCACTGGGCCTCACCCAGCAATAACACTTGGAGAAAAATATTAAGCCCTTTTAGAGATGATGAGCTCACAAAGTGAAACAGCTTGGCTGTGCAGAGGGAATGTTGAATTCCTGATTGCTGTTCTCATTTCTACTGAAATACTGAATTAGCACAGCTCCCAGAGACTAAAAAGAAACATTTAATATCTTATAGTGAAACAGCCCCACTGTGACTGCTGTGGGTGAGGCTGAATTACCAAAACAGAACGAATGAAGGCAGTTTCTTTCTGCTACGTATCAATATCATGACTATAGAATAAGATCACTTGTTGTTGTTCTTGCTTGAGCTACTTAACTTTAGTGTCTGGAAAGGTTACTTTTAAAGTAGTCTCTGTTACAAAATTACAATATAGTAATTCAGAAGCTCTCTACTGCTAAAAGCTAGCATAGAAGTTAGCTTGGCTGTTTCTGCACTGTCGCCTAAACGGTTAGCCTCCTTAACAACTCCTTAACTGCTGGATAATATTTTGATTATTGATGATAGAAAACAATATGAAAACAATCTAAAGGTCATTGTCTGTGCCAGCTGCCTAGCTAACATAATATGTACAAAATATGCCAGCTCAATATCCAATATTAATGGTAATAGTAATAACTGATTTATGTTGCTAACCCAGTAAAGTGTAACTGTAACATTCGCAGAAGGTTTTACAAAAAAACAGCTGCTGTCGTGATTTGGTGCTATATGAATAAATGATTTGAATTACAGTTACAAAGTTACAAACAGCTGTCTTGTTATAATACCAGCACACAAATAGCAATGCAAGCCATCATTCGGAGCCCTATTGTCTTGCCTTTGACTTTGCTTAAAGATCTGCTTTAGAAGTTAGCTAGTTGCTAACTCTATCAGTTGTCTGCTAGTGGGTAAACGTATAGCTCTTTCCCTAAAAAGAGAAAACAGCCGTGGCTGAAACGAGGTTTCTGAGAGCAGTAAGTGAAGCACAGCTGACTGCAGGTTCTAGTTTGGTAAAAGGACGTTAATGCAGAAATGCCATAACGGCCACCAGATGGCGATAGCTGTAGCTGCAAAAAGACTTGACCTCTGTAAACACTTTCCTGATGAGTTTTTTTGGCCTTTATTGAATACAAAAATAATGTCTCTTTTGGAAATATAAGTAATTCTATGCTTCAACAAGGAGGGTTCAACTTTGTTCTGCTTGCTCATTGGCTAATGACATTGATTAGCCAATGAGCAAGCAGACCTGCCCGTCCTCGTGACAAGTAATTGTTGTCTGCTTGTTTTTTAAACCACGGTGATGATGGTAAAACAAACTAGAGCTCAGAAACCAGTGGACGACGTCACAGTGTCCATCTATCATATCGTTTCTTCTGTGCACCTCTAAGAAACTCAGGGGAGGTATGTAATAGTTATAAACTAAATGGAGTAAATGTGGGTGTTTTTTGGCTCCTCAATAATTCAAGTTATTCTAAAGCTCATAAACAAAACACCCCAATTGTTCTCTCCTTTTGCTCTTTAAGCACTCGCCACTCACCCCTGAAGCTCGTCGTCAGATGGCGTGTACTTTGCTGTGATGTCGGCCAGCTCTCCAAAGATCTGGCCACTGTAGATAGTGAGGCAGGAGAGCAGGATGAGCTCCTGCCAGGTGGAGCTGAGCAGGCAGGTGTAGTCCTCTATGGAGAGCTCACAGAAGAAGGGCAGCTTCTTGATCCAGGAGATCTGGCGGAAGAGCAGCTCGTCTGCCAGACGGCACAGCAGAGCAAACAGCTCCACTTGTGTTACCTTGTACCTAGTGAGCAAACAACAACGAGACAGATGTGTGGTGGGCAGGAAAACTCTCATCATGTCAAAATGGGCCTGACGTGGCTCAAATCAGCATCCCACTCCACAACAAACAGCTTTCAGCAGCCTTCACGTCCCTCACCGTCTGACTTCCTGTCCCTCTATATTCTCCTCATTTCACAGAGCAGATCTGCTTAGCCTTCAGCTAATTCTAACCTCTGTTACCAACAGAGAGCAGCTGACTTCAGGCCATTTCCTAAAGCATTTCCCTGAATTTATCTGAGGAATAAATGTAAAATAATGAGGAAAAAATAAACAATCACACAAAATGTATTTAAAAGAATCTTTAAAATAATGTAATGCTGAAAAAATCAAGATGTGATCAGAAAGTTCCTGCACTTTCAAAATCACAAACCTTTCTAATTTTGACAAAGAAATGTCAACAGAGCATTTCAAACTAATTCTAGTTTGGGATAAAACGCTGATCATGGTCAGTATTATTATCCCACTGAGCAACAGAGCTTTTCATTGAGCCACAGCACAAACGCTGCCGTGTTTTATCTTCCAGTTTACACGTAGTATAGAAACGTTGGCAGCAGTTTGAGCTGCCACATGAAAATGCATCAAGCCAAAAACAAATCACTTTAGACTTGGAGGGGAGAAACTAATGAAGCAACGAGCTCACAGGAGTAGCTCCATGTTAGCAGAAGAGACTCCTTCAAGGCAAGAATGCTGAGGACAATCCTTTGTCCTTTGGTCAAATAACACTAAACCAGAGTTGTTTGGTCACCGCGACACTGCTAGTGTTTGTACACAGGAAGAAAAGGCAACCCTAAGAACACTGATGGTGGGAATGAATGCTGTGGGGATGCTTCAGTGTATGTGGAAGTGGAAGAAATGATGAAGAAACCTCACACAGTCAGCATCAACGACCAAAAACATGATGAACTTGATATTCAGAGAATATCCTCCTGTTGGAGCGCTTGTGAGAGCGCCAGGCTCTCAAAATATTAACATAGAGGTTCAAGAGCCTAATTCCTATTCCAACACACCTGCATCTCACTTACCGAGGTAAATGGCAACGTTCACGACATACAATTAGAAAAAGACTAACAAGTTTGGTTTACTGGGAAGGACTGTTTGCTACAAAATGAGTATCTAATTGAGAATTTTGCTTTCTGAAACCAGCTGCACTCCTTTCATTTGGCCGCGCCTCTACACAACGCACGATGCTGAGTATGAACTCACTCTTCTTCTATAAGCATTGGAGTGGTCAGGGGGGCCAGCTCTTCAGCAGCCACCAGCTGCTGCACCAGAGGGTGGGGCTGTGGGTAGAGGTTGCGGGGCTGAGAGGCCAGCAGGCCAGACTGGGCGGCGTAGCTGAACAGGTGAGGCAAGAGCTGGTAATGCGTGGGCATGGAGGTGTTAATGTACTGGTCCCGCAGGGCTGCCGTGTAGCCGTTCATTTCAGCGGAGCGACTGGAAGCACACAAAGGTCAAAGGTTACAGTAATGCAGATTTTATTAGTATTGCGGGGACAAAAACACACTGGCTCACACGTCGGGGTTTGCATTTCTCAGGCAAACCCTCCTTTAACCTCACCCTGATGTGCTGAGCTTCATCCCCAATCAAACTCTTTGCATTTTTTCACAAACTTGCAGACTAAACTTTGCATTCTGGGCATGTGCACGAGCGCATGCGACGCAGGCTTTCTGTTTGCTGTTCATTTCTGGCAAGGTTTAATTCCATCTCATAAAAAAAGAAAAGCCATCCCCTGAATAGTTTTCAGGCTGCTGAGATAAAACCTGATGTTTACACAAACTGAGACTAAAATAAATGCCATCATGCAAGTACCTAGACAATATTTGTCCTTGATGAGTGCAGATAGACAATATGCTCGTCTCCAAGCAAGAACAGCAGATAGTGCGGTGAGCTCTTTGTGTTTGGTTGCGATCAGCGAGCCTGAGTGGCTGCATATTCAGGCATTCTTTGGCCGATGAATACTTTAACTAAAGTCTGGGTGAGATGGGAACGAGGTGTTAGACTGTCAGGGCCGGCTCATTATCTCAAAGATGGGGCGAGTGTCAGAGGCGCGTAGCTGAGCGGATGAGATCGACGACTCACTTGGATGACAGAGTGGAGGCAGGCGACGGCTGGTTGCCCTCCGAGGCGCCGTTGCTTGGCGAGCTGTGGTCGCTGTCGCCGTTGTTGCCCCAGGTGTGCTCCGGGGCGTCCTCCTTGAACTCCTGGCCCGACATGATCCGCTCGATCTCCTCCTCTGTTATCTAGAACACACACACACACACACACACACACACACACACACACACACACACACACACACACACACAGGGAGGTTTGGAGCTTACAGCACATCCATGCATGTGCATCAGTTCAATTGATTAGCACCAACTAACAGCACACGGCTTTTCATTAAAATGCTGAGGAGCAAGGACACAATCACATAATGACACAGAAAGAAAAGAGGCGCGTGTGTGTGTGCGCGTTTGATTGGATGATTCACACACGTAAAATAATAAGATCTGTGCAGGTCAGCACGAGCAGAAAACGCAGACAAAAGCCATTCTGAAAGGCTTCAGCACGCCTGCACATACCACGTCTCATGTCTGAGGGAGGTCAAGTCACTTTCATTTCTATCAGTTCATCCCAAACACTGTAACAGGCGTTTTCATTCCATATTCATGACAGAAAGCTCCTGCTTTCATTAAGGGCGCTGGTTCTTAATGGAAGCCGTGTTTCTCTGTTTTGACTCGTTCAATTGAGCCCGAATGAATTGAGCGCCTCCCTCCCCGTGAATAGCGGCTCAGTGGTACTTATCCTCATGTCACACATTTTTCTGACCATTTGTTCCCTCGCTTCACGTTAATAATAAAGGCACCGCTGAATGGGGACTAATCAGCTGCTACACAATTATACAGATGATATAACAAGGTCAGGGCTCGCTCTCATTATGAGCATTCCGAAGAGTAGCACTGCAGCACTCCAGCTCTGTGTTATTTAATGGCTTGTGATCTGAGTGGGTTTACTGTAAGCACAATTCCTCAGAGGCTGAGCCACAGCGATGATGCTCAGGCTGGCTGGGAGGTGGGGAAAGGTCAGTGCGCACCACAAACAACACAATCCTTCAGTCCATTTACCTGCACAGGTCCAATGCTTTTGTTCCTCCCTCCAGGCATGCCGTCCTCTCTGATTGCTACATGTCAAAAAACAGGGAAAAGTCATTTGTTCCGTTAACCAAACATGATCGGTGTCACAGCTCTCCCTAGTGGCTAAAGCACATCAGGCAAAACTGTCCCACCATCCAGCTCCAAACACAGCTGCTGCTGGCGGGCAGTCATATTGTTTTGGTACACTTACAAGCAAAGTACATTTCATCTCATAGTCTTAGTGTGTGTGAGTGTTTCTGCAGTGTAGATAAAATCGCTGTGATTAGTGTCTGACTGGGTGAGTCCCAGTCTCATCTCCATTCTAAGACAGGCACTTGAAGAATAAGGCCATGAGGACAGTCACTTACAAGTTTTAGCCACATGGGGGCAGCACATGTCTGTGGAAGGAAAACTGCAGCTTAGATTGTGTGTGTGTGTGTGTGTGTGTGTGTGTGTGTGTGTGTGTGTGTGTGTCCAGGAGGGAGAAACAGATTTATTGGTAGAATTGACATATTCAAGCGTTTCCAGGTTTTCAGAGACTTTGCGAGCAGCTGTTTGTTTGGCTCACAGATAAATGGAGCAAAGTCCCGACAGAAGCAGCTCTGGCCACTCAGCATCTTAAAAACCTGATTTTGACACATCTAAATTACAGGGGCGGATCTATACACGGTTCATATACACACAGTCTGTAACCTCCTCATTTACCCATATACTTTGTACTGTAGAACCTTTTCATAAATAAGCAGGTGGATCTAGAAGCTACTCCACGTGAGGTTCTGTTACGTGCTTACATTTACACAAATCTGCACTGTGAACACAGTTTTACCAAAAACTTAAACCTCATCTTTCAGGCTGTTTTTGACTACTTTGTATTTCACCTTTAAAAACCGTTTAGCTCGTCTTGAATAAATAAAGTTCTTTATTCATGGTGACTTACTGCATTCACACAATGATCTAAAAATCAGTCAAGAAACATAACTTGAAGTTGAAAAATTAGGAAGTGTTAGGTGTCACAGTAAGACGCCACACAAATGATTGTGCAACTCCAAAAAATAGTTTGTGTCCACCACGAGACAGCAGGAGGCGTCTTCCACCTGGACGCAGCGTTTACACTGCAGCCTTTGACTGTGACACTCAGCGGTGGACAGAACAAAACAACTACACACTAACTACACACTCCAGACACGCTAAACATCTCAAATCTCTCCCATCGATATCCCGACTCTCTCCCACAACTTTGACCTCTTCCTAAACAACAAAGGTCACATTCAGCCATATCGTTTTTGGATTGGTGCATTTTTCCACCAATAGGAAAGGGGAGGCATTTTTCCTTGGTGTGTTGTTGTTGTTAGCGCGGCCATGTTCACTGTTCCTTCCTGCACTAAACATATAGTATTTAGAAAAAAGCAGTGTGTGGATGTTTTATCATAACTCTGGTGTAACCTGGCCTATCAGCAACATGTAAAAACTGCCATGTAGTTTAACTTTAACCATAAGTTAAACAGAGACTCAGCAGAGTCGCATCTTGTTACTATGTCATCTTAAACCGGTCACATGACTTGCGGGCACCGGCGTGTCCATCGACCCCAGAGGGTTAATAACACACCTTCACCCACGCCACCACAGTCCCACCGGTCTGTCAGCGCTGTGACAGAGCGGTGGGATCGAACTACCAAACTTCCAGTTAATAGGTGACCGGCTCTACTTACAGGAAACCTTTCATTTAAGCATTCATGTGGCCAATCCCAAACTCCCCCATGATGGTTGGGATAGGCTCGAGCCAGGGAACAGCATCTGTCCGTCCATCCTTTAGGTGTGGATGGTTTAAACGCCTCATTGACTCAGGCTTGCTGTGGACATTCAGGGGAAGTGCTGCATCTTCAACAGTGTTTAAGTGGCACAGTGAAGTCCACATGAATGCTTAAATCAAAGGTTGCCTGCAGCTCAGGAAGTACAGCCGGTCACCTACTAATTGGAAGTTTGGTGGTTCGATCCCCGCGTGCTCGCCAAAGTCTGCATGCCAAATATCGTTGGTCAAGACACTCCGATGGATGCATCAGAGTATGAAACAGAGGATAGAAAAAACTCGTGTGAATGAGGCAAAATTGCTTCGAGTCCTCTGAGCAGAAAAGCGTTATACAAGAACCGTTTACCCTGTAACAAGATGATCAGTTCACCTACCGTTGGTTTCAGAGTCATACTGACAGTGCACTGTGCTGAAAAACTGTTAAAAGCAGAAAAACAAGGTGACTGAAAGTTTGAAGACGTTTCATTTAAGAGGCCAGTCACTCTCCAGACACGACCTTCAACCGTAGTACCTCTGACTCTTTTCTGGTCTGGGTACTGATTCTTTTGTCATTGATGCTTCATTGTTACCGCAACTCGATGAGTCAGACATTTATTACCAAACAAACGTCTGTTTCTGGTGGCTTGAAACATCTACTTTACCTTTACGGTTCATTCCCATCTGAAGGCACTTAAGCAGGCGGCAGTACTGGCAGCGGTTGCGCTGCTTGCGTGACATCTCGCAGTTTTTGTCCCGGCTGCAGCGGTACACGCGCTTGTTGCAGATGCTGCGCTTGAAGAAGCCCTTGCAGCCCTCGCAGGAGATGATGCCATAGTGCAGGCCTGTGGCGCGATCTCCACAGATAAGGCAAGTACGCTGGTCAGTTGGATCATCTGCAGATGGAAGGAGAGTGGGCACAGGAGAGGGTTTAGAGCCATTTCCATCAGCGTCTTTACAGTAATTCATCTAAAGCTTAAAAAAGGGAGTGGGAGCAAAAACCTTGCTGAAGGCACACATTTTTAATTGAAATCACGAGGGCGGCTGGGGCTTAAGTGCTAGCCAGGCACCGGATAATCCAAAGGATTCTTAAGCTCCAACTCTCATTTAGTGAAAGTGGAGGTATAACAGGCAGTACGATGAGAGAAACGTCTGCAGGTCTGAATGAGGACACAGCTGGTTTGTTTGCAGCGCGTCCTTTCTCTCCTCTTCCCCACAGCAGTGTCTGATAAAAACGCTTCTCTTACAAGACACCTGACGCTAAAATAACACATTTCACAAAACCTGCTTCAGGTAACAATATGTGACAGTATTACTGTACCCAGCACCTGTTGCATCCTTAGTGTTAGCACAGATGTTCCACACAGGCGGCCCCTCAATCATTAACCTTCATCCTGTTTCCTTAAAGAGCGCAGTTTCAGCTGATTGCTTCAAACAATGAAAAGCAGTTAGGAAGGGAGGTGGTAGGAACCCGTGGGGAAAGGGCTCACACGTATTTGATGTTCTGGATAAAATGATGTAAAATCAAAGTTAAAATGATACCAATGAGTGTTTGTAAGCCTGGTGTGGCAGCTGGCTGACCAGGAGTGAGGGAAACGAGGAATACAGCATGAAGGAGGGGAAGAGGATGAAAGAGCCAACACAGGACCATCCTTGTGAAGCTACACTTTGTTAATCACAGAGCTACTCTCAAACTGGAAAGACAGCAATTTGAGGAAGCTGCTGAAAATCTTCCCTTAATCCTCCATCTACCTCCAGGCCACAGAACGCACATAATGAAGCTTAAGTTACAGCGCGTGTTCTCGGCTGCTCGCAGAGTTAAGCCTCATCACACACACACACACACACACACACACACACACACACACACACACACACACACACACACACACACACACACACACACACACACACACAGACACCAAAAAGCTGTTCTCCACCCTCCTCCATGAAGGACCAGGAGAGCCACGCACATCGAAATACGAGTCATTTTGTTACTTACTGTTAATTGTGCGACAAATACTTTCTTTTGTATTTTGACAATAACATTATTCTAAATTTGAAAACTTAGTGGAAAATGTTTTTAAATTCTCAGAATTAAAAAAATGATTTTGACAATCTTTTAAAAATGCAACAAAAAAAGAAGTAAATGGATTTCTAAAAATGAATTAGGAATAATGTTACTAATTTAATAATTAATAACTTTTGAAACAGATTCTTGTAAAATAACAGCTGTCAGTTCATCCCTTGTACTAACTGCCACGTCTCAAGGCTGAAAACAGACCAGCATCAAGCACCGTGTGTGAAGTTTAGTTTTTAACATAATGCAGTTTGACGTCAGGCTTCTCGAACAGTCGAACAATCGCTGCACCCACAAGAGCTACACCTGCTAAAAATCCAGACAATCAACCTGTTTTTCATAACAGGAAAAACCGAATTTGATTTCTTATTCATTTATTTTTCTCTTTCATCTTTGGGATTATTTGGATCTGACAAGTATAAAACTTTAGCATCAACTTTGAACAGAAAGTAATTTTGAAAAAGTTCTCGTTGTGATGTTGTACCAGGAAGTTGGTCACCCTCTGACAGATCAAACGTCACAAAATGCCACCCGTCTTACTCCAAGTTGGTTCTGTTTCAGGAATTTGCAGGATCAGTTCTGCAGGACGGGGATGGAAGCTCCCATCATTGATCATCCACCTGAGGTTTGGGTATTTATTGTTTTGTCTGTTTTATCTCGCCCTGTTCGTCCACATGTGCAGGGTCGGGCCTCCGTTTCTCCACTGCAGTGCTCAGTGTCTGTGCTGAGCATTTACAGTCTGAACACAGATTTGGAAAATATCATCTTTAATTCTAATTTTGCAAATATTTTCTAAAGGAGGTTTTCATCTTGCCCAAGGATATTTATCACATACACAGGAACAGACAGGGATCGAACCATCAACCTTCTGATTAGTAGGTGACCTCTGGCACCTGAGCCGTGGTCCTCACCCAGAAACAGGAGGGTCACCCAGTCTGGGTCATGGACGAGTTCCGGCCCAAGTTGAGGAGTTTAAGTATCTGGTGGTTGTTCACAAGTGAGGAGAGAGAGGAGCGGGAGACCGACAGACGGAGTGGTGCTGCAGCTGCAGTCTCTACCCTCACCTATCATGAGCTTTGGGTAGTGACCAAAACAACGATATTAAAGATAACAGCGGCGGAAGCTTCCTCCGAAGGCCGGCTGGCCTCTCCCTTAGAGATAGGGTGAGGAGTTCAGCCTTCCGGGAGGGGCTCAGAGTAGAGCTGCTGCTCCTCCACATCGAAAGGAGCCAGCTGAGGTGAGCTGACAAGGATGCGTCCTGGGCGGGACAGACCCAGGACACGCTGGAGGAGGTGGCTGGGAGAGGGAGATCTGGGCTCTCTGCTTAGGCTGCTGCCCCCACAACCACGTTCGGGATAAGCGGAAGAGGGATGGATGATACTGGAAGGTTATTTGGGCCGAAATGTTGTGACTCAATAAAAACAGATTCTAACTATTAGATAAAAACAGATCTTGGTCCGATGCGCCCGTCATTCATTCGGGTGTGCAGAGATTTTCAAACCACTGTCTGATATTTAATAAGACTTTAAATTAGCGACTGAAACCATAAACTTATCAGGAAGAAAAAGATGGCGCCGGTGAGGTCGGCTGCCGTCACGACTGCTCCGACCACTTTTTCTTTGTCTTTGTTTTTTAAGTTAGTTTTCAGCGTTTCTAAATCGGCAAAATCACCACCATTGGGTACATTAGGTATGACAGTGACACTCTTGTTTCTATTGGTATACAATGTACTCACAATTCGAAGTTTTTAACTCCGGATCCGAGCTGGCCGAGTGAGATCTCGAGGGAGAACAAAGGGAAGCGGCGGCGGCCTAGAGGGAAGCGAGCCGGCGTCAGGAACAGGCTGAGAGCTCGTGCACACCGCACACCTCTGCCTAGCATCCTGCTCGCCAACGTCCAGTCACTGGAGAACAAGCTTGACGACCTCAGGGCCAGGATAAAGTTCCAGAGAGACATTCGGGACTGCAATCTCCTCTGCTTCACCGAGACATGGCTGAACCCAGCGGTGCCGGACCACGCCATCCAGCCGGCCGAGTTCTTCTCGGTTCACCGCATGGACAGGACACGGGACTCGGGGAAGTCAAGGGGAGGCGGCGTGTGTTTAATGGTGAACAACAACTGGTGCAACAGTGCGAACGTTGTTCCTCTCACACGCTCCTGCACACCAAATCTGGAACTACTGTCCATCATGTGCCGTCCTTTTTATCTACCTCGGGAATTTACATCGGTCATTGTAAGTGCCGTTTATATTCCACCACAAGCGGACACGGTCACCGCCTTATGCGAGCTGCATGAGGCACTCACACAGCACCAGACACAACACCGGGACGCTGCGCTTATTGTGACGGGGGACTTTAATAGCGCCAACCTCAAACGCGCAGCGCCGAACTTTTATCAACACATCACCTGCCCCACCAGAGGTGAAAGGACACTGGACCACTGCTACACTACGGTCAAGGACGGCTACAAGGCACAATCCCGCCCTCCTTTTGACAAATCTGATCACGCCGCCATCTTCCTCATCCCAAAATACAAACAAAGGCTGAAACAGGAAGCTCCGGTTCAGAGGAAGGTCGCGCGCTGGACGGATCAATCGGTGGCCGCGTTACAGGACGCACTCGATGACGCAGACTGGGGCATGTTCAGAAACAGCTCCGATGATGACGTCAACGTGTTTACGGAAGCGGTTGTGGGATTCATCGGGAAACTAGCGGATGATACCGTGGAGACAAAGACTATCACAACGTTTCCCAACCAGAAGCCGTGGGTGGATAAAACCATCCGCGACGCTCTGAGATCCCGCACCGCTGCCTACAACACGGGACTCACAACGGGGGACATGGACCCGTACAAAGCCGCGTCATATAACGTGCGGAGGGCGGTGAAAGAGGCGAAGCAGCGCTACGGGAGGAAACTAGAGTCACAACTCCAACAGAGTGACTCTAGGAGCCTGTGGCGGGGACTAAGGACAATAACGGACTATAAAGCACCAACAACCGGTATGACGAACGCGGCCGTGACTTTGGCAGACGAGCTGAACACTTTCTATGCTCACTTCGAGGCTGCAGCTAAGGACTCCAACGATGCTAGTGCTAGCGGCGCTAACGGCTGCAGACAGGGAGATACTGCCAGCACCGGAAACGTGCTCGTCATCTCCGAGCATGAAGTAAGGAGAGCCTTCAAGAGAGTGAACACCAGGAAAGCAGCAGGACCAGACGGCATCCCAGGTCGTATCCTAAGAGACTGCGCATACCAGCTAGCTCCTGTGTTCACTGAGATATTCAACATCTCTTTATCTCAGTCGGTGATCCCCACATGCTTCAAAGAGTCCATCATTGTTCCTGTCCCGAAGAAACCCCACCCTGCTTCTCTCAATGACTATCGCCCTGTAGCCCTCACCTCAGTAGTGATGAAGTGCTTTGAACGCCTGGTCAGAGACTTCATCATTTCTTCACTACCAGACACACTGGACCCACTACAGTTCGCTTACCGTCCAAATCGTTCCACAGACGATGCCATCTCTCATCTCCTCCACACATCACTCACTCACTTGGACACTAGAAGGGGGAATTATGTTAAAATGCTCTTCATAGACTACAGCTCTGCATTTAACACCATAATTCCCTCCACACTCACCACCAAGCTGGAGCATCTGGGACTCAGCTCATCTATGTGTCAGTGGATCTCCAACTTCCTAACTGGCAGACCACAGGCAGTAAGGATGGGCGGACATGTCTCAGCCTCCACCACTCTCAGCACTGGAGCCCCCCAGGGGTGTTTTCTGAGCCCCCTGCTGTACTCTTTGTACACATATGACTGTGTGGCCACTACCAGCTCCACCACCATCATCAAGTTTGCTGACGACACCGTCGTGGTGGGCCTGATCTCTGATAACAACGAGACGGCCTACCTGAAGGAGATTAGGAATCTGGAGAACTGGTGCCAGAGGAACAACCTCCTTCTAAACGTCAGTAAGACAAAGGAGCTGATAGTGGACTTCAGCACTAAGCAGGAGAGGAACTACCAGACCCCCGTCATCAACGAGTGCCCAGTGGAGAGAGTGGACAGCTTCAAATACCTCGGAGTTCACATCACGCAGGACCTGTCATGGTCCTGTCACATCAACACCGTGGTGAAAAAGGCCCGACAGCGTCTCTACCACCTCAGACGCTTGAGAGACTTCCAACTGCCCTCCAAGGTGCTCAGGAACTTTTACTCCTGCACCATAGAGAGCATCCTGGCGGGAAACATCTTAACCTGGTTCGGGAACAGCACCATGCAGGACAGACGAGCTCTACAGAGGGTTGTGCGGTCAGCTGAGCGCACCATCCGCTCCGAGCTCCCTGACCTGCACTCAATCTACAGCAGGCGGTGCTGGACCAAGGCCAGGAAGATCGTGAAGGACCTCAGCCATCCCAACAACAGACTGTTCTCTCTGCTGAGGTCAGGAAAGCGATTCCGCTCCCTGAAGACCAACACAGAGAGACTGAGGAGGAGCTTCTTCCCGCAGGCGATACGGTCTCTCAATAACACCACCACACAGTACTGACCCACACATATGGTTCTTACACACACTGGACTTTCTGGACTTTGTTTTCACTTCATTACTTAAATCACGCTGCTGTTATTGTGTATATGCTGCTGTTATTGTGTATATATTTATTTATATTTCTTCATACATTCTTATATAGTTCTATATTGTGTATTTTGTTGTACAGTTATTTTATTTTCAACTTTAATTTATATATTTTATCTTATTCTTCCCAGTTAAATTTACCCTTCATTCTAATTTGTGTTGTACAGTTATTTCATTTTTAACCTTAATTTATATTTTATTCCTTCCTAGTAAAATTTACCCTTTTTAATTTTTCATATTTATTTCCTATCTTATTCATAGCCTTTTCCTTTTTTGTTTTCTTTAGGTCACGAGCAGTTGTCCAAGCATTTCACTACATATCGTACTGTGTATGACTGTGTACGTGACAAATAAAATTTGAATTTGAATGTTAACTAACATCATCCATTAAATGGGTGCAGGGTAGAGCTGGGCGATAGAACGATAACGATACGTATTGCGAAATAACTTTTTCTCAATAGAAAAGTTAAATATTGCGATAGACCTCATCTCTCTTGTCCTCTTAAAAAAAAGAAGAAGAAGAAGAAGAACAGCCAATCCAAATTAACTAGCGCAGAGCCGAACCAATCACAGCCGGAGCGTCATGTCACGTGACTTGTTACGTACAGCACAAGTGCCAAGCCGCACATGTGTATTTGGGAAGCAGCCAGACGCCGTGCCGCCCGGGTAATGGAGGAAATGAGTGTGCCGACTAGAGAAAAATCCACCGAGAGCGTGACCGAAGGTTACCGAAGAGAAAACAGATGACGGCTCAAACGCCGGAGAGATTGTCAAACAGAAGAGCCATAGAAGCTCCGTAGTGTGAAGGTATTTCGGCTATTTCAAGTCTGACAAAAAACAGAGTAGCTGCACTGTAAAGCAGGTCTGGAAATACAATAAAGCGGTGCATGCTCAGTCTCTGACTGGAAGCGCTAATTCGTCATTCGGCTTTTGTCAGACTAACGTAACTGTTAAAACTGTTTGAAAAGCTCAGCTATACAACAAGGAGAGATTGAGAATTTCCTTTTAGTTCTCAGTTTATTTGATATTGACAAAAGTTAGTCAGTTTTGTCTGTTCTTCTGTAAAACAAACTAAGATTTATTTTTAGAATTAATATTTTGTTTCTAAGTGGAATTTAGTCTGTTTCGTTTGTTCTATTTTGAAACTTAAACGCTTTAGCGGCTGCCTTTTGTGTAGTTTGCAATATTTGCCTTTATCTATCTGAAAAAGTCTCATGTTCCTTAAGTACATCTACCCTGTTGAACTTATTATGGGAAATAAATATTTAAATCAAAACAAGCTGCTGATTATTTCACATTTTACTTGTGAGCAACGGCACATTTAAATCTTACAAATATAGTTATTTGGCTTATATCGTGATAGATATCGTTATCGCCTGAAATGAAAAAAACATATCGTGATATGAACAAATCTTGTATCGCCCAGCTCTAGTGCAGGGTCATTTTGTCATAGACTTCGTGTAACACCAGTCCTATTAAGAACGAAGGCGCTGCCTGCCAGCCAATCTGCAGGTTTAGAGTATTCTCTGAGTTGTGATACAACCTTCTAATGTTTGTTTGTATGCTGTGTTTTAAAAATGAGTTGAGGGAACAGTTTTTAGGTTTTCTTTTTTTTGTCTGTTTGTTCTGCTGGTACCAGTGGCTGTGATGACAAAGGGCTACAGCCATTACCAACAAGTCAGAAGGAGGCTGCTGCTCGGTAGGTTAATGCTGCCTGCTGAGCGTGAAGATTAACCTGTAGATCTTATTAATGTAAGACTCGTGTCTAATGCAGATAACTAATGTCTAATGCACCGCACACAGGTGGGACTCTGTGGCCGGAAAGCCAACAATGGTGACAGACATGTTTCCTGAGACTGACTGCATGAAGGCTTCTAGAGCTTGTTGATGTATCTTTATGTCCTGTACTCACCATCTGAATCCTTCTAACTATAAAATAGTGCAGTTAAAGTTAAACCCTCAGTATTTCTTAACTGAAGTCATTCAGGCATTTTTAAATGAAACTATTATTGTTATACGCTGCCTCGAACACAGTTTCACATCCTGTCTTTAAATAAACAGTTTGCCAGAATCAGCCTGCATTTAAGCAAAAGAATCAACCGACTTTGGAATAACGACAAAATGAGCTGGTAGTGATTTAATAAAGTTTCTACTTCATCCTGGGAAGGTTCACCTGGTGAGTCTGAACATTAGACCCACCTGTGCGCTAGACAAAAATCACACACTGAAGAACATGACTTTTGAACCTGTTGTGTGTGTGTGTGGCTAAATCAGCAGAAGAATCCCACACACACACACACACACACACACACACACACACACACACACACACACACACACACACACACACACACACACACACACACACACACACACACACACACACACTTGGGGAAACCTGATACTGTGGCTGTTGTAAATGGTTGACCCAGTCATGCCTTCCTGATTAGAAGGCTCAGTGTTTTGACAACAAACAGACCACAGTAACATAATCTTTATTATTCAAATGAGCAGGATTAAACTTTTGTGCGTGTATAATTTGAAGGGGCAGCTCATCAGAAAGAGATATGTGACTGAGGTGAGAGCTAAGCCTCCCAGAGAGGGGAGGGGCCTGGATAAGCAGGCTGCCGGGCTCATGTACTAAAAGTAATTAGAAGGAGGCAGAGGGGGGTGGGGGTGTGTGGCATAAAGCCTCTCCCAGGATGGTGAATAGAGGACTTCTAAAGCCCAGAGACAGATTACCATTTAAATGGTGTGAGGTTTAAGTTTGCTGCCTGCTGAAGACTGCAGGGGCAGCTATACTGTACGAGACAATGGGCCGTCACACGGCGAGCCCGTCCTGGGATTAGAATTGAACTCTTCTGCTGATTAACTCTCTACGGTACACAGGTTAAGTCGAGTCTGAGAGGAAGCCCAGCAGTTAGAGAAGCATCGCCTGGCGCTGCCTCGTTTGATCATTTTCTTAAGAGCAATGTAAGTGAAACATGATTAATGCAATGCTAATGTTTTATTCGATTCAGTTTTTGAGCTTATGTTCCTGAGTATAAAATGATAAAAACAAATGATAATCTTCATCATTGTCCTTAATATTACCGATTCAGATCTGACCTTTAAAACTTTATTTTGAGCATTTTTACGTTTCCAAACCATTAAAAATGAAAAATGTTCAAACACACTGTATAACTGGCTCCACACATCATTTGCTTTCATACATCCATCCCATCCATCCATCTTCATCCGCTTTATCCGAGGCCGGGTCGCAGGGGCAGCAGCCTAAGCAACGAGGCCCAGACCTCCCTCTCCCCAGCCACCTCCTCCAGCTTATCCGGGGGAACACCAAGGCGTTCCCAGGCCAGCCGAGAGATATAATCTGTCCAGCGTGTCCTGGGTCTGCCCCGGGGCCTCCTCCCGGTGGGACATGCCTGGAACACCTCACCCAGGAGGCGCCCAGGGGGCATCCTTGTCAGACGCCCGAACCACCTCAGCTGGCTCCTTTCGATGTGGAGCAGCAGCTGCTCTACTCTGAGCCCCTCCCGGATGGCCGAACTTCTCACCCTATCTCTAAGGGAGAGGCCAGCCACCCTTCGGAGGAAGCTCATTTCTGCCGCTTGTATCCACGATCTCGTTCTTTCGGTCACTACCCACAGCTCGTGGCCATAGGTGAGGGTAGGGACGTAGATCGACCGGTAAATTGAGAGCTTCTCTTTTACACTCAGCTCCCTCTTCACCACGACGGACCGGTGCAGCGTCCGCATTACTGCAGCTGCAGCCCCAATCCGTCTGTCGATCTCTGGCTCCCTTCTCCCATCACTCGCGAACAAGACCCCGAGATACTTGAACTCCTCCACTTGGGGCAGGAACTCATCCCCGACCCGGAGTGGGCACTCCACCCTTTTCCGGCTGAGAACCATGGCCTCAGATTTGGAGGTGCTGATCCTCATTCCCGCTGCTTCACACTCGGCCGCAAACCGTTCCAGTGCGAGCTGGAGGCCCTCACCCGATGAAGCCAACAGAACCACATCATCCGCAAAAATCAGAGATGAGATTCTGAGGCCACCAAAGCGAAAGCCCTCCGCCACTTGGCTGCGCCTAGAAATCCTGTCCATATGAACAGAACCGGAGACAAAGGGCAGCCCTGGCGGAGCCCATCACCCACCGGGAACGAGTCCGACTTATTGCCGGCAATGCGAACCAAGCTCTTACAACGGTTGTATAGGGATCGAATGGGCCGTAGCAATGGGCCAAACACCCCATACTCCCACAACACCTCCCACAGGACACCCCGAGGGACACGGTCGAATGCCTTCTCCAAGTCCACAAAACACATGTAGACTGGTTGGGCAAACTCCCATGCGCCCTCAAGTATCCTCGAGAGGATAAAGAGCTGGTCCAGTGTTCCGCGACCAGGACAAAAACCGCATTGTTCCTCCTGTATCCGAGGTTCGACTAGCAGACGAACTCTCCATTCCAGCACCCTGGCATAGACTTTCCCAGGGAGGCTGAGGAGTGTGATCCCCCTGTAGTTGGAACACACCCTCTGGTCCCTCTTCTTAAAGATGGGGACCACCACCCCGGTCTGCCAGTCCACAGGTACTGCCCCTGATCTCCACGCAACATTGCAGAGGCGTGTCAACCAGGACAGCCCAACAACGTCCAGAGCCTTCAGGAACTCGGCGTGGACCTCATCAACACCAGGGGCTCTGCCACCAAGGAGTTGTTTAACTGCCTCAGTGACCTCGCCCCTGGAAATTGGCGGGTCATTCCACTCATCCCCAGACTCTGCTTCCTCCTCGGAAGACGTGTCAGTGGGATTAAGGAGGTCCTCGAAGTATTCCTTCGACCGCCTAACAATTTTCTCAGTCGAAGTCAGCAGTGCTCCGCCAGCACTATACACAGTGCAGGTAGAGCACCGTTTTCCCCTCCTGAGGCGCCTGACGGTTTGCAAGAATCTCTTCGAGGCAGTCCGAAAGTCTTTTTCCATGGCCTCTCCGAACTCCTCCCACACCCGAGTTTTTGCTTCAGCCACTGCCCGAGCCGCATTCCGCTTGGCCTGTCGATACCTGTCGGCTGCCTCCGGAGTCCCACAGGCTAACCAAGCCCGATAGGACTCCTTCTTCAGCCTGGTGGCTCCCTTCACCTCTGGTGTCCACCATTTGGTTTGGGGATTACCACCTTGCGGCCGCAGCTCAATGCAGCAGCTTCGGCAATGGAGACGCTGAACATGGTCCATTCGGACTCAATGTCCCCAGTCTCCCTTGGAATGCTGTTGAAGCTCTGCCAGAGGTGTGTGTTGAAGATCTCGCGGACTGGGGCCTCTGCTAGACGTTCCCAGCACACCCTCACTACGCGTTTAGGTGCACCAGGTCTGTCCAGCGTCCTCCCCCGCCACCTGATCCAACTCACCACCAGGTGGTGATCATTTGACAGCTCAGCCCCTCTCTTTACCCGAGTGTCCAGAACATATGGTCGCAAGTCTGGTGATACGATTACAAAATCGATCATTGACCTACGGCCTAGAGCGTCCTGGTGCCACGTGCACTTATGGACACTCTTATGTTCGAACAGGGTGTTCGTTATGGCCAAACTGTGATTAGCACAGAAGTCCAATAACAAATAGAGATGGCACGATACCACTTTTTTATGTCCGATACCGATACCGATATCATAAATTTGGATATCTGCCGATACCGATATGAATCCGATAGTGTTTTTTAATCAACAAAACTGTTTTTTTTTTAAATATCTTGCTGAATTTTGTATAAGTTCATACTCAAGTTTAAAACAACAACTACACTAAAGCTATTCTGTTATACCTGTATGCAAAAAAAAATATTTCATAGTTCAGCAATACTGATCAATCTAATAAACTTAAACCTACACCATCCTCCCTATTCTGGTATTTTAAAGAGTACTTAGCGTAAATATTAAGCAACCTAACTAATAGGGTTCCAACTCCCAGCAACAACAAAAATAAATAAATAAAAAATAGGGAACCACCCCTCACGCTCCACCTCATGATGCTTAATCGACGTAATCAACCTTAATTTGATGCAGTGTGAAAAAAAATGCACAGAAATCAATTATTTTTCAAGAAATATTAAATAGATTCAACATCTTTCTTCAGCAAAATTGCAGACTGCACAGATGGTACCTTCCCAAAGGAAAAAGTACTATAGCTTACTAGGGTATATATATTACCGTAGACTTAATAGTTACTATATACAGTAATGGACTTCTATTCCTTTTACATCAAATTAAAACTTTGGGTGTAAGATTCGGATAATTATTTATTAAAAGCTAGACATTTTAAATGAGAATAAAGAAAAGTGTGTCTTTGTGCCCCTTTTCCCTGTTCATGCCCTATCGGCCCCCCTGGCTAAACTTTGCTAGATCCGCCCCTGCACAGTTACAGCCGTCAGCTACGTAGAAAAAGATCCTTGAGTAGAAAGTAATATTAAATACATTCTAACAACAGCTTATCAAGCTTAAACGTGCTGCTGTTGTTCAGCCGCTGGTTTCCTCTTTCTGGTGCAAAGTGGGCCAAAAGCAAACAAGAGAGACGGACTCGCGACAGAAAAGCCGATCAGCTGATCGTTAAGCAGTTTCATGATTGAAGTAGCAGCCGGAGAGCGAGAGGCAGTCGCTCCATATATCGCTTGTTAAGCTTAACGCAGGAATGCTTTACAAACATTCAGAGATGGACTTACACACTTGCTTTACTTCTCTCGGGGATAACTTTGTCGGAGATGAAATGCCGGGTTGCTAGCGAAGCTCCAAATGCTATCCAGACCACCGACAGGTCCCGCATGCCACAGCCGCTCTATCACGTGATGCATACTGCTCCGAGTGCTAACGTTCTGAGGTGAGTTATGGCGTGTTGCAAGTTTTGTGAGGTGCTTTCGTGATATTTAATGGATCGGATTACATTTTTTATTTTTCTCCGATATCCGATCCAGTAATTTAGGTCAGTATCGGACCGATACCGATACGTAATATCGGATCGGTCCATCTCTAATAACAAAGCACCGCTCGGGTTCAGATAAGGGAGGCCATTCCTCCCAATCATGCCCCTCCAGGTCTCGCTGTCGTTACCCACGTGAGCATTGAAGTCTCCCAGCAGGATAACAGAGTCTCCAGGTGGAGCACCTTCCAGCACCCCCCCAGGGACTCGAAGAAGGCTGGGTACTCTGAACTGCCACTCGGCGCATAAGCGCAGATGACAGTCAGGACCCGTTCCCCGACCCTAAGGCGCAGGGAACAAACCCTCTCATCCACCGGGAAAAACCCCAACGTACCGGCAGCAAGCCGAGGGGATATTAGAATACCCACCCCAGCCTGCCGCCTCTCACCAGGGGCAACTCCAGACTGAGACAGAGTCCAGCCCCTCTCCAGGAGACTGGTTCCAGAGCCCAAGCCATGCGTAGAGGTGAGCCCGACTATATCTAGCCGGTACCTCTCAACCTCACGCACTAACTCAGGCTCCTTCCCCACCAGAGAGGTGACATTCCATGTCCCAATTGCCAGTCTTGGCAGCCGGGGATCAGTCCGCCAGGGCCTCCGCTCCTGGCCGCCACCCGGCACACAATGCACGCGACCCCTATGGCGCCTCCTGCGGGTGGTGGGCCTGCGGGAGGATGGGCCCATGTCTCCTCTTCGGGCTGTGCCTGGCCGGGCCCCATGGACTAAGGCCCGGCCACCAGACGCTCGACCTCGGGCACCCTCCCCGGGCCTGGCTCCAGGGCGGGGCCCCGGTAACCCTATCCCAGGCAGGGTAAACTGTTCACTGTTTGTTTGTTTTACTACTATAGTTTTGCTGTACTTTTAGTTGCTTTTGCAGACTAACACATTTGGATCCTCTGGATCTGATTGGTTGAAAAGTTTTGAAATGGGAAGCTATGATATGATCATAACTGACCTCAAAGATAAAGAGGAAGAAACAGCACAGAAACAGAAACACTGGCTCTGAAATATTAACATTAACAAACAATAATCCTGTTATAGGCTTTACATGAAAAGTCCTGCAATTCAGGTTCATAACAGACACTGTGACCTTTCACTGACGTTCAACATATTAAAGCATTAACACATAAGTGCCAGTGAACCTGAATGAACTGCAAAATGTTCATACTTTCAGATTATCAGTGCAAAAACAGAATAAAACAACTTTTAACTGCTAATTCATTAAAACTTGATAATCTTCAAAAAACTGATTATAATTTTTTTTCTTTTCCTAACAGCTCAAATCAAAACGTCTACTATTACTCCAAGTGAATGTAGCCGCTCCTCAGTTTCATTAACTCTCTTTATGGGGAGACGAGCACAGTGACTGGGTGAGCTGCTGAGTGTTACTGGATGGAGCACTGGTTTATAAAGAGGTTCATTTAAAGCCGTCAGGCACAAACTGGCTGTTAAGTAAGTGGATGTTCAAGAGTGATGCACCAAATGTACATGTGCTGTGACACAGGGCGGATCTTTTCACTTCAGTTCTATGTTGTCAGCAGCAGTGCACCTGTTGCAAGGTGACAAGCTAACACAATATGGACACACTCAGAGCAAACATGCTGTCCTAACATCTCCTTACTCTTAATCTCAAACAGTCTTACTCATTATTATAAGTGCAAAAAAATCGAGTGCGTACATAAAATGAACACTGGATTCATTAAACGTGCGTACCTGCCTATCCTGTTTGTATCACCATGACGATGTTAGCAGATCAGGATCTAAACAAAGGGCTTTACATTACTTCTGTAAGGAAACATGGTGTGGAGGGCGGAAACATGGAGGCAGGAAAGCAGCAGAAAATGTGACAGAAGTAACCAAAACACTGCTGTCCGAGTCGGAAGCCCACAGCGTTCCAAAGTGTTTCCAGGACAGTGAGCACAGTGTGAGCCGGGAACACAAACTCACTGCAACCAACCATTCTCCCAGGTACTACCAGGAAGTTAAGACTCGGATGAATATCGATGACGGATAGTTTATGATAACAAAATACTAGCAAATATACAAATTAAAGGGTAAAAGCTTACACTAAAGGTGTCTAACATAAGGCACGGGGGCCAGAACCAGCACAACAAAGACTCCCATGTGGCCAGGGCTGCGCGATATGACCATAATGTCATATCGCGATATGACATTTCTTATCCCGATAACATATACATCACAAAATAGTTTCTTTTCTGTAAATGCAGTGAATCTCAGGCAACTCGACTTGTGTGACGTGTTTTCAGCTGGGCGTCGATTGTAAGTGCCATTTATAGTTACCTCATGTTTTTATCTGAGGTGATTTGTTTGATGCATATTCAGAAATTTGATGTTTGAGAATAGTGTCGATCACAAACAATAGCATAGTATGAAACAATAGATGTCTACATATCGTCATCTGACACATATCATTATATCGAACAGCGCTACATGTGGCCAGCTGGAAGTGTTTGAAAATGTCACGAAAGTTTGAACTTTGAATGGTGCTGCAAAACCTGGACAATATCCAGGTTTTACAGCTTTTCCTATTTAGAAAAGTCTAAACTCATCTCCACCAAATTAGTGAGGAAATATATAAATGACAGGAAAGTTCATGTTTTTCCTATTTAGAATACAAATATTTTCTTTGAATTTACAAAAACCAGATTTTTATTTATTTATTTTTTTTCATATATATATATATATATATATATATATATATATATATATATATATATATATATATATATATAACAATAAATTCTTGGCTAAATCTATTTGTTAGTTTTTTGGTGTGATGTTACACATAAAACGATGACTCTAGTCTCTCACAGTGAACTTATTCTGCTGCTCGGTATCGACACACACAAAAAACAAGTGTGTGTTCCACACTGAAACTTGGATTACTGAACGACTATATGAAATCTTACTACGATGTTTGAAGCGTCTGCATAGAAAAACTGAATAAACTTTGCTGAGATGACTCAGGTGTGAAGTGATGGGCGGTTCAGGCAAACTTCAGTCTGAATAGAAAGAGCTTCACAGCTGATGAGCGCCGCAGAGCGACACCTTCGTGAAGAATAAAGACCCAACGAACTGTTGTTCTTCTAACAGCAGCAGCACAAATTCAGCCCAAAGAAAAAGAAAATAAATCCTTCTACTGTACTGTGGCGCCATAAAATGTGGCAGATCAAATACCTCACAGTGTAACGTATGTGTCGTCACCTCCTCGGCCAGCCATTTGTCAGCCCGAGCGCCCGTTAAGAGAACACATTGAAACCACATATTTCACTGGCCACCCCACGTGAAACACCCAACTTCCTTCACTGAGCTAAGAACACAATAGCTATTAGCTGCCTTCATTCAGGCTTATTTGCCAAATCTCTCACCCTCTTTCAAGTGCATGGCCGCCATATAAAACAGAGCGATTCACACCTTCACACACTTGATCTCGCATGTCACATCATATGGCTCCTCCTCCTTCTGCCAGCAGATGACTGAAGTTAAATATTCATGACTTTCTAAATATAATAGTTGACCCTGACATTTCTGACATGCGACTGAACTCTTCCCTCATGGCTCAGGTCTCAACTGAAAGCGAAAACAGACATAAAAGCAACAGGTACTGAAAAAAATCCGCCTTTCAAAGTAAAAGCATGTAAAACCAAAAATGCCTGTAAGTGCATGCACATAACAGTAAAACTGACATCTTCTATCATAAAGCTCGCTCACATTACCAACCAAATGTGTTCAGTGTTTCTTTATAGACGCAAAAAAAAAAAAGTTTCTTACAGTTTCCGATTGCTTTCCAGGAAAAAAACATTCAAGTAAAAATAAGAAAAAAGAAAAAGATAAACTAAAAAGATAATATCGTTGAGTATTATGCCACGTGTTTTATTAGAAGATAGAGTGAAGGACAAACAAAATGTTTTTGAATGTCTGAGGACCATTTTTGAACTTTATTAGGGATTTCATATCTTTTGACTGTGACAAGGAATTTCTCAGCAAGCAAAATGTTACTTTGGTTGATGAATTTTCATTTATGTGGATTATCCATGTTCGGCTCAAGAGAAACTGATGTTAGCTTTTTTATCTTGGTGGCTCGCTGTTTGTTTATTTGGTTTTTATTTAGGGCTGCCACGATTACGTCGACTATCAAAATCGTCGACGACTGATTTAATAGTCGAAGCTTCGTTTGAAGCTTTGTAAGATCCCAAAAGACGCAGGAATAAGTAGCAGGATTTAAGAGTGTAATAACGGACTGAAACAGAAGATGGCAGCACTGCATGTACAAGGATGCCAGCTGCCGTTAAACCCCGAAGAAGAAGCAGCAGTGTCCGGTATCGTAGCTGTGTCCAAATTCAGGAACTGCATCCTCCTGTGCCTACTTTTGTAGGCCGATTACGTTACAGCAACACGACGAAGACTGTCCACATTCGAAGACTCCGACAAATGCGTCCTTTATTTCCCCAGATTTGAAGGATGGGTTGCTTCGTGGCCCAACCTATCCCAGAATTTATAGCGCGGCCCAGCTCAGTTTCCAACAATGGCGGCAGCTAGTTAGTTTTAATATTACTTATTATTCTTTCTGGGTCACAAAATAAACATTTAACATATTTTCAGGCGAGAATGTAGCTGTGTAAACCTCAAATATCTGCTCAGTTTATCAGGACACCACATATTTTCAAAAGCGCTCCGACATTTTCGGAGACGTCTGTTACCCACTAGCTCGATAGCTAGCCGGGGGCAAGGCTCACTAGAGCCGTGAGAACACCGGACTCCCGGCAAATCGTTTTCAAACCCACCGCCGTCTTTCGCTACTCAGGTTAAACATGATATATGAGTCACTTAGATAACTTCAAAATGTTGTTGTTTGGCTTTTTTAGTATTTTATTTGTTCCTGAGTAAATCGGTTTGGCTGAGATTAAAGTTATAGTTTTTACACAGCTGAATAAACGTCAAGCAGACAGCTGATTATCAGAAGTGTGAGATGCTCGGAATTTATTCCGGTGTCCTGTTATAGTTTAGATAGCAAGGAGTTTATTAAACTTCACCGAAACAATCTGCAAATGTCATTAAAATTGAATAAACTATCATCTTGTCTTTATTTTTAGTTAGCACAGACCTTAAACACTTAAAGCTGTAAGCTAATGATAGTTATATGAGAGCAGATGCTGCTGGTGCAATAAGCTGTACGTTTTACGTCCAATGGATGATGATCTGACTAGTCGACTATCACAATAATGGTTTGTGGCAGCCCTAGTTTTAGTCCAGATCTACTAAAAATTCTTAACAAGAGCGTTTCAGAAAATCAGACAGTGCTTAGATAATCTGACCTCAGCTTTTAATCTCGTTCTGATAAACAATCAAACTAAAAGTGCTTTTGTCCTGTAGGAATATTTTCATAGTTCTCAGAAGTCATTTTAAGATTTTGGGTAAAGGTGTAGGTGCTCTACGGAGGAATGATATAAGTGTGAAGTGACAGCGATTCAACAAGTGTGTCCACGAGCCGCAGATGGGCCAAAGTCATTTATAACGGGTGGATGGACTTTTTAACTTTATGATTTATTTAGCACGACTAAATTGAAAACCTACAATAATAAGCTGACAAAAAATGTATACACGTGTTTGTGAAAATGTGCTTTTTTATCTTTTGCTTATAATGCAACACGATCCTACTGTTAAGTGCTCCTGGTGCATGTTAAGAGACTGGGCCAGCAGAGGGAGGGGCAGGGAAAAGCTGTGGCTTGCGGTTGCAGTGTGGGAAACGCAGTGTGTAGAACGTACTTTTGAGTTTGACACTAATGCTGGCACGCTAGCAAACATCACGCTGGACTTTAACTCCAAGAGAAGCTGCCATCATCTCCACACATGTACACAACGACAGCTTGATAACCGTTTTGTGTTCGAGGCTTGATTAGACAAACCGTTGTGGAGAAAAGTGACACAGCAGAGACGTATTGGTGTAACAGTGAGGTTTTGCATGAGATTAAAGCCTTCTGCAGTTGAAGTGCAATATTTCTCATCCTCTCAAAGGCTCTTTTCAGAAATGTTCAGGTTATCACAAGGTCATAAAAGGCGAGGTGACGATAAATTTCCCCCCGAGGTGACGATAAGGAGTCATAAAAGCACTGCTTCATCTTGAACTCCACCCTCTCTCTTCTTGGTTACAAGAACCCCCAATGCTCTGTGTCAAACACAGTCACCCCCAACCCCCCAGGGCTCATTAAAGGCTGCATTGTTTCCCAGGGGTCAGCCTGGGTTTCATTCCAAACTTTAACGCAAACCAGGAGATGCAAGTCAAACATTGTAGCCCTGTTCAGTGTTAAACAAGCATCACCTGCATCTCCTCACTGCTCCCCGTGAGTTCCAGGAAACGTCCACTGTAATAAATATAAAGAGTCTGAGCGAATGAGCTGAATGTGCACGAACGGGGCTTTTTCAGTAAGAATGGTGGATTCCTGCAGGAAGGTCCCCAGGTTTGACCCTCTTTGAGCTGCATCATGCTGGGAACAGAGATGTATCGTGGCCAAATCTCCCTTTTGTCCACATCCCACAGACACAAAGGCTGATGTATAGTGTAAAGCAGCCTTTTGAGAGGCTGACAGAGCAGTGCCTGCCAATGAAGGGTTTTCTCTTCAGGTTTTTGTCTCAGGCTTTCCATCACAATCATGCCCAGCTGAGACAGGGATCGGGGGTTGCAGGAATCTGCTGTACTTTTCCGCCGCCCTCCCTCTCTCCCGTCCCTCAGCCTCTCATTTTCCTCTTCGTATCTCTTTTTCTTCTCGAGCTTATCTCTCCTACCTGGGGCTCGAAGGAGGGGAGGATGTGTCCCGCGACTATGACAGGAATGTACATGACCACATTCACAGAGGTTAAAGGCATGCCAAGACCCTTTGGGACTCTGATCTGACATTCCTGGCGGCCGACACTGTGATGCTAATCTTGAAAGCGATGTGCATGCAGTTGCAGATTGAGCTCATCAGCGAGAACAATACTGACCTGTTGACATTGCTGTCTTGATAATATACACCCACACTCAGAGGTTACGTCATTAGCATTGAGTAATACCACACCAAAGTTAGGCTCCATATTAATGTAATGCTAATGTCAGGAGCATGTAATGCCACTCTGTTACATTCTGTGGGGAAGAGACCACAGGAGTCTGACTCATTGTCTCGGCTTTGTTTTCATCTGAAAGAGATTTGAAATGTTTATTTGGCAAATGTTAATTCCACATAAGGTCTTGTGTCTCCGTGTAAAGTGTGCTGGTGTTATGTTTTTTAAAACATATATGCATGTTAGTAAAAGGCTGGCAATACTCTACTTAAGCTTACCAACTGAACTACTGATAAGCCTTCTATGGTTTAACGAGCTTTAAGAATTTAACTTAACAGAAAAATTGTTTTTAATTACATATTCACAAACAATCCTAACCCTGTAATATGGTGAATATTAAGAAAGTTTGACCTGTTTGAAAGATTCTAACAGAAAAACTGTAACACCAGGAATACAGACGTCTTATTTTATCTCTGTATTAATGAAACATCAGGTAAATATCAACAGTGTTTCACTATCAAGTCCTTTATTATGCAGCTGCTTAATGCTGCACAAAAACAACACTGACGGGCTGCTTTCTCACAGAAGGAGGAATCATTGGAAGTCTTACAAGCTCCCAGTTATTACAGTCATGAACCGCACAGAATAACCAGGAAACTCGTGTCCGACTGAATATTTCCCTCAGCCGCTCTTATTTTCTTTTTTTATGTAAAAGGAGCTGTGTGTTGAAAACAAACATTGTTATCTTTGTTGCCATTAAATGTGCGACCGATGTTCAAATGTTGCTGCTAAGTACATGGAAACATCCACCATGTGACCGCTGAGCCACGCAGACTGAGCCCAGCGTTTAGACGTGATGATGTTGATAACCTGGTGACCTGTTCTACATGTGAGTCCATAAACTGCTAAGACTTGTTATTTAAAAACACATTTATTCCTCGTGCTTTTCCCACTTCTTCCTATATTCCCTCATGTCTGGACAGTTTGTGCCATCTCAGGAATTTGCTAACACTTGTGATAATTTGATACATTTTTCTAAAAGGTTTTGTGGAAAAGTATCCAGAAATGCACCGGAGGAATGATTTGTTGGAGTCTCAGATGTGTGTGTGCTCATCTGCACCTTGTTCCTCTCTCATTTGTGTTGCAGAGCATTGAAGCTCAGCTTGTTTGGCCCTGAGCTTCTTTTTTTTAATGACAGGTCTAACTTGCCAGTTCATGCTGATGCAAACCATGTGGGAAGTTTCACAGCCCATGCCCTGCGATACACAATTGCATAAAAGTGCTAAATCTGCTGTGTATTAAAATACGGGACCTCCTAAACACAGTAGGATGACCTCCCGCTCCCATATAACACAGAAAAGGGGCCAAAACATTGTAAATTTGCCTGCATTAAAAATCAGTTGCCAGTTTTGCCTCGTTTGAAGTAAACACATCGCTCTCTGTAAATAATCCCAGAGGCAAAAACTGCATTTGCAAATCATCAGATAAGTTTTATCCTGTTGGAGTGTGTGTCTGTGTTTGTCCTGGGGGAAGGGTGCAGGGGCAGTTGAAATAACACACCCTTGCAAAACAACAAGAAAGCAAAGATGCACAGCGTGATGGAGCTGGCGTTTGGCTTCACGTGGCCAGGGAGAGACGGCGGATATCTCACAGTGAAATTAGGGGAAAAGCAGTGGTTGCATTGAGAAGCGTCTTTAGCCGTGTTATAGATGAGCATTACAGAGTCACAGCAGTCCCTGACCTCCCCCCACTGTTACTATTGATCTTCACACAGCCTCTGCCCCCTTCATCCACATAAACAACCTCTTATGCTTGCTTTCTCCTTCATGATTAGTTTGGGCTTAATACAATCCTCCTCACACACAGAACTACTGCCAAACAGAAGGTGTTGGTGTTGAGGTGCAGCAGTGCTATTTAACCCTAATTCAGCTTGAGCACAAACCAACCAGGCTGAGGGGATTAAAGGAGGGGGAGGGGATCAGTACAGTAGCATGCTCCCTCCACATGCCAAACCAAAGTCCTTAAAGGAAAACATCGATCGAAGGGCCAGAAAGCGCTGTGTCTGTGGACCTCCGTCCAATTTGTCCCAAGCTGAGCTGAAACGTTATGTGACCGAAGCCCAAAAAGACACCCTCTCACGTGGGGCTGATATTAAGAGTGAGAAAGGACCCCATTCCAAATTCCTGTGATACAAGGAAGGGAAGGAGGAAGGGAGGAGCAGCGGTGGTGTGGTGGGCGGAATTAAAGTGTGGAAAGTGCCAAAAACCAGTTTGTTGTTTTTGACATTTCCTCTTGTCCCAGCACACAACACCATTTGCATAAAACAGCCAAAAGGAAGAAAAACATATCAAGTGAGCAGCACATATGGAGGTGCACCGTGCAGCTGCAGCTACGTCACAAGCAGCACATAAACAAAGTGCTGGAAGCCAGCGAGGCTCTGACAAGCTGGGCTTTCTCTGCTCATTAGCCCGGCCTGAAAATCATTAACTAATTACAGCATAAAGGCCTTATCCTGCCAACCTGCACACAAGCAGTACGCATCACACTGTTTATTCAGACTCGAAATATTAGACAGAAACCAACAGTGACGATCAACAGTGCTGCAGTTTGAGTTTCATTCATACATTTCAAATATATTCTCAGTTCCACTCAGATGTAGTTGCACTACTTGTACGTGGGACGCATTCAGGAAAGAAAGTGATCCTTGCTTACCTTCCCATGTATCCATTTCATGCTTCTCCCAGTCTGCCTGGACCCCATTCAAGCATGGACTCTGCTAAAGGAAAAAGCCACTGGGCCTGCTCTCCACATTGCTCTCGGTTTCTTTGCCCGGCTCCTCTGTTCTCTCCCCCACCAACCTCTTTCCTCGACAGCCTGCCCCTCTCTGACCGCAGAGAGATCAGCACTGGTCACTTTACTGCCTGGTCACATGACCGGCAAGAGTTCAAGCCCCCGGGGTCACCGCTTGGCTTGTGGTCCAATGACAGCCAGGGGTTATCTGAGTGGAAATGATAGTCCTATTTTCACTGGCGTTCAACAATGCTGCCCCCGCCCTTTCTTCCCAGCCCTCACACCCAAATTAGCCTCCCCTTTAACTCCCCTCTGGCACTTGGGAGGAGGACGTGCATGCCCTAGCATAAACACAGGTTCAAGCTGGCAAAACACAATGACATTAACTAACTGACGCGCTCAGCGAAACAGGGGAAGCAGGTTAAAGATTCACACCTTGCTTGGTTACAAAGTGAGCACAGCAGGAAGCCAAACAGCAGCGCACGGAGACACTTTGTGCTCCTGCACGTTCCCACCTTCCACATGTTTTCATGCTGAAGCTGCCCGTCCGACCTCTAAACCTCACTAATGCTGCGTGGATTAGAGTAAGGATGGTAACCAGGAGCCAGGTTCTGCTTACTGATTTCACAACACGGTGGAAATATTTATTATCTGATTATGAGTCATTTAGCAGGGTCAGCAGGAGTTTAAACAAACACCCTGGTGAGAGCTGCAACATCCCAGCTCCATGTTGGCCTTCCTTACCATTAGAAGTCAACCAAACCATGTTAGCAGCACTGAAAACCAGTTAGATTAACTGGAGCTGTCCAAAGAGAAAGCACGGGCGACAGTAATCGATTCATTTAAAATTTGTTTTTAGAATTTAATTCATTTGGGAAAAAGTAAAACATTTACAGATGTTTTTTCATTCTTGCATTTTCCTCTCCAAATCTTCTATAGATATCCTAATAATAGGACCACTGCTCTCATGAAGTATACGCCCAATATCACAGGAGCCCTAACGCATCCTTCCCTGTTATCAGCCCCAAAATCCACTGTGGGCTGAGCTCTTCTTCTCTGGATGACCTGCTGAAGTTCAAGCATCACAACGTGTTACTTAATTGTTGCTCTGAGTATTTCAGAATCTGCTGATCTGTGAACCAAAAAGGAGCATTTGCCTCGTGATGATTTATTTCTCTGCATATTTGTTGAACCTAAATGTTTCAGATCATCAAACAAATTGTAACGTTAGAAATAACCAGAGTAAAAACAAAATGCAGTTTTTATTTTAAGTTATTCTAAGGTGTGAAAAAGTAACTGTGACTGATGCAGCTGGAGGGCCTGTAAAATTCATCGCAAAGCATCTCAGTCTGATTCAAGTCCAGACACTGATACGAGCGCTCCAAACGCTTCAGTTAGTCAGAGGTGAACGAGCGGATGACGAACTGACGCCCAAACTTCTCCCTTCAGAGAGCAGAATTCATGGTTCCATCAACTGAATCACTACACAGTTTGATAATGTGTAAGAATATCTGTGTGTTACAGTAACAGTGGTTGGGCAACAAACCCAAAATCTAACTGAATCTGTCAAGAAGAGAGAGAGAAAACCTAAAAGTGTGTCGTCTGCTGGATATCAAACATAGCTGTGCACCTGACCAGTATATTTGTCCATGCACGTTCGAGGATTAAAATTCTTCACCAGGGGACAAACGTAGAGAAAACCATCCTTAACCTGCAAATTTTACACGTGCAGATTTTTGCTGCAGATTTTGTGGAGCTGACAAGATAAAACCTTTGTTCTCATAGCAACCCTTTATTTACTTTTATAGTCCTGCTTAAGAGACATTTTCAAAGGTTACGCACAGGAAACACAGCAGCACACAGCGTCTCCTCGGCAGGAAGAAGAACTTTAATGCTAACAGACACAGGCTGTGTTGGTACACAATATTTTTACTCCAAGTGGAATCAGCTCGATACTGATGACAAATCAAACCTGCGCCGTGCAGTGGGGGAGGGATGTACCACGTGTCACCCTTGACCTTAGCAGTTATCCTCCCACAGCATAATGACCCCTGTTGCCTTTAACCTTGAAGTCAATGGGAAACAAAACAGCGCCGAGCGCCCTATCTGTGGTCACGGGGAGGGAGGCGCTACCTGGGATGGGCCTGGGAGACTGTGTGTGTGTGTGTGTGTGTGTGTGTGTGTGTGTACAGCTGATGATCGTTCTTCTATAAAATCTCTTTTCTTAAACAGATAAATAATAATCAGCAAAAATGTGTTTTTAGATCTTATTTATTCATTTTTTATTTAACAGTTTCTGGTTTTTCTGCCCCTCAGAGGTCCAGACTGTCTTTGACACAGACCACACATATCTATGCTGCTTGGCACTGAACGTGCGCCACGCTCACATTTTTATTAAATATATAACTCAAATCACACCGAGTGGAACCGAGCACAGACTGACTGCACAGCCAAACGAACACAGACATGCAAAACATTAGAAGTGCCTGTATCACATGTGCATCTCTGACAGTTGTGTAGCTTTTGTGATGCATCCGTGATGCAGTTTCACTCTTTGCCTACTGAACACCTCACAGGCTCACTGCTGAGACACAAACGCAACATGTCTGTTGCTCATAGGGCAAATAGCAAACACGCCCCTGTCTCCCATGTCTGGATCTGAGTCGAGGTTAAAGTTGCGGTACATAATAAGTGTAGTAAGAAGGGTTTGTCTGCATGTGCACTTATTTAACTTTACCTTTGAGCCTGTGTTAAACTGACAGTGCATGGGTGCAGCTACAAACTTGAACAGGTGATCTGAGGAAGGGTTTAGTGATTTATTTAGTGTTATCAACTTTCTTTGATAACAATCTGGGTCTTTACACAGACGTGCTCTTAAAGAGCTTTTGTGAATCCACTATTACAGAGTATTTAGTATTTATGTTGTTGCAAATACAGTTTAAGTCTCACGTTGTTAAGTCCTGCACTGCCTGTACTCTTTTGTTCAGCAGCCTCAAACACTTCCTTTAATGAGTCTGTTTTGGAGTTTTTCCTTCCCACTCTTGCCAAGTCAGCTGCTTATGTGCACTATGAAGATAAAACTGAAGCGATATACGACGTGAACGAGCAGCCACGGTTGCAAAGGCAACAATGCACAGGTTGGGCAGCAGCTGGATGAAGGAAAACTATCATCTTCAGCAACACTTCAATAAATGTGTTCACAGGATCACAGCGCTGTCATAATGGTGCTTCATTATCACAGTACACTTACTGTTACATGTCAGAGCTGTTGCCAGGTTACACACCTAACTCAGAGGAGGCAGTTACCTTGGCTACGGCTGCATAACAGCATAGCTAAAATCAAAGATCTTCCTGCTTTTGTCTGCGGCATTAGGACACAAAGTGTTGTCATCACACACTGTGCCATAAATACTTACTATAAAACGAAGTGACATGTAATAGACTCACGCTTCAACTTACTACAGCTAAAGTCAGAGTATGTATATAAGATGTATGTGAGAAGATGGGAGGCCTGTTCTCTATCCTGGCCCTGGGCTGTTGGCTATGCTGTCACTGTATGAAATCCCTTTAACTTTAACTTCATGTCGGGTCAATGCAGTCAGCAGCCAGTGAATGTGTGGAAGCTTGCAGTGTAGGGTCAAAGGATGTCGATATCAGGCTTCCTCTCACAGCTCTGAGACCAGGGGAAACAATCAAATCATCAAACACTATGCATGGGTTATGCATGATTTTCACATGATGAAAAAGACAAGTTCTTAGTATCACAACTGCATGTTTCATGAGAGGCTAAAATGCTGTATGTTTGCATAACATTTTGAAAACAAATCAAAGTTCTGTTCCTAAACGCTGATGTGCTACAAAGTCAGCTGGAAAGAGCCGTTTTGTGGCTTGTTTGCTGGATTTCCCTGAACATTTGGGTAACAAAGGGCATTGCTCTGGTTGAGCTCCCTTCCCCCTCTCCACACTGTCACAAACCTCTCCACTCTTCAGACAAAGAGCTTCAAGAAAAACAGGCGGCACGGCTCTCGCTCTCCTGCAAACATACACACCATTTCCCAAAGCAATCGGCAGCATCCATCCATTCTAGCATTTGAGCTCTACACTGAAACACAGACGGGTAAACCCACAGCTCTTTATTTCTGACTGTTGTTAACACTTAGCTTTCATTCTTTTCCCTTCAGAGCTTTGAGGTGCTGATCTACGGACTGAAACCTGGAACGAGCCGCCTCCCCCTGCCAAAGGCCAGCACAGAAACCCTCACAAACTCCTCCTAAGAGCAAAGTTGTTCTCAATGATGAATGTTCAGAGGCCAAATAAAAGCCTTCTCTTGTGTTTTGGTAAATCCATGCGTCTTTTGGTCGCACATGAATGAGACCACATCAAGGGTGGGATTTTCATGAGTTACACACAATTTTATTTTGGACCCACACACCTAACACAAAAGGCTGAATAACAGCGCTTCGTCTCGATGTATTCAATAATAACGTTTAAAAACAGGTCACCTCAGGTTTACTGTTCTATAAGGACAGTGTCAGATTACAGCCAACGTTTCCTGATGTTCAGATCATCAACATCTGGGTTTCTAACACTACTAATACTGTAATATTGTACTGACAGACGAGCCGAACTGCTGATGGTTTGTTGGCTTTCTTATTAAATATGAATCAGTCTCAGTGTAACCTTCGGTCAGTCAGATCTCCATGTGATAACAAGGAGTTCATTTTCTATAGGAGGCTGAAAAACCTTGGAAGCCAGTGGAATAGACGCTTATATTCATGATTAATACCAGTGTGGGGGGTAATCACTGGGTGATGAGTGGATCCATGCGGCTGCTCTCTCGCTGGACGCTCCAAAGGCAGAAACGGTAAAACTGAGGTGACCTGGTCTCCAGATTTCACTGAGCGAGCCCAAAAACAGCCAATCACACAAGCCAGTCGTCATGAATTGAGTTATGTTTGCAATTTATTTTACATCCATTTCTAAATATTTCAGCCATATAAAAACAGGTCGAATCATCTGCTGGTCAGAGTGTAGTCCGGGGTTTGGACAGCGTGGGGCTCATCACATTCAATTTGAATAAAGCGCAGAATGCAGCTCGCAAAATACGAAACATGCTAATTTTATGTTGTTTGCATCGATCAGTGTATGTTGATGCTAATATAAACCATCTCATGGGATCTGTTTATGGAAGCAACGTGGGGAAGAAAATCAAGTCCCATAATGTAAAGCATTAAACAACAAAGCAGGGCCAGCCCCAGAGCTGCAACCAGTTCTCCCAGTTATGTTTGGGCTTCTGAAAACGACTGACGATGTATAAAAATAGCTGTCATTCATAAACGGGAATATTCTTGTTAACACTGTGAATGAAAGCTGAAAGTCACATTTTAAATATTTGACTTCAAATCACAGGAAAATGACAGATGATGACGTCCAGACTATTCGCTTAAAGACCATCTTCAGGTCAGCTCTGCCTGCGATAAATGTTTAGCAGCCACTTTCTCTGGCTTATTTTACATTTCCACATAACATTAACTTGGGCCTTTCCCACTCTGAGTAACTCGGTGTTTTTCCAGTCGTTGCTCCAGGTTGCTGACATTCCTCGAGCTCTGGTTGCCACATCGCTGTGCGTCCATTCCTGTGCAGTCACCACGCTCTGCTTAGCTTTAGTTTGCTTCCTTGCATTAAAACGTCTAAACCACGGGTCAGTTTTTAGTAGTAAATGAAATATAAATTAAGTAAATTCATATAAAAACAAAGCAAATAATGAATCAAAAATGTGGCAAAAGAAACAATAAGACAATGAAAGAAAAAGCCAGCAGGTTGCGTAACATCTGCCTGCAGCCAGCAGGAAAACAAAGAATCCCAGTGTGATTTGAGCTCAGTATCTCACAGCCTTTCACACATCCATCTAACAGTAATATTACTGGCTGTAACACTAACACTCACTCTAACAAGTCCAAATGAGGCTGCATGTCAAACAACAGCGTAACCTTCAGTGCAGATCTTCTTCCTGCCCACCTGAAGATCGAGTGTTTTAATACTCTCCTCATCCGCTACCTCATCTGTGACCAGTTTCCCAGAATTCCTTTGATCCCGATTAAAATACCCCACTAACACTGGCCTGTGGTCTCTCTGTAGCTCTGCTTTAATAGAAATCTCTCTGTAGGACTGCTGGATGGATGCACCAGCAACTGCACAACAAGCTGTTGAACTGTCAGAGACAAAACCCTGATGTTGGCATTTAATGATCTCAAACTCAGAGCTGCAATGTGCCCGTTACACACAGGAGGAGCCTTTAACGTTCAAGCAAGGTGAAGTGCAACACCTCTGTTTCACACACATATTCAGATATTCTTGCACCGGGAAGTCAAAGTAGGCGTTTCCATCATTATGCCAACCTGTCATTAAACACATGGAAGGTTAAAACATCAAAGTTCAATGTCTAACAGCTACTTTATACGAGAAGCTGTTCATTCATGTAATTCTACTTTCTGCTAAAAGTCAGCTTACTAGAACAAAGTAACCCAGAATTTCAAAAAGACGCAGTCATGTTGATGGAGGCTGATCTTAATCATTACCCAGGATGACTCATAAATATGAAGCTTCGTGGTTTCCTTTGGTGCCATCACTGTGTCGGCACGGCTGTCAGGTGGGACTGCAGATGTTAACATATTGACAGGACAGCTGCACGTGGCTAAAGACAGACGTGCAGAGGAACAGCGGACTGCATGTAACCCAGCAAGGCACTCAGCATTTCTGCAGACTGATTCAAGCTGCTTCATCTTTGACGTTTTAATTTTTTATATAATTAAAACAAAAGTACACCATGAAATGAAACTGCTTTCTGAACTGCCTGCCCTTTGAACAAGCCTATTAACACGACATGTGACTCTTTATATTTATTAGCTTATATTTTGACAGAGTGCTGCATCCGTTTCTGTTCCTTCAGGTGACCTTAAGTGTTTGTCACGGGACACTTAGAGTTTCTGTAACATTTTTAACTCTGTAAAGTTTAAATTAAAAAAATCAAAGGCACTCACAGCGAGTGCTCACTCAGTCTTTTTATGTCACGTGAAACCAAAAACCTAATCACCAGTCTGCTCTTCCTTCATTTAGCTTTTGAAACAATGAATATTGACCAGTTTTCATGCTCAAGCTGTGGGAACAGTGGGCCAAGTCAGCATGACAAAAGGTCAAAGGTGAAATCATGGCTTCGTCACAAGCTTGAGGACAGGAGGAGGAGGAGGAGGAGGAGGGACTCCCCCCCCATGCCCTGTTGATTTTTCCACAGTGAGTTTCCCAGAAGTGACAACACACCCCTGTTTGACTGACGCCCTCTCTCTCTCTGTTTTGATGAGTTGGCAATAATTTGATAGCAAAGTCATTAAAATTACATGTTAATCCTTCCCGGTGTGAAACTCAGCTGCTGTGTGTTCTGCTGTAAAGCACATGTGATATCACCATGCTGTGAGCAGTTATTACAGATTCTCTTCTTCTGATTTTGTTCTGCCATCATGTTTACATACATATACATCAGGAGTAACTAATGTGATCACTTGCCTTAAGACACAAGCAGTGACGATGCCAATGATGTTGAATGATGTTGTTTTACATTACAGCAGTAACCTTGGTAACCACACAGTCACTTGTTCCCGTTGTTAATACACTGTGGAATATTTTGAAGGACAGCGTTCATGCAAGCAGCTGTATGAAGTGTTCAATCCCAGCTTAGTGCCAAACTTTGGTTTCATGCTGCCTTTAAGCCCAGTGGGAAACAAAGCACACGTGTGTATCATTTCACCAAAGCACTGAAAGATGTTACCTCGTTAAAACAAAACATTCTGTCGCACCATCACATCATCGTCAGGCTATAGTGGTGATGGAGGTGCTGTACCACAATCCCCCAGCAGAGGGTGGTCACACACAGACCCAGAGCCCCTCTGAGCTCAGGAGACAAAGAGCCCGATAAGTCAGCAGCATGAGGTGACTTGTTCACTCACAGATATCAACAATCTGCAGAGCAGCGTGTGACCGCAGCCATCACAATGTATAGATGTGGGCCAGCAGCTTCGAGGGTGCTGAGGGCTGCTTCGCCTGCTGCTCGTCTCATCCACAGCCAAACAGCCAGCGCCACCTTTGATGTTTGCTTTCTCTTACCAGAAGCGCTTTCTTTTCCACTGGTGGACGACTGCTTTGGATCAAAGTACAGATATTTGTACGAGGCTGTCAAAAGCCCGTTTACATAATTCGTTTGCTTTGGAGACTGAAAATGATTTTCACAGTTCTCTGTAGCAGCTTTGTGAAAGTTTAGCAAAATAAAAATACTCACACAGCTCAAACCAATGCAGACAAGCCCAAACGTACAACCTACAGTCGGGGTTTCGAGTGGAGACCCCACCCCAGACTTCACTGTACAAAACAGCTGGGGGCACCCAACACCCGCTGTGCAACTCGAACGCAGACACGTGTCTGTCTGAATGCCACGAAGCGGCGAGCAGACGTAAACCTCACGCCTTTATTTTGAAGGAGGACAAGACAATAAGATGTCGGGTTCACAGGTGAGTCTGGCAGCAGGACGCCTGCTACGCCTTCTTCAAAAGCAGTGGTGCTGAAGCTCGGGTGGGACCGGGGTCTGTCACGTTACAGTGGGATCCCAACTCGTCTCCCTCTTCCCTCCATCTGTCACGCCCCAATCCTCACCCCCCACCTCTACACCCAATCTTTTGTCTGTTTTGGGGGTTTGGTAACTCACTTTGGTGATTTTTGGGGGGTATTTTTGGAGGAGGCGGGGGGCTAAACATATCTGCGAGGACGTAAGCGTGTTGGATGCTTTGAGAGCGTTTCTGGAATTCCCTCAAAGGCACATTTCAAAATGGCAGCCATTGCATGAACTCAGGGAGGAGTCTGGATGTGGACATCGAAGATTTAAAGACTGGCAACCTTCAGCTCTGAGGTCTGGACGACATCTGGGCAGAATATTTGGACATCTCATGCTGATAGAGGTAAAAGCCCACAGTGGCGGCACTGGGAGGCCGTCCTCTACAGTGGCTAACAATAGGTCCCAACAGTTTCGCCTCTTTAGCCCTTCCCCTCCCGTATCCCTCATCCCTGCTTTGTCCACACCGAGCTCATCCCTTATTTCTCTCACCCCCCCATACTCTCCCACAGCCACCCCCTCTATCTCTTAACCCCCCCAACCTCCCCCCACCCCCTTCTGTCCAGGCCTCCTCTTCTTGCTCCAGAACTGTCAGATGTCATTAGCTGCTTTCACGCTCATGGCCTGTAGGAATAACAGCCGTGAACCTCGCCGAACAGCGCCATTCTCCTGCTCCAGTTAGTTCTCCACTCAGCACACAGGATGTTGCACAAATACCAATGTTATTCACGTCGTGGCCCCTTCACTTACACAACATGCCCCAGCAAAAGGGCAGTTAGGCGGACGCAAATCTCAGCGGAGAAGGTCACGGCGCCGAGTGAAGATGCGCGCGTGTTGTATAACACGGTCACGCTCGCTCGCAATTATCAGCTCGTCCCACAGACTCACAGATCAACCCACGGCTTTGCTAAGATCTGCCTCATGTGGATCAAAAAACAGATCCACTTCTTATCTTCTTATGGAGCCACGGGCTTCAACGTTTTTTTAAATATATCATGCTCAGCTTATTCCCCATAAAGTTTCAGCTGCGGGGCAAGTTGTGCTTAGCATTAAAAGCCCACTGTGACCAATGAGCTGGAAAATGTGCAGAAGTTTTTATTGTGCACAGAAGCATTCTGCCATGGCATACATACATGTAACAGACGCTCCATGCAGATGGCTGATTTGCACGCTGAAGCGTCAGCAGACTTTCTTCAGGTTTGACGGTGCACACGTCCACTGATGGTCAGTAGAAACCGCAGAGGGGAAGAGCCAAACCAGACTAGCATCCCTCGGGCAGAACAAACCCAAACACCTGAAACTAATGTAACCCAACAGGGGTGGAGATTTTGTTTGTCACGGTAAGAATGTGCAAATTTTATCTACTCTGTAAAAACTGATTGATATGCTGGAACGTTACACACGAGTGCAAAGGAATGTTTGCATGTTTAAGGCTACAGGAAAACATTCCTCGGGGGAGGGGCTGATCTGAAGCCTGGGCCGTGCAATTATCAGTTTGGCGAGTGAGCGCAGATAGATTAATACAAACACGAGGAGAGCGCAATTTCTCATCACTCCGTACCCGACAAGCCCAGCGTGGAAGGAAGGCTTAGAGGCTAATAATCAAAGCAGATTAGCCCATGCTCTGATAGATGCTACGCAAGCCTGCTAATCATCCGAGTGATAACCATGAATCATCCAATCACAGTCAGAAATAAGCAGTGTGTTTCAAATTAGGATTTTGATTGAATGATCGCTGTATCAGCAGCCATCAGAGTGGCTCTCTTTGACTTCCATTTGCCTTCTCCAGCCCACGTCGCAGTAATTCCTCAGAGTTAATACAGTATGTGTAAGTCGGTGCATATTAAGCGAGGCAGAGGAGGGTGGGCGGAAACACTGGAGCTACAGAGAACCGCTGTGACTGTGATCTCAGGCCTACCCGCCCTGTGATTTAGCCTCAAAATGACAGACTCGCCCCTCGTTGGGCTACTAGGGCAGAGCTAATGACATGCTGCATGCGCTAACATGACTATTAGCCCACTCTGAGCAGCAGGAACTGACAGGAGCACAATTCTGTCATTACTCCCCAAGGAGATCTCTAATCAGAAAGGCAGAGACACCAGGAGACGCCGGTCTCGCTGGATTCAGCGTGGAGACAAAGAGGCAACGGGCTGGCTGCGCCTCACCTCGGCCTTTAGGAGCCCTGCATGCAGCTCTCAGGGGATGTGATGGGAACTGGTACCGGCAGTAAACATTGTTGTTCTTGTGCTTTTTTTGGCAGACATGCTTTCTAAGAAATGGATAATGTAATTGAAAGGCTGGATTTGAGCTAGAACCATGATCTAATCTGAGAAACCTAACCAAAGCCAACCTGCAACTACAAACCAGTGGATGTTTCCTAAACAGCAGCAGTGTGGACACAGCGTGCTGGAAGTAGGTGCTGTTACTAGCAAACTACACACAAGTATAGCAGTGACCAACTCTAAAGTCCTTTAGACACTGGACACATGTCATCATCAGCATGCTTCTTAGTTCAGGGATATAATCAGCTGTTCATGAGCACATGGACGGCTGATCAGTACCAAGACTGTGCTCTTACATATGGAAAGCTGAACTCATCTACCCAACTAACCGAATATTCAGCTGCTTTGTGCTAATGCTGCTCCTCCAGATGCCAAAGTTAGCTCCACTTTGCTGCCTACTTGCACAGAAGAGGTCTGAAGTGACGCTTTTAATATTTAAATAGCTGTACCTGCAGCTCTGACACACCACACATTACATAATGTGCATAACCTTCTGTGGATTTACGATCACAGACGTCCCATGTTGTACGTGTCACCACTGAGTGCTGATGAATGTGAATCCTCTCATGCAAAGATGGTTTTAAAAGTCTGAGTTAGTTAAATGAAGTAATGGCCAAACCCACAGCATATGTGACCCACAGAGGATAGTAACCACTCAGGTAACTGAGCTTTGAGCAGGTCTATTTCCTGGTACTTTACACTATAGCTGTCAATAAACATCTGCATTTCACATAAAACTGTACTTGACATTATTACTACAATTGAATTTTGCTTTTTTATTTTATGTATTTTTAGACACAGCTTAATGGGAGTATGTATATGTATTTTACATTATGTGAGTTTTTATTGTCTTTGATTCATTTTCTATATGTATTTCTTTTTTATTTGTTTATTTTCTATGTACTGTATTTTCCGCGCTATAAGGTGAACTTGAAAGCCTTTAATTCTCTCACAAATCGACAGTGTACCTTATACATATGAGCTTGTGTACCTTATAATCCGGTGCTCCGTATGTATGAATTCTGGTTGTGCTCACTGAGCTGATTTTATGTGCTACACGGCGCTCAGAAATCTGTCCAAAACTATTTTGGTACGACTTTGCTAAGCTAGGAAGCCGCACCGCATGCTGGATAGTCGGAGCATTACGGCTGCTGTAGTCAGGAGTCTGGGTCCTAAACTCCGTCAGCTTCAGGTCCTAAAGTCAAACGAACGCTGCAGCATCACTGAGAGTTACAAACTGTCTAAAGTCTTCCATCTGTAATAAAATGATCAGCGTTGCTGCTTTACCAGGTGTAACAATGAAGTTTAACATCCAGGCATCCATGAAAACAGATTTATTAAATTCAACGGAGTTAGAAGTTAGCAGGAAGTTAGCTCGCTAGCTCAACATTAATGAATCGATGGTACGGAAGTGGAGGAAGCAAGAAGAATGAGTTGAGCAGTGTTTGACTTATCTGACTGTTTGGTTTCACTTCATGCGCCTTTTAATCCAGGGTGCCTTATGTATGAACAGACCCGTTCATCGACAGCGCGCCTTATGGTCCGGAAAATACAGTACGTCCTCTTACGTCATCTCCAGCCTCCTCTTGTACCACACCAATCCATGAGCATGGACCTCCTCCCGGGCAGCTCCGTGTCTTGGTTAGGACCATCTATCACAGCAGGTTTCTCCTTCACTCTTGCTGCCATCCTTCTGTCACAATTCACCCCTGACACTGGTCTCCGCCCCCCACCCCACCTATGCTGGCCTTTGCTTTGGATCAGTTTGGACCTGATTGGTACAGTTGTGGCACCAATCAGCTGGACTCCATTCCGTTTATCTCTTTATAAACTGCTTAGTAGAAGCAGAAGAGTAGACGTTACAATTAGGCGATGAAAATGTGAAACAGGCCATCACGTTATCATTATTTAACATTTAAACAAAAACGAATTCTATTTTTATACAAAGCGCTATGCTAGTTTGCTTGCAGTTCAAATTCTTCATCTGCAGTTTTCCTTTATTCCCAAATCACTCCTTGTCATCCTCCTTTTCAAGGAGAACAAGTCAAATTTGTCCACATTGTTTTTCGACTAAGCTCCACATTTCCCACAGTCCCGTCTACGTCTTATTACAGTTTGCATGGCATATTCTCAAATGTTTATTTTGCACAGGCTATATAAGCGTGGCCGACTCTTTGATTAACTCCCATTTACAAAATGTTTTATTGTTTTTGTGGCTGCTCCATTCTTGGATGTAACGCTCGGTCAAAAGCTCAGACGTCTCTTCCTGTTCTGCATCAGCCAGCGTTTCTGTGCATGTCTCATAATGACCATTCAAATCGTAATTTTTAAACATGGCTGCTCTCCCATAACTGAGCACATTTACCTCTGATTTAAATAAACACATATTTAGAAATCCATGTGTTGTTAAAAACTCTACATTCTGCATCAGCCTCTCTTTTTGTAGTCCAACGTGACGTCGTTCAAAAACAGCAAACTCACATCTCTCATTAAGGAAATGTTCACTTCAAAATTAAATGTGATCTTTTCTCAAATAAATAACCAAAGAGAGAAAGTGACAGAGCTCTACACTGATCAGTGTTGGACATCTCAGCAAAGTGAGCCCCCATCAAGCATGGACCAGGTACCTGAGTCTGAGCTGAGTTAATGTCCAATAATACTAACAGAAGAGTGTGAGCCGGTGAATGTGTCACCGGGCAGACGTGATGCCAAAGGCTAGAAAAGAGTGTAACTGGACGACTTTATTGAAAATTATTATTTAAGGCAGCTACACGATCCAACACGATGTGTGCTGTATAAGGTGAATTAATGCCACGTATCAATACTAGTACCAGCATTAATGCTGGCTGTAGTAATAACACTGGCAGTAGGAGTGGAAAAACCAACCACAGTATTTCAGTCGTTTGATATTTGACGTGTTATCTTTACAGTAACTTTCAGTACAGCGTATCTGAATTCTCCCAAAATGTTCCACTTACCCAGGTTATTTTCCCCGACTGCATCTGTGGACACAGAAAACAAAACTCTTATCAATATGCATGATCAACAGATATAGACCGTCAGTGCATATTTAGGCAGTGAGACTGTCGGCTTTTTCAGCAGTAATGTTATGTCTAAGCAGGGACGCAGGCTGACGTGCTGAGACCTGCACAGGAGGAAGGAGCAGGTATGAATATTGAACCCAGTTCAGCAGTTCGCTGCTGTGCAGTTAAGTCACATATGTGCTTCAGTGCAGAGACGGAAATAATGATTTAAAGTTTGCCAGAAGTTTTTTTAAATTCTGGATTTTTGATCGATATTGTCTCTTTCCTTTAAAATGAAACTACTACAACAAAACAGACTCTTCATTTCTCTGCGAGCAAATGAAACACAATCAGTTAAACGCTGTAATGCCACGTTTAAGATCCCCTTAAACTATTATTCACATTCTTCAATAATCAACTGATGTGCAGCCCTGGCTCTGATACTGCTCAGTGTTCATTTCAACTTTTAAATACAATTTTATAATTTACAGCAACAGTCACCTAGGGCTGTGCGATATGACCAAAATCTCATATCCTGATATAAGACATCTATCGTCCGATAACCATATAAATCACAAGAATGTAACATTTTCTGTAAATTCTGTGAATCTCGGGCAGCTCGACTTGGTGAAGTGTTTCCAGCTGGGCGTCGCGTACCTGGAGTCGAGGGTTTTAACACAGCGGGCTCCAACCTTTTTTGCGCCACGGACCGGTTTATGCCCGACAATATTTTCACGGACCGGCCTTTAAGGTGTCGCGGATAAATACAACAAAATAAAACTAGTACCGGTACCGAAAAAAAGAAGATTTATTCATAACACACGTGAAAGACCCAGGAAACCAGAGTAAACGATTAAAAACGATAACAAAATAACGCTGACAACCGATAAAAACCCTGAAAACTATACATTTCACACCTGAGCCTCAACTCTCGCGGCCCGGTACCAAACGACTCACGGACCGGTACCGGTCCGAGGCCCGGGGGTTGGGGACCGCTGTTTTAACGATGCATGAAACGATACATTTTTAGACATAAGTTGTAACGGCGCCGTTTTCTTTGCGAGCATTTCTTACACGGCGTGCTGCGGGGAAAAGCCTGTTCTAACGTTTGAGTCTAAGGTTTCTTTTTTAGCACCTGGCGGCTCTTTTTTAATTCTCATCCGTAAATACTCTGCCTCTTTCACGTGATTCAGTTTATTTTGAAAAGTCTCAACAGGATCTTGAACTTTATTGTGAAAGGTTTATGTGGAAACTAAACCAGCGGACACGCGATGGTTTTGCCGTCGTTGTTGCTAACCACAACGCATAAAAACAGGCGCGTCTCTGTCCGTAGTGTGGCTATATTAAAAAATAAGACAAAGAGAGAACTTTAAGAAATTAATAAAGTCACTATAGTGACATCAGAACCATGAAAAAATATTGCTGTAAACAGTTTATTTTGGGACACCACAAAACAAACGATAGCGCGAAATGAAACGACAGATGTTTTTATATCGACACCCGATATATATCGTTATATCGAGCAGCACTACAGTCACCTCACCCGCAACATTAGAGCAAAGACCCAACAATCAGACGCTCCTTAATGAGGAGCACTCGGGCACTGTGGGGAGGAAGAACTCCGTTTTAACAGGAAGAGCTCTCCTCAACAGAGAGGGGCAACCATCTGCTGCAACCGGTTAGGTGGAGACCAAAAATATACAGTATATCGTGAGTTCACCACTGCATGCAGCGCAGTCTCTGATGTCGCTCCACCAGAAATTAACTGCAAAATGACAGCAGTGTCCAAAAGTGTTTCTAGTTTTGCTGATGAGCTCATTATACACGCTACCTAGAACGTTCTAAACAGGAAGTATTGTGGGTGCTAAACAGCTGCAGGAGTTTTGAGTGATTCGTTTGTTTAGTGAAAGTAAACGACAACAGCATCGGGGTCACAGATGTGACGGCTGGCTCGGGTTAGCTTCAGTTTCGTGGTCATCCACGTTTATATGCCGGCAGCAACCTCCTGGGCTAAAACTGTTGTGGCTTCTATGAACGTCCCAACGGTCCAACATAGGAAAATATAGCAACAATGTGTGTGTGAATCTGTGACACTGGTTAATAGATGTCTTCCAAACTGCACACAACCGCCTTGGTTGACTTATCAGATTTATCTAAAGGCTACACAACCCCTGTCCTCTTCATCAGCAGCTTAACAAAATTCTCCTGACATCTTCACACCAACTGCCAAAAGCAAGGCAGCCTTACGGGGCACAAACGGTGACATCACCCGAACAACAGCTAAACAAAATAGGCCACAGCTGTTTGCTTCTTTAGGCTACAAATTAGACTCAATATGTCACATGGCATCACATCACAGGCAGGACTGAGGAAATAAGCATCGAGTTGTATCCACCGGACCGACCCGCTGCCATTTCTTTCCGTTTGCTTTTCCACAAATGCACATTCAGAGCTCGTGCTAATTTGCACTAAATGAAGAATGAGCAAAGAAGGGGGTATTGGCGGGCGCTGGATGAATTATGGAGGGATTTAAATAATAAATGACGAGAGAGTCTTAAAAGAGGGGTGGGGGGCACTCAGGAAGATAGCGGGACACTTTGTAGAAGCCATACTCTCCAAAGAGATCTGGGGCGTATGAATAATACCTTACTGGGTCCATTATCGCGTATCAAAGCATCAAATGAATTATTCTGTGCATGCGGGCCCTCGGATGTGCATACAGCACTGCGATAGTTCCACTTCAACAAGAAAACAGAAGGAACGGGCCATTTTTCCATACGCACACATATGGGAGCAGCGATGGAGACACCTGGGACAAATCCGTTAGCTGTCAGTGTGGAGACATTAAAACAGAAAACAGTTCATAAAGCCTTTAATGATGCAGACACCGTATTTACACCACATGGTTGAGGAAACTCTATACATCATCCTCATATTCATCCGCTTAGAAAGAAAAACATCCAGCAGGGAACAGACGAGTCCCTCCAGAGACGAGAAACGGGAAAAAGGAGAAGGGTGGGGGATCGCGAGTGTTGTTTCTCAGACCTCTACTTAGTCTAAAAATACCGAAGCTGAGCTCGGTGGGAAGGTTTCCCCAAAAACCACCTCAATATTTTAGCACAAGTATGTGGGGGAGTACTCTTTTCTGAGGCTTCGGTTGAGGCCACACCAACATACGTAGTCTTCATAGTATCGGGTTACTTTGATCAAGTCAATTTGAACTTTCAATGAAGAGACACAGTGTGTCACACATGTGCAGCTCACAGCCAGAGTAGGGGGAGGACCCTAGACTGTTGCTGCAGCACACATTATACATACACACAGTATGTGAAGAAACAGCACAAACATGGATTTTGATGTGCAAAAATAGATTTTTTTAAAGCAAATGTTAAACAATCTTTGCAACTTAGTGACAGAGGATCTTCACACAGAACTGAAACCCCACACTGTGACAGTGTTGCACCTCTCTCCTGACCTCCTCCACAGATACGACAATTTAAATAAAAGATTTCAACACTGGCTTTCATTAGGAATGGGAATTAAGTGGGAGTCCAATTCCCTACAATTGTTAGTCAACCTGTCTATTGAGCCTGCCTATCAGTTCTTGCAGCTGCGCTACAATCAGCTGATTTCAGTTGTGTGTTGCAGGAACAGCGTCACAGTCTACACCGCGTTCCTAATTATTATTGTGTTTAAGTGTCATACAGATGAAATAAGTTGTTTTTCAATTAAACCCATGGATGAAATTGTGTCTCGGGACTCTTTGTATCACTGAAAACAATCTCGGACACCTGTAGCATTAGTTTGCCAGGTGAGCCCAATTAAAGGACAAACTACTAAAGAAGGATGTTCCACATTATTAAGCAGGTCACCGTTTTCAAGCAATATAGGAATGAAAAATGATCTCTGCTGCTGAAAAGCATGAAATAGTTGAATGCCTTGGACATGTAATGAAAACCTCAGATATTTCACGAAAACTTAAGCGTGATCACCATAATGTAAGAGATTTGTGGCTGAGTCAGAGCACACACGGGTTCGTGCAGGTAAAGGCACAATGATGAAGGTTTCAGACAAATACATCCGATTAAGAGAGCAGCTGCTAAAAGGCCATCACAAAGCAGCAAACACATATGTGAAGCTGCTGCAAACATCAAGCTGTAGGATCCTCCAGAGACCTGCAGTTGTGCATAAACCACCTCTAACCAATGCTCACAAGCAGAAACGGCTGCAGTGGGCCCAGAACTACAAGAAGACTCATTTTCAAACAGTGTTGTTCACTGATGAGTGCAGCGCAGCCCTGGATGGTCCAGATGGATGCAGTGGTGGATGGTTGGTGGACGGCCACCATGTCCCAACAAGGCGGCAACATCAGCAGTGAGGTGGTGGAGTCATGTTTGAGCCAGAATCACGGGGAGAGAGCTTGTTGGCCTCTTTAGGGTCCCTGAAGGTGTAAAAATGACCTCTGCAAGGTATGTGGAGTTTCTGACTGACCACTTTCTTCCATGGTAGAAAGAGAAGAACTGTGCCTTCTGCAACACAACAATCTTCATGCAAGACAATGCACCACCTCATGCTACAAGGAACACCTCTGCATCATTGGCTGCTATCGGCATAAAAGGAGAGGAACTCATGGTGTGGTCCCCATTCTTCCCTGACCTCAATCCTATTGGGAACCTTTGGAGCATCCTCAAGCAAACAAATAAGAGGGTGGGAGGCCGTTCACATCCAAACAGCAGCTCCGGGAGGCTATTCTGACATCCTGCAAAGACATTCAAGCAGAAACTTTCCAAAGACTCACAAGTTCCATGGATGCAAGAATTGTAAAAGGGGTCCTGTGTTAATATGCAAGTTGACCTGTTTAGATGTTTTTGATTTCAGTGAATATGTTCCCCTAATGCTGCAAATTTAACAAATGACCATTTTCAATTCTCTACAACCTATAAAACGTTTTGTAACTCTGTGTGTGTAATAATTTGGAACAGAGCGTTTTAAGTTTTTTATTTTTGACCAACATACTGTTTTCATTGGCAGCTTTGATGAGTAACATATGAATTATACTCTAATGGCTGATGACTGCAAAACTATGCCGACTGTCATTTGAATCGACTATTTAGGAAAATCTGAGAAAAATATCATTTGCATAATAATTTGGAACGCGGTGTAAAGCATGCACGTGCACGTTACTTTTATTTTTGTTACATAAAAAACAAAATCCAAGCATCCGAGACAATAAACTGCAATATGTTGCTAACACAACTTTGGCTCTTTGCAAGCACCTGCACAGAGAGCATGCTAACGCTAAGCTAAACAAGAACCCAGAGTGAACCCCGACCTCAGCCAGGCAGCCAGATCCTGAACTTCAACAGGTATGAAAACATCATGTGTTTCTACCTGTTCATGATTCTAAAGTAGAATCATGGAGTGATTGTAGCTCAGAGGCAGAGCAGGTCAGCTACGAAGTGGAAGGTTGGTGGGTCGATCGCAGGCTGCTCCAGTCTGCATGCCAAATATCCTTGGGCAAGGCACTAACCCATGTGTATGAATGTTAGATAGTTAAGCACTTAACAGCTCAGAAAAAGTGCTTGTGTGACTGTATAAAGTTGTCTAAAGCTTTGAGCGCTCAGAGTAGAACAGCGCTGTGGGGGTCGTTGTAAAGTCTGTGCTGGTTTTCAAGCTGTCGGCTTTATGTTCTATGAAGAGAAACATGACAGTAAAATAACGAGTGATATAATCAATTACTTTCTCTTGGAAGTAATTAAGTAGCATACTGCATTACTTTTAGGGAAAGTGTTCTGTGTAACATGTGTAATTCTGACTTCTTTGAGTAATGACCTCAACATGAACAAAGCTTTGGCCATACAGCAGGCAATGAATTGACATGATACTTGGTGATGCTCATAGAAGAGCCAATGAGAATCGATAAGGAACCTAACTGATAAGGAAGTGATATCGATAATGGAATTGCTAAATTCTTATGAATTCTCAATCCTAGTTTTCATCCACCACTGATTTTTAAACGTTGTTATTTGAGTGTGTGTGAAGTCCTCTGACATCACACGTGACGCTGAATTGTTCACGTCAGACTTGAAGATGGTGAGTATCGTGCTCTTCTACTCTACCTGAGCCCTCAAAGCACTTTTTGAATGCTTCATGGGAAGCATCCAGCAGGCTAGGCATTAGAGGTGGGAATCACCATACATCCCACGATACGATATTATTGCAATTTTTTTAAATATTTTGCGATATTCAGATTCTGTACATAAAGGTAAACTTTATCAATATTCATTTTATCTAATATCAAAGTCTCACACTCAGTCTTTCTCTCAGTTCAGTTTTATTGTTGACAAACTGAACGGTTTGTATTACAGTCTAGTCCAACTTAACTGAATGCAACCATCTGGTACAATTACAGCTACTCTGAACTATGCAATTTATGAAAACTATGCAGCCCCTTCAGCAACTGAAGAATTTGAAAGTAAATTAAAACAAAATATAATTTTACATTAAATAAAAAAGTTTTAAACTTAATTAAAATAAAACGTGTCTTAAATTAAAATAAGTAAACTGTCATGTTTATTGCTGCCATAAAACATGTTAAACACATTTGGACAGTGAAGGAATGTCAGGATTGTTGCTCAGAAAAAGGATCAACATGCTCTGAAGTCAGAGCACAAAAACCCTTTTTTGTAACAAAATATCGATTTCTGCTGTCCCTGTATCGATACATTATTAGCAAACAAAATATCACGATGCTACACAGTATCGATTTTTCCCCACCCCTACTAGGCGTCCAGCAGCGTAACTAAGGAAGGACGATGAGCCACCTGATCCATTATATGCTTTATCATAAAGGAAAGTAGTCTAACGAGTCCAAACTGGGAGCTGGTTGCACAGCAGATGCAGTTGTTGTACTTGACTTGGCTAAATGTTGTAAAGGGGTTTTTCTTAGTTTTTCCTGTGGTCTTCCAGAGCTTTCAGTGCTGCACAGTTATCCGCTCCAAACCTCTTTTTAAAGAAGGTAGCAGATTTTGGATTTGTCTCTGCCTCTCTGAGGTTGATTTGGGTTTTAAGCTAAATAACAGCCTCCTTTAGTTGCCCCAACATCTCTTTGGACATCATATTGTCAGTGATGTCAGTGGCAACATAATGAACGTGAGTTGGATCATGGCATCAGCTCCAGATGTGTCATCTGCCCAAAGTGTCCTGGAATAATCAGGAGACAGGCCTCACTTGGCCACGTTGTCTAATTTTTGAGCCTCACGAAAACAGCTGTAATTCCTAAAATGTTGATGCTCAACTTTTGTTTTAAAACTTATTTTGTTTTAAAATTCTTTGTTTTAAAACCTACTGGGGTTGTACACAGAGGAACATTTTTTAAAATATATGTTTTTGCCCAACAAATCTTAGACTTAACTGTAAAAACTTGATCATTCAGTTCCTGTGAGATTTCAGTTTGGATCAAATATTTCAATCATACAAAAGATTTGTTTCCAGGGGAATCAGAAGTTATCCATCGTTCACAGCCACTAATAAGCTGAAGGATCACCACCAGCGAGCGCTAAAAGCTGAAAGAATGAACAATAAAAGGATTTAATCAATTATTATTCTGCATTTTGCAAACTCAGAACGCCACAATTTTGATGTCAAAGACAAAGTAGACCAACTGTGTTGGAAGTATGTACACGTGCATGTTCAGACACCTCCTGCAGCTCTGTGCTGTTTGTGTTTGGTCTGAGGCTGCAACAGTATCTGAGGCCCGGGCTGATATCACTCCTAAGGCAGGTTTCTTCAGGCAGCGTTTCACTCTGCAGCCCCTGAGGAGCAAAGGAGTGCGTCTGGGAGGAAGGAACTTATTTTGGTGACTCTGGGCATGTCCTGACACCAAACTCCCGGACGCCGCAGTGCTCAAAGTGAAGGTCAAAGAGTTGAGGTCATACCAAGGCAGCCTGATCAAAGTCCAGTAGGATCTCTGGAAACATAAGCCCTCAGTCAGTCCTTTGTAAACAAATAAATAAATAAACAGAGTTGATTGAGAGGAAAATATCCCCTATTCACAAGCCAATACCCACTCATTTATATACACTATAATCCACAGTCCACACACTCTGACACATTCATCCAGGCCATCGAGGCACCTTGTTATTTTAGTATCTGAGACAGTTATGAATGACAGAGCCCAAATGAGGCGAGATTTTTTTCCATTTAGCAGGAGTTTGGGAGTGTTTCATCTTATTGCTCAAATGACAGCTTTTAATGGCGCAGCATTCATAACCCGTGCCTCTTATCATGGCTGCCTCCAACACTTGATGGAATTTGCCATCACACAATGGTTGGAAAATACACTTCAAAGGCAAGACGCATCTAATCTCCTCCACTCTGCACATTGCAAATTTGCTGTGATAATAAGATCCTGCTTTCCCAAGCATTCTTAGGGATCTGAACCAAGCATGAGAATTTCATCCCCCCCCACCCTCTGTTTCTTTCTATCTTGCTCACTCCCTATGTGGCAGCGTACAGAGGGGGCTGAGGAAGTTGTGCTGCAGTTTGAGAGAATCTCCATAATAGCAACACTGCATATCTGTGGACGCCATCCCATCCTTATGTAAAAGCCCTATTTTACAGTTTTATTCTGCACACACACACACACACACACACACACACACACACACACACACACACACACACACACACACACACACACACACACACACACACACACACACGAGTGAGACATGACTGACAGCGCAGCACACTGACCTAGTTTCCATGTGGCCCAGAAAGATCAAGCATGACTCCCTTGAAACTGCTATGGGCACAAAAAACCTGGTTCAGTGCATTCAGCCAGGCCAGTGCACATTGGTGAGAGACCAACCTACCAATCGCACTGCAGCAGGGAACAGCAGCTGCTTTAACTACAGCTTGCAATGCAGACGTGTGCCTGTGATCCCGCATCGCCCCAAATCCTCACCAAAGTCACAAGACAAGAGGAAGCACAAAAAGGAAAGGAAAAGGCATCGAGGAAGCCCTGCAGGTGAAGCTGCGTGTTCTGTTTAGTCTGGCTGAGGACGGGCTTGTCATCGCACAGGCACAGCTGGAGGACGTGCTGCAACGACGCCCCTCCGACCCCCACTACCCAACTCCCAGCACCCTACATATACCACTCCACCCCCTCTGGGTTATCTGTACACATGGAGAAGGTTAAGGATGGCGATGCTATCATAGAGAGCGTATTAGCACAACAAAGAGGTGTTTCAGAGACAGGCCCGGCAGGGTAATTAACTGATCCCTTAAAAAGATGCTGTGTTCGATACAGAAAAACATGCTAATGTGAAGGCGTAGTGTCGACTGCTAAAGGAGGAGATGCAAACTGAGCCGTTGTCACGTATAAAAAAGGAAAACGTCACTGTGAAATTGCAGTTTTCATACCATTAGCATAACTTTAAAACTTTCAGCAGGATGTTTTTAAGCTAGCTTAGCACAAACACTGGAAACTGAAGCCAAGAAAGAATGGAAAAGATAAGAGACGCTGTCATGACGACACACTTCCACCGTTTCAGACTGAAGGTGACGATCAAAGGAGCGGCTGAAATAGCTCGTCCGCAAAGTGCCGCACGTCTCTCTGTTGTGTCTCTACTGTGTTAAATGGCATTTACCAAAATGACCAGAGCAACTATTATAATGTATTAAATAATCATTACTATCATATGTTAAATTCTGAAAGATAAGCAGAAGAAAATATTTTTCAAAGCATCCACGTGTCTGTTCTCGTGGTACGCTGTAGCTTCCCGACTCTCTACGTGTGAGTGCAGGACAACAGTTTGAATATCCATACCACTCAAAGCTTTAAAATCACTTTTGAAGAAAGAAACATTTCTATTAAACATCAAGTTTATCACAAATGTAAATATCAGCTATTAATGAAAACAAACACTCATAAAACTTAAAGATTAAAGTATTTTTTGAATACATTTTCAGCGCATGTCTCGACTGTATTCTAGCAGCACATCTTTTAACCCAACCTGACGTGTTCGTGTTAAAGGCTTATCCAGCCTGTTAGCACAGCTGAAGGATATTCTGGCTCGTACTGATGCTCTGAATAAAAGCTTTCCTCTTAAAGCCATGCACGTGTTTTTGAATTCAAGGCTATTCCAACTCTGAAATTACCAGAAAGTTGTTAATTTCATAGAAAAGAGTGTATTAGTCCATTCACTAACTGTCCTCTGCCTCCTACTCAGTGAAGAGAGCAGCACACTTTGGTCTGAACGGAAGAAACTTTGTATCTTAGAGCCATGGACAGCACAGAACACGTGAACCAGCCAGCATCACTCACTGAAGTCCCGTCATGAAGTCTCAGGATGAGTTTTCACCAGCACTACCTTGATGCTGTGAAACTGCACACTCGAGCACTAACGACTAAGGCAAGGCAAGTTTATTTGTACAGCACAATTCAACAACAAGGTGATTCAAAGTGCTTTACAGAGACATTAGAAACAAGAACAAATAAAAAGCATGATTTAAAATTGAATAAAACAAGCAAATTAACTAACTAATTAACAAACAAACAACAGTATATAAAATCAAAACAGATAAAATCAGAACAGTAGATAAAATCAGTAGTTAAATGTAAGTTTTGAAATTTAAGCTTAAAGTGTGGATTTGGTGCTTTATTCAAATGCAGCTGAGAACAGGTGAGTCTTCAACCTGGATTTAAATAAACTGAGTGTTTCAGCTGATCTGAGGCTTTCTGGGAGTTTGTTCCAGATATAAGGAGCATAAAAGCTGAATGCAGCTTCTCCGTGTCTGGTTCTGACTCTGGGAACTGATAAAAGACCGGATCCAGATGACCTGAGGGATCTGGAAGGTTCATACTGGGTCAGGAGGTCATTGATGTATTTTGGTCCTAAACCATTCAGAGCTTTATAGGCCAGCATCAGAACTTTAAAGTCTATCCTCTGACGGACAGGCAGCCAGTGTAAAGACCTCAGAGCTGGACTGATGTGGTCCACTGTTTTGGTCTTAGTGAGGACTCGAGCAGCAGAGTTCTGAATGAGCTGTAGTTGTCTGACTGATTTTTTAGGTAGACCTGTAAAGATGCTGTTACAGTAATCAAGCCTACTAAAGATGAATGCATGGACTAGTTTTTCCAGGTCCTGTTGAGACATCAGATCTTTGATCCTTGAAATATTCTTGAGGTGATAGTAAGCTGACTTTGTTATTGTCTTAATGTGTTTTTCTAAGTTTAGGTCTGCATCCATCACTACACCCAAATTTCTCGCCTGGTTTGTGGTTTTTAGATGTATAGATTGAAGTTCTCTGGTGACCTGTAATCGTTTTTCTTTGGCGCCAAAGACTATTACCTCAGTTTTGTTTTTGTTTAGCTGGAGAAAATTGTGGCACAACCAGTCATTGATTTCCTCAATGCATTTACCAAGAGCCTGTACAGGACTAACAACTTATCAATCACAACAATATCTGTCTATATCTATATCTGTCTATTAGGGCTGCCACAAACCATTATGTGAAAGTCGACTAGTCAGATCATGGACGTAACACGTACAGCTTATTGCACCAGCAGCATCTGCTCTTATATAACTATCATTAGCTTACAGCTTTAAGTGTTTAAGGTCTGTGCTAACTAAAAATAAAGACAAGATGATAGTTTATTAAATTTTAATGATTCGACTATCACAATAATGGTTTGTGGCAGCCCTATTCGAGACGCTTCAAAAACTTCTAGCACAGTGACGCATCCTAACATCTCCAGACAGCATCAAGCCAACAACAAAACAACAAGACACAAGAATGACAACAAAGCTGTGTTTTGTGACTCAAACGTAACATGACCCAAGTAAAAACAGAATCTCTGGGGTCTACGTACGGCCGGGTAAGGACGCAGCTCAGGTGAGGAAACGGCACGCACGTTATTTAGATGACAGGGAAGTGGATCGGTGGATCGACTCTGTCGTCCTGACGCTTTAATATCACTCGGGTGTGACTGGGAGGCGAGTGAAGCCGGGGAGGTATTTTGTTAAAGCCAAACAAAAGGCTTATGCAGCAGCGTGTTGCCGAGTGTGGAGCTCTGCGTGTTATCCAGGTCAGAGTGATCTAATCATGTGTGAATGAAAGCACTTGGCTGCGCTCCAGGCCGCGCTATGCCGTCATCACTCAGGGGGAAGGCGAAAACACACGTACACACACGCACACTTGCTTTGCTACGAGAGCGAGGACACATCGATGCAAAAATGCATTTCATAAATATACCTATAGAGTCTGCTAAATGGAAAAAATGAATAAATAACCACGAACAAACACGTCAGCAGGGCCGTTTACCAAAGTAAACAAAAGGAGGGGAACTGAATCCAGCGACACGGCTGAGGGATGTGGTGTCCTCACTCTAAACATAAACTCAAACATCAACTAAATGAACCAAAAATAAAGTGGAAGAAATAATGCAAACAGATCTACCAGCTAAGATTTAAAAATATAAGAGAAATCAAAATGAGCCACAAACACACAGAGCAGACGCTAAAAGAAGAGTTTGGACAAGTTAATGTGACGGCTACCTCAGAGATGGTTTCTTTGCTTTGGGTGAAATAGTGGCAAACTTGGGCACGGTGGTTAGCACTGTTGCCGCACAGCAAGAAGGTCCTGAGTTCAATTCCACCATCAGGCCGGGGTCTTTCTGTGTGGAGTTTGCATGTTCTCCCCGTGTTTGCGTGGGTTCCCTCCGGGTACTCCGGCTTCCTCCCACCGTCCAAAGACATGCAGCTTGTGGGGATAGGTTAATTGGATAATTCAAATTGCCACTAGGTGTGAATGTGCGAGTGAATGTGAGTGTGAATGGTTGTCTGTCCCTGTGTGTTGGCCCTGCGACAGACTGGCGACCTGTCCAGGGTGTACCCCGCCTCTCACCCTATGACAGCTGGGATAGGCTCCAGCGCCCCCCGCGACCCTGAAAAGGATAAGCGGAAGCGAATGGATGGATGGATGGATGGATGGATGGATGGATAGATAGTGTCAAACTTACTTCAGCTAGCTGGAACATTGAAAACCCCAATACGACCCACCTGTGCCTAAATAAGGATCTGACCTTTCCTAACATCACTACAGCCTGCCCAAACCCAAACTTAGAGAGTCAAACACTCTCCTCTTGTCTTCTCCCTTCTGTGTGGCCAAAGCGAGATTCAGAAAACACACCAATCACCAAGCTTCACGTCACAGAACAACATCCATCAGATGGTGAAACACAGCCACACAAATGTGCCAAAGACTGAAACCACAGAGTCACCAGGAGAGACAAACGGAGAAATCTGTCATGTCCTTCAAAGAAACTGCTTTCAGGAAATCCAGCTCCGTAACAAACCGAGCTCTGTTCCTTCTTGCAAAAACTCACATTTTCTCAAAAACCTCAGGATACCAAGTGCTGTATGGGCAAAAACCAGCTCAGGCTAAATAAACTCCAGATCTTCCTTAACCACCTCCACTACAGCGAGCATTTTGGCAATGAACTCATCCCAATCCTTTTCAAACCATAATAAGTGCATAGCATGAAATTTTAATTTACGCAAACATCCACAAAAAAAGAACAACTTCAAAAACTCTGCTCCAGCTGTAAAAATGTAGTCAGCAAAAAAAAAAAGAAAAGAAAGAAAGAAATGGTGAAAACAATGAAAGAACTGAGTTCATTACAACAAATGAATCTGCCACTCAAACAAATGTCCTTCTCACTCTGAGTAACAGCAAAACCTTGATAAGAGTTTGTGTATCCGGCACGTTTGTTCGAGCGAAATCATTCCTGATTTAAAAAGTCAAAACAGCCACAAACACACAACATCCAGCTTCAGAAAGAGTTTAAGAAAGGCCCGTTGTCTTTCATGCTGCGTGCTTCAGTGTTTATAAGGCTGGTTTACTAAAGCAACTATATTTATACACATTATATAAATTCAAAAAGAAAATTCCCATCTCGCCCCTGCGGGTGCTCTATAATTCAAGCTCGGGCCCTCTACCAGAGGCCTGGGAGCTTGAGGGTCCTGCGCAGTATCTTAGCTGTTCCCAGAACTGCGCTCTTCAGGACAGAGATCTCCGATGTTGTTCCCGGGATCTGCTGGAGCCACTCGCCTAGCTTGGGAGTCACCGCACCTAGTGCTCCGATTACCACGGGGACCACCGTTACCTTCACCCTCCACATCCTCTCGAGCTCTTCTCTGAGCCCTTGGTATTTCTCCAGCTTCTCGTGTTCCTTCTTCCTGATATTGCTGTCATTCGGAACCGCTACATAGATCACTACGGCCGTCTTCTTCTGTTTGTCTACCACCACTATGTCCGGTTGGTGTTTTTTTTTTATATTTAATAAATAAATAAATATATATATATTTATTATTTATTTATTTATGTATTAGGGGTGCAACGATATTCGTATCGATATTGAACCGTTCGATACAGTGCTTTCGGTTCGGTACGCATATGTATCGAACAATACAAAATTTTTAATTTATTTTATCAACTTTCCTTCTGACGATGCTGTCTGTGTTGAGCGCTCAGTGGGTCTGTGCTCGACAGTGCAGCCTAGGCAGAGTAGTTGAACGCAGATTCACTGAGCGCAGGGCAAGCTAGCGAGACAGAAGTTAAGCTCTCCTTGCAACATGGACCTCCCCCACCCTCATTCAGATCTGGCGTTTGGAATTATTTTGGTTTTCATGTGAAGTATGACCCTGAAGGTAAGCGAGTCATGGACTAAAGTAAAACAGTATGTTGGATGTGCCATGCAATGCTCAATTACATGGGTGGGAACTAGTGTGTTAGTGCAGTTAGCTCGTTAACGTGTTGGCCGTCCAGCCCCACGCACGGAGCGATCGGCGGTAGCTCGTTAACGGAGATTTGCCGTGTTGTGGCGTTAACGTCATTTCAGATTAACGCTGACAGCACTAGTGGGAACACAACGAATATGACTGCACGTTTACGCCGACATCATCCTAGTGCAAAGACAAAAACAACAAGCATGCTACTAACTTTAGCCGAGTCACTTAGACAGCTGTTTAATATGCTGCTGAGAATATAGCCCAGAAGAAGCGGATAGTATAGCTTTTATTTTGGGAAGAGACATTTCTCTGTAATAAACTCTCTTTTCCAAAGATGAGTGATTCCTCAATCAGATACAGGGCTCGCAATATCGCTAGCCTGACGTCCTGGGGCTAGCGATTTTTTCAGTCGGGCTACCAAAATCTATCTCTTCCCTGCCCGTCCGGCTATTGTAGGAAGGAAAAATATATGTCAATGCTTTTGCATTCTTTCAGAAATGTAGCTGGGTAATTATGTCATTGGCATCGGTGAGCCACTGTCAATATGTGACATATTGAAATCGCGTTTGAATTTGCGCTTGTTTTTTTGCTTTCACTTTGCAATCGCGTGAACTGTGTATAGAGAGCGACAGCACTGATCTGTGAGTGATGATAATTTGCGCACCAATTCCTCTGACATCGTCTTATCAATCGTTAGCTTACTATGCAAACATGACAAGTGAAATCTCCCGCAGCTTAAACATGTGAGAGGTTGATCGCGCAGAGAATCGCTCAGCTTATGTGAGTGAGTGTGTAAAAGCAGCAGGATATATATTTTAGTTCTGCTGAGCCAAATAAGACAGGTCAGGGTGAAGAAGTGACAGCCAAAGAAAAGCTTACCACAAAACGGAGAGGTTATGACAAATCAGACTATAAGGCAAAAAGAAAGTGCAGCTTTATGGTTTCATGGACAAAATAATTTCTGTGGCTGCAATATGATGAGCTAAATAACCAGGGCTGCACATAAGTGGTCCGCAGATGCGCATTCGCTGTCAAAATAAAAAACACGCACAAGATAAGAAGTTGCAACGGGTGTTTGCATACATAAGATTTTCAGGAGGAGGACAGACATTTGTTTAGAACTCTTAAAGATGTCGAAGAAGCTCCTTTAAGCAATTACTGTGATGTTCCTCCACCTCCAAACAAATGTCAGAAGGAGTCCGAACCACAAAAGAAGCGCGTATTCTCAGAAAAGTAGTTGCAGGAGGTGAGCTGGCTTCAAACAAATGATGAACGCACAGAGATGTGGTGCAGAATGTGCCGTGAAAATTTAATAAATGACAAATTAAAAAGGCATGAACATTTTTTTTGTATCGAGAAAATATCGAACCGTGACACAAAAGTATCGAACCAAACCGTGAATTTTGTGTATCGTTGCACCCCTAATACAGTGGGGCAAAAAAGTATTTAGTCAGCCACCGATTGTGCAAGTTCCCCCACCTAAAATGATGACAGAGGTCAGTAATTTGCACCAGAGGTACACTTCAACTGTGAGAGACAGAATGTGAAAAAAAAAATCCATGAATCCACATGGTAGGATTTGTAAAGAATTTATTGGTAAATCAGGGTGGAAAATAAGTATTTGGTCAATAACAAAAATACAACTCAATACTTTGTAACATAACCTTTGTTGGCAATAACAGAGCTCAAACGTTTACTATAGGTCTTTACCAGGTTTGCACACACAGTAGCTGGTATTTTGGCCCATTCCTCCATGCAGATCTTCTCGAGAGCAGTGATGTTTTGGGGCTGTCGCCGAGCAACACGGACTTTCAACTCCCGCCACAGATTTTCTATGGGGTTGAGGTCTGGAGACTGGCTAGGCCACTCCAGGACTTTCAAATGCTTCTTACGGAGCCACTCCTTTGTTGCCCGGGCGGTGTGTTTTGGATCATTGTCATGTTGGAAGACCCAGCCTCGTTTCATCTTCAAAGTTCTCACTGATGGAAGGAGGTTTTGGCTCAAAATCTCACGATACATGGCCCCATTCATTCTGTCCTTAACACGGATCAGTCGTCCTGTCCCCTTGGCAGAAAAACAGCCCCATAGCATGATGTTTCCACCCCCATGCTTCACAGTAGGTATGGTGTTCTTGGGATGCAACTCAGTATTCTTCTTCCTCCAAACACGACGAGTTGAGCTTATACCAAAAAGTTCTACTTTGGTTTCATCTGACCACATGACATTCTCCCAATCCTCTGCTGTATCATCCATGTGCTCTCTGGCAAACTTCAGACGGGCCTGGACATGCACTGGCTTCAGCAGCGGAACACGTCTGGCACTGCGGGATTTGATTCCCTGCCGTTGTAGTGTGTTACTGATGGTGACCTTTGTTACTTTGGTCCCAGCTCTCTGCAGGTCATTCACCAGGTCCCCCCGTGTGGTTCTGGGATCTTTGCTCACCGTTCTCATGATCATTTTGACCCCACGGGATGAGATCTTGCGTGGAGCCCCAGATCGAGGGAGATTATCAGTGGTCTTGTATGTCTTCCATTTTCTGATGATTGCTCCCACAGTTGATTTTTTCACACCAAGCTGCTTGCCTATTGTAGATTCACTCTTCCCAGTCTGGTGCAGGTCTACAATACTTTTCCTGGTGTCCTTCGAAAGCTCTTTGGTCTTGGCCATGGCGGAGTTTGGAGTCTGACTGTTTGAGGCTGTGGACAGGTGTCTTTTATACAGATGATGAGTTCAAACAGGTGCCATTCATACAGGTAACAAGTGGGGGACAGAAAAGCTTCTTACAGAAGACGTTACAGGTCTGTGAGAGCCAGAGATTTTCCTTGTTTGAGGTGACCAAATACTTATTTTCCACCCTGATTTACGAATAAATTCTTTACAAATCCTACCATGTGGATTCATGGATTTTTTTTTCACATTCTGTCTCTCACAGTTGAAGTGTACCTCTGGTGCAAATTACTGACCTCTGTCATCATTTTAAGTGGGGGAACTTGCACAATCGGTGGCTGACTAAATACTTTTTTGCCCCACTGTATATACATATATACATAAATAGTAGAACTGGAGTTCATCCACAGGATGACAAGGTTTTACGAGAGATTTTTCCTTCGTTACGTATGATCAAAAATCACACATAGGATACAAACCGACAGTTTCAATATGTCTGCTTGGGGTAAGTCATGGGGTAAGTTTTTCCACTAACAATGACAGATGTTACAAAACACATGCAGTGATGTAAAGCGCTTTGAGTGCTCGGATATAGTAGAAAAGGTCGATATAAGAACTCGTCCATTTACATTCAGTGTTCTAAAGAGTTTGAATGCAATTCTGAAACACTACATAGTTTTACACCTTTGACTTTGTTACCTACATTGCGTTTTAAATTCCTACTGTGGAGACTCTGATAAGGATACGTGGAATGGATGGATTCCTGCTGTGCTAGTGTTTAGTCAAAGACCAGTACACGCAGCACTGTAACAGTTTAGGATATTCCTGAAACTGGATGCAGTCACGTGTGTGACGCTCTGATGCTCCAAGCTCGGCGTGCAGGTGAGGGAAGAGGCACAAACAGGTGCAAAGTAATTCAAATGAAGGTCATCTTAATTGGTGCTTGTGAGAAAACAGATATTGTGGCTCTGGGACAATGTGACTTTGCTTCCACTCTGATGATCTCAGTTGAACAGTTGGAGCAGAAATAACAGAATAAAGCTTAATCTGTAAATGACCTAATGCTAGAAAATATGCCTCTGCCAAAAGATGTTTGGAAATTGTCATCAAAACTTTCAATGTTCTCAAAGCAGGAATGATAGTAAATCAGTATGAATTCATCAGCCAGTGATTTCTGGAGTATGTGATGACCACAGCTGGTTATGGTGCATTAAAAACTTCTGCAGCTCAGAAAATCCCTGCAGCCATCTGAAGGCAGCAGGACGCATATGTTGATAAGTCTGCAGCCGCCAGTTTGATAAATGCCGCACCAGAGCACAGCGCCATTCCACATGATGGCTCACTACAGCTACCTACACTACAACATGACCACACACATTTGAGACTGGTGGCTTTACAACTCCTAATCTTCCTGTTTATGTGGGAGCCACTGGATTATTGGGCTCATTAATATCATACGTCATGACCTCCTTCTGTTGTTTTTGTCAGGGTTCAAAAATACAACAGCATTGCATCTGTAAATGAAAGACAGCCAGATAAATATTATTACTTTGATGTGCATTGACCTGGAATAACAATAACAAAAGTGTTGATGCTCATCTTTTTCCTGTATTTGTTTTTGTTCTATTTGAACCCACTTAAAGAAACAAACCCTCTTTAATGTGATGACTTTCAGCTCTTCAGCACAGAACCTCGAGCCGTGTAAAAACCATATAAATAAAATCCAAGTCAATACTGACCGTTTCTGATATTAGACATACCGGTGCAGCCCCAGCATTATCGATCAACGATGTATTCTTAACATTGCGTTGACCAAAGCCAATCGTTAATGTGGCAGCTTTGTTTCCTTCTTTGATCAGTAAAAACAAATAAGTAAAAGCACATTTTCAAATATGGTAAAATGAATGAGATGCATGTTTAGAAAGCTTACTAATGCAAAAGAAAACATGTGAATTAAACTGAGCACTATCTAATGTTTGATTAATCATTTCAGACGTGTCTTTTCTGTCCAAAACCACCTTGTTTGAGTGTCCCAGCTGTGGCACACACACTTCCACAGCATTCATCCACAGCTGTTAACACTCCAGTAAAGGCACAAAACTCTCCGGATGCAGGTTTTTTCCCCAAGCAGTGTCACTCAGGCTCCACCCAGAGCAGCAGCCATTCAACAGAGAAAATCTTCTGCTTTCAATGGTTTGAGCTCGGACCAATCGCAGCCATCCTCCGCCTCCCCCCCTCGGCTCCCAGGCCTCCAGCCAATCGCAGCAGCCCTGGCTGCACACATGACTATGTGCTGCTGTCCGTCAACCGCCTCATATATAGTGCATGCAAGAAAATGTGGAGCAGTTCAATAACTTGTGTCGTCGCCAGACTTGTGTGTGCGCGTGTGTGTTTGAAGGAAGTGGGGGGTGCATGCATGTGGGAATGCATGTGCTTGTTTATCTGTGTAAAAGCACGGAAGGAACGGGAGGTAGGGAGGGTGAGAGAGGGGGAGAGATTTGTAAGGCACTTGTATTTGCAAACTACTGGCTGAGTTCCCACTAGAGGCAGAGAGATCACGCTGAAAGACTGCGTGTCAGGAGTGTGTGTGTGTGTGTGTGTGGGAGAGACATGCAGACAGTGAGCGAGAGGAACCCGTTCAACTCATTTCAGCAGTGAATTCTCAGCCCGTCTAAACGAGCTTTCTCCTCACATATGGAAGCTTTTTGCTCTCGCGTTTGATTTTTCCCTCCTAACGTCGCCACAGTTTCACGCTGCCGCTGAACTTTTGGTCGCACTTGACGTAAGTATTTGAACTCTTCGTCTGTCTTTTTCAATTCCAGCGTGACGGATTCAAGCATGTTTTCACTCTTTCTGCTGTACTTTCAAATTGGAGCATGAGTCCATTCAAAATCTCACTCAAACTAACAGCTGCTATTTTATTTAAACAATTGTTAAACTAGTAAAAACAAGAGAAAGAAATGTTTTCATTTCCAGCTAAAGCAGCACTCTTTACCTGGTGCTTGGTACGGTTCGTCCAAAACTGTGAAAGCAGACAGAGGCTGTGTGTGTGTGTGTGTGTGTGTGTGTGTGTGTGTGTGTTAGGGGGGGCAGAGGGATTATGTGTGCGGGACAAAGTGTGCAAATTGTGAAGCGTCTGCGTGTCTGTCTGTCTGTCTGGATATTCCTTTTTCTTCACCTCAGCTTGCTCTGTGGGAATACGGGGCTCGTCAGCAGTGTTTGAGTGGGGAGGAACTGAGGCAGACGGCGCACAAAAGCAAGCAGAGGCCGGCCAGACAGGGCAGGTCAGCCATTAGAGGCTGCAGTGGAGGGACGGGTCAGCCAGCTGCTGCTGCTGCTCCGTGAGGGGAAGGGAGGTGACACCCCGGCTTTAGCACGAGGGTTAGAGTGGTCGGGGTTAAGGGGGTGTCCACGCTTTGCTTCATGACCGCCTCTCGGCGTGCTCACCTTGCAATTCTCCCGCTTTGAGAAACCCCCAGAATGCTTTGCTCATTCAGCAGGCAGAGGATGCATCAGTTGAATGAGCTAAAAATAATTTGCCGTGCTGTCACAGTTAAATGTTCTCTTTGTGTAGAAGAAATACTGACGCTGTCCAATTCAAAATGTCAATAAGTTAAGAAAGGCAGCAAAGGAAGAGTAAATGTAGGAGGTGGTTTAATATAGATGCTGACAAAAGAGGAAGGATAAAAGAAACTGCGATTTCACACAGGCTGGTTTTTTCTATTCCCTTTTTCGTTGGTTCCCCCGCCAGCTCGCGTGGGGGTCGCTGGTTTTGGAATGCATTTGGTAACAGGAAATGCAGGCCGTCCCAGGTTTTTTTTTGTCCCGGTCTGCTTTTGTCCAAAGCTTTTAATCCACTGCAAAAAAAAAAAAAAAAAAAAAAAAGCTACGTGCGTGAGGGGTAGCAACAACTGACAAAAACATCTCCCCGGATCACAGATGTGCATCATGGCTGCTGCAGGAAAACACATCCACAGCCCTCACACGGGCTTAACACCAGCTCGCACATACAGACGCTAAAATAAAGTCTGGGCTGGTGATGACAAAGAAAAAGCAGCTGTTACAGACGAGTGTAATCGCTTTAGGGCTAAAACCGACGGTGACAACAAAACAGTCGCGGTCTGGAAAAGATTAATTTCAAATACAGAAGTGGACGAGCACAGAGTCGTTCTGTGAAATGCCTCTACATGTAGAGTCTTGTTAGCCAGATACACATCTCAGCCCTCACCACCGGCAGCTGATGTTGTACACTCTGTAGCCTCCAATCAACACGAGCTTTGAGTGGAAACTACACTCTTCGGCCCACATGCAGCTGCTAACACAAGGGTTTTGTCTGCATGCGAGGACTTTGTTGACTGTTACAGGATCGCATGTTAGAGTCCTGTGCTGACAGACTGATAACGTGAACTCGAGGGATTCTTTGTGTTTTTTAGGATTCTTGGTGCTTCGAGTCCGGTTATCACTTGTTGATTGGCTGATCAGTTCAGGAAGGCAGCGGTTGTGTAAGTGCGACCCGTGCTCTGGATGGACTTTGGTCCCAAGCTTGGAGCTGTGTAAACCCCTCTGTGCCCTCGCAGGCCCGTGTGTGCGATATACATACACACATGTGTGTATATGTGGCTTTGAATAGAAACCAGACAGCGATGCCTCCTCCACCCCTCCCATCCACCTCCTCTGTCACCACTCCCGCACGGGACAATGAGGATTTGTTGACGCTCTGCCACAAGCCTGCTGACACAAAGCGTATAGCCTCCCCAGACCCCAGCCCGGAGCGGAGCAGGCTGAAGCGTAGGCAGGCAGGACACCAGCAGGAGGGCCCCGGGATTGGGGGGGACAGTGGGGGCATTTTGCAGAGGTGGGATTAGCAGACGAGAGCTCGGGGTTGGGGGAAGGGGGCCCGAAATGAACAGGAAATTACAGCCTTTGATGAGGCAGAGGCAGATTTGCGCAGGCTGAACTCCTCTTTTCCCTCTGCTTAAAAAAATCCTGTTTGAGCTGAAAATGTCAAAACACTTCAAGCCCGCCCCCCCCTCAACACATGTGTCATTACCCTCCAGCTAGGATGGAGTTGTTTTCTGTACACAGGTGCTCAGCAAACACTCACAAAAAAAGTTTGCTATTTTCCCCTCCCCACACCGCTGCTTCCTACTGACGCCCCCTCCCTGGCCTTTCCTTTCCCTTCCTCTTCCTCCCTTCAGACGCCAACCATGTCATGGGAATCCTGTTAAGCTGTGTGTCCATTCGACCCATTTTCAGCCACTGGAGGAAAACACACAGCTCAGTCCACATCGCACTGCCGAAAAACTGCAGGCCCGGCATTTGAATCCCGCCTCTCAGATAAATATTTTAAAAGTGGAGATTAAACACATCAAAGGAACAGCAGCAGAGACGGTGGGATAAACGCACGTTCGGTGAGTTCGTGAACATTGTGGAGTCCAAACAGACTCTGTCGCGTACGGCTGCAGAGCCCGAGGCCAAGCGTGCCGCGCTTGCTTGTTTCCTTCCTCCCTGACAATTAATTATCGTCGTACCGCGGCACCCCGCTACATTTGACTCTTTTAAAAGTCTCAGATGGTCCCTTCGTGTGTGCGTGAGTGTGTTTGAAGCACAAGGGGAGATGGTAATGCGTGCTCACTGAATATCAAGGTCGATTAGGGAGCCTCGTCTGGTCGAGCTGCAGCAGATTAGACAGGCAGAGCAGATACAGGCCGTGGGCTGGTCGTCTGGAGCTCTGACCCACATTGCTCTGATGTGCATGTCACTTCCCATTACGCTGACGGTTGGACGCCGCGTCAGCTGAGCACCGCCGTGATCTGCATACCCTCCCCGCGGGCAAGGCCTCGCTCCCCTCGATGACCTCGTGCTGTCAAATGCCAACGCTGGCCGTGCCGCCGCTCAGCTAGAGGAAGTGTTGGGCGAGTCACGACGAGGCATCGCCGTCCCAGCTCTCCCATCCTGACTGCGTAGGTGGCAGCTCGCACGAATCCCTCCTGACCTTGATGCTGATACACTAACACGCAAACTTCAGGGTGCAGTGGCTTTGTCTCGGGCTCCAGCTTTGAGTGTGCACGATGGAGGTTACTTTTCCAAGCTTCCCGTCCCTCCCCTCTGCAGTGGGGCTTGGCGAGACCTTATTGAGCTTTTTCAGTGCTGACATTTCAATAAGCACCAAAAATACATGTGCCCAGGGAGGCTGTCGGCAGCGCTCCGGTGCACGCACACTTGTGTATACAGAGTAAGAGGCCTCGGTGGCGCTTGTGCAGCTGGCTGACAGAGACAGGTCTGTTTGCAGGCTGCCTCAAAGATAATTGGCAGCTACGGAGTGAAAAGCGAGCTCAGCAACAGATAAGGGCCGCGTGGAAAGCTCCATAATCAGCACGGATTAGCAAATGATAAATCATGGGTTCACGCAAGTATGCTGTCACTGCTGGAAGAGCCGGAGAGAAAGAGAGGTAGGAAGGCGAGATATGGAAGGAGGAGTGGGATAGAGAGCGTGCGAGACGGAAAGAGGAGCGTGACTAGCGGGAAGATGTGGATGTTTTTGCTGTAATTCAAAAGGAAAAACACAATAATACCATCGAGCAGGTCAGCAGGAGAGGCAGTCGGGATGGGGGGGATGAAAGGAGAGGAGAAATTAAAAGCTCTGCCAACACTCAGGCTAATACAATCTTCTGCCTGTCAGATTAGCTTCTTTAATCCAGAAAGGTTTAACGCCTCTTAGAAATCTGAAAGGAGACACAAATTCAGCAGAGATTTTCCTCTGCTAGAGAGAGCGAGACACAGAGAGAGGGGGAAGGTGCCAAAGGAGGAGGTTAAGTCCCCGAGCGACTATCCGAAAAGCAGCGGCCTCGGCAACTCTGCCGTCAAACCGCAGAGGATCAGCCGACTCCGACCTCTGCGGCGTTCCAACTCAGACGTCCCCGAGTTATACCGCAGCGTCCGACGAACGTCGATATCTGCTCGACGCTCGCCCGTCTTTCATAAATACAGTAGGACAAAAAAGATGAGCTTAACTCAGGCTTAGGCGGAGCTGATCGGGTCAACAGAGCACAAAGCGCAGAGCAGCGCATTGAGGGCACAGTGTCCCCACAATCCCCTGCTGGGACGGGGCGCAATGCTTTGTGATGTTCGGGTAACGTGGCTTCATAGAAATAAAACGAAGACAAAATACAGACGGAGCGCGGTGGCTCGGTTTAGCTTAGGAAGAACGGCGCTAAACATGGAGGACGGGGTGGTGCAGGAAAGAGGGACGGCAGAGTAAAGACGCCCTCATCACTGGTGTGACAACGAGGTGTTTCACTGCGTCCCACAGCAGCTCTGCTCACGGGGCGAGCTCCATCCAGCGCCTGGCTGTAAGGCGGCACGGGCGGGAGTAAAGGTTGAGCAGTATCCAGGTCATTCCCCTGCTGCCTCCCACTGATAACACAAATATGAAATCACAATTTTGGCTCGCCTCGCTCTGAGCCGCTGTTTGTGGGTGGGGTGGGTGCAGAAGGTGGTTTAAGACGACGACGATGACAATGACGAAGATGGCGACGGCCTGGTTCACCGCTCGCTGCGATTTACTGCAGCGAATTGGAGTGCAGAGGAAACGCTGATCCTCGAGTTCCCGCCACTGCACTGCGGCGACTCCACATATTAAAAAACATGGATTATGTACCATAAGTGAGCTTTTTGGGTTTCTTTCAGTGTTGTTAGTGAAACATTTCTGACTCAACTAAGGCTCAAAGAGACGCTAATAACGATATACATCATAGCTGAAATGCGGATTGTGGGTCTGAGTTTTGACAATGCAGCGTTCAAAGGGGGGCGCGAGCGCGACCTGGGAATAGAGTCTGTCGAAGATAAAAAGTGGCAGCAGGCAACAGAGAAATGTCACGGTTAAATCCAGCAGACAGCCACAAAGGGCTCTCTCATCCCGCTTTGTTAGAGATCCTCAAAACTGCTGCGAGAAGGAGCCGCAGATACATATTCATCAGCCTCGGTGCTCACGACCGAAATGAGCCGACACAGCTTTGGAGAAGAGAGAGCAGTGTGACATACAGTGCAGTTCTCTCAGGCGTGCTGCAGAAGTGGATAAGTCAGCCGCAGCCAGACTGACGTGACGCGATCAAGTGCATCGACGCCGGGTTCAAAGGTGCAGAGGCAGAGAGAGGGAAAACAGAAGCACGCCAATCAGCAGGGAAAAGGGGAGGATGCAAGCCTGCTGCGACGAGGAACTGACAAGGAGATGGGGGGAGAGGTAAGAAAGAGTCACGGGTTAATGCCGAGGAAGGGACTGGCAGCAGGAATAGGCGCTGAAACCCCTGGAGCCATGACGAGATGATCCATGGCACGTGGAGGCAGGGAGTTTCTGGAAAGGCTTGGCACTCCGCCTGAGGAAGTCCCTGCACTGGAGCGGGCCTGGCATGGACGCTGCAAGTTCAGCAAGTATGCTTTTGAACGACTGTAAACGTCTGCTAGATCCTCAGAAATATGCACAGAAAATATTTTGAGAACCTGTACTTGTAGACAAACACTGAACCATGAAATTGGCCGAGCCCAGAGCTTTGAGACGCAGCACCAACCTTTGTCACAGACGATCAATGTTTAAATATTATGCAAAATGACGACATCTTTGTGTGCTTTTCTAGAGTCGAGGCTGCAGAGTGTCTCACCACCTCGACACGTTTGCATTTTTCCAAAACAACATAACAAAGTTTAGATTAGTGCTTGTAGATGTTGGTATGCTGTAGTGCAGAGACGACTGTGATCTGACCGACTCAACTCAAACTGAACTTCACTGTGACGTCCCAAACATGTTAAATGTGATATTCGAAAACCAAATGCATTAATAAGACGCTGTACACAGACTCTCTGGCATCATTTGTGCACCTGTGTTTTGAATGCGATGCTGCCAGCAGACAAATTAATACCAAAAATAATGTTTAAAATGTCATTTGCTCATTTTTCTTACCAATCAAAGCAACTTGAACCGTCAGTTTTCAATATAAGAGCAATCCAGTGACATCATCCCGAATGCACGGCATGAAGCCAGCATTACAGCTCGTTTTGGAAACGCGTGACAGCTAAATGTGATACAGAGTGACCCCGCTGCACTGCAGCATCTCATTATAAAACTTCTTAATCGAGCAGATATTAAAACGTCCAATCTGACTTTAAGCCTATTTTGCGACTGACACAGCAATTAAGGCATATTTGTTGGGTTTGATTGAGTTTGCCCACCAAGAGGATCATTCGCAGCCCAAGTGATTTTAGCGATTTAATCTCCTCGTGCTCTTCCATTAGGAGATGTCTCCCAGCGCCGGTGGACTGTATAATGATCATTGTCAAGAGGCTTGATGGAATGGGAATGTGTGTGAGAGCATATGCTGGCAGGCTCCCAGCCTGAGTAGCCTATTTTTGAACAAGCACTGGAGCTGTGCTGGGAGTGTTGGGTTAACTGTGGCTACAGTTACACTAGGTGCATAACATTTGTACTGTCAGAGGAAACGCGCACATGTTAGGACAGTTTTGGATGGTCAGCGGCAGGAACCGATACTACACGTTTCCTAAATACGTTCGGTTTTATGGGTCCTTGCATGTGTGAAAAGGGCACAAGAAGATTTTATACTGCGAGTTTCCAGGAGTTTGGAATCATTCAGCCTCTAATCCAGGATCAGTTACCTTAAATCGAACGAATCCCAGTCCAATAAAAATCACAGCCTGTTGTTCTACTCTAAGAACAGATTTCCACACAGACCACGTTTTTCAATTTAAGCAAGTGTTTAGGTCATCGGGCTTTTTCAGCAGGGTTAACGGTACCAAAGGGACAGTGCCACAGTCACCCTGGTCACTTTTCCCCAGCTCATCGAGCATTTTGCAGAATTTTGTGCATCTGTGTTGCATTGGCCTCACTTCAGGCAGCACGTACTCCTGGCTGCACAGAAGCCAGCTATGCAGGCAGCGCCACTCAGTACACAGTGTGCTTCTCATTGTCCAACCCCAGGAATGTGCTGACGACGCAGGGTTCACACTGGTTCAGTCACACTGTTGCACTCTTCCCTCTGGCCCCGTCAGCCTCTCATGCTCGCCCTCGGCTATTTTTACACCCTAAACCTTTTTAAAGTTTGTCAGTTATGCAAACTTTTTCAGTTATGATAATACCCACACCAGTAGGAGTGTTATTCAAAGGAAAAAAGGAAGTGCAACCACACCTAAAACTGTTCAATAAGTCATCGGTTTGAGGTGATGGCGTGGATGCGTAGCCCCTTAACACACAGGAAGTGGGAGTCGAGTGGGGGAAAGCTTTTGTGCATCTCGGGCTCGCAGCCAAAAAGTCCAAATGCCAAGGAGGGGAAGCCATTGAAGCCAGAGCCAAGGGGCCTGAAAAATTATTACTTCCCACCTCGTCTGAGAGCAAACACACTGCAGGAAATTAGGTAGACGAGGGAGAATTTATTCAGTGAAAAGAAACCGTTTCGTCTGCCTGACCACGGCTCATAAATTCACGTGGGAATACCAAGTGACTCACAGGCTACGGTCCAATAAAGACAAGTATTTACCTATTTATCAGAGTGATGCCATGTTGGCCCTTTTATTTAATTCTGACGGACAAATAATCTTCAGAATTCCAGGTTTCCGATGATTTTGGGCGACAACACTCAATTCCAGTGATGTCTCGTCCACGGTCAGTGAACTGTGTCAAAGTGGCAGAGAGTGAATCGTGCCTCTCTTCCCAAAGTGATCATTCATTATGCAGAAAGCAGGAGAATGTGCACATCCACCATCTCAACACTAATCCTGCACAACTGCAACAAATCTCTGCACAATGAGTTGCATCATATATTCCCGACCTCGCTAACCGGTTTCAGTTCCCCTCCAAATCAAAACCTCAACCTACATAAAGCGGCTCGATTCAACGTGAAAAGAGGATGCAGAACAAATAAAACACGCTGTTCCAAATCTCTTCTTCACTTTTGTGGGGAAGCAGTCAAAACGGGAGAGAAAGACGGAGCGCGAGACAGACACACAGAGAGCATTAATAAAACATGACTGCATGATTTTCCAACCTCAAAGAGGCGAACACAGGAAGGCGCACTCCCAGAGCAGTAGCTGAGGTTCAGCGCAGGGTAAAGGGAACAGTAATTTCTAACTAGCTCAACACTGCAGTGCACTAGTTTCAGCTGTGGGGCACGGCAGCATTCTCTGATCACGCTCATTCGCCTCCTTCCACCAGCCTGACTGACTCTTATCTTTTGTCTTTTCAGTTGCAACTTGTCTGATTTTTTACCCCGGCTTCCTTTTGTGTTCTTTTCTGCTTCAGGCTGAACGTGACAGCAGCGCCGGCTCAGCGCAGACACTCCAGTTTTCTCGGTAGTTTAGTGAAAACGAAGACGATGGCGCTCATCGTGTCTGCGGGGCTATTAAAGGAAACCACAACCTTTGCATCACCGCCTCTCCTCGCTCGCTCCTGCCGGCTTCTCGTCACTCGAGGTTGCACGCCAACAAGGGTGGTAACGTGCTTTGGCATGGAGGTGCTCCACGCAGGCCAAGACAAACACAGCAGCGCACACTGACAGACACCGAGGCTTGTGAAACAGCACAGCTTGTCGTTTTTGTGGGAAATTACCTTCAAAGTTAATATTTCTCACCTTTATAACCACATAACACAGAAACGACTGGCACACCTGACGTTAGAGCAGTTTTAGGGAAGACGTGTCTCTGTGTGAGACAAATATGGATTTTTCAAAAGCTCTTTACTACCCGACAGGTAATAATTTAACATGTACTGCATGTCTCATTAAAGAGCTGCAATAAGCAGACAGTAACTATCCAGCTGCTCAGAGTTTGAGGTAGTTTAATTCGAGCGCTTCGACAGACACCTTCCCTTAAACTGCTGTATGATTGCAGCAAATAATCTAACGTCAAAATAAAAAAGACATCTGACACTCGTGACCACAAAACGGCAACTTCCCCAAAAAAGCTGTGAAAATATCAGTTTTTTAAAAACGACTCGTATTTAATGATACTTTTGGGATTTTAACCCTTTAAAGAACAGCATGTTTGCACACCCGTACAGCTGCTGATGTTTATTATTAAAACTAAAATAATTTCAATAAGTAGTATAGGATTCTTGAGATAGGTCATTGGCAGCAACATTTCATATATTATTACAATATTAACCCTTTAAAGAGGGACTCCAGCTGAGGTGGAGCAAACGCACAGGCTGGTCTTTGCATGGAAGCTTCCGGCGCTGCTGCCAGCTCTGCTCTTTCTGTCCGTGCAAAAGTAACACCGCTGATGAGAGGGGCTCGCAGCAGCACCCTGCAGATTTAAACGGATTCATTTTTTGACCTGTTAACACAAACGCAGTTAGTCTGTGTCCACATAACCCACTGAGTGAGTCCCGTGCAGGTTTGTCATGGCCACAGTTTGCTGCAGGATTTCATGCATCAGCAGCAGTGCAGAGCTGTGGCAGGAGGTGTACGTCCCAGGATCAAACCTCTGGCTGCTGGGACATCGCAGGGCGTTGCAGTCTCAGTGCGAGACCAAAACATGGAGATGGAGAAGTCCATCCTGTCACTGAGTCAGGGTTGGACTCTAGCTGGTCTGTTTCTACCTGGCAAATACGAGTTATAGTCATTTAGCACAGACAAAATAGCACGAAGATAAACCACACAATGTCTCCGGGATCATCCGAGGCTGAAACAAATAAATATCAGATAAATGCAGAACTGCCCACTGTAAGAAACCACTACAGTGAGGTCAGGTCTGTCAAAGACCTAAATCGGATGAGATAAGCCGCATATTCTAATTATGTTAGCTATAAGCTTTGTAATAACCAGATACTCCAGCCTTTTTATTTAGCTAGAAATTGTTCACTCATTAGCTAATATTATCTACAGAGCTAGCAGTAGCTACGACCCAACATACACCGTCTGATGAGCTAACGATATCATCCCAGGTAAACAATGTTTCCCCAGAAGATCTGTTATCAATGATTTTACCTACTCAGCTAGCAACCACAGGCTAATGAAGTACAGTACAGTAGCTAACTTCGTGGCTATCGTTTCTGCAATGCTAGCATATAGTAACATTTAAAAGAAAGCAATGCTAATAAACTCAATGTTTATTGATAGAGTTAACCAAAGAAACAGCACACACGCTAATTTTGCTGACACATTGCAACTAGCTTCTCAAGTATTCTGCTGACTATTAGCAAAACAAACTGAAAGACTGACACTCTGTAACATTAACAGTCAAAAAAGCAACATTGATTCAGATAAATTCAGCTTATTCAGTTGAAGGCGGCGTTAATTCACAACTATTCATGTCTAAAAATGTTACTCATCTCTTCAAGTCCTCGACTGAAAGCGAGAAAATGCTACGGAGGACCAGACAGAAACAGCGAGCGACTGTATTTGATCAGGATGAAAATATGATGACAAAGCTGTGGCTCAATAGATCTGGACAGACAAGTGTTACTCTAATCTATATTTTGAAAATGATCTCTTAAGTTTGTCATTTCCCCGTCTGTGATAATAAAAATGTCATCACGTATCAAGTATTTACTGAATATTAGTATCAAGTTCGAAGTATCGTGACAGTCCTATCTGCAGGTTCGTACAACTGTACAACTCAACACACATTCAAATGTTGTCACTCTCTGGTGCCCGTGGGGAACATTCAACGCTGTCGGTGAGTTTGAGCTCTGACTGAAAACCATCGACCGTTGACTGTACCTTGAGGGACACCACAGCACAAATGACTCTGGATTTTCTGCCATGATGCATTTTAGTTCTGCTCTTATTAACTGCAACATTTAAGAAACAAAACAACAGTCTGCACATCTGCACACGGACTCTGGATCAAGCCGATCACCATCGAGTCTCCTGCACAGACCTCAGAGGAGCTGCACCCCTGGAGGAGCTCACTCTTAAAGGCTGCAATAAACATTCATTGCTGTCGGTGGGTTTGCAGCAGAATAACTCACTGATCAATGAATGCAGACTGCGGTTCAAACACCCCGTTACCCAAACACCACGACTGGGTTTAAAGAAGAAGCTTTTTTGTAGAAGGCCTCCAAGAAAAAGACAGAAGAGAAGGTGGGTTCATCAAACGAAGGAACGGATCAGTTAATAAAGCCATGAATGTGACCGGGGCAGGGCTCCTGTGGAGGGGAGCTCATGTTGTGCAATATAATTGTTCATAGAAGTAATTGTGACACACATGAAGTCTGAGATTGCCAAAGCAGCAGCAGATGCTACTTTAAGTCCCAGTAACATGGGAGTAATGGATGTACTGGAATGCACACACAGAAGCCCTGCATGCATCTGTACATAAGATTTATTTTAAATAGCCATCACTGACCCTGCCCTGTGAACACCTTTTCAAACATATACCAGTTTACTGTTAACAGCTGGCGGTGTGTAGAGCCACGATTTGTCATGATTTTCACCCAGGTTTAAATAACATCCAGCTGTGACGCTTCCACAGTAATGACAGGAACGAGCTCTTTGGCTAAACGGAGACACGACACACCCTGAGCTGCTGATTACCCAGCAGCCCTCTGTTCATAAGACCTATTCAGAGCAACAAGGACTCTAATGATGAGTACGGTCATTTTAAACATGCGATTTCAGAACCTTTTATTAGCCGGACTAATAAATCCTGAAACTCTCTGTGAAGCAAGTTCTTCAAATGCTGCCTTGGCAGATGAAGTCAGTATACACAACACATACACCTTTGTTCTAGAACTTCATGCACATATTACATGTGTAGTGCATCACTTAGTTTAAATTGTTGCGCAATTCTGAAAGCATACCAAGCCAGGATTAAGAATGTCCGCATGTATACTGCACTGTCTGCACAACGAGCACGTCACATGGCTGTTTGTATGCGTTGTTATCCACTGTTGTTGTGCAGCCGTTAGTGTACAATTACTGTCACCACACAACAGCACATCTCTAACAAAAGGACTGTCACAATATCACATTTTGACTTTTATCACAGTCATAAAAATCCACCGTGTGTTGTTACAACATCTGCTATTAGACTTACTGCAGTAATGAATCAGTTATTATCACTATAATAACTTCTTAACATTACTAGATTCTTTTTTATGCATACATATCATACATATATATTTATGCATACATATCATACATATATATTTATGCATACATATCAGGGTGTCTCACTGAAGCAGAAAAGTTCTGATATGAACAGAGGTTTGATGGGGGGTTTAAGGGAAAATCAAAGTCAAATGCATCTACAAAACTACTTTTTTGTCTTTTTTATGGCAATTAAATGTAAATGTAAGTTGATCACAGGGAGCAAGCAAAGGTTTGTTCCAGGCCTCTGAGCAATGCTTTCATTCTACAAATGGATCACAGTCTGAAAAGACGCATAACAAAAAACCCACAAACAGACAAGATTTTAAGACGGTTTTCCCCACAGTGGGCCTGTCACAGTCCCAGCACCTGCGAGTACAAACACTGGGTTTTAATCGTGCTCACATGTGAGGGGAGAATTCTTAACATCAGAGAATAAATGCTCAGAAAAGTGAGGAAGAAGGAATTTTACTGAAACTTGGTTTTCCATACATGAGCAGAGTGACACGAGCAAAGACTCGGACATGGGATAATCTAAGAACATTAATATATCGTAGAATACAGCATGTCATTGAAGGGAAGAATTATAGCCACTCCCTGTACGATCGTATCATTGGTTTATTGTTGGTGTCACTGTATCGTGTGACTGATGCATCACTGACAATGACTAACAGCAGGTTTTTCTTTTTTCCAGGCTTCATCTGATTGTTTGGCGATTCCCTGAATCCTGGCTCTGTGTGAACATCGAGGACGCCGCTTTGCATTTATTTAGCATTACTGTTATGTTGTGGCGACTGTTCCCTCGGTGCGGGCAGTCACAGCGTAGGCAGGGGGCTCGGAGTGTCGCCTAAAGCGGTCCTCCCACCACGATCCAGACGCCGAATTCCACAACCCGAGTTTTCCATTACTAACTGAAAGCCTCAGCGATACTTCTGCTCCTGTTTGTTAATGTCGCCTCGTTTCCTTTAGCCAGGCTGGAAATACAACGAGCTACAAAGTCAGTCATACTTCACGACATTCCAGGAATTCCAAGGCTGGAAGCGAGCCTGTCAGGGACAGAACGGACATGGCTGCTGTGGGGGGCTTTTGTAATTACACAACCAGCACCCAAATATATTATGACTTCAGTTTATAATCACCTTA